>NC_135573.1:222041124-222647219 GCF_965152235.1 Eretmochelys imbricata | reverse complement strand
ATTTTTTTTCTGGCATGGGGGATAGGGAAAGGACTGTGCATTTTAAAATACAAGAAAAGGAGTACTTGTGGCACCTTAGAGACTAACCAATTTATTTGAGCGTAAGCTTTCGTGAGCTACAGCTCACTTCATCGGATATAGCTCACGAAAGCTTATGCTCAAATAAATTGGTTAGTCTCTAAGGTGCCACAAGTACTCCTTTTCTTTTTGTGAATACAGACTAACACGGCTGTTACTCTGAAACCTGTCATTTTAAAATAATTTCCCTAATGAGATGTCAAAAAGAAAAAAGAAATGGAATGTTCTCTTATGAAAACACAGAATCACATTGATATAAACTAATAAGACTTAGAATATGTGGGCATCACTCAGAATTCCTCATGAAATTTAATGAGTGAACAAACCCATCTCTGTTATTATTTATTTGTATTGTCATAATATAATGAAGCCATATAGAAGATGCGGCTCAAACCTTACAACAGTTTTAACTGATCTTATTTTAAAATCAGAGAAGGATGAGAAACTGTAGATCTTATAGACCCATCTCCATTTTACTCTAAGTGTAGACTTATTACACCAGCTCATTAAGGTCCTGATTTTAAGAAGGGATCCATGCAGGCAAATCTGAAGCCCATGCAGAATCTCATTGACTTTAATGGGATCCAGTATGGGTTCAAGAGTCTATGTAGATCCTGTTGTAGGATCAGGGCCTAAAATGCTAACCAATTTATTAGAGAGGGGACGAGCGGGGTCTACTTTTACATCAGTGTTTGACAACTTTTAATATGACATGTTTCCATGTTATAATGTATATAGTAAAAGGCATTAAGAACATTATATCTGTGTTGGTGACACAGCAAATCTTTTTCCTTTCTGCTCTGAAGATTTGTGTGTTAGAAAAAGAACTTTGACCCAAGGTTTATTGAATGGTAAACTTCCTGTACACAAAGGCAGTGGCCAAAGAAATAAAAACAATCAGATATCAATTCAGACCTGCTGGAGAGGTCTTGCGGTCCTCAAATGAAATCAAGTGGTCCAATTGCAGTAGAATCATTGGTTACAGCAAGTAGATGATCCATGTATTAGCAGGTACTAGCTGCTTTCTGTCATCTCACTGCATACGACAGAGATTCTTCTGTATTTGCCAAACTTAAGAGATCATAATTCAAAATATCAAATTATCAGTTTTATAGCAGTTTTGAATGTATCCAACAAAAGCGGCAAGAATTGATCATGTTCCTACTTTCTGATAAAATGGAGGTGAAAGGAATATTCAGATTGTGAAACAATCTGGATCTTTACTTAAATATTTGGCCACCAACATTTTTACTGAAGGTGAATTTTACTCTTAGACTCAGATGGTGGATCACTTAACTCTGAATTTTTGCCATGTAGATTCAAGAGCAGAATTCAGCAATTATTTGGAAAATGTCCAGTTTAACATGGACTGATTATTAAGAAAAGAGAGGATAATTCAGGCTAGTGTTTTATCTTCAAACTTGTGTTTTAAGGAACAATGTACATTTACATATTGTTTTATTAGAAATATTTTCCCTTTAAAATGATGTTACTCAGACATTCCACTCAGTATATTTCAGGGTTATTACTGCTCTTCTCAAGTGGCTAAAATTATTGAAACAGGCTTAGCTCCCTGTATTAGAACACTGACAAATGCATGCCACTATGATCAGGAAATGTGTAGGTAATTTGTCTTATTCTTTATCTAGCTATGCACTCATGAGAAGGTAAGTTTATCAAGGGATTCTGGTGCCATCATAAACCCCAAGAGACATACTTGAATGAATTACTAATGTTACCAGAAAATTGGGATGTAATTAACGCCTTATACATAGAGGGCCAGATCATCAGCTTGTATAAATCAGCATAGCCCCATTGACTTCAGATTACACCAGCTGAGGATGTGGCCCATATTCCTGGGAACTTTATTACATGTAAAAGCACCGTTCTGATATGCTTGCTGGTACCTGACAGCTCTGCATCCTGCTATTAGCATTGGCATCGCCAGGGCTTCCAAAAGCAATTACAGCTGTGCTGAATTTTAACAGCCATTTCTTATAAAAAGGAGAAATGAAGATTTCACAATGCTCCAGATTAAGCTGATCAAATAAAATGCAAAAGCTAAACAGCAGCACAGAGGTACTATTCAAAGAAACAGCAGGTCAGTAATTGGAGTTTTAAAGCTTGCATTTTTACAGCTGACCTGATGGCCTAGATGCACATGAAGCTCCTAGCTGTCATGTAGGGAATGTGGGTTCAGTTCTTGAACCTGGTTTGCCAATTTGCATTGCAGATGAGTTGGAGCAGTGAGCTGTGGGAAGAGTGAATGTTTCATGTAGCTTAACACACACAACAGGTCTGGGGGGATCTTTTGCCCTTTCAGGGCTGTCCCAGGATGCTGGCTTCCCTCATTCTCAACCTACTGCTGCTGGCTTTTTTCTGGGCTTGTCATGGGTGCATATACCCCATGCTGACCTGGCAGCCAAAGGGATGCAGGTACTGCTGGCCAGTGGCCAGTGCTGATTGGTAGCCTCACAGAAGCTGGGAAAATAAAGAGCTGGGAAGCAGAGAGGCATGGCAGCTTTCAGAAGATCAAGCAGGCTGCAGAAGGAAACTCCTGCCCACAAGCTGCTGAGAAGCTGTTCAGAGACTGCACCCAAACACAGGATAACTGGATGTATGGCCTGGGGAAGCCTACAGAAACCAAGGGAGGTAGAAAGGAGCTCAGGGCACAACAGTGGGAGTTGTTGAGGCCTGATTTTCCCTGCCTGGTTTAGGGCCCTGAGCTGGAACTGAGTGAAGTGGTTGGGCCTGGGTTCCCTTACCAACCCTAGAGAGACCTACAAAAGGCATTTCCGAACCTCCGGAGCATCAGGACCAGCTGACTCTGCCAAGTATAAGGAAAAACCCTCATGCACCCCGACGGGACTGAGACTAGCCCATAGTCCAGAGTGAGACTACCATAGATACCCGGGCGAGAGGAGCTGACTGATTGCCCCGTCAGTTGTAGTGAACTCTGGTGTAATGCTCTACCAGGCCAAAGGGGGTGCTGTTGCATCGAGGCACCAGCTCACAGGGCCCTACCGCTGTAGCTCTCCAGTCTCAGCAGCGATCTGGTGCTCCATTGGGATTTGCTCCATAGAGTGCACCGCAGAGTTGAAGTCAGAACATGTCTGCTTTGGGGATTCCAAGCTATGGTGCTTTCTGAGCATCAGGGAAGCAGTGCTGTTTCCTGTGGTTCTCTACCAGTGTGACAGATTCAGGGGAAAGGCTACGAGGTCACACCAAACCAAATGCTGCTACCTAGAGAAGATGCAGCCACCTGCAAAAGATTTCTTGTTACCAGACTGGGAGACTGAGCTGCATACACCTCAAAACATCTGCTCTGTTGACAGGGGTATGTGATACCTAGTTGTTCTGTCAGAACAGTCCTTACACTACAGCTGCCCCTGAATCACCTCAGAGGTGATCTGATCTGTATATAAAGTATTGTAAGTTCCTGCTTCTCAGATATCTCCATTTTAGTCCCACATTCCCAGCCTTCCACAGAAATTTGGTATCTCCTCACTTTTATTGCTGAAAAGTTACATCAGAAATGCAGAATCATGAAACAGAGGGCAACAGAAAGTTATTTACCTTAAAGGAATGAATCTTACAGCATTATGAGTTCAGTGTGGGGTGGCAGGTTGAGAAGTGTATTGTTACAAGTCAAGTGTCTGTGAGGCAGTGGGGAGAACTTACTAGTACAATATCTTTCCCAAGCCTCATTAAAAACTACATCCCCATCTCAGATGAAACAAAAATCTCAATCTTGGACACATTCAAATTGTTCAGGCAATGTCTCCCTCATTAGAAATCAGTAATGATTATTTTCTCAGAGATGCCTGTGAAACCCTGTTATCCTTGCACGAGTTTTTGCTGGTATTTATTGATGACTAAATCTGAAAACAATTGGTGCACACATGTAGCTGGGGGCATAATTTGGCCTGCAGAACTTCTGTCAGTGTCAATGATGTACAAAATGGCAAGAATCCAGCTTTATGGTCAGAGCCCAGGGTGAGTTTGTGCGAGCTGAAAACTCAATACATTTGATACAGGTATGGAAATGAGTGAGCCACAGTGGATATGGAACTCCACCGTGCCATGTTACACAGTCACCTTTTAGACAGTTCATGTAAAATATTTCAAAGGTTATCTATCAAGTTTACATTAGGGCATCTAGCTTCCCACGGATACACGGATACAACCTCTATTGACTTACAGAACTTGGGCAGGGCTGAATCTGGTCCATTAGAATCACAGAAGATTAGGGTTGGAAGAGACCTCAGGAGGTCATGTAGTCTAACCCCCTGCTCAAAGCAGGACCAACACCAACTAAATCATCCCAGCCAGGGCTTTGTCAAGCCAGGCCTAAAAAACCTCTATAGATGGAGGTTCCACCACCTCCCTAGGTAACACATTCCAGTGCTTCACCACCCTCCTAGTGAAATAGTGTTTCCTAATATCCAACTTAGATTTCCCCCACTGCAACTTGAGACCATTGCTCCTTATTTTGTCATCTGCCACCACTGAGGACAGCCGAGCTCCATCCTCTTTGGAACCCCCCTTCAGGTAGTTGAAGGCTGCTCCAATTTCCCCCTCACTTTTCTCTTCTGCATACTAAACAAGCCCAGTTCCCTCAGTCTCTCCTCGTAAGTCATATGCTCCAGCCCCCTCTCCAATTTGTCCACATCCTTTCTGCAGTGGGGGGCCCAAAACTGGATGCAATACTCCAGATATGGCCTCACCAGTGCCAAATAGAGGGAGATAATCACTTCCCTCGATCTGCTGGCAATGCTCCTACTAATGCAGCCCAATATGCCGTTAGCCTTCTTGGCAACAAGGGCTCACTGCTGACTCATATCCAGCTTCTCATCCACTGTTATCTCCAGGTCCTTTTCTGCAGAACTAAGGCCAGTCGATCCCCAGCCTGTAGCGGTGCATGGGATTCTTCTGTCCTAAGTGCAGGACTCTGCACTTGTCCTTGTTGAACCTCATCAGATTTCTTTTGGCCCAATCCTCCAATTCGTCTAGGTCACTCTGGACCCTATCCCTACCCTCCAGCATCATCTGCAAACTTGTTGAGGGTGCAATCCATCCCTTCATCCAGATCATTAATAAATATGTTGAACAAAACCAGTTCCAGAACTGATCCCTGGGGCATTCTGCTGGATACCGGCTGCCAACTAGACATCAAGCTGTTGATCACTACCCGTTGAGCCCGAAAATCTAGCCAGCTTTCTATCCACCTTATAGTCCATTCATCAATCCATATTTTTTTAAGGTAAGGTGGTTTTGTTTTTTAAATGTGATTGTCAAGCACAGAACACCAGGTGTTAGTGAAGACTGCCCAATAAAATGCTAAGGAGCTTCACAATTGCCCTATATTTTAATAATCTGGTAAAGCTAAGGAGTCATTCCTTACTATTCAGGATAGATTTTTCTTTTAATGCTTTCATGACAGCCTCTCTTTTTTCAAGTGCATTTTGAATGAGAAGAAGTCATCTTCAGGGAGTTCTGTACGTGTTCATTTTATGTTTATTTACCAATCACATTTTCTGCAAGATGATGCCAATTAATGAAAAATGCAACCAGAATTGCCTGAAGGAGACCAGTTAGTAGTTGAAATATAAACTTCAGAAGAAAAGCTTGCCCTAGATAACAAGTAAGCGTGAAAAATCAGGACACTTTTTTGGAGGTGGAGGGGCATAGTTGTGTATAAGACAAAGTCCCTAATACCTGGACAGTCTTGGTATTATCAGGAAATCTGGTCACTCATCCTAGGTTGCCCAAAGACTGTTGTCCAAATTAATGCATTGATAGAATAAGTCAATTGCCTCTTTTCTCTTATGATTGTTTTGCCTTTCCTTATCGATCCAGGATAGAGTATGCTGAGGCTACATACCACTTCTCTGCCTGTTAAACTCAGGTGCTCCCACACTAATAAGCAATACGTAAAATAAAACATTTGTAATATGCTTACAAGGGCTTGTCATTTTGGTAGAAAGTTTAGTATTTGGGGGGCTTCATTTTGTATTTTTTCAAATATAATGGTATTATATCAGATGGAATCTGTGCTAGTTAATCAAGTTGCTGGGTGGCTGATCCCTATTCCCTGGTAAAGGTTAAAACAAAAGCCCCTCAAGCTGTTTGAAATGAGCTTATTAATAAAAGTACAAATTTATTAATATTTCATGGACTAGTTTGCTTTCTATGTGGATGAAATGAGAGGAACCTGTTCTCTAAGATAGACTACAGCAGGTCAGAAATTTTTCCATGAGCATCAATCACTTCAGTGCGCCAACATCCTCAAATAACATAGTAAACTCTGCCTCGTTCTTTTGATTTTAATAGAAAGGAAATTGCTGCAATGGAAAAATTGTCACAGGTACATTCTCTGCTGATTTGAAAATAAATCTTTTTGTAGCTTTGACTCAACGTTTTCTTTTCCATTTTAATAAATGTCATAGTTGTAGGAGACAGTTATCCTCTCACAAAATTCTGTTGCAGTGGGACTTAAGTATGTGCTAAATTTTAAGCACATGCTTAAGTGTTTTTTCTGAGTAGAGATACATTTAGCAGGTGTTTAAATGTTTGCTGAATTGAGGCCAAAATGTGGCTCTTATTTTTTTTTTTTAAATAACCGTGTATGGTTAATTCTAGGCTTATTATTAAGGTTGCCCAATACTTCCCATTACAAGAGCCTGTGTACAGTTGCTTATAAATTTGAAAAACTTTAACTAGCTCAGATTTTCAGGATAGATATCTGCCTCAGGCTGGATATTTTTGAAAACTTTCTGCCAAAACAGTTCAGTCTTTTTCAGAAAAGGTGGCTAGGGAAAATGCACTGTTTAGCCCATGATAAATTCTGGTCACCATTTTATGAAAGCTTCTTTGGAGGAGGGGCTTGACATTTGGCATGGGAGGCCTTTGTGTCAGAGGTGTGATTTTTGCTGTCCCCATGAAAATCTACCCAATATTTGTCCATGTTATAAGTGTGAAGAGAAAGTCAAAATAGGAGAAGAGAGGAATACTGAACGTTACACAAACTCAAAAAGCATGCAAAGAGGCAAGAGAAACATAGCTAGGAGAAAGATGTCATGAAATCAAAGAATATGAAACCAGAAACAACCATAAAGGTTCATTGCACCATTCAGAGAATGATGAGATAAAGAAGACAAGAAAAGGAATTAGCTACATGAAAACTAAGGATGGCAGAGTGTACGATATAAAAACAATATCCTGGAAAGATGGACTGAATACATGAAGGAACTTTTGACAGTTCTGAAAAATTGGAAGATATAAACATTAAAAGATGGAAAAGCACACATTATTACAATGTAGAAACTAAAAAGACACTAAAGAATAAAGTAAGGAGAAGCATCTGGGCAGGATGGTATTGTGATTGGAATGCTATAACCTCTGAATGATGATTGAAAAACTTATCTGCTAAAACTTTTAAATCAGATATACACACAAGAACTTCTGGAGGACTTTAGGAGGTCACATGCTAGAGAATGTGAACATAAACTATACACCTGCTTAGTTTTTGTTAAAAATTGTTGGCACACAAATACATCAACATCTTGAGACAAGAATTTGGCATGAGTAGGCAGGAAGGAGGCAATCTTTTCCCTCAGGATTTTATGCAAGCACGTGATAGAAGTGCAAAGAAGTGCAAAGAGAAACTTATATGCGCTTTGTAGATTATGAGATGTCATTTGATAAAATCCAATATGACACAATGATACATGTTCTTCAAAAACGTAACACTGGCTCTTGAGATACACAATTAATTTTAAAAGCCTGCATTGGGGACAGAAAACAGCAATCATAAAAAACTATGAACTATCTGAGCGTTGCAGCATCAAGGAAGGTATACATCAAAGTTGCATTCTATCTCTATAACTATTTGACATGTATGTAGATGGTATAATGAGGCACAGTTTAGAAGACACCAACCAGAACATGCAGATTGTGACAGGTTTCAGTTGGTCCACTGAGCCGCTGGGGGGCGGTGGGGAGCTACTGCCTCACCCGTAGGCCTTGGTCACACCTTTCTGTTACTAGGGAATTAGCAGAGGGAGGTGTGCCAGCCAGAGTCTGTAGTGTGCCCCTCAGGCAGGAGGAGCGCCGGCAAGAGTCCGTGGCATTGTTGGGATTCTGCTACCCAAGACGGGTTGGCCAGGATAGGGGAACGCAGACCCACCCAACTCCACTGCATTCCAGCCCAGGGCCCTGACAGTGGCAGGAGGAGAGGGTCCCACCACTGGGTCAGCGGGGAGCCATCTGCAACATGCTGACCAAATAGACCCACCACACTGTGCAGTTCTGCCCCTGGGCTACTCTCGAGCGGGTCCCTCTGGTCCCTCCAGCTCGCCAGGGTATTCAGCTGCTGGCAGCTCCAGCTCCCTCTCCGCATCAGGCTCACACTGGCCCGGGTTATTGCCTGGCTCCTCCAGTCCCTCCGGGTACTTGGCAGCTGGCAGTCCTGGCAACCCCAGACTTTCCTCCAGGTCAGGTTTCTCCTGGTCCAGGGCCTCCCCTGGCTCAGCAGCAGGGTCTGGACAGAACAGCCAGCAGCCTGTGTCTGTCTCCCTCCCTGGTGCTGCCCTGACCCACCCTTTGTACTTCCTGTTCCACCGCGCCCCTTCTGGCTTGGCCTGGCTCTGCCCACTCAGGCTGTGAGAGTGGTTCTTTACCCTCTGGTTCAGAGGGAAGCCACTCTGGCTCCCTACACAGATCAATGGCTTATTAATCAATAATGAAAGATACATCAATGACCTATTTTGCATCACTTCGACTAGAGAAGTATTTCAGAACATGCTGACATTGTTCACAGCAATGAGCAAGAAATACAGAATGGCTGTCAATGTTAGGAAGACAAAGTGTGATAAGAAAACACACCTGCACACAAGGAAGGCAACAGCTATACCTTGATGGCTGAGTGGTGGAACAAGTAAACAGGTTTCCCCCTATTTAGGGAATCTAATTTAAACATCAGATGGAAGATGTGACCAAGAAATTAAGAGAAAGATACAGCTTGCAAAAAATATGTTCAACAGCTTCCAAAGATTTCTATGTTTTCAAAAGTTTAAAACTGCACAGCAGCACTAGATTGCTGAAGTGCTACATGTGGTCTGCTCTTCGGAAGCTGGACACTTAAAAAGACACTGAAAGAACACTTGGAGCATTCATGTTTTGGAGTTATAGAAGACTGTTAACAATTAGCTGGATAACCCAAACTACAAACAAAGGAGTGAGGAGAAGAATGAATTTAAAAAGAGCACAATTACTTGCGATCCTAGGTAAAAGAATAACACCTTTTTGTAGACACATAGCTCACCGATTGCAAAGCGACTTGCTTCCAGCAATCATCTCTCAGGCAAGATCACAGGCAAACCAGAAAGAGGAAGAAAAAAATCCAGTTACATCATAGATACCACCAGATGGACTCTAAAAGAGAGTGGAAGTTTTACAACACTGTCGTGATGGTGAAAGATGGAATGTGGTGATTGACAATCTTCACATTGGAGATGTTACTTGAAGAAGAAAAGTCTAAAAATTGCAGTTCATGCTCAGTACAGACTTGATAGAGCATCACAGCTAAATTCTATCAGCCCTGGATGTGCTCCATCCTAAGGCTGAGAAGAACTTTCCCTGCAATTCCATCCCTGGGATGCTGCAGGCCAGGCTGGGCCAGGTCTGTATCTGGGCTTGGGTCTGGGCACTGAACAGGGACAATGAGTTGGGGGAGCAGTGGGGGACACACTGAGATTTGATGAGGAGCCTGGGAAGGCAGACTGGGAATCAGAGTCAGCAGGAATGGGGATCCTAGGAAGGAGGGGGTGTGAGAAAGAGAGAGCTCAAATGAGAAGCCGGGAAGGGAGAAATTGGCTAGGCTTAGTTAGGAGACTGGGGAGGAGTAATTAGAAATAGTTGGGCAAGGAGACTGGGAGTGGATAGAAGACTGAGACAGACAGTCCAGAGTGGTGAGACTAGTACTTGCTGGGCAAGGAGACGGGGACTGAGATGAGAAGCCTTAAGAATGGAGACATGAACTAGGTAGGTAAGGACAATGGGAGTGCAGGGTATTGAGAGGTGTGGAAGAGACAGGACTTGGACAGAGACAGGTTGTAGGGGATGAGGCAGAGGGGTTAAGCTGGGGGGAATAGACAAAAGAGTCTACTCACTCAAGAACACTCCCCTCTCTGCTGTTAGCAAATGTCTGTGCAACCTACCGGCAAAGGGTCTCATCATTTTGGCACTGCCTCCAACCACATCTAACCTGTTGCTGACCCATGTGGGTGTCAGTATGATACCACATGATGGAATTTCTGTTTTCAGTTTTGCTTTTTAAACAACAGCAAATTACACAAAAACAAACTGTGAAAAGAACATTCTTGAGGTTTCAAAATCAAGCACTTAAACTTTAGAAAATACCAGAATGAAGGATGCCTCTCACAGGAGTGTTGTGAAAATAAATTCACTCATGTCTGTGAAGCACTCCGATATTATAGTGATGAACTCCATAGACAAGCCCATGTGGAAATTAATAATTCTGTCTTCAGAGCAGGGTTTGAATAGAGTGCAATAAATAAGACCTCAGGCTGCATATTGTTCAATGGAAGAGAAAACAAAATATTGACTCGCTGTTCATGAAGTGAGTGCTGTCCATTCTGTGCATTTCCTAACTTAATTCTGGCACTGCCTAACTTTTGAGTGCTTGACTTTGCAACCTTCAAGATCTTTTATCAGGTTTGTGTGCTATCTATCTATCTATGTTTAAATTGTACATGGTGCGGGGGGGGGTGGAGAGGCTCTGCTATTTCTGAAAGTTCCCAGGTAGACGTCTCTGTCTCAGGGAGGCAGGTACGGCATCAGCAGAGAGAAGGGCCAGCAGTATCTCCTGGGACAGAAGAGGCTTCCTAAAGAGAAGAGATTGCTGCTTCTTCCTAGAGCAACAGTTTGAAGAGCGTTAGGAAGAAAGAGCAGCTCCTCAGGTGATCCGAGATGCTTTTCCTGATAGTTGCTAGACTTGCTCAGTTGGACCCATTGAAATCAATGTGGCTGTTCCATTGACCTAGTAGGTATTGGATGAGGCCCTGGTGGATCCGAGACAGGGACTTGTCAGCGGAGGCTCCCACAGACTGAATCTTGCTCCCTATAATGGTCCACGTGGTTTTACTGGTGTTTCAAGTGCAGTACAAACAGAGCCATATTAATGGACAGGCTTATGGGGCCCCTTAATTATGATCTTACATATGTCATTTTATTTATTAATGGGGCCATAAAACATATATGTAGCCTGTATGCACCACTGTTAGAGCAGGAAATACTGTTCACAAGTCTACATTTTTATTTAGTAACACTGGACACTCCCTCCCTTGAAAATTCTTTGAGTGGTTTTGACACGACTTGACTGTTTTTAGATGAACACAAGTGTGCTTGAACTACAGTGTGACTATGTAAATGAATGTACACACCACTGTGCGGTTGCTCACGCTGCTAAAGACTAACTGTTCCTGCTATGCGAATTTGTGAATCATGGATTTGTGTACCAACTACTGCTACTCAAGCAAATATGCTAAATAGAGGGGTGGGAGTTTAAAAGAAGTAGCTATATTAGAAAAAACTCCAAAGCTTAGTGTGTTTTAAAAACGAAACAAAAAACAAAAAAACAGAAAAGCTCCTACAAGAGATTGAAAAAAAAGACAGGGAGCAACACGCCTGTCGGGAGCTGGTAATGTTGAGAACTTGCACACAGAAGGAAAGGCCATAGAAGTACAGCAGTGTATTACTATATTGAAAGCTGCACAAGAAGAAAAGATACACTGTTTTTACACCTCCTGCATGGTAGAGAAAATTAACTGAAAAGGAGACGGAGTTTGGGGTTGTGAAAGATTCAGCTGTGTTCAGAAACATGGATGTGGAAAACATCCTGACGTCTGCACAGGTAGTTGCAGGGAAAAGGAAAAGTATTTTAAAATCATTTATTTTTATTTTGTCTGCACAGTTATGAAGTAGTTGCATGAGATTGGCTTATTTACTCTCTCCATCGACTGGAAATGTTTACTGCGTTACATGTCAAACTTTTCTCCAGTAGCTCATTGTCTTTTACAGAAGGATTTAGTGATTGGAAACATCCTGAGTGACTCTGAGCAAGAGAGGGGCACAGAACACTGAAACTGCATGCTGGCTTGTATAACACATCCAAAATCATCTGGGAGGGACAGGGTTGATGCTGATCTGGCAGTCCAGTTTACTTCAGTATTGCAGAGGTGTTCTTCAGCAGGGGTTGCAGCTGTAAAGTTTCTGAGTGCTCATGGATTTGGCTTCCATGGCCAGCATGAAATGCTAGGATCCAAAAGCAGTGGGTATTATTTGGGGATTTTGGAGCTAAAATCAGTTTGATCCATTTCTGCCTGACCACCTGGCTAAATTTGGGCAGAAGAGGGAAAGCCCTCCTACCTCTCCTCAACTATATATGACAAATTCACTGAATTGAAGAGAAAGAAAATTTAAAATGCCATAACAGTAGAATTACACCAAGCCAAATATTACTCTGTAATTGTTGATTCAGCTCCGGATGTAGCACCTGTAGACCAGCTCATATTCATCTGTGGATGTCTCAATTCAGAGAGGCAAATAGCTGAGTGATTCATCAAGTTTCAACCACTTGAAGACCACATAGATGTAAACCTGGCTGAACCTGTGCTGGCTCTGACAAATAACCTAGGTTTGGAGATGCCTTACTGCTGTGGACAATCGTATGATAATGACAGCAATATGGCTGGTTATTGCTATGGTCGGTAAGCCCATCTAAGGAAAACCCACTAATACAGTATGTGCCCTGCAAGACACATTCCCTAAATTTGTTTGAAGTCAACAGTGTTCAGATGCAGTCCCTTTTGGGGAGCGGGGAAGATGTGAGGTTATGCTGGCACTGTACTTTCTGCTCTGCATCAACATACTGTTGGAAAACTATTTTCCACAATGTAAATACTGACACTAATCAGAGATTGTTGACTCTCAAAGTCTGTCAGATACATGCTGGTGTAGTTGTGCCAGGTCTATCACAGCAGTGTGTCAACAATAAAACAGTATTCAACAAGCCTTGGAAGGGCTGTCAAAAGAACAAATCAGGCTCCCGAAGCTCATTTAAATGCAGCTTCTCTTCAGAAGAAAATGAAACCCAGTAGACCTTGCAAAGGGAATTAAAACCAATAGTAAAAGGTTCTACAGACATATAAATAAGAAGAAAACAAAGAAAGAAGAAGTGGGACCTCTAAACACTGAGGATGGAGTGGAGGTTAAGGATAATCTAGGCATGGCCCAATATCAAAACAGATACTTTGTCTTAGTCTTTAATAAGCCTAATGAGGATCTTAGGGATAACGGTAGCATGAGAAATGGGAATGAGGATATGGAGGTAGATATTACCATATCTGAGGTAGAAGTGAAACTCGAACAGCTTAATGGGACTAAATCGGGGGGCCCAGATAATCTTTATCCAAGAATATTAAAGGAATTGGCACATGAAATTGCAAGCCCATTAGCAAGAATTTTTAATGAATCTGTAAGCTCAGGGGTTGTACCTTATGACTGGAGAATTGCTAACATAGTTCCTATTTTTAAGAAAGCAAAAAAAAGTGATCCTCACTGGTGAGACCTCATCTGGAATACTGTGTGCAGTTCTGGTCTCCCATGTTTAAGAAGGATGAATTCAAACTGGAACAGGTACAGAGAAGGGCTACTACGATGATCCGAGGAATGGAAAACCTGTCTTGTGAAAGACTCAAAGAGCTTGGCTTGTTTAGCCTAACCAAAAGAAGGTTGAGGGGAGATATGATTGCTCTCTATAAATATATCAGAGGGATAAATACCAGAGAGGGAGAGGAATTATTTAAGCTCAGTACCAATGTGGACACAAGAACAAATGGATATAAACTGGCCATCAGGAAGTTTAGACTTGAAATTAGATGAAGGTTTATCTCCATCAGAGGAGTGAAGTTCTGGAATAGCCTTCCAAGGGAAGCAGGGGGGGCAAAAGACCTGTCTGGCTTCAAAATTAAACTCAATCAGTTTATGGAGGAGATGGTATGATGGGATAACATGATTTTGGCAATTAATTGATCTTTAACTATTCATGGTAAATAGGCCCAATGGCTGTGATGGGATGTTAGATGGGGTGGGATCTGAGTTACTACAGAAAATTCTTTCCTGGGTATCTGGCTGGTGAATCTTGCCCATATGCTCAGGGTTCAGCTGATTGCCATATTTGGGGTCGGGAAGGAATTTTCCTCCAGGGCAGATTGGAAGAGGCCCTGGGGTTTTTCGCCTTCCTCTGTAGCATGGGGCATGGGTCACTTGCTGGAGAATTCTCTGCACCTTGAAGTCTTTAAACTATGATTTGAGGACTTCAGTAGCTCAGATATAGGTGAGAGGTTTATTGCAAGAATGGGTGGGTGAGATTCTGTGGCCTGCATTGTGCAGGAGGTCAGACTAGATGATCATAACAGTCCCTTCTGACCTTAATATCTATGAGTCTATGAAACAGTTGGTGACAGCTTTCATGGTACACTTTTGGAACACTCTGCTTGATTGGTTCAAACTGACTAACATCCAGATGCAGAATATAGACCTAGATCTAAGTACTGCTGTTAATTTACTGCCCTCCCTGGAAACCTGCATCACCAACTGGAGGCTTACAATAAACAATGTTCTGTCCGAATATTTTGGAGCCCAGTATAAACTGGGTGTGCTTGATGTCAATGACGCTTGCAGATGAGCAGCAGAACTTGCTGCCATTTTACCTCAAGACATGGATCAAAATGTGCCTGGCAAATGCTATCCGTTTAAGTTCTTTGCAGAGAGTGAGACACAAGTCACTGTACACACTGCAGCAGATACTATGGCATAGTCGTCTTCAGTCTCATTTCCTAAAGTTGACATTGCCCTGTGATTTTTTTTTCTCACCCTACCTGTGACAAACTATAAAGGAATATACAACACATGCTTTTAATCAAGTATTTTGACTATAGACCTGCATGAGTTCTATATGATTGCCAGGAGTGGCACTGGGAGGGGGCTTTTTATATTATCAGTCAGCACTTGACCTAATGTCTAATTTTATTTAATTTCTGTCATAAGCCCCCATACTATAGCAATAGGCACACAAGCAACCGTTGAAGGACTGATTTCTGCAACACTTCTTTACGTCGAGAAGCATCTTTGTGAATGACTGGCCTTCTCTGGTAGAATAAAGATGGCAGAATTGAGCCCTAGATGAATATTTTAACTAAAATTATTTAAAATGATCATGTTGTTTGTATTGTTTAAAGGGAGTGTTGTAAAGGCCAAAACTATAACAAGGTTCAAAAAAAGAACTAGATAAGTTCATGGAGGAAGGTCCATCCACAGCTATTTGCCAGGATGGTCAGGGATCCACCCCATGCTCTGAGTGTCCCTAGCTTCTGTTTGCCAGAAGCTGGGAGTGGATGACAGGGAATAAATCACTTGATGATTGCCCGTTCTGTTCATTCCCTCTGAAGCACCTGGCATTGACCCTGTCAGAAGGCAGGATACTAGGCTAGACGGATCATTGGTCTGACCCAGTATGGCTGTTCTGATAATTCTGTGAGAGGTGCTGTGTTAATAGCACTGGAGGCTGAAAGCTTTGGTTCATCGAGAGAACAGGCACAACATGGGCAGCAGCAATCAAATCATCCCTGCAGGGGTAGAGCAACAAGTTTCATTGTTCTTCAGAGACTAGTAAAGAGGATTAAAGTTTTACAGATGGCGCCTGTTGTTCTGTGATCTCACATTACTTTGGGATTTTTGCAGGTCACAAAGTGTATGATTCATCTTCATTCTTTCCATTCTTGAACTTCATGAAATAGCTACTGATTCACTCTGAAGTTCAGCTAATGCCTAATAGCTCATCCTGCCCCTTACTAATCCAATAACATTCAGGCAGTGTCAAAGGCTAGGGGATCATATCATTTCAGCCAGTCTAGAGGGAAAAAGAAAACTCATGAGAAGTGATTATGGAGTTATCTATTGAAAGCCAAATGGAATGGAGGAAGGGAACCGTGCCACTACACTTCAGCCAGAGACAGTTGAGAGAAATAGAATTTCTCTTCAACTTGAGGAGAAGAGATAGGCAGAGGATGTTAAGTCTGTTTTTGCAAAACTTAATCAGCTGGGGTTTGGTTCTGCAAAAACAAAAGTAGGGTGGTTCAGATCTGGGTTCAATTTTACTGAGATTATGAAAATTTGAGTAAGCAGTCTGGATAAAAGGTTGTGGTTCCATCTATCGTTGTAGTGAGCAAAGGAAAGCTGGTGCTGCTCATGATGTTTTTCTTTTTTGCAAAACCTCGTCCATCTGATTTTGGTTTTGCAAAACAAGGGTGACTCCAATTTGGGTTCCATTTTATCCCAACCACCAAATTTGGAAGGGATTCAGACTCAAGATTCTAGTTTGTGCCCTCGTCTACATGTAAGCATGGGGGGAAAGGCACCTTGAGGTGGCTGGAGCCCTAGACACCCCGTGACACATAATAGACTAGTCTTCTGTAGACTATAATACTTTGGACTAATTTTGCTTAGTAGGTTTAGCGTGCGGGCACTGGGTGGTGTTGCTGGCCTGTGATATACGAATGGTCAAACTAGATCATAGAATCATAGAATATCAGGGTTGGAAGGGACCTCAGGAGGTCATCTAGTCCAACCCCCTGCTCAAAGCAGGACCAATCCCCAATTAAATCATCCCAGCCAGGGCTTTGTCAAGCCTGACCTTAAAAACTTCTAAGGAAGGAGATTCTACCACCTCCCTAGGTAATGCATTCCAGTGTTTCACCACCCTCCTAGTGAAGAATTTTTTCCTAATATCCAACCTAAACCTCCCCCACTGCAACTTGAGATCATTACTCCTTGTCCTGTCCTCTTCTACCACTGAGAATAGTCTAGAACCATCCTCTCTGGAACCACCTCTCAGGTAGTTGAAAGCAGCTATCAAATCCCCCCTCATTCTTTTCTTCTGCAGACTAAACAATCCCAGTTCCCTCAGCCTCTCCTCATAAGTCATGTGTTCCAGACCCCTAATCATTTTTGTTGCCCTTCGCTGGGCTCTCTCCAATTTATCCACATCCTTCTTGTAGTGTGGGGCCCAAAACTGGACACAGTATCCAGATGAGGCCTCACCAATGTCGAATAGAGGGGAACGATCACGTCCCTCGATCTGCTCGCTATGCCCCTACTTATACATCCCAAAATGCCATTGGCCTTCTTGGCAACAAGGGCACACTGCTGACTCATATCCAGCTTCTCGTCCACTGTCACCCCTAGGTCCTTTTCCGCAGAACTGCTGCCTAGCCATTCGGTCCCTAGTCTGTAGCGGTGCATGGGATTCTTCCATCCTAAGTGCAGGACCCTGCACTTATCCTTATTGAACCTCATCAGATTTCTTTTGGCCCAATCCTCCAATTTGTCTAGGTCCCTCTGTATCCTATCCCTGCCCTCCAGCGTATCTACCACTCCTCCCAGTTTAGTATCATCTGCAAATTTGCTGAGAGTGCAATCCACGCCATCCTCCAGATTATTTATGAAGATATTGAACAAAACCGGCCCCAGGACCGACCCCTGGGGCACTCCACTTGACACCGGCTGCCAACTAGACATGGAGCCATTGATCACTACCCGTTGAGCCCGACAATCTAGCCAACTTTCTACCCACCTTATAGTGCATTCATCCAGCCCGTACTTCTTTAACTTGCTGACAAGAATACTGTGGGAGACCGTGTCAAAAGCTTTGCTAAATTCAAGATACAATACATCCACTGCTTTCCCTTCATCCACAGAACCCGTAATCTCATCATAGAAGGTGATTAGATTAGTCAGGCATGACCTTCCCTTGGTGAATCCATGCTGACTGTTCCTGATCACCTTCCTCTCACGTAAGTGCTTCAGAAATGATTCTTTGAGGACCTGCTCCATGATTTTTCCAGGGACTGAAGTGAGGCTGACTGGCCTGTAGTTCCCAGGATCCTCCTTCTTCCCTTTTTTAAAGATTGGCACTACATTAGCCTTTTTCCAGGAGATCTGGTGATCTCTCCTGGCCTTAAACTCTAGACTCTATAAATAGTATCAGGCAGATTTAATCTTAATGGAGACTGGAGAGGCGGAGGAAGCAAACCTCTCCAGCCAAATCCTAAAACAAGGTTCCTCACATGAAATCACCTGGAGACAAACATAGGTTGCAAACTGAGAATTGTCACTAGAGCCTTGATCACAGCATCCTCTGATTAAGGCCTGGCATCCTACAGTAACTTTTGAACATACTGTACTTTATTTTGAAATGACCAGGGAGGCACCAGAGCATATTTTTTACAATTTGTTTTGTCAGTGGCATTTCTTTAGTTATTGGCTTGTTTCAGGTTAGCACCGTACTTCGGCAGAGCCACGTCATTCCGTTACCCACTGGAAGGAATGAAGCGTGCTGGCTGGCAGGAACACATTATGAGGTGTGTGGTGGCTCTGTCTATTCAGTGGAAGCTCTCCAGCAGTCAGAGCTTTTTCCAGGATATCGTTTGTTTGGATTTTTAAAAAAATTGTTGGCAAAATTATGGCATCAAGCGTGTGGTATTTAAGGTTTTATGTGAGTAAAGGAACGAAGCTTCATCACTGGAGGGTTAAGAGAAAGTTAAATTACATGTCATTCTTGCTCAAGCTACATCCTGGTCACTGTGGCTGCTTATCTGTAAAGGTCCAGGTTGTGCCCAGTTCCTTTGCTGTTGAAAGAGGGCAGGGAGTGTACAACGAGCCTCCATCCTTGTGCTCTGTGCTGCCTCTGGACACAGCTGCAGTGCCTATATTATGCAATGCTCAAGGACCACTCCCTCTGTGCACTCACTGGGGAGAGGAGAGGGACAGAGAGAAACTGGGGTCATGGCCCCACTCTCCTAGAAACCAGTTAGTGAAACTAGCCAGGCACACAAAGGGAAGTATGCTGCATGTCCTCAAGGCACAGTGCCCAAATTGTATGACTGGTCATGACTTGGTACAGAGGGGCAGTTTGAAGCAGGAATAGTGCAGAACTGCCTTCCCCAGAGCAATGAGTTTTCCCTTCTCCTGCGTGAATTCTGAATCAGTCTCAGCTCGGTGCTGCTTGGCTTAAAGATTGTCCCGAAGACAGCACTAGAGCAGTGGTTCTCAATGACTGGTCTGTGGACCAGCCCCGGCCTCTGAGATCTCCCTATTTAGGAAGGCAACAAGCCAGTCCCTGGTTTCAAAAAGGTTGATGAATGCCGCACTAGAGCACCTGTGTAATGGGTGGGGCTGTCTGTGCCAATAGTTATTCCAGTACATAGGAGAGTTATTGAAGACTATAAGAGCCACAGGAGCGGGGATTTCAGGTAGCAGTCGTAGGAAACGAAGTACAGCATGGCATAACAGTAAGCCTGACGTCTATGGATTGCTCTTTATTTATTGTGTGGTGTTTGGTGATTTTTTTGTCAAGCCTATTTCTGGTTTTGCCATTAAACCAGCTGCAGTACAAGTTAAACGTCCCAGACTTAATTTGTCAGTATTCCACACCATCTTATTTTAAACCAATGGCACCAATAAAAGATACAGCTTTAGTGCTATTTACATTTCAGCTTTGATTATTCAGGTGAGTGCCATATAACATTGCTATGCTCTGGTTCCCTTTTCTCCTCCCTCCAAAAGCAAGATGCACGAGAGGCACAGCTAAAGGATATTGGAGGAGCCTCATATAAGTAATTTGGTTTGGGATGAGATTCTGACCTTCCCCAAAGTATTGGCATGTTGTAGTATGGCCCATTACAAGGAGAAGCCTGAGGCATGACATTCATATCTGGATCTTGATCCAGGCTTCTTTAGTGTTTGAATCCAAAGCTCCAATTTGGGACCACCTGTACTTTCTATTAATGAAATATATGTTTCCTACTTCACATATTTCAGAAAATAGACTGTTCATTTCAGAATATTTTAGCTGTTATTTGGATTGTCATTCTTTGGTGTACAGGAATAGAACTGCATTTGGGGTGGTTAATGGAGTGAATACTGAATGTAAAGTTTGCCTCTTTTACTGTGAATTTATGGCCATCAAACCCTTTAATGACAGCAGATTAAGATTTTCTGCTTTCAGTAATTTGTGGCACTCCTATTTTCCATATGCTGGAAAAGTACCACATCTGTTCTTGTTTATATGATTGTGTGGCAGTTTCATAACCCACAGAACTTCTAATAAAATGCTAGTGTTAATTGTCAGTTCAGTTCCAGTCTGATGTTCTTATAAATGAGTAAAGATCTTCAGAATGTTGTTTTAATTAAAATTGTGGTGCTGTACTCAGAATAGGGTAAATATTTTAAATTTGCTATCTTGCAAACTAAACTGGAGCAAGGTACGTCACTTTTTAGGATGCAGAATTGCATGATTCATCATGTTATGCAGACACCAGATTGCTTTTTTTATAAGTACCAGGCAAGCAATATAGCAAGAAAATAAAACGGAAGAGAGAAAAGTAATACCAAAAAATTGATAAAGTATCTTGTCAAAAGGTCTTATGGTACTGTAAACAATAGACTAGAACGCTTTTTTAAAAATAGGCATTGACAGAACAGTATGTGCCAAGATCTGTCCTGAGTTTCACTCCTGCAATCCAACTCATGGCAGAATTGCCCCCTGTGTCTGAGCACACCAGAAGATGATGTACTGTCCTGGCACTTGTTTAATAATTACACCTGTCATAAATATAAAGGGAAGGGTAAACCCCTTTGAAATCCTTCCTGGCCAGGGGAAAGCTCCTCTCACCTGTAAAGGGTTAAGAAGCTAAAGGTAACCTCGCTGGCACCTGACCAAAATGACCAATGAGGGGACAAGATACTTTCAAAAGCTGGGAGGAGGGAGAGAAACAAAGGGTCTGTGTGTCTGTCTATATGCTGGTTTCTGCAGGGGATAGACCAGGAATGGAGTCTTAGAACTTTTAGTAAGTAATCTAGCTAGGTATGTGTTAGATTATGATTTCTTTAAATGGCTGAGAAAAGGATTGTGCTGAATAGAATAACTATTTCTGTCTGTGTATCTTTTTTGTAACTTAAGGTTTTGCCTAGAGGGGTTCTCTATGTTTTTGAATCTAATTACCCTGTAAGGTATCTACCATCCTGATTTTACAGGGGGGATTTCTTTATTTCTATTTACTTCTATTTTTATTAAAAGTCTTCTTGTAAGAAAACTGAATGCTTTTTCATTGTTCTCAGATCCAAGGGTTTGGGTCTGTGGTCACCTATGCAAATTGGTGAGGCTTTTTATCCAACATTTCCCAGGAAAGGGGGGGTGCAAGTGTTGGGAGGATTGTTCATTGTTCTTAAGATCCAAGGGTCTGGGTCTGTAGTCACCTAGGCAAATTGGTGAGGCTTTTTACCAAACCTTGTCCAGGAAGTGGGGTGCAAGGTTTTGGGAAGTATTTTGGGGGGAAGGACGCGTCCAAACAGCTGTTCCCCAGTAACCAGTATTAGTTTGGTGGTGGTAGCGGCCAGTCCAAGGACAACGGGTGGAATATTTTGTACCTCGGGGAAGTTTTGACCTAAGCTGGTAAAGATAAGCTTAGGAGGTTTTTCATGGTGCACCTTGTCAACGTTCCTCCCCCACTCTGAACTCTAGGGTACAGATGTGGGGACCTGCATGAAAAACCTCCTAAGCTTATCTTTACCAGCTTAGGTCAAAACTTCCCCAAGGTACAAAATATTCCACCCGTTGTCCTTGGACTGGCCGCTACCACCACCAAACTAATACTGGTTACTGGGGAAGAGCTGTTTGGATGCGTCCTTCCCCCCAAAATACTTCCCAAAACCTTGCACCCCACTTCCTGGACAAGGTTTGGTAAAAAGCCTCACCAATTTGCCTAGGTGACTACAGACCCAGACCCTTGGATCTTAAGAACAATGAACAATCCTCCCAACACTTGCACCCCCCCTTTCCTGGGAAATGTTGGATTAAAAAGCCTCACCAATTTGCATAGGTGACCACAGACCCAAACCCTTGGATCTGAGAACAATGAAAAAGCATTCAGTTTTTTACAAGAAGACTTTTAATAAAAATAGAAGTAAATAGAAATAAAGAAATCCCCCCTGTAAAATCAGGATGGTAGATATCTTACAGGGTAATTAGATTCAAAAACATAGAGAACCCCTCTAGGCAAAACCTTAAGTTACAAAAAAGATACACAGACAGAAATAGTTATTCTATTCAGCACAATCCTTTTCTCAGCCATTTAAAGAAATCATAATCTAACACATACCTAGCTAGATTACTTACTAAAAGTTCTAAGACTCCATTCCTGGCCTATCCCCTGCAGAAACCAGCATATAGACAGACACACAGACCCTTTGTTTCTCTCCCTCCTCCCAGCTTTTGAAAGTATCTTGTCTCCTCATTGGTCATTTTGGTCAGGTGCCAGCGAGGTTACCTTTAGCTTCTTAACCCTTTACAGGTGAGAGGAGCTTTCCCCTGGCCAGGAAGGATTTCAAAGGGGTTTACCCTTCCCTTTATATTTATGACAACACCCATTTAAAAATCAAAGATCTCAGCTCATTCTTTTTAGTTTTTCAGATTATTGCAGTGCTAGGTGCACTTGGTCCTGAAGCAGGACCAACACACCTAGACCACGCTGACAGATGTTTGTCGAACCTGTTCTTAATAGCCTCTAGTTATAGGGATTCCACAATCTCCCTATGTAAACTTTTCCATTGTTAACTAGCCTTAGAAAAGAAAACTTTCTAATTGTAATATCTAAAATAGATCTCCCTTAATGCAAACTAAGCTGATTATTTCTTGTCCTACCCTTGGTGGACAGGGAGAACAATTGATCACCATCGTCTTTATAACAACTTTTTACATATTTGAATACTGTTATCATGTTGCTCCTTAGATTAAACATGTCCAGTTCTTTCCTCATAGGACATGTTTTCTAAACCTCATAGCACTTTTGTTGCTCCCTCTGGACTTTCTCCAGTTTGTCGACAACTTTCTTAAAGTGTGATACCCAAAATTGGACCCAGCACTCCAGCTGAAGCCTCCCCAGAGCGGAGTATAATGCGGTTTGTTTTTTTTTTTAAGCGAGAAGCAAGGCCGATATGAATTTAGGACAAAATATCTTGGTTTGTTGTCATGTTGTAGAAGTAACATACTGCGCATATAAGTGCACAAATGGGATTGATAATGGAAGAATGGGGCAGAAGAAGAGTGTACCAATGAAGAGCAAATATAATATATTTGAAAAACTCACCTTTCATGCCATGCATTTCTTTCTTCAGCCAAAGTGCATTCTATGGAGTCTTGTTATAACAGCAGTCACTGGAGTCAATTGATAGTGTCCCTTGTCATATAATAGGTATCTAAACTTCAGCAAACCTGGCCCATGTCAAAAGTAAGTCTCTTAACAGCACTTCTGTGTGTCACACCTTTTAATTATACGTGTCAGCCACCAATTAATTCATTCCAGCTCCAAAAGGCTTCACTAAATGGATTTTCAAATTTCTGAGAAGACTATATACATTTTATTTGTTTTTAATATTCAGATCTTTATTTTAGGAAAGTTACCCATGGTTCTCTTCAATTATATGGCTCCATGCTGTCTTACTTTATGGCTAACGGGAGTGATATAGGATCTAAAATGTAGAATGTAACAAAGTGCAGCATATTGCTGCCAGTGACTTTTCAAAGACACTTATATTCACCATCTGCTATAGGTTTTCAGCGCATAACCAGCAGTAAGCCTTATAATTTTCATGGGGTTTATGGAGAATTGCAGGTGCATGGTCAGATTTGACGGTTGTTTAATTTCTTGCTTTATTTTTACTTTTGCTTTCTTATCGTCATTAATAAATACAAATACATCATTAATAATAATACTGCTGCATGAGAAGTATCTGAAAGAATGAGGTGAGACCACATTGACTAAAAATCTAACCAACTTTAATGCAGCCGGAGCCCTCACAGAAGCACTTGGCTCTCCTAGAGCTGGCAACAGGCCCCACCACATGAAGACTTTGCTTCAATTCTATTTCCCCAGCATCTCTCTCAAATCACACCTACCTGCAACCTAGCCACTGTGGGAGGAGAAGTTCATTGCAATGCATTTGTCTACACTGTGGTTTTATGAAAAATAGTCCTTGTCAAGCAAACTAGATATCTTTTGATGTGATTATAAATTTGATTGACAAAGGTAACTGATAGACTTCTGCAAGGTGTTTGATTTACGACATTTAGGCAGTCTTATAAAAAAAAACACTAACCAAAATCAATATAGTACATATTAAATGGATTAAAAACTAGCTAATTGATAGAGCTCAAAATACTGAAAATGGAGAATCATTGTGAAATGGGAATTGTTTTTAGTGCAGTCCAGCAGAGAGCTGCTATTGATGTAATGCTGTTCAATATCTTTATCTATGACCTGAAAGAAAACATAAAATCATTACTTGTGTAGGCAGCCTCTATTTGAAGGGTCTCTGAACTTAGCTGGTAATGTTCTAGTTGGAAAGATCCTGAATGCTGCAATTCAGCCTTAGACACTACAGCTCCCATGGTGCCTGGAGAAGAGAGAGACTTCTGCTCCTGGGGATAAGGGGAGCCTCATGATGAAGGCAGAGGCAGCATCAGTGGGACTACTGTCTCCTCTTCCACCTCCCTCCCTGAGGAGCATGAGGACTCTGCAAGGCCATGGGGAGGGACAATCTCTATGGTGCTCCTTTTTGGAGCGCGTGACTCCTCAGCATGCCCCAAAACATAGTGACACCCAGTAAATCCTCCAATGGAAATGAGCTGAGTTTGGAATTTTTAATGACACCTGCAAAGGAGGAGGGTGCACATGATTTCCTTTTTTTGTTGCAAACCCGTCACCCAGCACTGGGGCTCCCCCCGTACAGTGCAAACTGCTCCACGTGGCAGACGATGCCATTGGCCCACACAGTGCCAGTTGGAAAACAAATCTCGCCTATCGTTTCAATTTTTAAACAGCCCTCTCTTTGCTAGAGCAGCATGACTGGATGTAATAGTACAAATGTAGAGCAGCATGAATTGGGTTTTCATCAGCATATTGGCATTTGGCACACAGGCAAGGGACAGAATATTTTCTTGTACTCATTGCAGGCAACCATGTGCATGCTCCAAAGACACGAGGAAGGACCTTGTCATACAGCCATTGACAAGACTTCCCATTGTGCTAATATTTTTCCTTTTCATCACTTTGATTTTGCTTTGTGCCACTGAAAACAATAGCTACTAGTCATGTGACATAAAGGACTGCTAGTTATGGGCCCCTCTTTGTATAATTATCTTATTTAACAAGCACAAATGCAGATCATTTCTTCTTTACGTTGTGTGTTTTATTTGGTAACCAAGAACTAATCCAGTTTCAATGGGAGGGAGGGAAACATGTTGCTTTGGGGAAGATCATCCCTCATTCAGGAACACAACATACAGGGGACAAAAATTATGAGTCCTCACTTAGAAAGCACCAATCCAGTTGAACGGACAGGGATGCGGGGAGGGAGCAGGGCTTGCTGCTCCATGCAGTGCTATGAGGTTTGCCCTTAAATCTGCAGATCTCTGAGGAGCCGAGCAGAGTTCAGATGATCCATAGGGGTTAAGGTTGTCTATGTGGAGAATCCCTGGCTTCCCGGAACCTCTGGGCTTCTTCAGGACTCCTCCACTAACCATTGCTTCTGACAAGAACTTGGTAGGAACTGAGTTCTTCATTTTGGGGGGAAATGGGGGATTTTGAAACTTCTTCCATTCTGAAACCAAAACAGTTTGAATTTTGCAGCAAAATCAAATTCTGAAAAAATAAATGGTTTGGGGATCAATCAGAATGTTTTGTTTTAACAAAGTCAGAATGTTTTGTTCCATTTCTGCCTTCTTCCTATTTTCTAGTATACATTTTTAAAAAGTGAAACAAAATGTCATTTTGAAATAATAAAAAAATAAAAATATTCCAGTCCAAAAAGGTTGAAACAAACCTTATAGAAACTCCCTTTGTCCATTTTTCTTTCAAAATTAATCTTCATCAAAGCTGACACATTTCTATGAAGTGTTTTGCTTTCAACAAATTGGCATTTTCTGAGAGAAAATGTTCCACGGAAAAATGTCCAATCAGCTCAACCCCAACCCCCTCACTCTCATCTAGCTCTTAGTGTGGGTGGGTGCGGGGGGGGAGGGGCGAAGTTCATACATTGTGAATTCACAGAACACCTACCAACTCATTCACCAACCAGTGCTGTCTGCAAACACCTTTGTATAATCTATGTGCAATTTTTTTAAGTGCCACCCTTCAATGAGTGGATTGAGGAAGCTGCATGATAAATTTGATGAATGGCTTGACTCTTGGTTGTTCCCTCTCCCCTAAATTTATCCTTGTAAAGCAAATGTTCATGCCTTCAAATATGGGGAAATTGCAACATGGTTGGTACACTGCCTTGATTTAATTCTACATAACTTGATAGGATGAAGGAAGCACACTACTCATTGCCGGCATAATTTTGCATCAGCTTAATTGTTCCTTTAAAACTGGTCTTATCTTGTGAGATGCACATAAGCTTCCCTTGCACATTTTCAAACAGAAAGTGATCTATCAATAAAAGTAATTCCATCCTGTGCTTACTTCAGTTGATCTTAAATGATCTTAATGCAAAGGCATGAATGACTGCAGTGTCAGAGGAGGATTATAGGGGCTCCATTTCCAAAAAATTCTTATAAGAAATGTAGGCGTGACCCTATATCTATCCTCACCTTTCCACAGGGAATGACTCATACCATAGAAGTAGATTAACTCTCAAAAGATGTACTAATGGATTGACACTCCCAGCTATCAAGGGCTATAATTTATGAATAGCAGGGAATTCATTTATATGAGCTCTCTTCCTTCCACATGGCTCTACTTTGTGGCCAAAATCATGATATATATGCCGAGCTCCTATGGCAGGTCAACCTTTCTTCCAAATAGGTCTGTGGAGCCAGGGGGGTTGGTCTTTCAAGGCTTGTTTGGTTAGGTTGACTGAAGAGAATGTTCCAACTATAGAAAAGTTGAAGTCATGACTGTTTCATTATGAGTGACATGTTATAACAACATTTGAGCCATCTGAGACAGTCAAACCAATGTAGAGTTACTAAGCCTCACAACACCCCATTGATGTAGAAATAGTATGTATTTATTATTCCAGTTTTACAGAAGTGGAGGTCAAGAGGCATTAAGGCCTCAAGCCTCAGAAGTATTCAGGTGCCTAACTCTATTGATTTTAACAGGGGTTGGGCACCAAAATTATTCTAATGATCTGGGCCGAAGTGATTTGCATTCAAGGTCACACAGCAAGTCAGTGGCAGACCTGGGAATATAACCCCAGAGTCCTGAGTCTCACTTTCAGATTCTAAACACTTTCTTCTTAGGGAGGGAGAACTAAACTCTGTTAATACCATGATACTGTGCTTTATGTAACAATGCAAAATATTGCTCTGTCTTCTTAAAACTTTACATCAGATTCACAAGGAAAATGTCCTTGCATCCATGTGATATCTGACTAAAAGAGTATTCATTCATATAAATGGATCATTACAAAACCTTTTTGTCTCATTAGTAAACAGGATGAAATACTCCCTCAGACCCTAAATGTCTCCTACACTCTTTTAAAATATGATTTTTCCTATCTTCTTTCTCTTTAAGTGGTGCTGATCTATTATTATACACAAAATGAGCTAGAAAGCTTTCTGCTTTGATGCTACATCCATTTTGCTTACAGGATCCCAACCACATTTGGAACTCATCGAAGTTACATCAAAGAGTGTTATACGTTGCTGCATCAAAGAGGTCGTGATGGGGTAGCACTTTTAAGAGCTAAACCAGCAGTTTTCCTCCTCATCTTCATGTCTGAAGGGATTTCAAAGAAAAAAGTGGTGAGGCATCTTTATAAACAATAAACAAATGGAACACCTTCTGCAACAGTGAGGACTTGTCTTCAAATGAGCTTTACTGTTCACCCATAGAAATAAATTCCATATACGTAAAGTAATATAATTCATTTAGGAGTGGTCAAAAATCTAGTTCAGCTCTTTAGGAGGAATGTAACTTTTGAGGAATGGTAAAGGGATGAATCATGATATTTAATCATTCATGGTGATTGCTTGTATTTAAATGAAGAGAGTTGGATTGTCTCCTAACAATCAACATATGGAGGGATGCAGCCACTGTCTGTGCAGCTCCAGGCTGCCACATGGGAGGGTGACTAGCAAAGTAGCTACAATGACAACGCCGGTATCCCTTCCCTGTAGATTCTTGTGCATCATGAGTTTGAGAGTGCTGCAGTCTCTAAATGACACAGCCCCTTCTCTCGCGAGAGGGACAATTCTGGGAGAAATCTGTGAGAGGAACTTCAGAGTTTTCCTTCCCCTTACCTTCCTGCCCAGCCTGTTCTGAAGGTCATTGGTTTGTATTTAGATCAGGTCAGTATAAATGAAAGAGTGTAAAAATGATTTTTGGTTCCCAATATGGAATGAGTTATCAGTCTCAGTTCCAGTTTCCAGGGGGCAGGTGTTCATATCAGATAAATCACCTGTCACAGATCTACAGAATCTGTGCTAGGCTCTGCTTTTAACTATCTCTTGGAGTAACCCCTGGAGTGTGGCAGATCCCCAAGGAGTCCCATTCTTCCTTTAGGGTAGGCCCCGCAGCCTCACTCCCTCTTAGGCTGAGCCTCTGGGTTCTAGTGCTCCTGTTTCATACCATGAGCTCTGCCCAGAGTCCAGATGAGACACACTCCTGGTTAGAGACTTCAGGGACCTGCACCTCACCAAGTATTTGCAGTGGCACCAAACAGCCTTTTCAAAACAGTGTAGAATTTATTAGTCAGCTGGAGCACAGCATTGGAAATCTTTAGGTTAGCATAAGAAATAAAGGTTCAAACATAGTCCATAATGGTCAAGCCAGAGCAAACCACCAGCCAAGCTGTAGGGGTTCTATCTAAGGCTCTGTCTCTCTCTGACACCTCAGTCCCAGAAGAGCACAGACAGCTTCTATCCCCTGGTGGTCACATCTCCATCCTTTGTTCTCAAGGCAGGGCCATCCTGAGTTCCAACCCCAACCCCCCACCACTGCCAGAACATCCACTGTTAAGTGTCAGTTGTTGAGTCATTGGAACATGTATTGTCTCTCTGGTCTGCTTGTTGATCTGGACCTGTTTCTACCAGTTCCTTAATGACCTATACGTTCTACCCAGACAGTGAGGTGACACACACACCTGTGTCTCCTGTGTTCCAGGAGCAGTGTTAAACCTTTCCCCCCCGTCTGGGTAGTAAGGCATAGTACAGAAGCAAACTGAGGCACACACAGGATTCATAAAAATATTAGAGAAAATCCCCACTTTGTCATAGCATCATCAAAAATAGCACTAGTCACTGTCTGAGAACTAGACAGACCTATCTGTATCTTGGAGACTCTGGCTTACTCCTACATGGGCTCCTTTTCAGTCTCATGGACCTGTTATCTGACTCTGCTCTTTATTTAGTACCAGTGTATCTGAAAGCAGACTTGGCCAAAGTTCCTTTAAAACAGGGTATGTTAGTGGGGCAGTGTTGGGAAGCTTGTACTGATACTGACCATGCTTTACCTATTCTGTCAATAAGCAAAGGACTTTCCCAAGCTTTGAATTTACTTCAGAATAAAAATCCATTTTAAAAGAGAGCTCAGATTATTTCTTTATTTAATTTGCGTTGATATGGCAGAACGTTCTCAACTTGGCACTGTATTATGGAATGTTTTATCAGAAATAAATTCATATGTTGTACACAGTACTTTTCTGTGCCGTTTCACAGATGCTATAATGGTTTTTGCCACCATATAAATTTCAATTATATATTTTTTTACATTAAGCAGAATTGCGAGACTCCCATTTCCTGCTATGTAAGTCTTGTAAAATGAGCATTGTTACATTGGATAATAACTTGCCGATATCTACTGTAATCTCTTTTTTTGCAAGAAATTCACTTGTAAAGGTTCATTTAATGTAAATTAATAAATTAAACATCATTAAACTGCTGTATAAATCATTCATTTAAAAAGCTACTGTATATCTGAGCCCACACTCTCCAAAAATGAACACAATCTCCTAATGATTAATGCTATAATTTTCATCATTTTCCATGTGACTGAACACAGGACTATAAACTAATCATCACAGCTTTTCGCATAGTGTGATTTGCAGTCAATATATCATTTTCAACTTACTTCACACTTGTTGCATTTCTCAGTCAATTTTAGTTGACTCTTTCTGAAAAGGATGCATCTTCTACTATAGGAATACTGTGAATAAGCCTTGCAAAATTTTACTCTCCTTGGATGAGTAACTTTTACTGATGGACAAGTAAAATATCGTTAATTTTCCGCATTACTATCATTACCGTCATCATAGTAAATGGCCCCTGAGCCGATAATTGTTCATGATAATTTTGCAAACCTGCCACAAATAGATATCAAAGCTCAGATAACCCTGAAGTTCTCCTAACTTCATCCAAACTCTACTCTGCTGGTGCTTAAAGACCCACACGTTGCCTGACATTGCACTTAGTTCTTGGGAACGTTTTCCACGGGAAGACAATTCTGCTGACCCGCCGCAGCCTGTATTTTGATTTTGCTGTTGGTGTTTCAGTGGGTGGCACTCTCCCTCTAAGTCACTACAGAAGCAGTGACACAGCAGGGTGTGAGGAGGCATTGTGATTATGCTGCAGGCCTTGTCATCTTTTGGATGTGTAAGACGTGTTAAAAAAAAAAAAAGAGAGAGAGAGAGAGAGAGACCCTGAATGCTTGTGGTCACGTGCAATTATAATTTTTATTAACGATTAAAATGCAATGTAAATGATCGTGTCTATATAACACAGAGATTTGTTGTGGCTTCTCTAACTACTGCTGCATTCTGGGGAGCAGGGGGGAAACCACACACCAGTGGCAGATGGAGACATTCTATCTGCAGAGGAAAGAAGCTGGCACCATGCCCTGGGGGAGCCCATATAGGAGCAATAGCTGCTGCAGCCAAAAGAAGGTGCAGCATGAACTCCCTCGGTGCTAGCTGAGGTTCAACAGCCAGGGTAGAAGGGGGTGAAGCCAGGCCTCTGGCTCCATTTCAGCCCTCCCCCCCCCCCTTTATTGTGTGACATGATTCCTTTTCGGAACTCCTCCTGAGATAATACAGCTAGACTTTTTGCCATGCTTGGGGCTAATCATAATCTAGGCCTTTGTAAATAAAAGGCAAAATTCTCGGTTAAATGGGTACAACTTTATTGAAATAAAATTTGTACTGCTATTACCAAGGGAATTTGGCCACTAAACTACAGCAGTTCCTTTGGAAAGTGTATTTGTCTCCTCTGTCACTAAAGGCATAAAGGTACTTTAAGCTAATTATGACTGGATCTTCAGTTTGATTTGTACAAAGATCTTTATCTTTGAGCTCACCTGATCTGATTCGCTCATTTATAAACCCTATAAACTGCTCTTTTTAAAAAATGTACTGAATTCTCAACATGAATTATCACTCATAATGAAAGTTAATGACTATTTGAATCGTGAATTGGGCTTAGGACACAGTTTTCTCATCCACTCTCATAAAGATATGCCTTTCCCCCAAATAAAATATGAGTTTATGAAACTATTTTTCCATGGACAAGAGAAGAACACTTATAAATGTAAAAAACTGAAGAGATGTTATAAATGTTTTACGCCAGTAAAATGTACACTAGCCACGTAGGTGTAAGTGTACTCAAGAAAATGCAGCAGAATCTAATTGAAGCGGAATCCAATTTGTCTAGGTATTCTACAGACTCTGATTTGGAAAGATTGCTAGCACTTTGATTCAATAGGAGATTACGTCCATTTCTAGTAACTGTTGCTGTGGTGGATGTACATTGATCTTGTATCTTAATGATTGGTATCCAAACTATTTAACTGAATGCAAATGTTTGTAAAAAGTGCCACGACATCCCTCTTGTGACCCACAATACACATACTCCCAAGTTGGACATATGACCAGGGAAGAGTATAAAAATATTGCTCGGGCATGTAGGAATGAAATCAGGAGGGCCAAATCGCACCTGGAGCTGCAGCTAGCGAGAGATGTCAAGAGTAACAAGAAGGGTTTCTTCAGGTATGTTGGCAACAAGAAGAAAGCCAAGGAAAGTGTGGGCCCCTTAATGAATGAGGGAGGCAACCTAGTGACAGAGGATGTGGAAAAAGCTAATGTACTCAATGCTCTTTTTGCCTCTGTTTTCACTAACAAGGTCAGCTCCCAGACTGCTGCGCTGGGCATCACAAAATGGGGAAGAGATGGCCAGCCCTCTGTGGAGATAGAGGTGGTTAGGGACTATTTAGAAAAGCTGGACGAGCACAAGTCCATGGGGCCGGACGAGTTGCATCCGAGAGTGTTGAAGGAATTGGCGGCTGTGATTGCAGAGCCATTGGCCGTTATCTTTGAAAACTCGTGGCAAACCGGGGAAGTCCCGGATGACTGGAAAAAGGCTAATGTAGTGCCAATCTTTAAAAAAGGGAAGAAGGAGGATCCTGGGAACTACAGGCCAGTCAGCCTCACCTCAGTCCCCGGGAAAATCATGGAGCAGGTCCTCAAAGAATCAATCTTGAAGTACTTGCATGAGAGGAAAGTGATCAGGAACAGCCAGCATGGATTCACCAAGGGAAGGTCATGCCTGACTAATCTAATTGCCTTTTATCATGAGATTACTGGTTCGGTGGATGAAGGGAAAGCAGTGGATGTATTGTTTCTTGACTTTAGCAAAGCTTTTGACACAGTCTCCCACAGCATTCTTGTCAGCAAGTTAAGGAAGTATGGGCTGGATGAATGCACTATAAGGTGGGTAGAAAGCTGGCTAGATTGTCGGGCTCAACGGGTAGTGATCAATGGCTCCATGTCTAGTTGGCAGCCGGTGTCAAGTGGAGTGCCCCAGGGGTCGGTCCTGGGGCCGGTTTTGTTCAATATCTTCATAAATGATCTGGAGGATGGTGTGGATTGCACTCTCAGCAAATTTGCGGACGATACTAAACTGGGAGGAGTGGTAGATACGCTGGAGGGGAGGGATAGGATACAGAAGGACCTAGACAAATTGGAGGATTGGGCCAAAAGAAATCTGATGAGGTTCAATAAGGATAAGTGCAGGGTCCTGCACTTAGGACGGAAGAATCCAATGCACCGCTACAGACTAGGGACCGAATGGCTAGGCAGCAGTTCTGCGGAAAAGGACCTAGGGGTGACAGTGGACGAGAAGCTGGATATGAGTCAGCAGTGTGATCTTGTTGCCAAGAAGGCCAATGGCATTTTGGGATGTGTAAGTAGGGGCATAGCGAGCAGATCGAGGGACGTGATCGTCCCCCTCTATTCGACATTGGTGAGGCCTCATCTGGAGTACTGTGTCCAGTTTTGGGCCCCACACTACAAGAAGGATGTGGATAAATTGGAGAGAGTCCAGCGAAGGGCAACAAAAATGATTAGGGGTCTAGAACACATGACTTACGAGGAGAGGCTGAGGGAGCTGGGATTGTTTAGCCTGCAGAAGAGAAGAATGAGGGGGGATTTGATAGCTGCTTTCAACTACCTGAAAGGGGGTTCCAAAGAGGATGGCTCTAGACTGTTCTCAATGGTAGCAGATGACAGAACGAGGAGTAATGGTCTCAAGTTGCAGTGGGGGAGGTTTAGATTGGATATTAGGAAAAACTTTTTCACTAAGAGGGTGGTGAAACACTGGAATGCGTTGCCTAGGGAGGTGGTGGAATCTCCTACCTTGGAAGTTTTTAAGGTCAGGCTTGACAAAGCCCTGGCTGGGATGATTTAACTGGGAATTGGTCCTGCTTCGAGCAGGGGGTTGGACTAGATGACCTTCAGGGGTCCCTTCCAACCCTGATATTCTATGATTCTATGATTCTATGATAAGTTAGTAGCCAGGCAAGGATGCTTACTGGGAGTGGTATTAGAAACTTGAATATAGTGCTAAGATCTACATTTTGGATATACAGTATACCAGAGCTGTGTAATTGGTTTGGTGAGCTAATCTACATCCTATAAAGGGCCTAGTATTTTTGCAATACAAATATAAAATTTCTGTATGGACCAAATTCAGTCTTGATCATCAAGTCATTCACTCAGCCTAAAACAATTGTGTTAAGAGAATACTGAGGACCAGATTCAGATCCCCTTACTCATATTGAATAGTATATGTAGTCGTGGTCCTTCTCCGGGAATAGTCATTGTGAGGAAACATATCAGAGTCTCGCCATAAGATGTCATAGTTAAGAGCTCAAAAGTCTGACATGATAGTGTGAAAGTAGAATGAATTATATTGAAATTATAATTCATTAAAGAAATGCTACTTGAAGGGTTTGTTGAAATATAGTTGTCAGGAAGAGGAACATTAAGGAGTGTGAGACAATGGGTCCTCAAACTAATTAACTTAGAGCTCCTACTGAACTAGGAGATTGGTAAAAGTTAGTATGCAAATAAGGTATGTGATGTATAGTTGTCAGTTTCTCTTTCTTTTGTCTCTTATGTTAAATTGGCTTTGGCTTAGCTGTATAAATAAGTTATCTTGAGCCTCAGAGAGGGGCTCACATCTGGGTGCATTAGCAAAGCGCTTTGCTAATAAACAGAGCGGTCTGACAAATTATGTGAGTCCTGAATCTGACTTTGACAATTTGGAGGTTCCACCGAGATGGCAACCATCTTCTCTGGGGCTGTGTGACTCCTGACTGTTCTTAGGACCGCCGTGGCAAGCCGGCACCTGGGCATTTGGCCCGAGCGGTCCTCCGCCAGAACGGAAGGGTGCATGACCACAGTGAAGTCTACGCCATCGAACCTGTTGGTTCCCACTCTGTTCTGGTAGGGATCCCGGGATCTGACATCAGGAATCTGGTCAGGTAATTATTTCTGTGTTTTGTCCGGACTGAGGACTGTCTTGTCTCTGTGTCTATCCGTCCTCCCTGTGGTGTGTTTGAGTCTGGGCGCCGTCTCCGTCTGGGGATCAGCTGACCAAGGGTTCCTGTCCCCACGGTCTGAGTGAGTGAAATCTGCACAATCGCAGCCACACCGCGCCTTGGGTAAAACCCTTGGTGTGAAAGCAAGGGCGATTGAGGCAGTAGCCTGTGGGCTCCTTTTGTGTGTTGCACCGGGCATCGTTCTGACGAACCCGACTTTCCTTCTTGTGTGATTGGTGTGTGAAGTCCTCCTGTATGGGTAACCAGACGTCTAAGTCGGGACAGTTCCCTAAAGGAACGCCGACTCAGTTTATGTATTTTAGGAAGAGTCCGGACTCCTGTAAATTTCTGGAAAAATGGTCTAGGCTAAGGGGGTCAGGTAGAGTGGCTACTACCACCACTACGCTTCTGTCCCCAGAAGCCTTTACAGCTACTCTGAGGGAAAATGGGCCCTTTTCCCACAGAAATGATCTATAAGGGACTGCTGCAGGCAGAGAGAGAATCTGATCAAAATTGTTTGACTATTGGGTAATGTAATCAAAATCACTAAAGGATGTAAGGGGTTTCTATTGGTACTTAACTTGGCTGCTCCTGGTTGTGTCTAGTTGTACAAGATGGAAGTGTAATTGGGGTACAGTTGTGTAAAAGAGTAATCACAGTGCAAGGGATGTTAGGCAAAAGAGAATTTTGTGTGTGTGTGTATAGTGCTAAAATCTGAAGCTGTGTCTCAGCTATTACCTGAGAATAAACTTATAGCTTGGTACAGCAGAGAAACTATTGCAAACATGGTCTGTTGCACAAGAGGGGAAACTGAGATACACCACCTCATGAATTTCATAACTGATCAGTGAGTGGGGTAATTCACTAGCCTGACTATAGAACAGCCTGACTATAGAACAAAATAAGTACAGCCTGGAGGTAATTCTTCTGTTTTTCCTGCAATTAGCAAGGAAATTTGTAAAAGAAAGTGGTATTATAATTAAGCAATAATCTGTCCCCACAAGGGGGGTGGAAATTGTTTCCTTTGTTTTTAGACTCTACAAGCAAGCTGGTGACAGCAGAAGAATAACTCAGAATACCATGGATCTATGTTTTGTGTTGTTTGCTTGTGGTGTTTGTCTTGTTGCTAGCATTGTTGTGTTTTAATGAACAGAAAACCTCATGACATGGGTGGGGGATGGCTTCAAAAGACTGACCTTGGGGGGGTGGGGAGAAGATGTGTATGGGAATGCAAAAGGCTAACTCAGGAGAATCCCAAAATTCAGTGGCCACTGTTAGGATCTTGGGACAAAGACAAACTCGGCCAACCTAAAACTAAATTGGCAAAAGGAGAGGTTGATTGTTTCATGCAGTGGTGGGAAGAGGCAAATCATAGGTGGACAGAATCAAAACTTGCCTCTCTCAAAGATTCTGGCTTCTATCCCACCAGATGCAACTCATTTTACTGTTGTTGATTTGTGCTCTGCTTTCTTTTCTGTCCTGGTTCACCCTGACTCCCAGTTCCTGTTTGCTTTTTCTTACAAGGGGCAACAGTACACATGGACCACACTGCCCCAGGGGTATACTGAAAGCCCGTCATATTTTTCCCAACCATTAGCCTGAGACCTTGCTGACCTTGTTTTCCCGTCCAGGTCCACACTAGTCCAATATGTACATTATCTACTCCTCTGTTCCCCTTCATTGTCTGCCTCTGAAACTGACTCTTTAGTGCTCCTTACTGCCCTAGCAAATAAGGGTCACAAAGCTTCTTGCTCTAAACTACAACTCTGTCAAGCTTCTGTCACATACCTTGGCTTTCTCCTCTCCCAGGGTTCCCGTGTACTTTCTCCCACCCACGTCTAAGCTATCCTTAGCTTTCCCCGACCCCGCTCCCCACACCAGGTCCGGAAGTTTTTAGGCATGGCTGGATTTTGCAGACAATGGATTCCCCAATATGCCTCCCTTGCAAAACCTCTCCAGGAACTCACTTGATTCTCTGTGCCTGACCCCATGCCGTGGCCCCCTGAGGCCAATTCTGCCTTTGTTTCCCTCAAACAGGGTTTGGCTTCTGCCCCTGCCTTAGGGCTGCCTGACTATTCTAAGCCTTTTACCCTTTTCTGCCACGAACAATCTGGGTATGCACTTGGAGTTCTCACTCAGATGCACGGAGAAAAGAACCGCCCAGTGGCTTATTTCTCTGCCACTTTAGACCCTGTTGCCCAAGGCTTACCCCGCTGCCTGCGTGCTGTGGCTGCTGCAGCTCGCCTAGTCGAAATGTCTGATTCCCTTGTTCTCCGCTCTCCTCTTACCCTCCTGGTCCCTCACTGACCTCACCCTGCTCCAAGACTCTGCACCAGAAACCGAGAAAGAATCCTGGGTTGCCCAAGGTTGCTCTCTACATCCCGATTCCTTTTGGCGCTCGCCTGCTGGCGCCTTTGTAGCCCCCTTTTCACTCTACCCATCTCTGGCCGCCCTGCTACACGGTGTTTCGCATGTCAGAAAGGAGGGGATGGTCTCTGCTATAACTAAGACAGGATGGTTGCCCCCCCCCATTTTAGCTCTTTTGCAGCCCGCCACTGTGCAGCCTGTACCATTTGCCAAAGCCATAATATTGGTAAACCTGTAAAAGCGGCCCAGGGGTTCCAGGGCCTGCCTCAAGCACCGTTCTTGCACAAATGCCTAAGTGTCAACAATATGAATTTATATTGGTTATGGTATGTTTATTCTCCGGTTGGATTGAAGCCTTTCCTTGTCGCAAGGCTGACTCACTGTCTGTTGCCAAATGTCTGTTAAATCATATTATGCCTGCCAAGGGAATTCCTGCTACTCTGTCCAGTGATCGGGGTACACATTTTACTGGACAACTTGTTCAACACCTGGACCATATAGTGCGTATCAAACACCTGTTGCACTGTCCCTACTACCCACAGAGTGCAGGTGCAGTTGAAAGACGAAATGGTGTACTTAAGAATAAGCTTGCTAAAATTTGTGACTGTACAGGATTAAGCTGGCCAGTAGCCTTACCATTAGCCCTTACGGACATGAGATCCACTCCATCCCAAAGGCATAAATTAAGTCCCTTTGAAATTGTTATGGGACGCCCTATGCGAGCTATGACTACCATTACTCCCGTTTCAGATTTGAACTTGACTCACAGTGTGCTCCTTCAGTATTGCAAGGGACTAATGCAAGCTGTAAGTCACTTCCATTCACAGGTTCGAGTCGCCTGGCCCACGGAACCCACCTCCGATGCTTGCCACAACCTCGAGCCAGGTGATTGGGTCTACGTACGGTGCCATCATCGAAAGCACGTCTTGGAGTCCCGGTGGAAGGGTCCTCATCAGGTACTGCTTACTACACAGACGGCTGTTAGACTATCTGGCATCGCAGCATGGATACATGCTTCACAGTGTAAGAAGGCGCCATCCCCAGAGAACCAATCATCACCTCAGGACAACACAGAGTCAATTTTGACTCCAGAAGAAGACGTAGAGGAACAGTCTGCAATACCTTACAACCTACGCTCTCGTAAGGGTTACCAGAAGCAGACGACGAACAAAAAAAAAAAAAAAAAAAAAGCAGTAGCGAGCCTAATGCCTACTGTCTGGTGGGCATAAAACCATGACTGCGGTTCCCTCAGTTGAGGTTGTCAGAACCAGAAGAGCCTTGCCTCCAACATGCGCCCCTGCCTGTTCCTCGGCTGCTGGTATCTTATGGTCTGGGGAGACTACGATGACAATTCTTTTATCCAGCAGCAGGTGTGGATAGCTCAGACCCTTAATATTTCTAATTGCTGGGTCTGCAGCCACATCCCAGCCCACTCTCAAACTGGTGTTCCTGTCCTGGCTATCCCACTCAAGTCCCCAGACCTCACTGGAGGGCCTTGTCCATTTAACAAAATATGGAACAGCCATGACACTTGAGAAGCGGTGGGAATAAATGCATCTAAATGGATAAGTGTGGTGGAGGGAAAAGGTCATTGGTGTTGGGTGTGTAATGGGACAGGACTGGATCTGGGGAAAAGCCGTTGGATTAGCGCTTAAATCGGCCTTGCCGGCTCGAATTTGGGGTACTGTGGACACAATTCGACGGTATTGGCCTCCGAGAGCTATCCCAGAGTGCTCCATTGTGACCGCTCTGGACAGCACTCTCAACTCAGATGCACTGGCCAGGTAGACAGGAAAAGAACCGCAAACTTTTGAATCTCATTTCCTGTTTGGCCAGTGTGGCAAGCTGCAGGTGACCATGCAGAGCTCATCAGCACAGGTGACCATGATGGAGTCCCAGAATCGCAAAAGAGCTCCAGCATGGACCGAACGGGAGGTACGGGATCTGATCGCTGTATGGGGAGAGGAATCCGTGCTATCAGAACTCCGTTCCAGTTTTCGAAATGCCAAAACATTTGTCAAAATCTCCCAGGGCATGAAGGACAGAGGCCATAACAGGAACCCGAAGCAGTGCCGCATGAAACTTAAGGAGCTGAGGCAAGCCTACCAGAAAACCAGAGAGGCGAACGGCCGCTCCGGGTCAGAGCCCAAACATGCCGCTTCTATGATGAGCTGCGTGCCATTTTAGGGGGTTCAGCCACCACTACCCCAGCTGTGTTGTTTGACTCCTTCAATGGAGATGGAGGCAACATGGAAGCAGGTTTTGGGGACGAAGAAGATGATGATGATGAGGTTGTAGATAGCTCACAGCAAGCAAGCGGAGAAACCAGTTTTCCCGACAGCCAGGAACTGTTTCTCATCCTGGACCTGGAGCCAGTACCCCCTGAACCCACCCAAGGCTGCTTCCTGGACCCGGCAGGCAGAGAAGGGACCTCCGGTGAGTGTACCTTTTAAAATACTATATATGGTTTAAAAGCAAGCATGTGAAAGGATTACTTTGCCCTGGCATTCGCGGATCTCCTGGATGTACTCCCAAAGTCTTGGCAAAATGTTTCTGGGGAGGGCAGCCTTATTGCATCCTTCATGGTAGGACACTTTACCACTCCAGGCCAGTAACACGTACTCGGGAATCATTGTACAACAAAGCACTGCAGTGTATGTTTGCTGGCATTCAAACAACATCCGTTCTTTATCTCTCTGTGTTATCCTCAGGAGAGTGAGATATAATTCATGGTCACCTGGTTGAAATAGAGTGCTTTTCTTCAGGGGACACTCAGAGGAGCCCATTCCTGCTGGGCTGTTTGCCTGTGGCTAAACAGAAATGTTCCCCACTGTTAGCCACAGGGAGGGGGGAGGGTTGATGGGGTAGCCACGCGGTGGGGGGAGGCAAAATGCGACCTTGTAACGAAAGCACATGTGCTATGTATGTAATGTTAACAGCAAGGTTTACCCTGAAAGAGTGTAGCCACTGTTTTATAAAATGTGTCTTTTTAAATACCGCTGTCCTTTTTTTTTTTCCTCCACCAGCTGCATGTGTTTCAATGATCACAGTATCTTCTCCTTCCCAGAGGCTAGTGAAGCTTAGAAAGACTACTGTCCAGGCTGCCTGTGTACGGCTTCATGAGCCATGGCATTAAGGGGTAGGCTGGGTCCCCAAGGATACATATAGGCATTTCAACATCCCCAACAGTTATTTTCTGGTCTGGGAATAAAGTCCCTTCCTGCAGCTTCTGAAACAGACCAGAGTTCCTGAAGATGCGAGCGTCATGTACCTTTCCCGGCCATCCCACGTTGATGTTGGTGAAACGTCCCTTGTGATCCACCAGAGCTTGCAGCACTATCGAAAAGTACCCCTTGCGGTTTATGTACTCGGCAGCTTGGTGCTCCGGTGCCAAAATAGGGATATGGGTTCCGTCTATGGCCCCACCACAGTTTGACTCCTTCCTGCCTGCCCCACCACAGTTAGGGAATCCCATTTCAGCAAAGCCATCCACTATGACCTGCACATTTCCCAGGGTCACGTCCCTTGATATCAGCAGATCTTTGATTGCGTGGGCTACTTGCATCACAGCAGCCCCCACAGTAGATTTGCGCACTCCAAATTGATTCCCAACTGACCGGTAGCTGTCTGGCATTGCAAGCTTCCACAGGGCTATCGCCACTCGTTTCTCAACTGTGAGGGCTGCTCTCATCTTGGTATTCATGCGCTTCAGGGCAGGGGAAAGCAAGTCACAAAGTTCCATGAAAGTGCCCTTATGCATGCGAAAGTTTCGCAGCCACTGGGAATTGTCCCAGACCTGCAACACTATGTGGTCCCACCAGTCTGTGCTTGTTTCCCGAGCCCAGAATCGGCATTCCACAGCATGAACCTGCCCCATTAGCACCATGATGCATGTATTGGCAGGGCCCATGCTTTCAGAGACATCTGTGTCCATGTCCTGATCAATCACGTGACCGCGCTGACGTCGCCTCCTCGCCCGGTATCGCTTTGCCAGTTCTGGTGCTGCACATACTGCTGGATAATGCGTGTGGTGTTTAATGTGCTCCTAATTGCCAAAGTGAGCTGAGCGGCCTCCATGCTTGCCTTGGTATGGCGTCCGCACAGAAAAAAGGCGCGGAACGATTGTCTGCCGTTGCTCTGACGGAGGGAGGGGTGACTGACGACACGGCTTACAGGGTTGGCTTCAGGGAGCTAAAATCAACAAAGGGGGTGTCTTTGCATCAAGGAGTATTTCAGGCAGGACTTCACGGAGGGTTCCAATAAGAAATGGTGCACCTAAGTTATTGTTCTTATTGGAACAAGGAGGTTAGTCTGGCCTCTGATTGATACATGGCTAGATTTACCTCGCTGCACCTTCTCTGTGAGTGACTGCAGTGTGAGCTAGAGGAATGAGTCCCCTAGACGGAGGAGGAGGCAAATGAGTACAAAACAAATCTGGTCTATTTCTTGTTTTGATCCACTCCATCTATCTTTTACATCTTTGGCTGGCAGCAGACGGTGCAGAAGGACTGCATGCCATCCACATCTCATGGCTGCTCGGCAGAAGATGGTGCAGTAGGACTGCTAGCCATCCTCATCTCTTGCCTGCCTGGCAGAAGATGGTACAGTACGACTGCTAGCAATCCGTATCGCCTGCCTGCTCACCGTAAGACGGTTCAATAGGACTGACTGCGGGACTAAAGAGAATGACCTGGTCAAGTCATTCCAAATTTAGTCCCTGCGCCCTTGTCTGCCCAGGCGCTCCCAGCCGACGTGGCCAGGAGCACCTCGGACACGACGATGATGGCTACCAGTCATATTGCACCGTCTGCTGCCAGAAGGCAATGGGTTGCTGCTACTGTGTAGCAATGCCGTACCGCGTCTGCCAGCACCCAGGAGACATACGGTGACGGTTACCTGAGCGGGCTGCATGCTTGCCGTGGTATGGCATCTGCACAGGTAACTCAAGAAACGATTGTCTGCCCTTGCTTTCACGGAGGGAGGGAGGGAAGGGGGGCCTGACGATATGTACCCAGAACCACCCGTGACAATGTTTTAGCCCCATCAGGCATTGGGATCTCAACCCAGAATTCCAATGGGCTGCAGAGACTGCGGGAACTGTGGGATAGCTATCCACAGTGCAACGCTCCGGAAGTCGATGCTAGCCTCAGTACTGTGGAAGCACTCCGCCGAGTTAATGCACTTAATGCACTTAGAGCATTTTCTGTGGGGACACACACACTCGAATATATAAAACCGATTTCTAAAAAACTGACTTCTATAAATTTGACCTTATTCCGTAGTGTAGACATACCCTAAGGTTACAAGCAGTAGTTGAAATAATGGCAAATGAAACCGGAGAAAGTTTAAGAGCCCTGGCCAAAGAAACAGGGGCAATCTGACAGATGGCCCTCCAAAACCGTCAGCCATTGGACATAGTGCTCGCGGCAAAAGGAGGGACTTGTGCTCTTATTGGAAAAGACTGCTGTGTGTATATACCAGACAACACCAATGAGGTAATAGATCGTGCTAGCCACTTAGAACAAATCACATATCTTCCCCACGAAGAGCCAAGTTCTTTATGGAAGTGGCTAAGTAACCTTTTCAATTTCTCTGGCATAGGAAACTGGTTGTTTCAGGGAGCCCTAACTCTCCTGTTTGGAATCCTAATAATTTTTGTATGTTTTCAGTTACTTTCCTGTTGTATCCAAAATTGTGTCAGGCATGTTACACAGATAGTTGCCCCAAACCAGAGTGCTAATTTGATTATTTTAAATATCACTGATGAACAAAGAGATAAAGAACGATTGATATGTGGAACCCAGTCATTGTTGGTCATTGCGTAGCTTGACCAAAAGAAGGGATTGTGAAAGTAGAATGAATTATATTGAAATTATAATTCATTAAAGAAATGCTACTTGAAGGGTTTGTTGAAATATAGTTGTCAGGAAGAAAAACATTAAGGAGTGTGAGACAATGGGTCCTCAAACTAATTAACTTAGAGCTCCTACTGAACTAGGAGATTGGTAAACGTTAGTATGCAAATAAGATATGTATATTTGTCAGTTTCTGCTTTCTTTTGTCTCTTATGTTAAATTGGCTTTGGCTTAGCTGTATAAATAAGTTATCTTGAGCCTCAGAGAGGGGCTCACATCTGGGTGCATTAGCAAAGCGCTTTGCTAATAAACAGAGTGGTCTGACAAATTATGTGAGTCCTGAATCTGACTTCGAGACTAGAGATAAGGTTGCATAGCTAACTTTCAAGCAGGATGTGTTCTTCCTTTTTATTGACACTCTCTTTCATGAGAATGAGAGGTCTTGGTCTTTTCGGATATATATACCTCCGCACCCCCTGTATTATATATAATGTTGATTTTGGATGTTTATGGACCCTGACTAACCATCTCCTTTGTCTTCATTTGTGTGTGTTTCAAGTAGACACCCAGTTCAGCTAGACTCATACACTGAACACTAACCACACAATTAACTGATAAAATATATTCACCCAATATAAACATAAACAAGAGAGCTTTTGTTATTGATTAAACTTGGATGAAACCTGGGCAACCCTGCAGGAAATGATATTTCTTAAGACTCCTCTGTACTCTTTTCCCTAAAAGAGCTGGGTGAATAATGAACAAAGTTAGTTGTAAAATAATTTATTTGAAAAATGTCAAAAAGATTCATTGATTAAATTATTTGATAACTCTTTTCCCAGGGGCTCTGCTCTCAGCTCTGAAAATGCTCTTGTACTTGCAGAGTGAGAACTACCCCAAGCAGGAGCTGGTCACACTTGGAGAGTACAACTCTTTTATTTGGCAGCGGCCAACCAGCCACCCCAGAGCCTTCTCTGACAATATAGTGCCTGGACTCCTGTATTACAAGATGGTTGGTATACAATACCCCATTTCTCAGAACTTCTGGGCCTGCTTCATTAACCAAGCAGCATGATCATCTGGCTTGTCACTGAGTGATAGCTCCTTACTGGTTTCCATTCTCTCTAATTTTCCTTATCTACCTTGGAAACTTCCAGCACATTCTCCTGAAGACTCTAAGGCTTCTCTCCTGATCTCCAAATGCCTCAGTTGTGTGAAGTTGTGTGGTCATGTATGAAGACAGCTCCTTCACTGACCATGCACTGTGTTCCTTGCTTTTCTCTACTGTGTACTGTACTGTGACTAAGATTCTCACACTAGAAAATCCTCATTGCCTGTCAAGGAAAGATCAATCTTACAGCTTCTGTTTGAAAAGGGGAGAGAAAGAAGAAATGACAAGACAGAACTACAGTTGAATATCTGAATCATGGAGTTACCTGTACATCTTATTCCCTATGCCATGTAGGAATTACAGTCAGAGGTGTGCTGTAGGTGATGATGAAATACTAACAGATTATCTCAGTTTTAAAGATGCCTGTGCTCACTCTTTAAGGGTCAGCCCATCTGTGTTTTAATCCACACTTTGTTTTTGAGCTCTGCTGGCTACCCAGTGGGTGGGTTTCAAAGTCTAGCTAAGGGGACTCCCCTCAGAATGAAAATACAGATTTATTAATAACATTTTGAGCAGTCACAACACTGGAAATGTTTCCCATTTGTTCCTCATTGAGACTTAGATTAAAAACCAAATCCATCCAGTGTTGCAGAATGGAAGTCTGTCCCAAGTGACCAAAGACTCCCCACCCTGTTCACCAGAGAAAAATCAGTATCTGGGAGCTTTCACTACCTCATACAAGCTACCGCTGTGTGGAAACTGGGATTTTCATATTAGTACTCTTTAATGCAGTCCTTGTTTAGAGCCAAATAGACAAATCATTATGAGTGTATAAACCTTTTAATATGACATATTTCTTTTTTCATTTAGGAGTCTATTTTTTTTCCCCATGACTACAAATGCAGATTAGTGGTAATAGCAAACTGGCATGTCAGCTTACTAAAGAGAGCAATTTTAAGAGTCATGGCCCTCCTTCCAGCATGCAGCAGCAAACCTCATTCACCATTGTCAAATAGGAAGATGAATCTATTTTAAGTGACTGAAATATTATGCACAGCTTGAATAAATGTTTAAAATAAACACAGTAGAAGAAACTGTTTGCGAAAGAAGATAAATTAGCTTTGAGTGTACATATTTTCACAAGCCCAATAGCTCTATTAAAACTCACATATCTAAGTCTCTTAGACTCCAGCTCTGCAGTGTGAAGCATGTGGGCAGACCCCTCTGCTGGTATAGAGCCCCATAGAGGTCAGAGGTCCATTTGTGTGATCCACTTTGCAGGACTGGGACCTTTAGTGGTGCACTGGCGTTTATGGTGTAATTACCAGTAGGGATGGAGGCCAAAGTATAGTTTTTAGTCTCTACACAGCACTCTTTCAGCCAATGCTATTTTTAATTTTTCCACCTGAAAGGACAACATTTAGTTTTAGGATGTTAAGACTTAGGTCTCCAACTTCAGTGCTGTTGTTCAGCACTGCTCAAAACAGAGCCAACCTGGGATTCTGAAAGAATCAACTATTTTTGTTTTGCTTTGTTTTGGATGTTGTTTTGTTTTGTGGGTTTTTTTAAATGCAACATGAGGGATTTTTTGTTAGAAAAAGTTGGTAATCACGCTATAAAAAATTCAACTGTCACATAGAATACATGCTTTAATATTACATGAATTGCTCTTACAAATGGTCAGGAAAGTTTTTTAAAATTCCAAGACATGCACAGTAAGTGAAACTGTAACAGGATAGAAGAAAAAACTCAAAGATTTTTTGCCCTTTTTGTTCAAATATTCATTTTACAACAAGTTTGTGACTGCTGTGACTGAATCTGATGAGGTAATTAAAAATTAAGCTCTGTAAAAGTAAGGAACAGCAAAACCATAATTAGTACAATTATGAAGGCCACTCACATACAGTAGGTTTGAAAATCAGAAATGGAATGCAACCATTTTAGAGCAGTGGTTGTTAACTAGGGGTACATGTATCTCAGGGGGTACTCAGAGATCTTTCAGGGGATACCTCAACTCATCTAGATATTTGCTTAGTTTTACAACAGGCTACATAAAAAGCTCTAGCGAAATCAGTACAAACTAAAATTTCATACAGACAATGACTTATTTCTACGGTTGCATAAACTATACACTGAAATATAAGTACAATATTTATATTCCAATTGATTTACTTGATAATTATAGGGTAAAATGGGAAAGTAAGCAATTTGTCGGTAACGGTGTGCTGTGACACTTTTGTATTTTTACATCTGATTTTGTAAGCAAGTCGTTTTTAAGTGAAGTGAAACTTGGGGGTAGGCAAGACAAATTGGACTCCTGAAAAGGGGTACAGTAGTCTGGAAAGGTTGAGAGCCACTACTTTAGAGGATTGTGTTCTTTGTAAGCAGTCAGAATCAGCTGATATTTTTTACTCCTCTTATTTTTTTTTCCCCCCTACTTTCCCTAAACTCACCTGGTCACTGATTCTCCAGTAAATTTTCAAGAAGCTAATGAGCTCCTAAACTTCAGGACAGAATATATGTGCATTTGACTGTGATTTTGCCCATCTGATTATTCTAGTAAAACCAACAGAGATTTTTTGACACTGCAACAGAAATATTAAGTTTTTAATGCATTCTTTGGATATCTGTTGGTGACTTTAGACTATGAACTATCAGTAAGAATGAAGAGAGATGTTTTCTAGAACTGGCTGCATGCAGATTTGTATCCACTCTCCCTGACATTTGAATATTTGTATTATGTATTAAAGTGAAAAAGGTTGAAGGAAAAGGAAATTATACTACTCAATATTGGTCCTTTGGATTTTGTTCACCAGTTGATAATAAATTATTTTTTTCTTGTGGTCTTGATTTATTTCACTTTCATAATGTGACTTTAATTTTAACAGAAAGTGTAGGTCAGTCTGTCATTTGGAGTTATAAAAAGAACTTGAAAAGTTTATACTAGTTGTTGATAGGGAAACTCTATGGTTGGCTTTTGAAAAATCACTGAATCCGAACACTGAGATAATATAGTGCTGCCAAAATCTGAACTTCTGTCTAGGAGATGATATTGCAACATGTAGTCAGACACTCAACAGTAGAATGATTATTCCTTTTTTTTTTTTATGGTGGGCCTGAGAGACAATCTACAAGTGGATTTATTTGTTTTGGTGGATGAGGAGAGTATCCAAAAGCAGGTGAACTGTGAGTGTAACTAGCCTGTCTACCAACTGCAAGACTACACAGATTATTGCTGTCCTACATGGGGACTGGAGAATTCAGAAAAAGATCAAGTAAACCTGCTTTTATCAAGTATAAAGAGAGTGTTGCACTGCAGAGTTTCCACATCAAGACCTATTGGATACACACAGATCTTTCATTTGCATGCAATGTCTGACAAAGTGAGGCAGAACATTTTCCAGAGCTCCTGCCAGAAATGTACAAAGGATTTTTTCAAGTTTATCTACAGATGTAAATAATCTTTGACATTTGTTCTGCACTGTAAGTGATTATGGTTATTTCTTCACTGCAAAAAAGGTGGGGGAGCTTAAAATGGGATAATTAACATCCATTAACTATCCTGCTGTAAAATTCTAGTGGAGACAAGGTGCTTTTGTTTTATTGCAAGGTCAGTCACGGATGAGGATAGAATGTTGACCTTGCCTCACTAGCTCACAATAAAAACTACAGTGGCTTGTCTCCACGAGGATTTTATAGCAAGATGACTATCCTGTTAGTTCTTTCATGGTAAACACACACCTTTTTTGGCAGTGGAAGCAAAGCCTAAGGGACTTTACTACACAATATGTTTTAAGGCAGACTGATGTTCTCAATTGCACCACAGAATTCAGGTTTTCTGAAAAGCTGTCGTGGGGGACCAAAGCAGAATAATGTGGTATGAAACACCTTCAAAGCAGTGGAAGATGGGGAAAGCAAGCTTCTTGGTATGTTCCCTCCCCGAGCCTTCTGGCAACAGAAGCACTGCACAGCTGAGCCTCCAGGGAGCTTCAGTGGGCACTTGAACAACACCTTTCAATTGGACTAACTGCACTGGAGAACATTTCAAAGTGCTAACTCCCTTGCCAATGCTAACAGACTCTTCATGCTATGTTTCCCTTGAATAGACTAATATACAGAGTAATTATTGCTAAATACATCCATTTGCTTTAATAATATATTTACAGTGCCCAAATCTGTGCCCACTACTTGATAAATTATAGAACAATACATTTCATTCAATAAGATATGTGAAAGCTGTTGGCAGAATCTTTATTTCATTGCCACTTGTATCATTTTTTATAATATACAGATCCCAAGTTGTCCCTTTGCTGCTGCATTTCTGTTCCTGTCCACCAGCTGGGAACATTTTGCTATGGCAAGATAAGCAGATCTGCTTTCATTGCCCAAGCTGTACTAGTTTTATATCAAACCAGACTTTTAAGTATGATCATCTGAAAATAGTAGTATGTAAACATCCACTAATAAGTGCAAAGATTCTTCCATTTAATAATTGAAAAGCAGAATAGCCTTTTTAAAGTCCATTTTTACATTAATTCCAGCTCATGATTCTTCTGCAGAATTTATTGGAATGGTACTTAGATGCCAAAAAGACAAAGGGATTCCCTTTAAATGTGGGATTTAAATGGTGCAGATTGAAAGATTAGGGACAAATTTTCTTTTTAGTTTACATCAGTGTCACCCTAATGTCACTGGGGAAACAAGGGTCTAAGTGAGGAAAGAATTTAGCCCTTGGTACTTATCTTGTCATGATAAATTCTGTCCAAAGTGAGATGACTTTGCAGGGACAGAAAAATGATCACATCCTCTCATAATAGATATGTCATAGACTCACCATCCCGGAGAACTTCCTCATAGCAAGACCCAACATTACGACCCGTAACAGGATGGCTTGCCCTATGGGCTGGAGAGCTTGGAGCTAAGCCAACCCTAATTACAGGATGAAGCCCAGCTGAGAGGAATCAGGTGATTCCATTGTAAAAGGAACAGAAATTTGCAATGAAAGGGAAGGGGAACCTTAGGAAGTTGTGGTAGAGTCTGCAGAGAGTGAGGAAAGCTCTCCAGGCAGGCAGGTGAAAGAGAAACCTTGGGTTTTGTGTGGACTTATGAATGGACTTTGGGGGGTTTGAATTTTACTTTCAGTTCATTTTATATTAATAAACCCCCGTCCCCAAACAGGGATGTTTTTTCTAAAGAAAAAAGCCTGAAGTGAAGTTTATTTGAATAGTTCAAGAGGAGAAACTGAGGCAGTGTGACTCTAGGCCATGAGGGGGGTCTACAGGAGGTATCCAGCCTGGTTACACAATTCCTTTACCTGACCCTCCACCTCCAGACTTCAGTGGTCTGTGCATTGACTTGCCCTGTGGCCAGGTCACACCGAGACTCCTACTAGAGGAACAATAACCCAGCACAGAAGAATTAAAACTCTTCCACCCTTCCCAGCCTCAATCCTACAAAGACTTTTTGCCCCTCTCCCAGGCTCTGCAGAGTTCTTCATCATTCTAGTACAGAGTGCTACCTCCAGGGGCTTTCTCCCTGGAGGCCTGGTCCCACCTGAGCCACTGTCCATCTGCAATTCTTTGCTGGAGCCTCTCTCCTCCATACCTGCTTTAGGAATCGTCTTCTCCCCAGCTGCCCTCTCCCTAGGATTCCAGCTCCTTCCTGCAGTCCTCTGTGTGGTTTCTCTCCCAATGATCAAATACTTTCAACTACCTCTCTCCTATTGCCCTGCAGTCCTTCCTTTATGGGAACCATGCACTCAGGTTCTCCTGAGCTGGGTCTAATCCTTAATTGCTGTCTTCCCCTCCAGATGCTATAGCAGGAGAGCCCAGGGCTAACTGGACTCTCCTGCTCCCCATAAGCCTATCACTGTCATGTGGGGTACCTCATCACAAGATACATAGGCCCAGATCCACAAAGGCATTAAGGCTCCTCACTTAATGGAAGTAAGCCCTGGTCTACACTAGGACTTTAGGTCGAATTTGGCAGCATTAAATCGATGTAAACCTGCACCCGTCCACACGATGAAGCCCTTTATTTCGACTTAAAGGGCTCTTAAAATCGATTTCCTTACTCCACCCCTGACAAGTGGATTAGCGCTTAAATCGGCCTTGCCAGCTCGAATTTGGGGTACTGTGGACACAATTCTATGGTATTGGCCTCCGGGAGCTATCCCAGAGTGCTCCATTGTGACTGCTCTGGACAGCACTCTCAACTCAGATGCACTGGCCAGGTAGACAGGAAAAGAACCGCAAACTTTTGAATCTCATTTCCTGTTTGGCCAGCGTGGCAAGCTGCAGGTGACCATGCAGAGCTCATCAGCACAGGTGACCATGATGGAGTCCCAGAATCGCAAAAGAGCTCCAGCATGGACCGAACGGGAGGTACGGGATCTGATCGCTGTTTGGGGAGAGGAATCCGTGCTATCAGAACTCCGTTCCAGTTTTCGAAATGCCAAAACATCTGTCAAAATCTCCCAGGGCATGAAGGACAGAGGCCATAACAGGGACCTGAAGCAGTGCCACATGAAACTGAAGGAACTGAGGCAAGCCTACCAGAAAACCAGAGAGGTGAATGGCCGCTCCGGGTCAGAGCCCCAAACATGCCGCTTCTATGATGAGCTGCATGCCATTTTAGGGGGTTCAGCCACCACTACCCCAGCCGTGTTGTTTGACTCCTTCAATGGAGATGGAGGCAATACGGAAGCAGGTTTTGGGAACGAAGAAGATGATGATCATGATGAGGTTGTAGATAGCTCACAGCAAGCAAGCGGAGAAACCGGTTTTGCCAACAGCCAGGAACCGTTTCTTACCCTGGACCTGGAGCCAGTACCCCCCGAACCCACCCAAGGCTGCCTCCTGGACCCAGCAGGCGGAGAAGGGACCTCCGGTGAGTGTACCTTTTAAAATACTATACATGGTTTAAAAGCAAGCATGTGAAAGGATTACTTTGCCCTGGCATTCGCGGTTCTCCTGGATGTACTCCCAAAGCCTTTGCAAAAGGTTTCTGGGGAGGGCAGCCTCATTGCGTCCTTCATGGTAGGACACTTTACCACTCCAGGCCAGTAACACATACTCGGGAATCATTGTACAACAAAGCATTGCAGTGTATGTTTGCTGGCGTTCAAACAACATCCGTTCTTTATCTCTCTGTGTTATCCTCAGGAGAGTGAGATATAATTCATGGTTACCTGGTTGAAATAGAGTGCTTTTCTTCAGGGGACACTCAGAGGAGCCCATTCCTGCTGGGCTGTTTGCCTGTGGCTAAACAGAAATGTTCCCCGCTGTTAGCCACAGGGAGGGGGGAAGGTTGAGGGGGTAGCCACGCGGTGGGGGGAGGCAAAATGCAACCTTGTAACGAAAGCACATGTGCTATGTATGTAATGTTAACAGCAAGGTTTACCCTGAAAGAGTGTAGCCACTGTTTTATAAAACGTGTCTTTTTAAATACCACTGTCCCTTTTTTTTTCTCCACCAGCTGCATGTGTTTCAATGATCACAGGATCTTCTCCTTCCCAGAGGCTAGTGAAGCTTAGAAAGAAAAAAAAACGCACTTGCGATGAAATGTTCTCTGAGCTCATGCTGTCCTCCCACACTGACAGAGCACAGATGAATGCGTGGAGGCAAATAATGTCAGAGTGCAGGAAAGCACAGAATGACCAGGAGTAGAGGTGGCGGGCTGAAGAGAGTAAGTGGCGGGCTGAAGACAGGACTGAAGCTCCAATGTGGCGGCAGTGTGATGAGAGGAGGCAGGATTCAATGCTGAGGCTGCTGGAGGACCAAACCAGTATGCTCCAGTGTATGGTTGAGCTGCAGCAAAGGCAGCTGGAGCACAGACTGCCACTACAGCCCCTGTGTAACCAACTGCCCTCCTCCCCAAGTTCCATAGCCTCCACACCCAGACGCCCAAGAACGCGGTGGGGGGGCCTCCGGCCAACCAGCCACTCCACCACAGAGGATTGCCCAAAAAAAAGAAGGCTGTCATTCAATAAATTTTAAAGTTGTAAACTTTTAAAGTGCTGTGTGGCATTTTCCTTCCCTCCTCCACCACCCCTCCTGGGCTACCTTGGTAGTCATCCCCCTATTTGTGTGATCAATGAACAAAGAATGCATGAATGTGAAGCAACAATGACTTTATTGCCTCTGCAAGCAGTGATTGAAGGGAGGAGGGGAGGGTGGTTAGCTTACAGGGAAGTAGAGTGAACCAAGGGGCGGGGGGTTTCATCAAGGAGAAACAAACAGAACTTTCACACCGTAGCCTGGCCAGTCATGAAACTGGTTTTCAAAGCTTCTCTGATGCGTACCGCGCCCTCCTGTGCTCTTCTAACCGCCCTGGTGTCTGGCTGCGCGTAACCAGCAGCCAGGTGATTTGCCTCAACCTCCCACCCCGCCATAAACGTCTCCCCCTTACTCTCACAGATATTGTGGAGCACACAGCAAGCAGTAATAACAGTGGGAATATTGATTTTGCTGAGGTCTAAGCGAGTCAGTAAACTGCGCCAGCGCGCCTTTAAACGTCCAAATGCACATTCTACCACCATTCTGCACTTGCTCAGCCTGTAGTTGAACAGCTCCTGACTACTGTCCAGGCTGCCTGTGTACGGCTTCATGAGCCATGGCATTAAGGGGTAGGCTGGGTCCCCACGGATACATATAGGCATTTCAACATCCCCAACAGTTATTTTCTGGTCTGGGAATAAAGTCCCTTCCTGCAACTTCTGAAACAGACCAGAGTTCCTGAAGATGCGAGCGTCATGTACCTTTGATGAAATGGTGATGTTGATGAAACGTTGATGTTGGTGAAATGTCCCTTGTGATCCACCAGAGCTTGCAGCACTATTGAAAAGTACCCCTTGCAGTTTATGTACTTGGTGGCTTGGTGCTCCGGTGCCAAAATAGGGATATGGGTTCCGTCTATGGCCCCACCACAGTTAGGGAATCCCATTTCAGCAAAGCCATCCACTATGACCTGCACATTTCCCAGGGTCACTACCCTTGATATCAGCAGATCTTTGATTGCGTGGGCTACTTGCATCACAGCAGCCCCAACAGTAGATTTGCCCACTCCAAATTGATTCCCAATTGACTGGTAGCTGTCTGGCGTTGCAAGCTTCCACAGGGCTATCGCCACTCGCTTCTCAACTGTGAGGGCTGCTCTCATCTTGGTATTCATGTGCCTCAGGGCAGGGGAAGGCAAGTCACAAAGTTCCATGAAAGTGCCCTTACGCATGCGAAAGTTTCGCAGCCACTGGGAATCGTCCCAGACCTGCAACACTATGCGGTCCCAACAGTCTGTGCTTGTTTCCCGAGCCCAGAATCGGCATTCCACAGCATGAACCTGCCCCATTAGCACCATGATGCATGTATTGGCAGGGCCCATGCTTTCAGAGAAATCTGTGTCCATGTCCTGATCACTCATGTGACCGCGCTGACATCGCCTCCTCGCCCGGTTTCGCTTTGCCAGGTTCTGGTGCTGCATATACTGCTGGATAATGCATGTGGTGTTTAATGTGCTCCTAATTGCCAAAGGGAGCTGAGCGGCCTCCATGCTTGCCTTGGTATGGCATCCGCACAGAAAAAAGGCGCGGAACGATTGTCTGCCGTTGCTTTCACGGAGGGAGGGAGGGAAGGGGGGCCTGACGATATGTACCAGAACCACCCGCAACAATGTTTTAGCCCCATCAGGCATTGGGATCTCAACCCAGAATTCCAATGGGCAGCGGAGACTGCGGGAACTGTGGGATAGCTATCCACAGTGCAATGCTCCGGAAATCGACTCTAGCCTCGGTACTGTGGAAGTACTCCGCTGAGTTAATGCACTTAATGCACTTAGAGCATTTTCTGTGGGGACACACACACTCAAATATATAAAACCGATTTCTAAAAAACCGACTTCTATAAATTCGACCTTATTCCGTAGTGTAGACATACCCTTAGAAGCCTAAATACCTTTTCTGGGTCTGGTCTGTAGTGTTAAATTGCCCCTTTCCAATCCCCTGCCAAGCTATAGTAACCAGAGGTGATGCAGCATTTCTCCCCAAGGTGTGGGAACTGCTGAGCAGAAGCTTCATGGGAGGTAATAGGTGATAGGTAGAGCAGGGGGTTGCTAGCCCCATTTCCTCCTCCACATCTCATCTCTGTTTCCCAAATCCAGCTGCATAAGAGTGCACCAGTGGAGCGAAGGCAAAGGGGGACAATAGAGCATGGCTTAGCTGGAGATCAAATTGGGAGGGAAAACTATTCCAAGTTCCATTCGCAAGCCAAGCTCCGTCCTCAAGCCCTGCTCTCCCAACAGGAGATGGCAAAAGGAAACATCACAGTACATTGTGCTGATGTTGAAAATGGAATCATACGTGCACTGCTAAACCATGCTGGGATCATCAGACTTGGCTGGGCTGACTCTCCCTCAATGAGCAAATACACCCCTGGGCTCTGCTAGGCTCTTCTCCAGCTTTTTGGCAGGGTTACATTGGCTTCTTTCCCCCGTGCACAGTGGAACTGCAAAGTTCTGCTGTGTCTGGGCCCTCACAGGTGGTAGAGGAGGACAGGATTTGCGCCATATTTCAAATCAATAAGTGTCAGGGCTAATTCAAAATTTTCTGTCAGAACTGTGTTTGGATGGAAAATGGGGGTTTCCCCAAAAGTGTGTGCTTTCTGCAGACAATTGTGAGTTTTTGTACGAAACAAAACAAAACACAAAAACTGGAACATTTTTATTTTTGAGCCAAAATGAAATGTTTTTTGACCAAAAAAAATAAAGAAAATTTTCTGTTTCTGGTAAAAGGTCTACTTTTTACACCCACACACACAGACACACACCAACATTTTTAACCAGCTCTAATAGATGCGAACATGTTAGTTTCACCGCTATGTTTTTTAAAAAACGAAAGATAAACACCAGAGTTATTTTGAAGAAAATTTTAAAAGCAGAATTTGGATGATCTAAGTGTTTTTACTTACAACGAGACAGCAGTTGTGAAGGGAAAATGCTCTTCCCTGGATTGCATAGATAAAGTAATATCACTAACCTAAATTCACTGCCATAAAATTATTAACCAAAAGATCAGATCATCCTTTCTCAATACTAGTCATTCAATCTTTGTTCTGCTTTCCTTCAAACTTTAGACAACTAGATGCCGCTTGTCTGTTTTCACTTCTGTTTTCAGGTTTGTTGCGGTTTTATTTTTGTTTTTTGTTTTTAAGGAGTACCGCAGTTGCTGGCTAATATGATGGCAGTTTTCTGTCCTAAATTTTTCCATATATAGAAAATGAATCCTTCCGACCCTCATCTGCTTTCTCTCCCTGTCTGAATACATTGGTTTTTTTGTTACGTGACTTTCATGCTAGTGAGGGGTCCTAGAGACTTGAAGTCCTTTATCCACAAAACAGGTATCACGCTGGCAGCAGTAGCAGATTGAGCAGGCAGATGTTGCCCCAGATCCCTGCGCTATATATAAATGGAGGGTTACAGAGCTCCTGGAATGCTGCAGTGGTTTTGATTTTAAATACCAAAGCCATCTGGAAAACAGTTGACTTCCTGAGTGGCTTTTCAGCTTCTCCCCTCTTTACTCCTCATCCATACCTAGCACAGTTCTCCCTATCTCTTTCCTCCTTTATCCTCTTGATAAATGTATCCAACATCTCAGCCCCCCCCACACACACACGTTACCTCCCCCATCAGCTGTTCCTTCCTTTTCCCACCAGAACTTCCCTGATGCTCCAGGGAAGGGTGCATTCTCAGGTACCTGTCTAGGTAGGGGAGAGGCAGAGTGCAGTTTTGATGGACCCTTTCTTAACAGGTTTCAGAGTAGCAGCTGTGTTAGTCTGTATTCACAAAAAGAAAAGGAGTTCTTGTGGCACCTTAGACACTAACCAATTTATTTGAGCATAAGCTTTCGTGAGCTACAGCTCACATCGGATGAAGTGAGCTGTAGCTCACGAAAGCTTATGCTCAAATAAACTGGTTAGTCCCTAAGGTGCCAAAAGTACTCCTTTTCCTTTCTTAACAATCTTACTTGTGTCCCTGAGCAGCAGAAATTCTGATTTGCCAGATGTATTTGGTGTCCTTCAACTCTCAGCTAATGGGGATTCTGCTGTACTTCAAGTCTATATTTTGTAAAGGCTGATAATGTAGTCCTGTACCAGTGGCCCTGATTTACTCAAATAGTCCCATCGACTGCAGTGCACTTCCTTGTGTGAATAAGCGCTGCTGATCTAGCCCTTATATTGGAAAAGACCAGTTTACCTCATTTAAAATCTGTATGCTATAGAGCAATGCAACATACCTGAATGCTTTATCATTATTTTTATAATACTGGGTGAAATAATAAACCCCCAGTTTAATCATGCAAATAGATAAAATGGTGACAAAAATCCAGTTAGCACTCATACTCCCCCATCCTCCCAGTCTGAGCATTCGGAGAATTCAAGAACATGTTGGGACCTATAAATAAAAAGACTTATTGCACTCCATGTGGCAAAAATGATAAAGGCCCAGGATGGGCACAGAACGAGATATTTGGCAGTACACAGAGGGTGAGATTATGTACTTCGTACAGAGGCTCATGTGGTGGACAATATACCACTCTGTCAGCCTTAGGGGAGTTCTCTCAGCAGGTGCAATCCGTCTCCCATCTTCCCAGCAGTGTTTTTAGCCAGTATTTTGTAGTGAAATTCACTCCTGTGCAGTTCTTGGGAAAGTATTTGCCTCTAATGTTCCATCTTTGTGCAGTGGGTGACTAACACTGGTGATTGTTTCCCCTTCCAATTTTCATGTCCTCGCTTGTCAGCATTTCCCAAGCACATTACAACTCCAAGAGAGAGTAAAACTTCCTTCCTTCCTGTTTTGATGTTAAGTTTATCAAAGTGTGCCACTCTTCAGTTCCCATCAATACAATTATACTTTCATCTGACAAAAAAAATATTAGCAATTTTAGGGACTAATACAAAGCCCTCTGAAGTCAAAGTGAGTACAGTAACTCCTCACTTAACGTCCTCACGCTTAACATTGTTTCAAACGTGGCTGCTCAATTTGGGAACATGCTTCTTTAAAGTTGTGCAATGCTCCCTTATAACGTCGTTTGGCTGCCTGCTCTGTCCACTGCATTAAGATTTTGTGGAAGAGCAGCAACTTTACAAGGGAGCATTGCACAAGTTCCTCTTCTCTGCCTCCTCCCCCTCCCTCCCAGATAGTCCTAAGCGCGAAGCGCTGGGAGGGAGGGGGAAGAGCAGGGAAGTGCTGCGTCTCCACTCCTCCCCGGAAGGTCCTAAGCGCCACCAAACAGCTGTTGGGGGAGGTGGAATTCGGGTGGGAAGAGGTGGGCCTGGAGTGGAGCGGGGACGGGAAGAGATGGGCCTGGAGCATGCCCCAGCAAAGTCACTGCCTGTTCTTCTCTGGGTAAGCTGCCATTGCTGCTGCAAAAGTGTTTCCTAGCGTCCTTGCCTGCAGCGGGCTGTGCCTGTGTGGGGTAAGCCAGGGGCACTTCCCAACCACAGTATAGTACAGTACTGTATAGTATATAATGCCTTTTGTCTGCCCCAAATTATTTCTTTGGAACCTAACCCCCCGCATTTACATTAAATCTTATGGGAAAAATTGGATTCGTTTAACATCGTTTCACTTAAAGTTGTATTTTTCAGGAACATAATTACAACGTTAAGTGAGGAGTTCCTGTAGTTCACTTATCACAGTGGCTTTGGATCAGGCCCCTGAAGTTACTCTTTGTTGTTCCTAATACCATTTTAAATGGGTTTTTTGAAAGAAAGAAAGAAAGAAAAAATTCCTAGAAATCAACTACTGATTTCATTTCCCTGGGCAGTGAGAGTTGTATTAATTCATATTGTGATAGTAACACCCCAGAATATTATAGAAAGGGGGAAGATACATGGCACTCAATTTCACAGTCATTTTTATTTATTTATTTATTTATCATTTGATTACAATTTGGGGGAAAGTATGTGCCCATAACCTTGCATCTTTGTGTTTTTAATCTGTTTTTTTTTTCAGTGTAGTTGCTCATTAAAGAGCCTCTTTTGATGCATTTTTGTATTTATTCCTTGTTCTCTTTTCTTGTTTTCTTTAGCATAAAGCTGCTCTGCATCTCTGATCCAAACTGGGGATAGAACATGAGGAAACATTGATAATGATTTAAAATTAAATACATGTGATCATCTCTTTCATAGTATTGGCTAGGGGCTCAATGCCCAACCAAGTATTATTTCTTAACTCTTTTATATTGGATGGAGCCCAAACTAATAAAAAGGAAGAGGGTGATGATGATCCTTGCACTGTTGAGGCAGTTGGTACTGTTTTGGGACCAATCCTGTGAACATTTATGCAGAAGAGTAATTTTACTCACGCTAGAAATCCCACTGACTTCAGTGACTGTGAGTGGCAAGGTGAGTGAGAGTAATATATTTTATTTGCCCAACTTCTGCTGGTGAAAGAGACAAGCTTTTGAGCTACAGAGTCCTTCTTCTGGTGTTCTTCTGTGACCCTCAAAAGCTTGTCTCTTTCACCAGTAGAAGTTGGTCCAATAAAAGATATTACCTCACCCACCTTGTCTTTCTTATATCCTGGGACCAACATGGCTACAACAACACTACACCTATGCATAGCAGTTACCCATGTTCATGTTTTCAGAATTGTGCCATTGGTATGTTATCTACAGTATGGCCCCAATCCTGAAAACACGTATGCATTTGCTTAACTTCAAGGTTGGGAGTAGACCCACTGAAGTCAATGAAACTACTCACATGCTTAAAGTGAACTGTGTGCAGGAGAGGGACCTAAATGAAAAAAGACCATGAAAGATCCCTACGCTTGTGTAGAGTTCATTGTAGGATCACAGCCTAAGTTCTCAAAAAATTTATTCCTGACTTTAATGCTGCAGTATGTGTAATTATACAGGAATTTCATACAAATAGGCCTTTAATTCTACTTCTCCTTTGAATAAATATGACATGGAATTCTCCCTAAAGAGATGTTCTTTCATCATATACAAAATGTTCAGTCATTTCTGTCCAATGGATAATCTTTTTAGGAAGCCTTAATTAAAATAGGGACTTTACATAGTGAAGCTTTATTTAGAACAGCATCATTAGAACTAAGCAATGACCTAGACTCCCCAGTGTCTTGATTCAATTTAAACAACCCCTTTGGTGCCATTGCCTTATGGATTACCATATGCTAAACATTAACTAATAAATACTGTTGAATAACAGCTAATCTCTTTATTGCTGCTAATCCATATAATTTCCTTAATGAAATATGACATTGTAACATCCTAACAGTGTGGTCTATTAGAGCTATAAAGCAGTGATTGAAGCCCCATAACTTGGGACATTATTTAAAGCTAGACTTGAAAAAACACAAGATGTTAAATCCTAGTCTCATTGAAGATGATTGAGGACTTCTGCTGATGATTGAGGATTTGGCTCTAACATAGGAAATTATCCCTATTCAGGCAGGACACGTCAGCATGTGTGTATGTGCCTTCCTGAAATCAGATGGATTAAGCACATACTTCAATGCTTTTCTGAACTGGACCCAAAATGGGAAATCAGCATTGATAGGGGTTTTGATTCAAAGTCCACTGAGTTCAGTGAAAGTCTTTCTGTTGAGTTCAATGATCCTTGAATCAAATCCAGAGACAGGGGATGGTCTATATCCATGATTCAGTAAAGTACCTAAGCACATGCTTAACACTGAGCATGTGAGTAGTCCCCTTGACTTCTCCCTAGCTCAGATCTGCCTTGCAAAATGAAAATAGTTTTCCTACTTTTCCTCTCAGTTTGAACCCTGAAGGTGGCGAAACCGTGGACTCCCCCCCCCCCCCCCCACTTCCGGGTTGTTAACCATTCATTTCCATGATCACAAAAACTTAAAAAGAGAAAAAAGAAAGAATTCCAACAACATAAACTGTGAATATAAAGAACAGACAAATGAATCCCTCACTTTGAATACATCTAGCACAAGGCATCCCCCAGGGACAGCTGAACTTCTGACTAGTGAACAACACAGATATCATATAATCATTTCTAGAGGCTGCCACCTCACTGATGTCACTTTTGGAGCAAACTTTACGACCCACACAAGCCTTTATGACTTTCTTTTGGAACCTTTGATACAGCCTCGCCACAGCAGCTTTGAAATACATAAACCCAATTGAGATCTACCTGCAGCTCACAAAGGAACAAACAGATTAGACCACTGATGTCTCAGAGAAGCTTTAGTTGCTGGCATACTTGTTAGGTCTCTGCTACATTAAAGTTTTCTTCTGTACTGATGCTTGCTGGTTAATAATTTACTATTCTATTCAGCAACTGTAACAAGTTCTATACTGAAGAAGCATACAGTCAGCAATAAAGTTTGGACTACAAAAAGTCAGCCAAAGGATTTGGTCTATGTGGAGAACCTGTAAAATAAACCCAACACTTATTACCTGGAGGAAGATAATGGCAATTTTGTCATTTACTGGAGCCACAAAACACAACCGAAAGGGACAAGTTCTCTAAAGATCAGTAATAATCCAATTGTTTTCTATTTAGTATGACTAATGCATCGAACAGATCTCACTTGTTGTAACCATTGTGTTGTGATAAACGTTGTTTAAAAACAAGACTGCTTAAACCAAATGGTGGTCTTCTGCTTATATATCTTGAAGATTGTCTTTCAAGTTGAAGATTAAAGAATTTGCATTTGAGGGAGAATTGGTCACAAACTACAGTTAATTCTTTGTTTCATCACCTGGTAAACTTGCTTGGAATAAAATTATCCAAATTTGAGGCTCAGGAGTTGATAAGCTGTATTGTTTCACTCTTCTTTAAGGGACTGATCCTCCAAAGAGCTGAGTATCTTCAAGAGCCACTGGTGCCTGAGAGCACCCAACTCCTTGGATGATCCAAAAAAAATAATCTTTGGGCTTCTTTTTGAAATTTGGACTGTTTTTCAGGGCAGTCCTGAAAATGAGTACTACAATGGAAATCGTTACAAAAATGTGTTGTTTTTCAGTAGTGCCCACAATATGCTAGACACTACCTACCCACCCCCACCCCCCTCAGTGCGCACACACACACATCCCTGCAAAGAAATTAAGCCACAGTACAGTACTTCCCTAAAATAGTTTAAATAGTTTTTATGACAATAATTATAAAAACAAATAGTCAAGAATGTTCTGAATTGTTTCAGCAACTTCCGATAAGAACATAAGAAATAAAAATGGCCATACCGGGTCAAACCAGTGGTCCATCTAGCTGACTGTCCTGTCTTCCGACACTGGCCTGTGCCAGGTGCTTCAAACAGAATGAACAGAACAGGGCAATTACTGAGTAATCAATCCTCTGTCATCCAGTCCCAGCTTCTAGCAGTCACAGATTTAGGGAGGACGGGGTTGTGTCCCTGATCATCTTGGATAATAGCCATTGTTGGACCTATCCTCCATGAACTTATCTAATTCTTTTTTTAAACCGTTTGTGCTTTTAGCCTTTACAACATCCCCTTCCACAGGAAGACTGCATTGTGTGAAGAAGTACTTCCCTAGGTTTGTTTTAAACCTGATGAGTATTAATTTCAAAGAAACTCTAGTTCTTGTGTCATACAAAGAGGTAAATAATACTTCCCTATTCACTTTCTTCACTCCATTCATGATTTTATAGATCATTACCCGATCTCTCGATAGTCATCTCTTTTCTAAGATGAACAGTCCCAGTCTTTTAAATCTCTCCTTGTACGGAAGCTATTCCATACCTCTAATAATTTTTGTTGTCTTTCTCTGTAACTTTTCCAATTCTAATATTTCTTTTTTGAGATGGGATGACCAGAACTGCATGCAGTATTCAAAATATGGGCATACCTGCAATTTATGTAGTGGTGTTAAGATATTTTCTGTCTTATCATCTATCCCTTTCCTAATGGCTCCTAACATCGTAGGCTTTTTTGACTGCCAGTTCACATTGAGAAGATGTTTTCAGAGAACTATCCATGATGACTCCAAGATCTCTTTCTTGAGTAGTAACAGCTAATTTAGACTCCACCATTTTGTATGGAGAGTTGGAATTATATTTTCCAATGTACATTACTTTGCACTTATAAACATTGAATTTCATCTGCCATTTTGTCTCCCCATCACCCAATTTTGTGAAATCCCCGTGTAACTCTTCACAATTAGTTTTGGACTTAACTAAGCAGCCTCACCGTTTATGCCCTCTTCCAGATCAGTTATGAATATGTTAAACAGCATAGGTAAAAGTACAGATCCTTGGAGGAGCACATTATTCACCTTTTTCCATTGTGAAAACTGACCGTGTATTCCTACCCGGTTTGCTTCCTATCTTTCAACCAGTTAATAATCCATGATCCTCTTTTCTCCTATGACTGCTTACTTTTCTTAAGCAGCTTTGGTGTGGGACCTTATCAAAGTCTTTCTGGAAGTCCCAGTACTCTATATCACAGAATCACAGAATATCAGGGTTGGAAGGGACCCCTGAAGGTCATCTAGTCCAACCCCCTGCTCGAAGCAGGACCAATTCCCAGTTAAATCATCCCAGCCAGGGCTTTGTCAAGCCTGACCTTAAAAACCTCTAAGGAAGGAGATTCTACCACCTCCCTAGGTAACGCATTCCAGTGTTTCACCACCCTCTTAGTGAAAAAGTTTTTCCTAATATCCAATCTAAACCTCCCCCACTGCAACTTGAGACCATTACTCCTCGTTCTGTCATCTGCTACCATTGAGAACAGTCTAGAGCCATCCTCTTTGGAACCCCCTTTCAGGTAGTTGAAAGCAGCTATCAAATCCCCCCTCATTCTTCTCTTCTGCAGGCTAAACAATCCCAGCTCCCTCAGCCTCTCCTCATAAGTCATGTGTTCTAGACCCCTAATCATTTTTGTTGCCCTTCGCTGGACTCTCTCCAATTTATCCACATCCTTCTTGTAGTGTGGGGCCCAAAACTGGACACAATACTCCAGATGAGGCCTCACCAATGTCGAATAGAGGGGAACGATCACGTCCCTCGATCTGCTCGCTATGCCCCTACTTATACATCCCAAAATGCCATTGGCCTTCTTGGCAACAAGGGCACACTGCTGACTCATATCCAGCTTCTCGTCCACTGTCACCCCTAGGTCCTTTTCCGCAGAACTGCTGCCTAGCCATTCGGTCCCTAGTCTGTAGCAGTGCATGGGATTCTTCCATCCTAAGTGCAGGACCCTGCACTTATCCTTATTGAACCTCATCAGATTTCTTTTGGCCCAATCCTCCAATTTGTCTAGGTCCTTCTGTATCCTATCCCTCCCCTCCAGCGTATCTACCACTCCTCCCAGTTTAGTATCGTCCGCAAATTTGCTGAGAGTGCAATCCACACCATCCTCCAGATCATTTATGAAGATATTGAACAAAACCGGCCCCAGGACCGACCCCTGGGGCACTCCCCTTGATACCGGCTGCCAACTAGACATGGAGCCATTGATCACTACCCGTTGAGCCCGACAATCTAGCCAGCTTTCTACCCTCCTTATAGTGCATTCATCCAGCCCTATTACTACTACTCCTTAACTTGCTGACAAAAATACTGTGGGAGACCGTGTCAAAAGCTTTGCTAACGTCAAGAAACAATACATCCACTGCTTTCCCTTCATCCACAGAACCAGTAATCTCATCATAAAAGGCGATTAGATTAGTCAGGCATGACCTTCCCTTGGTGAATCCATGCTGGCTGTTCCTGATCACTTTCCTCTCATGCAAGTGCATCAGGATTGATTCTTTGAGGACCTGCTCCATGATTTTTCCAGGGACTGAGGTGAGGCTGACTGGCCTGTAGTTCCCAGGATCCTCTTTCTCCCCTTTTTTAAAGATTGGCACTACATTAGCCTTTTTCCAGTCATCCGGGACTTCCCCGGTTCGCCACGAGTTTTCTAAGATAATGGCCAATGGCTCTGCAATATCAGCTGGATCATCCTTGTCCACATGTTTGTTGATGCCCTGAAGGAATTGTAAAGATTGGTGGGCATGATTTCTCTTTACAAAAGCTGGGTTGACGCTTCCCCAACATATTGTGTTTTTCTATGTGTCTGATAATTCTGTTCTTTACTATAGTTTCAACCAATTTGCCTGGTACTGAAGTTAGGCTTACTGGCCTGTAATTACCAGAATCACCCCTGGAGCCTTTCTTTAAAAATTAGCATTGCATCAGCTATCCCCAGTCATCTCGTACAGAGGCTGATTTAAGTGATTGGTTATATACTAGAGTTAGTAGTTCTGCAATTTCACATTTGAGTTCCTTCAGAACTCTTGAATGAATACCACCTGGTCCTGGTGATATATTAATTTATCAATTTTTGTTTAATTTATCATTTTTCCCAAAATCTTCTCTATTGATATCTCAGTCTGGAACAGTTCCTCAGATCTGTCATCTAAAAAGAATGGCTCGGGTGTGGGAATCTCCCTCACATTCTCTGAAGTGAAAACAAATGCAAAGAATTGTAATGGCCTTGTCTTCATTGAGTGCTCCTTTAACATTTTGATCATTTGTTTGGCAGGTTCCTTCTTCTGATATACTTAAAAACATTTTGCTATTAGTTTTTGTGTCTTTTGCTAGTTGCTCTTCAAATTCTTTTTTTTGCCTGCCTCATTATACTTTACATTTCACTTGCCAGAGTTTATGCTCCTTTCTATTTTCCTCAGTAGGATTTGACTTCCAATTTTTAAAGGGTGCCTTTTTGTCTCTAACCACCTCTTTTACTCTGCTGTTTAGCTGTGGTGACATTTTTGATGTTCCTACTGTGTTTTTTTTATTTGGGATATACATTCAGTTTGAGCCTCTCTTATGGTATTTTTAAATAGTTTCCATGCAGCTTGAAGGCATTTCTCTCTTATAACTGTTCCTTTTAATTTCCATTTAACTAGCTTCCTCATTTTTGTGTAGCTCTCCTTTTTAAAGTTAAATGTGGTAGGTTTTTTTGGTATTTTCCCCACTACAGAGATGTTAAGTTTAATTACAATATGGTTACTACTACTTAGCAGTTCATCTATATTCAGCTCTTGGATCAGATCCTGTGCTCCGCTTAGGTCTAAATCAAGAATTGCCTTTCCTCTTGTGGATTCCAGGACTAGCTGCTCTAAGAAGCAGTCATTAATGGTATCTAAAAATTTTATCTTTTCTACCTGCCCTCAAGTGACATGTGCCCATTCAATATGGGGATAGTTGAAATCCCCCATTATTATTGAGTTTTATGTTTTTGTAGACTTTCTAATCTTCCTGAGCATTTCACAATCACCATCCTGGTCAGATGGTTGGTAGTATATTCTTATTGCTATACTCTTATTATTTAAGTATGGAATTTCTATCCATAGAGATTCTATGGTACAGTTTGATGCATTTAAGATTTTTACTATATGTGACTCTATACTTTCTTTCACATATAGTGGCACTCCCCCACCAGCGTAACCTAATCTGGACTATGTATATGCCTATATATTTTATACCCTAGTATTACTGTGTCCCATTGATTATAATTGTTCCACCAAATTTCTGTGAGGCTTATTAAATCAATAGCCTCATTTAATACCAGACACTCAAGTTTATCCATCTTATTATTTAGACTTCTAGCATTTGTAAACAAACACATAAGTATGGGCTGATTCCTGCAAGGTGCCAAATGTTTTCTCCAAGGTAGAGAGCATATTCACTCCCACTAACTTCAGAAGTATTTTAGCAGCATATAATATCTGTCTATCAAATCTTTACATGTAGCCATTTATAGCATGCTCATCACCATATTATCTGTGGACTGAGTCTTAATTAATGCAAGTTAAGTCTTAATTAATGCAAGTGTGTATTCTGACACACTCAACAAACTCCAACCCCTCAGACAGAGACAAACACCTACAAGATCTCTGTCAAGCTTTCTTACAACTACAATACCCACCTGCGGAAGTAAAGAAACAGATTGATAGAGCCAGAAGAGTTCCCAGAAGTTACCTACTACAGGACAGGCCTAACAAAGAAAATAACAGAACTCCACTAGCCGTCACCTTCAGCCCCCAACTAAAACCCCTCCAACGCATTATTAAGGATCTACAACCTATCCTAAAGGATGACCCAACACTCTCACAAATCTTGGGAGACAGGCCAGTCCTTGCCTACAGACAGCCCCGCAACCTGAAGCAAATACTCACCAACAACCACATACCACACAACAGAACCACTAACCCAGGAACTTATCCTTGCAACAAAGCCCGTTGCCAATTGTGCCCACATATCTATTCAGGGGACACCATCATAGGGCCTAATAACATCAGCCACACTATCAGAGGCTCGTTCACCTGCACATCCACCAATGTGATTTATGCCATCATGTGCCAGCAATGCCCCTCTGCCATGTACATTGGTCAAACTGGACAGTCTCTACGTAAAAGAATAAATGGACACAAATCAGATGTCAAGAATTATAACATTCATAAACCAGTCGGAGAACACTTCAATCTCTCTGGTCACGCAATCACAGACATGAAGGTCGCTATCTTAAAACAAAGAAACTTCAAATCCAGACTCCAGCGAGAAACTGCTGAATTGGAATTCATTTGCAAATTGGATACTATTAATTTAGGCTTAAATAGAGACTGGGAGTGGCTAAGTCATTATGCAAGGTAGCCTATTTCCTCTTGTTTTTTCCTACCCCCCCCCCCCAGATGTTCTGGTTTAACTTGGTTTTAAACTTGGAGAGTGGTCAGTTTGGATGAGCTATTACCAGCAGGAGAGTGAGTCTGTGTGTGTATGGGGGTGGGTTTTTGGAGGGGGGTGAGGGAGTGAGAGAACCTGGATTTGTGCAGGAAATGGCCTAACTTCATTATCATGCACATTGTGTAAAGAGTTGTCACTTTGGATGGGTTATCACCAGCAGGAGAGTGAATTTGTGTGGGGGGGTGGAGGGTGAGAAAACCTGGATTTGTGCTGGAAATGGCCTAACCTGATGCTCACTTTAGATAAGCTATTACCAGCAGGACAGTGGGGTGGGAGGAGGTATTGTTTCATATTCTCTGTGTATATATAAAGTCTGCTGCAGTTTCCACGGTATGCATCTGATGAAGTGAGCTGTAGCTCACGAAAGCTCATGCTCAAATAAATTGGTTAGTCTCTAAGGTGCCACAAGGACTCCTTTTCTTCTTTCAACAAACTCTGAAAATCTTATTTTCTGACAATTTCAATATAAAATATAATATACCACTCATTAACTAGAATGTTAGGGGAGAGAGAAATATAACAAATTCACAAGCATAAAGTGTGAAACTAGGGATGAATTTATGGCCAAATTTGTTAAAAATTGATGTCTAAAGTTAGACTTTAACTCTATCTATAGTCTTCCATAACAAGGATTAAGGATCCTAACTTTCAGTATCCTTTTCTTTTTTTTAAACAAAAAAGGACTGTATCTTCAACATGTCCCAATGTGCCTTGGTTTTATGGCATGAATCTTATTTTAGTGCAGGATGCCATTTGTCCATCTATAGAACTGAACACAGATTTTTTAAAAAAGGTTCTGAAGCGTCCAGATAAGTATTTGTTCACTTCCAGGCAGAAAGAATGGTTATTATAGTATTTCTGATGACATCCAAAAAGGCAGCTTTTTAAGTTTTCCCACTTTAACAAGATTCCAAAAGTCCATTTGGTTTGGATAAACATCTGAGTTTTTGAATGCTTATCTGCACCTAAACAGAACTATAAACCTTTTGATGTTCAGCCATTCTTACTGATCTCAGATTTTGGTCACTTTCTGAAACTGATCCCATAAAAAAGTGTATCATCTAGAAACTCCATTGCTTTTGTCGGTATACATTAAAGGGCCCATATTAATGTTGGTTTTATTTTAACTATTTAATAGTTGTTTTAACTAAGATCTAATTAGCTTTTCAAGTGATGATTAGACCTGAATGGAGTCCTGTATAAGACTTTTGAGAGACAACATAGCTGGGTCATTAACCTGAGTTCTATTCCAGGCTCCACGTTTGGTGTACTGTATGATCTTGGGTAAGTGATCTTGGCCAAGATCCTGAAAGGTACCAAGGTGCATAACTCCTATTAAAATGAAAGGGAGGAAGTTGCTTGAATACATTTTAGGATGTGGGCCTTGTCTGTCTATCCCCTCCCACCCTTTATCCACCTTTTCTACTTAGATTGTAAGCGCTTCAATGGAAGGGCTGTCCCTTACTACATGTTCGTACAATGCCTAGCACAATGGAATCCCAATCTCAATTGGGGCCCCTAGATGCTGTTATAATACTAGTAGTCAATACTACTAATAAAGTTGTGTTTCAAGGTATTAAATTGGTGCCATGCTCTCTGCTACCTGTGGCTGATCTGGAAAAAATCTGTATGGAACTTTTATTGTTTTAGTCTCTTGAGTTTTACTATGAACTGACTGAGGTTCTGACTTTGCAAGCCCAGTGTTCAGCCTCTGCAATAATGAAATGCACTGACCTGTCCCTGGAGATGAGAGAATAGGATCCTTCTTGGGTTTTATGTACCTTCGCATACAGTAATTAATGCTTTCCCCTAACAGAAATATGACACGTACATGTTCCTTTTATAATTGTAAGTCAAAATATTTGGTCCAAATAGACTCTTCTGTCTCATTTTTTTCGTCTGAGGCCTGTGGTGATCCTTGAGTTTGTTATTTTAGAAAAAGTACTAAAGATGTTCTTTCCAACAGTCTTAAGTGAAATGTGTCTCTTCAGCAGACTTGTGACCTCAGAAAGGCAGTGTATGATGCGCAAACTAGCAATTAAATCCTAATCCGTTGAGGTCAGATTCAGTGTTCATTATTTATGTTCCCTTTGCTTATACATGCATGACCAGCTTTCTTTAGCTCTAGGACTTTCTCGGCATTATAATAGAAAGAGTTTCAACACACTTCAGCTCTGCTTTAGAATATTTCTATCACGACTGAGCATTTAAGGAGCCACAGTTTCTATGTATCACCTCTACTATCTGTTTATTGCTTAGTGCTGCCGTTACTGTTCAAGATTGGACGCATGCTTAAGCAGTATGCCAAGGACATCATATGCATTATATTTCAGAGCACATGCTGTATTGGCACCATTTTCTGACAGAAAGAAACAAGGGTAATGCCCTGCCAAAAATGATTGCAGAAGTGAGTATAGTCCTGTGGGTAGACCATCTGAGCAGGAGTCAGGAGACCTCGGTTCTGTTTTGGGCTTTGGGCAAATCACTTAATATCTCTGTACCTCAGTTTCCCCATCTGTAAAATGGGAATGAAAATTCTTACCCGCATTTGTAAGACTGCTTTGAGACCTATTGCTGAAAAATTACATGAATGAGCAAAGTACTATTATTATTTCCTGCAGCAAAATCATTTGACAAACTAGATGTGATGGTGTTTATCTGCTACAGTTTGTGTACCTCTTGTTATAAGATTTCTGCCATCATATGGTTAGATTAGTATTCCTATCCCACTATTTCCTTGTGCTGGTGATGTCACATACTTGACTTGATTTATCGTTGTTTTGGGGAGAATCAACTTTTTGGGCTCACAGCACTTTAATCACTAGTCATTTAACCCAACTAACAGGTGAAGAAAAGATGACATCCGGTAATATTTGGTATTTAATTACCCCGACATTATTACTTTAAAAGGATATGTTTATGGAGGAGATAGTATTATGAGATTGCCTACAATGGCATGTGGCCCACTGGTGACTTCCAGTAGCAAAAATCTCCAACTGCTGGAGATGGGACACTAGAGGGAGAGGGCTCTGAGTTACTACAGAGGATTCTTTCCCAGGTATCTGCCACATGCTCAGGGTCTAACTGATCACCAGATATGGGGTTAGGAAGGAATTTCCCCCCAGGTCAGATTGGCAGAAACCCTGGGGGTTTTTCGCCTTCCTCTGCAGTCTGGGGCATGGGTCATTCGCAGGTTTGAACTAGTGTAAATGGTGAATTCTCTGTAACTTGAAGTCTTTAAACCATGATCTGAGGACTTCAGTAACTCAGTCAGAGGTTAGGTGTTTATTTCAGGAGTCGGTGAGGTTCTGTGGCCTGCAGTGTGCAGGAGGTCAGACTAGATGATCATGATGGTCCCCTCTGACCTTAAAGTCTATGAGTCTAAGAGACCACAAATCCCAAAGGGTAGTGATAAAAACCAACACATACTCCTGGCAGCCACCACTTTGAATTCCACTCATCTAAGGAGGAAATTCCAGACTATGCAATTAAAACTGTAAATGTAATCACTGTGGGTGAAGGTGGTGATCAGACCACTTATGTGTGGTTGTGTACATGATGTGACCAAGTCATGACAGCTATAGGAGAGTGGTGGAAGGCAAGCATATCAGTGAAACCCTTTTCCCTATGAACTGAAAAGAAGTTACCTCAGGTTAACCAGACACACCTGAGTCCAATTAAGGGCTGCCAGTGACCTTTAAACCGCCCCCTCTTCTGGTGAGAGAGAGAGAGAGGTAGGAGGGATGAGAAACAAGCTTTAACAGGTCTAAGGCTACTCTCCCAAGTTAACTTCTGTTTGGGAAAGGAGTGGCAACCAGAAAACAGCATAATAAGGCTATGCCCTGGGGAGGGGCCAGGAAAATGTATTTATTTTATGTTGTGAGTTTGTTTCTGCTTAAGAGCATTACTCGGGCCTACCCTGAGTTCCACCTTGTAAATACTGAAAAATAAAGCAAAGTGAAGAATTAAGAATTTCTGGAGTAGGGCTGATTTACTACAACCTCTCCCCTGCCAGAGGGAGGCACACTGAGGCCAACGAGGAAAAGGAGATGCCTTCTCACAGTGCCTATGAAGGCAATTTACTTGTGGAGGTGTCACTGAGGGCATAATTTTTCCTGCAGAACCTTTATTACAGATGACAATGCACAAGAGGGAAAGAACCCAGACTGACTTTGTAGTGCTGGCAGTTAGGAAAATAATCCTTTTACTTGTACACTAAGCAAATTTGATATGGAAATTGTTGAGATGAACATGGAACGCTACACATATCTATTTTTATATTCTACTTTTCGGAATACCTCCATAGCACACTTTAAGAGACTTTAAGAAATCCACTGAAATATCATGGAAAAGTGAGAAAATATGGTAACAATTCTGTTGGTCTCTCATGAGGGTTTTTATCCCCTCCAAGGTTTTAGGACTTTTTTTTTTTTTAATTTCCCAACAGAACTCTGAATGTCTGCATTCTCCCTATAAATGTTCATTCCTATGATTAATCCTACTAAATTCTTGTCTTTAATGATATCTTGTGACAATGAGTTCAAAAGGCTAACTGTTCATGGTTTAAAAAATTTATTTCCTTTTATCAGTTTTACATTTGCTGCCTTTCAGTTTCACTGTCTCCCTATTCTTGCATTATGAGAAAAGTTAAAGAGGAGTCCTATATTTACCTTCTCTGGACCATATATTATTGTGTACACCTTTATCACATACCCTCCTCACATATGGAATGTCCATTCATCCATGCCTCTAATCATTTCTGTCACCCATCTCTGAGTCCCCTCTATTTTTGTGAGATGTCTTGCATGAAAATAAATCCTCTCTGTTTAGCAGTTCATCTGCTTTTGCCTCTTTCTTATCTTTCACATGAAGTCATAATCCTGTATGTGTGAAATCCTAATTAGTTATGTGATTTAACTGAAGTCTGTAAAGAGCTTCAAGAAGAACAGCGCTAGAAAAATGCAAATGACTATTATGGTGATTAATAATATTGTCGTTATTATTTCTCTATATTTTATTTTTTGCTTCTCAAGATAACTCACTGCTGTTTTTTATTGTAATTGGTAAAGTAACAGATAATCATATTTATTCCCTCCCAGGGCAGTTCTGACAGTAAGTGGCAACACAAGGAAAAAAACAAAATCAGCTCTTTCCATCACCATTACTGAATCTGTAAGACATGCCTATCTAGATTCCATAGGGGACCTTCCCATTTACACAGGACTGTAAAGTAGAAATGGAATGCTGCTGTTTATTGAACTCTTTTTCTCAGCTCTCATTCTCTCTCTCCAGCTAGCCTGAAGCTTCAACTCAAGCAGCCCCTGCACTGGCATTAATTGCAGTCTACAGAGAAGAGAGACATTCAAAAGACTTGTGCATAGAAGACAGCCAGAATAGCACTGATAAGAGACTTCTTCACAACCAGTAAGCGAAACAGGGAGTGCTGGAGAGGTTTCCTTCTGTTGCCATGCAACCAAATAGATACAGTGCACTCACAAAGAAAATCTTTGCACCGAAATATAGGTTTCTGAGAATAGCATCATTCAGTTATGGTCAATGAATATTTTACCATGAGATTCATAAATGAGGTCTTCTTGAGTGGTAATCCCTGGCCATACACAGAGTTGTGTATGGTTGTATGCATACAGCATTTGTGTTATCCCTCAAAGCTCACACACTGACTGTTATATCCACTAGGGAAACATACGTGTATTAAAATCAACTGAGGATTTGTCCCCAAAATACTTACATAATACTGCAATCAGAGAAAAGAGGAGGAAGTGGAGCACAGGATCTGTGGGTATATTATATGCTTTCCTCAGGAATGCTGGGTTCCATGTAGTTTGCGCCTGACCTCTCTGCAAGACTGAACTTCCCCTATTTAGAAGAACATTCAGTGCACAATGGGTGAAGCTCCCCACACTTAGTGTTCTGAATCCCTTCCCTCCTGCAGGTTTTAGTAAAAGAAAATATGATTGTAGACCAGGGATTTCCAAACTTGGTTCGCGGCTTGCTCAGGGTAAGCCACTGTCGGGCCGTGAGACGCTTTGTTTACCTGAGCGTCCGCAGGTACAGATGCTCTCAGCTCCCTGTGGCCGCGGTTTGTCGTTCCCAGCCAATGGGAGCTGCGGGAAGTGGTGGCCTGGCCCACACCGCCTCCCGCAGCTCCCATTGGCCGGGAACGGCGAACCAGGGCCACTGGGAGCTGCCAGTGCCTGTACCTGCGGACGCTCAGGTAAACAAAGCATCTCGCGACCCACCAGGGGCTTACCCTGAACAAGCCGCAAACCAAGTTTGGGAACCCCTGTTGTAGACTACTATGTTTTTAAAAATCTCAAGCCCAAATCATGTATTTCCCAGCTGATGCACTTTCCTTCCTTTAATAATTTAACATCCTCCCACTAAATAATATGATCAGTGGGTAGCACCTGTTATCCCAATAACCTGTCACCTCCCCCTCAGTTTGCTAGTGGCTAAACTATGAAAAGCTTATTCTGAAATGATATACAGTATTTGTAATTACCAGAAGAACAATACACTTTTCTCTTCTGCTGCTGTCCTATGGATGTAGGGAATGTGACAAAGATAAATCAACCAACTTCATTCAAGTGATTTCATTGGGAATTGAGGGCATGCTGCAGTATTTTGCAGAAGGTGTTCATCCTCTCAAAGGATCATGCTTTCTAATATTTACTGCACTGAAAACTTTTCCTTAAATGCTCTAAATTTTTACACTACAGAAATGTCTCATAGACTTGAAGACCAGAAGGGACCATCACGATCATCTCTTCTGGCCTCCTGCACATTGCAGGCCACAGAACCACACCCACCCCCTCCTGTAATAGACCCACAACTTCTGGCTGAGTTACTGAAGACCTGAAATTATTATTTAAAGACTTAAAGTTACAGAGAATTTACCATTTACCATTGTTTAAACCTACAAATGATCCATGCCCCTTGCTGCAGAGGAAGGTGAAAAACCTCCAGAGTCTCTGCCAATCTGCCCTGCGGGAAAATTCCTTCCCAACCCCAAATATGGCAGTCAGCTGGACCCTGAGCATTTCAGAGGATACCTGGGAAAGAATTCTCTGTCATAATTCAGAGCCCTTCCCATCTAGTGTTCATCACCAGCCGTTGGGGATATCTGCTACAAGCAGTCTCAGATATACGTGTCATTGTAAAAAGAAAAGGAGGACTTGTGGCACCTTAGAGACTAACAAATTTATTTGAACATAAACTGTAGCTCACGAAAGCTTATGTTCAAATAAATTTGTTAGTCTCTAAGGTGCCACAAGTCCTCCTTTTCTTTTTGCGGATACAGACTAACACAGCTGCTACTCTGAAACGTGTCATTGTAGGCAGTCTCATCATACCATCCCTGCCATGAACTTATCAAGCTCAGTCTTGAAGACAGTTAGGGTTTTTGCACTCACTGCTCTCCTTGGAAGGCTGTTCCAGAATTTCACTCCTCTGACAGTTAGAAACCTTTGTCTAATTTCAAGACTAAACTTTTTCATGGCCAGTTTATATCCATTTGTTCTTGTCATTTTGTTACAGATTTCGCTGTGGTGGTGGTGGTAAAATCAGGGGGTTTCCGGGTGCCAAATGTAGGTCCAGTGTGCTGCAGAATACACAGGGCCTTAACTATACTAAATAAAGAATCATAGATAAAAAGTGGTCACCATATTGATTTGTAGCTTTGCTATGGGGATATAAACCAAGACCAACTATTATCCAAAGGACATGGTCTCACATCTTCTTTATTCCAGTATCCCCATTATAGCATTGCAGCAAGGATGGGATAAAAGTAATTGGACCAGATCCTCAGGTGGCATAAATGGGAAGCTGATTTACACCAGGTAAGGCTCTGGCCACACATGTATGGAGAATTGCACAGGTTCATGTCCCAGAGCCCTCACTCCCATCGCCAAGACAAAAAAAAAAGAAAAATGCAGAGTTTATATACAGCAGACGAATAAGAATTTGTTTCCTCTACAGTACATTTGAATGTAATCAATCTCCATTTTAACAAGTTGTTGAATACTCTTGCTCTATAACCTTGTACAATAGAGAAAAAAAGTTACTCCTCAGAGATTTCCAAGAGGAAGGGTGGTGACCTAAAAAGTAGAAAAGGAAACTACTCATATGACAATTTCAATATCCCTGCTGAAAACAGCTCCCTGGAATTACATGAGTCTCTTCCTCTTCATGCTCAAACAATTGGAAAATTACAGATAGAGTTATATTTTTAACCTAACAGATTACAGAGAAAAAAAGAATGGAAACACAAAATAAGGATTTCGGAGTAATGGAATCCAAATAATTATTTCTGTAACTTCTCCTGTGGTTGTGTTAGGGTTTGTCTACCCAGGAGAAAGTTACATCAGTTAAACTACAGGTGTAATTTTAAACAGGTGCAAATGGTTATGTGGCCATTCTTATTTTACTTTAAGAGTGATTTATTGCAGGTGAGAGTCAGCTCTACACTAAAAACTTGGCTGACATAGCTTCAGTGCTTAGGAGTGTGAAAAATCCATATCCCTGAACAACATAGCTATGCTGAGCTAATCCCCACAGTAGACACAGCTAGGTCTATGGAAGACTGTTTCCATCTTCACAGAGGTGGAGTTCCTACAGTGACTGAAAAGCCCCTTCCGAAGCTGTAGGCTCTGTCTATGCTATGGGGTTATGCCAGCATAGGTAGAGCACAGTAGCTACGCCGCTATACTCCCTGTAGTGTAGGCATGGTTTAGCTTAAGTCAACTGGGACAGGTTTAAGCTAAACTAAAATAAATCATTCTTTAAATATAATAAGAGTATTTACAAAGGGGTTTTATACAAGCTTAACTACAGCAGTTTAAAAATGGATTAAAGTTAAATGAGTGAAACTTTCATGTATAATCAAGTCCTCATTCTGGGAGTTATTTATATGCTATAGAATTGGCCTGTAAAATAAAATATTATCTTGTTTAATATAATTTCTTGCGCAATACAGTCATCTATCAAAAATACACATATTGCTCCAAGCTACTGTAGCAGGGATGACCAACCTGAGCCACATGCGGCTCTTCAGAAGTTAATATGCGGCTCCTTGAATAGGCACCGACTCCAGGGTTAGAGGTGCCAACTTTCCAATGTGCCACGGGGTGCTCACTGCTCAACCCTTAGCTCTGCCACAGACCCCTTCCCCACTCCACCTCTTCCTGTGCCCTCCCCTGAGCCTGCAGTGCCTTCGCTTCCCCCCATACCCCCCAGAGCCTCCTGCACGCCATGAAACCGCTGATCGGGATGTACGGGAAGGGAGGGGGAAACGCTGATTGGCGGGGCTGCTAGTGGGTGGGAGACGCTGGGAGCAGGGTGGGGGAGTTGATGGGGGGCTGCTGACTTATTACTGTGGCTCTTTGGCAATGTACATTGTTAAATCCTGGCTCCTTCTCAGGCTCAGGTTGGCCACCCCTGTACTGTAGTATCTGAGCATCTCATAATCATTGTGTTTATCTCCACAACTCCCCTACGCAGTAGGTAAGTGCTATTATCCCCATTTTACTGATGGAGAACCGAGATAGAGAGAGGCTATGTCGCACAGGAGATATGCAGTGGGAATTGAACCCAGGTCTCCCAAGTCCTAAGCTAGTGCCTACTAGACCAGTGTTTCTCAAATGCTGCCACCGTGGCCACATGCAACCACTAGGAGCTTTTTGTGTGGCCATGACAGCCTCCTGGGTGGTGATAGGGGAGGGGGCAGGCACAAAGCATCGGCCTCTCCCACTTCCTCCTTGTTGTTCCTGGATACGCTGCCCTACACCGCTTCGGGAGAGAGGTGGGACAGAACGCAGCAGAAGCAAGGGGAGTTCTTGACCCACATTGGACAGAGGGGGTTTCGGCAGCAGGTGCCAGTGGCGGGACTTCAGGAACCTGGCCGTGCAGCCCCGGGCTCCAACTGCGAGGCAGAAGGTACTGAACCCCCCGGCTCTGGCCACGTTGCCCTGGCCTCCAGCTGCAGGGCTTCAGCCTCCAGCCCCTGATTCCAGCTGCGTGGCAGCAGGCTCCGGCCCCCAGCTCCAGTCCCAGGCTCTGGCCGGGCAGGCGCCGACCCCCAGCCGCATGGCAGCTGGCTCCAACTGCAGGGCTCTGGCCATGGGGTAGCAGGTGCTGACCCCCAGCTTCGGCCATGGAGCTTCAGTTGGTCTCTGGCCGCACGGTGACAAGCACTGGACCCGGGCTCCAGCCAGGTGGCCCTAGCCCCAGGTGCTGATCTCCTGCCCCAGCTGCACAGCAGCAGGCACTAACCCACAGTTCTATTCCCGGGCTCCAGTCACCAGCCGCTGGGCCTTGCCACGCAGCAGCAAGTGCTGGCTTCCGCCATGCTCCGGCGGGCGCTGACTCCTGGCTCCAGCCACGCACCCCTGGGCTCTGGCACCCAGCTCCAGGCTCTGGCCATGCGGCAGCAGGCACTGGGCTTGGGCGCTGACCCACAGCTCCGGCTGCACAGCAGCAGGTTCCAATCCCTGGCTCCAGCCACACAGTTCCTGTCCCAGTCTCCAGGTTCTGGCTGTGGGTACTGTGCCCCGGTCCTGGCTGCATGGTAGCAGACACCAAGCTCTGGCTTTGGCCACGTAACAGTGGGCTCATCACCCATCCCCACAGCCCGTGGCCACTGCTGCTGCCTCCCACGGCCCTGTATACACCACCCCCAGACCACCGCCCCTGAACCCTGCTGCCTTCCTGGCCTTGCAGCCTTCCCCCTCATTGCTCCGGGGCCCCTGCTTCCTCCCCCGGCCCCGCTCCATCCCACCACTGCCTCTGGTATTTAACTTGTTCTAAGTTTTAGAGTTGCCAAGCATAATAGCTGGTGATATTTTCTATTAAATAAGGGACAAACTCTAGTCCCTAAGCACCTGCACAATCCTACAGCCCCAGAACAAAGTGGAAAGGGTGCAGTTCCCCGACACACGCAGAGACGAATGCAACAGCTCTGCAGCCTCTGTGCACCACAGAACCTAGCTCTTCATGTGCCTCCCTATGCGCTAGTGTGTGTGGAGAGGAGTATGCTGTCCAGGGAAGTTGGTGAATCTGTGACTTCTCAGGTACACAGGTCAAACCCCCCCCATCAGCAGCAAGGATCTCTGCAAACCTAAGGCTGCGGGAGCAGCTACAGAATTACTCTGCTGTCACCTCACAGATTGGGGAGGATTCCTCATCCTAGGTACAGACAATTTACTCTGGCTTTGTGCAGGATCCAGGGGTTCAGTCTAAGTGAATAATATTAAAGTTTGTATTAACAAACTAATCAAGACGTAGAAATCTTTCCTTTATGTGAACAGAAAATCAAGGCACAGCAGAATATATACAAGGAACACATACATATACAAACCTCGGGGGAAGAGGCCTAACTTCATGCTTATCGACACACTAATTAAACATCCTTTAAACTAATGAGACAATGGTACATCTTGTTTGAGCATGAGAAGCATAAGTTGTCATTTTACAATGAAAGAAAAATAAACAACGTCAATCAAATGTCTTTCCCCCCACTGAACTAAGATATAAAATAAATTTGGAAAGGTTAAACTCATCTAGTAATGCACAAAATCCCACGTGAAATGAAATACTACAGGAATACTGGCAGGAACCATAGCATAAGATGGACCCGTTTCACCCATATAGTGCAAAGGAACAGTGCCTGAGTTTCAGCGCTGCACAATGCCTCCTCCCATCACGAACCCTAATGATTATCAGAGTTATGCCTTGTAGGTCACAGTGTAGAAGAAGTGGTTCAAGCTTCAACTTGTGATAGTGGTATAGATATCAGGCTGTCAGAGCCATGTGACTTGGTAATACACTCTTCTACACAGGTCATAAACCCTGGTTCTCAGCTCTGTACTCCAATAGTATTCTCTGCAACAATACTTTTAATGGGCTGAATCTGACTGTCAGAGACCAATTAGTATGACTATGACTGTTGCTTTAACTAGCTGTTAAATCCAGGATCTCTTCACAATAATTATTGTTACAGAGCACCTTGATTGCCACTTCCTCAAACACCCCCTTAGAGAGATCCCTTATCTCACATTATACACAGAAAGTGAAGGGCCAAATTCTGATTTTACCTGCACCATCAAATGCCTAAGTAACTCCATAATCTCCAATCACAGGAAATACTCTGAATTTACACAAATGTGACTAAGAGCAGAATTTGGCCTTGTAATGAAGTTGAGGACAGATCTGAAGCAACCCTGTGCACCTATTTAGAGCAAAAATAGATTGAGATTTTAATTATAAACAGGAATGTCAAATGATGACAACTTCTTTGGCTGGGTTTTTTTAAAGTAAGGACATTTAAATAGCTTTAAAGTTAATCAAAAATAAAGGACTTTTCCTCCAAATCAAAGAGACTTGGAAGGTCTCTTTAACAGCCACAAACTCCTGTTGGATCCCAACCATAAGCCTTCATAGAATCATAGAATATCAGGGTTGGAAGGGACCTCAGGAGGTCATCTAGTCCAACCCCCTGCTCAAAAGCAGCACCCATCCCCAATTAAATCATCCCAGCCAGGGCTTTGTCAAGCCTTACCTTAAAAACTTCTAAGGAAGGAGATTCCACCACCTCCCTAGGCAACGTATTCCAGTGTTTCACCACACTCCTAGTGAAAAAGTTTTTCCTAATATCCAACCTAAACCGCCCCCACTGCAACTTGAGACCATTACTCCTTGTCCTGTCCTCTTCCACCACTGAGAATAGTCTAGAACCATCCTCTCTGGAGCCACCTCTCAGGTAGTTGAAAGCAGCTATCAAATCCCCCCTCATTCTTCTCTTCCGCAGACTAAACAACCCCAGTTCCCTCAGCCTCTCCTCATAAGTCATATGTTCCAGACCCCTAATCATTTTTGTTGCCCTTCGCTGGACTCTTTCCAATTTATCCACATCCTTCTTGTAGTGTGGGGCCCAAAACTGGACACAGTACTCCAGATGAGGCCTCACCAATGTCGAATAGAGGGGGACGATCACGTCCCTCGATCTGCTCGCTATGCCCCTACTTATACATCCCAAAATGCCATTGGCCTTCTTGGCAACAAGGGCACACTGCTGACTCATATCCAGCTTCTCGTCCACTGTCACCCCTAGGTCCTTTTCCGCAGAACTGCTGCCTAGCCATTCGGTCCCTAGTCTGTAGCTGTGCATTGGGTTTTTCCGTCCTAAGTGCAGGACCCTGCACTTATCCTTATTGAACCTCATCAGATTTCTTTTGGCCCAATCCTCCAATTTGTCTAGGTCCCTCTGTATCCTATCCCTGCCCTCCAGCGTATCTACCACTCCTCCCAGTTTAGTATCATCCGCAAATTTGCTGAGAGTGCAATCCACACCATCCTCCAGATCATTTATGAAGATATTGAACAAAACCGGCCCCAGGACCGACCCCTGGGGCACTCCACTTGATACCGGCTGCCAACTAGACATGGAGCCATTGATCACTACCCGTTGAACCCGACAATCTAGCCAACTTTCTACCCACCTTATAGTGCATTCATCCAGCCCATACTTCTTTAACTTGCTGACAAGAATACTGTGGGAGACCGTGTCAAAAGCTTTGCTAAAGTCAAGATACAATACATCCACTGCTTTCCCTTCATCCACAGAACCAGTAATCTCATCATAGAAGGCGATTAGATTAGTCAGGCATGACCTTCCCTTGGTGAATCCATGCTGACTGTTCCTGATCACTTTCCTCTCATGTAAGTGCTTCAGGATTGATTCTTTGAGGACCTGCTCCATGATTTTTCCAGGGACTGAAGTGAGGCTGACTGGCCTGTAGTTCCCAGGATCCTCCTTCTTCCCTTTTTTAAAGATTGGCACTACATTAGCCTTTTTCCAGTCGTCCGGGACTTCCCCCATTCGCCACGAGTTTTCAAAGATAATGGCCAATGGCTCTGCAATCACAGCCGCCAGTTCCTTTAGCACTCTCGGATGCAACTCGTCCGGCCCCATGGACTTGTGCACGTCCAGCTTTTCTAAATAGTCCCTAACCACCTCTTTGTCCACAGAGGGCTGGCCATCTATTCCCCATGTTGTGATGCCCAGCGCAGCAGTCTGGGAGCTGACCTTGTTCGTGAAGACAGAGGCAAAAAAAGCATTGAGTACATTAGCTTTTTCCACATCCTCTGTCACTAGGTTGCCTCCCTCATTCATTAAGGGGCCCAAACTTTCCTTGGCTTTCTTCTTGTTGCCAACATACCTGAAGAAATCCTTCTTGTTACTCTTAACACCTCTCACTAGCTGCAGCTCCAGATGCGATTTGGCCCTCCTAATTTCATTCCTACATGCCCGAGCAATATTTTTATACTCTTCCCTGGTCATATGTCCAACCTTCCACTTCTTGTAAGCTTCTTTTTTATGCTTAAGTTCTGCTAGGATTTCACCGTTAAGCCAAGCTGGTCACCTGACATATTTACTATTCAAACATAATTAGTAGTAAAAGCTTTGTAACCTCCAAGGCCTGAGGGTGGACTGTGTGTGGCTAAGAAGCTAAGTGATTAGTATTACTATTGTCTTGATTACAGCTCAGATTGAAACTGTGTTTAAACCACATTACATAATAAGAAATGTTTACTGCTGATAAGTGGCTACAAACAGTTCTGTCAATTAATATTTTTCAAAGTATGTCGCTAGAAGAAAATAAATCTTGACCTTGTGATATGATGAGCCAAACTTGTTCTTGTTGTAACTGTGCTAACTTCAGTGGAACTACGTCAGGGAAAATTTGGACCAATATTGTTAATTAATACAAAGTCTCCAAAGAGAGAAAGTCATTTAAAGTCACGTATTTGACAAAAGTTTCTTACCTGTTTTCTAACAGCCTTGAAAAATATTAAAATCAGCTGTGTTTTAAAAATCATTTTTTTCTTTCCCACCGTGTTTGTTGTTTAATGTGTACATTTCACCTGAGGTGGCTAATGAAAACAGTTGTGTGCATTGCCTGCCTAGCTAGCTATACATCCTCTATTTCTCGTTCACAGTACTATAATTTCCAAGTTGCAAACGTGACCTGGAGAATGTCTGAAGGTGAACAAAAATGGTTTCGCTCATGTTTTTAAACTAAGTATGAAACATTTCTGTCAGTATGAGGTTTGGTATACAGATAGTTACACCTGTTATTATTGTACCAAACCTACAGTAAATATGGAGATTAAACTACCTGGATCTAAACAAAGATACTAGCAGCAATCTTAGGGCGAGGTGATGTATGCACCTCATTGAGCAGGGCACATGAGGGACTCCATGCTACACAGCAACCTGCCAGTTTCAGGGCCACCCCTCCTTCCCCCTTTCTCGTGCCAGCGGGCTGGGATCAATCCCCGAACTATCCTGCTCAGAAAGTCGTGTCCCTCCTGACTCCCCAGCCCTTGGCGAGGGGTCACCGCAAGGGGCTCCCGAAGCATCAGGCGGCAGGCACGGCTGAGCACACGGGGCTGGCGTGCTCGGGAGATACGGGCAGGGCAGCGAGGGGCACGGTACCGACACAGCTGGATCGGGGGTGGGGAGAGCCGGCTCACAGGGAGCGGGAGAGCAACTGCGGCCTCGCACGGGTCTCTTCACGCAGGGCCCAGCCCGCGGGCAGCTGGAGACGAGCCCTGCGCCCCGGCCCCGCCGGAGCAAAGCCAGCTCAGGCTGCAAAGTACCAGGCTCCCTCAGGCCTGAGCGAAGCGGGGAACAGCCCCCAGCCGCGCCGCAGGGCAGGCTGGTACCTTTCGCAGAGACTCTCTCAAGGCGTAATGCTCCCGCGAGTACAGCAAGCGGGCTCCGTCCCCGGCGGCTCCAGGGGCGCGGCCCGAGCTGCCCGCCCGCAGCGGGGCCCGAGCGGGGCCGGACGGCCCAGGGCTCCACTTGCCCCACTCCCCGCGCGCCAGCAGCCCGCGCCAGCTCCTAGCCATGGCGGGGGCAGCGCAGACTGGAGGGAACAACACACATGCGCAGCCGCCGCCGCAGCTCCCCGCCCCGCGCCTGCAGCCAGGACCGAGGCGGGGGCGCTGCCTGGAGTCACCTGCCCTGCACCTGCTCGGCGCCTTCCTCGCCGGGCTGAGCGGGCCGGGCGCGTTGGGTGCCGCGACAGCTGCCCAGCGAGGGACCCGTAGCTCGCAGGCTGCAGCCCTTAGCAAACACAGGCGGCTGCGGGGCTACACGCTGCTCCCGGGAAGTTTCCGCTGCTGGGAAAGGCGCTGCAAACAGCCCCTCCCCGTGCGCCCGGCTGTGTCGGGGACTCAGCCTGCTGCTCCAGTCCTTCGAAGTTAGGGGTGAGAGATTTTTCTCTTCCTTTTGTTCGGTTTAGTTCAATGAGACTTTTAAACGACTCGATCGTCCCGCCTTGACGTAGCCCCGAAGTAGTTCTTGTTCTCGCGGCTGGGTGGTTCAGGGTGTGCCACACGCATCATGCAACGAAAATGCAAACGTTTGATCATGTTCTTTGCATATTTTTTGCTAAGGAACACTAAAGCGTTGGTAGAAGCAAGAGTTTTTATTAAAACGAGCTAGTAAACGCAAGAGTCAAGAAACAACACGCTAAACAGACACTACACGCAAATGCCCATTAGTACATTAAGCAAGTATCTGTCCCTTCTGGGGAACAATACTTAGAATACAATTTAGAATATTATCAAGTAGTGAGATATAATTAGATCATATAAAATGATAAAGAGATAAACAAGAGTCTCATTCAAGGTTGGTGTTGTTTTTAATCCATTGACAGTACTCATTCAACAAGGACCCATGGAACTGAGGACAAACTAGTTATACACTTAAGGTACAATAATGTATGTTCCAATTGCAGGAAATTTTCTTTCATGCAATGACGCAGCCTCCTTTCTCTTTAAAGGGATTCCTATCTTCAGGAATACCCTTGACCAAAGGATCCTCTCCAGATCTTTCTTCAATGTAGTTCTTTATATCTTCAGAACATTTGGACACCTTAAATAAAAGAAGAAATAAGGTTCTGCTTTATACATAGCAGTCACATTTCCCATTAGACTATAAAGAGGACGTTCACTTCATAACAATCTTTTTCCCTTTCTTATATTTACATAATAAGTAAAGGACCTGATGCTGCAAGTGCTCATGTGATCACTGAGCACCTCCAAAATCTGGCCCTAAATTTAAAACAAAAACAAACACCTACTTGTGTTATAATAATCTCTAACATTATTAAAACTGAAGGGATGTTAAAGGTCAAGTTTCTTTTCTTTTTATTCCCACTACTGTTTTGTAAATGTATTTTTTTTTCTTCTGAACCAGTCAATAAATGGTTTATTTGGTGAGCTGTTTGTTCCTCTTCCAAGCATGTGTTTCATATTTATTGGCAAAAGAAGTAAAGGTCATATTTTTCAAAAGTGACGAGTAATTCTGGATGCATCAATACTTTGGTGTCCAACTTGAGATACCTTTTAGGAGCCTCCTTTTCAGAAAACACTGAGCGTTCTCCTTCTGAAAATCAGGCTTTTAAAAGTATCTCCAGTTGCACTCCAAAATCAACAGTCACCTTTGAAAATGTTGGCTAAGATGTATTTTTTAAAAAATCTGCAAGCAACAGCTTAATGTTGCATCACACATCCACATAAGCTTCTGTGTGAAAACATATACTATATCACAGTAGGTACACAGCCTAGTCCTGCAGTTACTGTGCATAAAAATCCTCCACTGATTTAAAAATAAAATACTAAAACCTAATAATTTATTTAAATTAGGATCATTTAACTCACATTATTTCAAATGGTACTCATATGCAGAATCTGCTGCAGAATCAGTAGAATTTGAACCCAAACTCAATGTAACATTACACATTTTTCCAAATAAATGCTTCAGTAGCCTTTTTTTCTATTATAACAAAAGCCAACAGCCAAGGTGTAGTCCTACAATAAAAAGCCTGTTGAATGGAAGACAACAAATTCAACGAGGAAGCACATTTCACCTATCAGTTACAAAGGGTTGTTATAAACAGCAATTAGTATAACATTCTGAAAATTATGAAAAACACATTGACATTGTCCTTTCAAGCATACAGTGGTTCTCCAGTAGACACTTGTTTGCAGCAACACTTTGTAAGAGCAACCTCCCCATATGAGCAACATTTCCCCTGGGAGTGCTTTCCCTACTGTGAATTGTTGACACTCCCCATAACAACAACAGCCGCTTCGGAGCAACATAACTAAAGAGCACCATATGTTCCTACTCATGAGCATCTACTGTAATATGCTATGTGATATTTTGTGACAAATTCATAGCAAAGTAATGTGCTAACATGGGACTATAGTCTCCCTTCCAATTTAGAGAGCCACAGAAGGGGGGAAACTCCTAGAGCAGTGGTTCTCAAGCAGGGGTCCATGTCCCCCTGGAGGGGCCACAGGCAGGCTTCAGGGGGTCTGCCAAGTAGGGCCAGCATTAGACTTGCTCAGGCACAGGACAGAAAGCTGAAGCCCCACCGCACTGGGCTGAAGCCCAGGCCCCTGAGCCCCATCACCTGGGGAGGAAGCGGAAGCCTGAGTGATGTAGATTTGCAGGGCCCCAGTGGCACAAGAACATAAGAATGGCTCTACTGGGTCAGATCAAAGGTCCTTCTAGCCCAGTATTCTGTCTTTCGACAATGGCCAATTCCAGGTGCCCCAGAGGGAATGAACAGAACAGGTAATCCTCAAGTGAGCCATGCTCTGTTGCCCATTCCCAATTTCTGGCAAACAGAGGCTAGGAACACCGTCCCTGCCCATCCTGGCTAATAGCCATTGATGGACCTATCCTCCATGAATTTATATAATTCTTTTTTGAACCCTGTTATAGCCTTGGCCTTCACAGCATCCTCTGGCAAAGAGTTCCATAGGTTGACTGTGTGTTGTGTAAAGAAAGACTTCCTTTTATTTTAAACCTGCTGCCTATTAATTTCATTTGATGACCCCCTCGTTCTTGTGTTATGAGAAGGAGTAAGTAACACTTCCTGATTTACTTTCTCAATACCACTCATGACTTTATACACCTAAATCATATCCCCCCTTATTTGTCTCTATTCCAAGCTGAAAAGTGGCAGTCTTATTAATCTCTCCTCATATGGAAGCCGTCCATACCCCTAATCATTAATCCTAATCAATTGCCCTGCTTGCTGCCCCTTAATGCGGGCCCTGACTTTTATATGCAGGAGAAAACCAGTTATTGTGGCACGGAGGGGAGGCCATGGAATTTTTACAGCACGCAGGGGAGAGGGGCGGCCTCAGAAAGAAAAAGGTTGAGAACCCCTGTCCTCGAGAAATGTCTATGCTCTGTACTCTCCCAAGGGAGAGAGATTTGAAACCCTACAGAGAAAGCCAGGGGTTCAGTCTCCAGACCCTATGGGCAAATCCCACGGATTCTGGAGATCCCCTTTGTTTATGCATCCCTCATTCTGCCTGATTGCCTCTTCCCTAGAGCAACCTGGATTCACCTACAGAAGCAACAACTTGTTCCTGATGTCTTAGATATCTGGAATGTTTGAGGACTGCATTCTGAATAGAGTTTCTTCTTCCCAGGTCTTCCCCCTACCATTTCCAAGAGAGCTCTGCAGAGGCACCATTGGGAGGAGTCCCCAGGAAGAGGCTTCTGATTGTTTCTGGGAAGGGGAAAACTTGACACTGTGGCTATTCTTCCCATTTTTAGTGGCTGTGGGCACTTCCTCTGCCTCATTTACTGTGTTTTGCTCAAACAAACAAAACAAAACCTACCAAAATAAGACACTCCATAGCACATGCTTCTCTCCCCAAAGGAAAGAGGATGCGGAAATAAGCAACAAATGATAGGTGCATAGTCACTACTGGAAGATGTTCAGCTATTATGGTGATGAACGTGGTATAAGAACTTATATATAATAGAAACAGAAGTAGAATAGTCATGACAACAGAATCAATACGTCTGGCCTACTTACAGTAGAGAGATTCTAATGGACATAGGTGCTGGAAGTAGGGGTACTGGGGGTGCTGCACTTCTGGCTTGAAGTGGTTTCCATTGTATACAGGGTTTACAGTTTGGTTCAACGGCTCTCAGCACCCCCACTATACAAATTGTTCCAGCACCCTTGCCAATGGATTATGAAAAGTTAAGTCTTAGGCCATAAGAAAGAAACCAAAGTTTTCCACTGGCCATTAAGTGTATCAAATAAGATCTAATTACCCATAACCTATGACTAAGTCACAGTAGGGAGGAACATAGGCCCAATGGTTAAGAACTTGGATCCCATCCTGCAAACTATTATGCACATACTTAGCTTTACTACCGTGAGCAGATCCATTGATTTCAGTTGGGACTATTCATGATGGTAAAGCATGTGTGAAAGCACTTGCAGGATTGGGGGCTTAGGTTGTTTCGATCTTGAAGAGGAGGATCCTTTTTGCTTATGAGAAAAATTTCTCTTGAGTATGAATCTGTATATTTTTATTCATCGAGGGAGATTATTTTAAAGGAAATTTCCTCACTACATCATGTCAAAATGAAGAAGAGGAAGTTTTGCATTCGATTGAAGTCAAGGGGACTTTGATAGGCATATTTGCTTTTGCCCATGAGAGGAGTAGGGGATGTGGCTCTGTTTGCGCACAAAATTTTCATGTCAAATGGTGATTTATGCATATGGATAATCGGAAACGTAATTGACAGGAAATAAAAGACTGGAATGTATAACAATGCAACCTTAGCATCCATAAAGGTGAGGGACACTCTCTTTGCTGGCATTCAGGAGATTCCTGACTATGCCTTCTCCTAAATTTCTCAGACTCTCAGCTTATTTACAATAATGTCCTTTCTTTTTAAATACATTAGATTATGTGCAGCCTATGGAGTGTTTTTCAGTCACTTCAATGTTTTTGAGGCAAGAATCAGATGTTCTTATGCATTTATACACATTGCAAGGAGCTCTGGATCCTATTGGAGCTTCTTGGTTCTGTTGTAATATAAATAACTATAATCACTCTAATAAAAATCACTGACATCTATTTCATGGGCTAAAATACCCCTCTGACATCAATATTTTGTTTCTGAGCAAAGTCCCTGAACCTGCAGGCTGTAACTTTATTCAGATGGATAGTCCCATTGACATCCTGTGAGTAAAGTTATACAGCTGCTTAAGTAGATGCAGGGTTAAATTCAGGGCCCCATCCTGCTCCCACTGAAGTGAACAGGAGTTTTGTCAATGACTCCAATAGGAACAGGAGCAGATCGGAAATCTATGTATCAAGAATGTTCATCTCCAGAAAACGTGCATGGTAAAATACATCCCACGTTGTTGACTGCATACTACTTCACAAGGTGAATCACCAGAAACAACAACAACAACAAAACACCTTTAACTTTTGAATCGACCCTTATGGACCACGGTTCTCCAACAACTGTTCTCTGTTGTCCTTCTGTGGACCACTTCACAATACGGAGAGACTTTGGGGGATTCCTCCCACGCTCCCAGGCCATTCTGTGTCTGGCCTGGTAGCCCTGCAAACCACCAGAAAGAACTCTGAAGACCAGACTCTGAGAACCACTGGCTTGTACAGTTTTGTTTTAACTAACAAGGCTGTTTTGAATGATAGGACTTGGTTTCTGGGAACCAGCAAAATCATTTTGTGTTCTAGAACATCTCCAAAATGTCTATTTCCGATCAAAGTCAGTGGGGGCGGGGGGGGGGAATCCCGTGGTTGAGGTCACATATTCCAATGTTCAGCACACAGTGGATATTTTATCCCACAGTTTAAAAGTCTGAATGGTCCCTTGTCTTCATTTCCTCTTTGGAGAGCAGTTTCAGCTGCCCTGTGCCAACTGCGCCACGCCCTCGCTGAGCCCTTGGGTTTAGCTGCAGCGACTACCGAATTTAGCGCTAACACCCTATGATTAGCTTGTTAATGTGTTTTCCTCCTTTTTTCGACCATTATAGAGACATTTCTCAGGCTGTGTCACTCACATTTAACCTCCACAGGTCTGGATCCTCCTTCCTATAGTTTTCAGAAGTGTTTAGCTCTGGTTTCTGTGACGGAAGGTAGCAGGTACAGTAGCCAGAAGCTAAACTACGTGGGGAGCGAGAAACTAACCTAAAATCTCTTAAAGTTACTGCGCGTTAAGGATATTTTAAAAACACACAAAGACCCCAAGGCCCCAATGTCTGTTTCATCGCTTCAGTTGTCGAGACAGACTTCAATGCCCACCTCCACCTTCTGCAAGAAGGGAGAGCTCGTGGGGTCTGAAATCCTTTCCCCAGTCTGAGATCGCACTTGTGCGCCTTTTCTCCCATCAGTGAGCCCTTGAGAGGAGGCGAAACTAACCGGCTCATTGAACCGCGCTGGCATCTGTCTGCAGGTCTCATTCCACTCCCATAAAGAGAGTCAGCGCTTCGGGGGGCGTGAGGACCCTTCCCCGCGCTGTGAGATGCACCGCGGCGCTCACCATCGAGAGGTTAGTTGAGGCACTGTTGTGAACCTAAGGCTGAAAAGAAGCAGAGTAACTTCCAAACTGCCCCCTCCCCCGCCCCCCAACCCCGGAGACTCGAGAGCTAAAGATCTTGTTCACGCCCCAGCCTGACCTCGTCTCCAAGCTGCCTCCCCGGGGCGATGGGGCTATTTCAGCCGCAGGCTCTCAGGGGGCTGGGGAGGGGGCAGCCTGGGGGAACTCACCGGTTGTCTTTCCAACTTCACTTCTTTCCGGAGCTGCTCAACTTCCATTTTCAGTTTATCCTTTTCGCTCAAATCCTCTATATTGATCGCCGGCATTTTCTAGTTGTAAAAAGGGGAGCGAGTTACCCTCTCGGAGGAGATGCTGGGACCCAGCGGTTCGCGAAAGAGCCCCCTCCCCACCCCACTCCGAGGGCATGACTTACTGTTGTCCCGGGCGAAATTGACCCGATTCTCTGAAGTAACAACTTCCTCTCCAATAAACTCCCTCACGCACCTTCCCCAGAGTGCTCCAGTCCAGCTAGCTACTCACACCCGCGACTCCTGGGGTTTAAATCAGCAGCATAAGCTTCCTAAACGGATCAAACCCAGCAGTGTGACCCCCACCCTTCCACCCTGACCGAGAGGACGTTTACACTAGGCACTGCACACAACGAACAACGATTTACTTTTCCCTCCCCTTCCTCCATTCAAACCTTCAGTTCTCGCCTTTGCTGTATAAATAGGTATCAACTCTTTTATGTAAACCTGGCCGGCCAGTAACGGAGGGGGTTGGGGGGAAATCGGGTAACATTGATTAATCCGTTTAAATCCCAGTGTATTTAATCTGGTATTAACACGGAGTTCGACACCTAGGCGCAGTGTCACCGCTGTAATGCAGAGAACAAGGCGCGGAAGGAGCAGGGCTGACTGTTCTGGGGAAGAGGATGTGTGTGCTGAAAACTTTCTCCACAAGGAAGAAGCCAGACGTATTTAGAACACACGTCCTTTGAGAGGAAGCAGATTTGCTGAGGAAATGTCCGGCCTTTTTGTGTGCCGGATTCCTGGTGGTACCGAACGACAAGGCTGGTGGAGGAAAGCGGTGGCGGTTAAGACAGGCATATAGACTCATATAACAATGTTGCAGCAAGAGTGATCTGGTTCACAGAGCACAGTCCGGAAAAGGACCACGAAATCCCCCTTGAAATTGTTTCTTCCTTGTGTTAAATTAAAATACTCTGTAAACATTTGGAACTCCTGATTCGTCTGACTTTCTTTTCTCTGCTGGGAAGGCGAATGGGAGAGGTTGGGTGGCCAACTCCGCGGGGAGAGCTGTGTGGTGTGACTCCAGTTAATGGAGTGCAATGTTTTCCAATCCACCCCCCTCCCCGCCCTTCTCCGGTCTCTTTCTCCGTTTTCTCTCTTGTACAGCGACAGGTTTCAGAGTGGTAGCTGTGTTAGTCTGTATCAGGAAAACAACAACAACAACAAAACCCCCCAAAAAACAAAAAAGAGGAGTACTTGTGGCACCTTAGAGACTAACAATTTTATTTGGGCATAAGCGTTGCTGGGCTAAAACCCACTTCATCAGATACATGCAGTGGAAAATACAGGAGGAAGACAGATATACACAGAGAACATGAAAAAATGGGTGTTGCCATACCAACTGTAATGAGACTAATCAATTAAGGTGGGCTATTATCAGCACTGGTGTATATATATCTTCCTACTATATTTTCCACTGCAAGCATCCGATGAAGTGGGTTTTAGCCCAGGAAAGCTTATGCCCAAATAAATTTGTTAGTCTCTAAGGTGCCACAAGGACTCCTTCTTTTTCTCTCTCCTTTGTACTGCCATTCTCCCCCTTCCAAGCAAAGCATTTTGCATAAGCAGCACAATTGCTCAAACAAAAGGCAGGGGGACCCGATTCAATGCCTGCCTATGAAAAATATGTTGTTTGGAATGTGGTTGTAGCCCTGGTGCTCCCAAGATATTCGAGTGGGGAGGTGGGTTTTTTAGTAATATATTTTATTGGACCAGCTTCTGCTGCTGAGAGAGCCAAGCTTTAGAGCAGATCTCTGCTGCAGAGCATGTCTCTCTCACAACAGGAGTTCCCCCAGTAAAAGATATTACCTCACCCACCTAGTCTCATTAAAAACACCACTTTATCACTGTAGCAAGCCACAACAAGCATAGGAGAGAAGCATCCCACATTCAGAAACAGCTTCCTTGTCTAATCTGCATGCAGCTCCTTTGCCAGGTGTGGAAGAGGTTGGGATCAGCAGTGGGACAAGCTGCTGATTGAGGGCATGGTGTTGCTGAACTTAAACCAATCAGAGTTCCAGTTTTGAAGGTAGCTCAGCCAGCCCAGTGCCAATCAGGGTCATGCCTGGAGATATGAGTGTGGCATATGTGGGTACATGGATAAGTGACACAGACTACAGACTACAGATGCATCTGATGAAGTGTGCTATAGCTCACGAAAGCTCATGCTCAAATAAATTGGTTAGTCTCTAAGGTGCCACAAGTACTCCTTTTCTTTTTACAGACTACAACATGGCCCTGTCTAGTTGCCATATGTGCTGGATTCAGTACAGGGAGGTGTGCTGGGATCCACAAACCCCACACTGGGGAACAAGGGGTAAAGGAATGGCTCTGGGCTCAGCAAGCCCCCTGCCCCCACACCTGCAGGAAATGCTCCAACTGGAGGAGGAGTTAAGAAGTAGGGGAGCAGCTCCTTAGGGGGCAGACCAGGGAAAACAGCAGACCTGTGACCTTCAGTGTCAGCTGAAGAGAGCTGACAGAAAGGCAGAATCTCTCCCCATGACAACTGCCAAAGGGTCCCTCTGTGAGGGAAGGGAGGAGCTGCTACAGAGATAACCTGAGGAGGAAGCATTTCTCATTCCCTCTCAGGTGGACTCTGAGTTTTGTTAATCCTCCTTTACTTTGTTTGGACTACCCCAGCAGGGGATCTGATCTGCCCCAGGAGCATGGGCCATGCTGCAAGAGGAGGCAGTTGCCACCCAGGAAGAGAAATTATATGCAGTTGCCAGAAAATTCTGTGTACTGAGTGGTCAACCCTCATGCTTCCTAAACCCAGATGGTAACCCAGGAACTATCACAAGGGGGTGATAGGAAGTGGCCTGGGAAGGACAGCCTTAAGTCTCCCTGGCTGTCAGACCACTGATAGCCTTCAAAGAGCCCTGGGTCAGAGCCTGGTGGAGTGGGAGGGCTGGGGCTCCCCTACCAACAGCTCCCTGCAAGGCATGGGCCTAAGTCCTGATCACTAGGAAATGCTACTCTATCAACCGACCCCTGAGTGAGGACTGTCGCAGAAGGGAAATTGTCTTCCCTCCCTCCTAACTTTCACCTTTTCTTACCATCACTTGCTGTGTCTTCTCTTCAGAGCCTACACTCTCTTGGGCATAAACTGTCTCAATGTGTTTGTTTAGTGTCTAACACAATGGATCCTAGATCCTGATAGGGACCTCTGGCTACTACTGTAATATATTAATAATTAATACACTCAGACAGCCATGTCTCATTCCACTGAATAAGGCTGCATTACTGTATCCTTAGGATTACACATCTGACCATATAAGTGACCACATGGAACAAGGAGAGCTCAGTACTGAGATGTCATGTTTGTTTCCTTTCACCTTCTCTCCACCCATACCAGCTATGCAACTCCCTTCAGCTTTTATAAAAAAAATCCCCAAGACCCACCTTTTCCTCTTGAGTCCTGCTGCTGAAATGTTTTTTCAAGGCTTCAGTCTTCTCCTGCTTCAACCACTGCAACTTTGCCCTCTCTGGCCTACTGATTTTTACCTTGCCCACCATCAGTCTCCCCAGAATGTAGCTGCTAAAATACATTCCCTTTCTCACTGTTCATTCCCTTATTTTCATCACCTACCTGTTGCTTTTGGAATCAAATTCAAGCTCCTGGTTTTCACTACTCGGCACTGTCTAGCACCACTGCTGCTGCCTGTATCTCAGTGCTTCTGTTTCCTTGTATCAGCACAGCCACACTTTGCACCTTGCAAAGTTTCTGCTTACTTACCCTAGTAGCTACCGTTTAGAGTCACAGGTAAAAAACAAGTGTGCATTAGGGTAAAGTTGGTAGAGGACTTAGTGAACAATTTTGTAGCATCTTCTCTTTATGGGTATGTCAAATGTGACTCCTATTCAGGAAAGCTATGGTTCTTGCCACTCTATCTCCAAAAATGACTCCAATAATGGAGGCAAATCTTACTCACTTTATGCACATGACTAGTTCTATTGACGTCATAAGAACGGCCATACTGGGTCAGACCAAAGGTCCATCTAGCCCAGTATCCTGTCTTTTGACAGTGGCCAATGCCAGGTGCCCCAGATGGAACCAAAAGAATAGGTACTCATCAAGTGATCCATTCCCAGCTTCTGGCAAACATCACTGTCCATCCTGGCTAATAGCCATTGATGGACCTGTCCTCCATGGATTTATCTAGTTCTTTTTTGAACCCTCTTATAATCTTGGCCTTCACAACATCACCTGGCAAAGAGTTCCACAGGCTGACTGTGTGAAGAAATACTTCCTTTTGTTTGTTTTAAACCTGCTGCCTATTAATTTCATTTGGTGACCCCGAGTTCTTGTGTTATGAGGAGTAAATAACATTTCCTAATACTCAGTGGATTAACATAAAAAAGCAAGATTTCAGTGTCCACAACTATGCACGTTATCACATAACACCCTAAAGCAAAGACCCATTTGTATGGTCATTTTATTAGTCTCTTCTTTCTTACTAAGAACAGCTCTACATTTTAAATCTCTTGTCTTGTTGAACTGAAAGCGCAGTTGACTAAATATTGCACCGCACTGTAAAAATGATAGACAGGTTTAAATTAAACAATGGTTTATGTGTGTGTGTGATGGTGGAAGTGAGTGCATTAATTCTGCTGTTTGTTTCAAATATTCAATTTTTTTTCAATTCTAACCAAATATGATGCATTCTAAAGAACATCAGTCTAGTCACATTTAAGTCAGTTGAGAATTTGTTAATATTAGAAAAATGACATTTTGACTTTGCAAGAAATGGGAAAGGTATGTTTGCACTTCAGGGAACCAAGTTTCATTACATCTGATGCTACTAATAACCCTAACTAAAACCCAGGACATCTGTTATTAACTGTCGCAATAACAGGATTACTAAACATGACAGCTGTGTCCTTGTGGTAACAGCTCAGGTTGTATTTAGGTAGTTTGGTCTGTGTTACTAAACCATCCATTTATCCCTTATCAATCTGATTATAAATATGTGTGTGTGTGTAGATAGATATAAAAGCTAAAGGATATATTTTAAAGAGAGAATACAGATGGATGATAGAAATACAGGAAAGAAGTATAGGGAGAAAGAGAGCTCTACAAAATGGCAAGTCCTTGTTGCTCCAAGGATCTAGACATCTAAGGGAGACACAGCATAGTCAGGATGACAATAAAAGGAAGGGAGGACATCAGAGTAAGATATGGGGATAGAGTTATTTTTATCTAAGATTTTATTCTTCTTCTCTCAACTAATGTATTCAATCTGGAGAAAATGTTAGTTAATGAAAGGTCTATATGTAATGGTATACTTTAAAGATAAAAAAGCTCTGCTAGACAATTGAGCTAATCCTCTGCCAGGACAGGATGGACACCCTTGATGTAGATTTCTATATGTTAGAGAATATACTTTGATTCAAAGCTGTAACTGGGTATATGTGCAAGTGGTTAAAAGTTCTCGGCTGCCTCCTTTTTAAATTAAAAATTATTCATCAAATACGACTCCAATGGGTTACCTTTTTTTTCTGCAAAGTCCATTGAAATGTTGCAGTGAAATACAGAGGCAACAGCCCCATAATATTAGACAGTTTCCCTAAATTGTCAATTCATTGTAATTTGCGTAGATTATTATAAAGCCAGGAGGGACCATTGTGCTTATCAAATTTGACCTTTGCACAACACAGCCCACAGGACTTCCCTAAATTGGTTCCTGTTTGAACAAAAGCATGACTTTTAAAAAAATGTTCATTCTTAATTTTAAAAATTGCAGTGATGGAGAATCCACCGCAACCCTTAAATTGTTCCAGGGGTTAATTGCCCTCCCTGGTTTTTTGTTTTTTTTAAAGCACCTTATTTCTAGTCTTAATTTGTCAAGCTTTAATTTCTAGCCATTGGATCCTAAATCTTTGTCTGCTAGATTGAAGAGTCTTCTATTATCAAAGTTCTGTTCCCTGTTTATAGTCTGTGTTCAAGTCCCGTCCCCCCTCCTCCCAACTTTTTTTTTTCTATAAACTGCAGTCCCTTGCATGCACTGGCCTAAGGGTCACCAGGCACCATCTTTTCCAGCAGCCACTAATTTCCCTATTTCTAAACCTTTATTCAACTTTTCCTTTCGTAAAAAATGGAGCTGCCACAAACTCTTACGTTTGAGCAAAAGTAAACTGGTATTGCTAACACTAAGTACAGTCACCACAAATAGCACTTTAATGGGATATGTCGCTTTAGCATCATCAAACGGAACGATGACTTGAAGATGTACCCAGTAGCCGAAAAGGCAAGGTAAGAAAGGAGGGGTCAGTTATCCTTTGATAGGACCGTGATCAGCACGACAGGACAAATCGGAAACTTGCCTTCTCCCCAGCAGGGGGTTTGACAGGCAGCTTATTGCGTAGCCTGATGTATGATTGATCCGCACAGGTGACCGGGGGGCAATCTTGTCTGCCATCATCGCGGAGGAAGTGGAAAGCATTCCTCACGCTCAGGACTCCCTGATGTGCCACTCTTGGCTCCTGGAGCGGAGCTGACGGTTGCTCTATTGCACCCTCCCCGCCCGCTCTTTCCCTCCCCGGGGGGAGCAAAGGGCCTTCCCCGGAGTTACTCGCCTGGGAACTGCCCAGGACCCAGCGGAACCTGGCCGCGGAGCCGGGCTGACGCGCTCCCAAGCGGTGGGAAGGGGCTCTTCGAATCGCCGCCCTGCCCCATAGGCGTGACTCGGCCTGCGCGCCACACCCGCGCTCTGCGGCCCTGGGGGAGGTGAGCTCGGCGGATATAAGGGACGGAGAGATGGGGCAGGGGGGCACAAGCGCCGGCTCGCTCTCCAGATCGGTTGCCCTGCAGCAGCGCGCCTCGGCCTTGGTCCCGCGTCTCCATCCCTGCAGGCAATGAGCTCGCCCGCCAGCCTCCGGAGCTGCTTAGCTCTGGGCTCGCTGCTGCTTCTGCTGGGACAGGTTCCGGGCGCTCCCCAGGCGCCAGCAGGTAACAGCCGAGCTCCCGGCCGGCGAGCTGCGGGAGGGGGTTCGGCTCAGCGCGGCTTTCCTGGGTGCGTTTAGTCCTTGTGCAAACGACGGTGGCTCTCGCCGTCCCGGTTTTGTCCGGTGACGCTCCTAGCGCTGGCTCCAAGCTCTGTCTCTCCAGTGGGCTGGCTCCCGCCGCAAAGCCCCCGAGAGTTTGATATCCAGCATGCTGGGGGCTAAGATCACCCTCCGCTTCCTCCTGCCTTGTAAACTTCTCCCAGCGTCTCGCTCACCTCCCCGCTCCTCGCGCTGCTGCGGCTCAAAGCCGGCCACGTGGAAACTGCCCTGGCCCGTCGCCCCTCTCCCCGGTGACTCACCCCGAAAGCTCTTGTCTCTCTTTACAGCCCCAAATCAAGAGGTCTGCCTGCTGCCCCCGAAGGAAGGCCCCTGCCGGGCTCTCATCCCGAGATGGTACTACGACAGGTACACCCAGACATGCCAGGAGTTCACTTATGGGGGCTGCCAGGGCAATGCCAACAACTTCAGAAGCTTGGAAAGCTGTGAGAAAAGCTGCTGGATGATCCGGAGTAAGTCCTCTCTCGCTCTCCCTTTATTTAGACACAGGGGTCCTCACCCCAGCATTGGGCATCCTGGGACATCTCGATTATCCTGCGCTGTTGGTTAATAGTTCGCTGCCCAGGTTTGCATGAAGCGAGACAGACTACTGATCGCTTCCGTTATGCCCCAGCACATCAGCAGAGCTACTTAGTCCTTCTGGTGTGCATGCTTTCTCTAAAAATAGACCTAGGAGCCTATTCCCTCAGAAAGCTCCAGCTTGTTGTTTTTCACTAATATGTCTATGGCTCTTTTGCAGGGTTGCCCTACTAAAACTTTTACTATGCCCTGCAGCCGTGCCTGGTGTGCGTACTCATTATCCAGTCTGAAAGCATCCTTGAACTTCTAGGGAAGGTTGCATTCTCTCAACATTTGCTGCTTCATCAATTGAAGGCATAGACCCCAAATTCTATTTTTAAAAAAGCATTTCCTTCCAGCTACATAACTTAATAAAAGTTGTAGCTTGCATACGTATGTTTGTCACTTGAGCCAAAATGATACGTTAGCTAGTAGCTCTCAGGTGTGAAGCCTTCACAAATCTCCACACCAAGAAGCTTCTGGGAGCAGGTGAAGGTTTCTTTACTCAGTGGATTTTGCCAACCGTTTTTTTCTCTCTCCTGGATTTATCATTTTGCCAGTGACAGCTGTAACAGTAACAGCACTGGTAATACTAGGGTTGATCCTGAAACCCTAGCTAGGATAAAATTCCCACTAAATCGAGGCTTCTTAGGGCTTTGTTGGCTAAACCAATAAAATCACTGAGGAAAGGCCTAAGATGGAAGGATGTATATGCCTGGCTTCTTTTTGGAGCTCATCATAGTCTATCCCTAATGTTTTTAAGAAATCCATTATGTATGAAAACTCCATCTAACTCACTAGATACTCAGTCTAGTGCTGTATTTTAACAATCAATTATCATATATCTCTTAAGCATATCGGCAGAAGTTAAATAAGTTCAGAAGTATCTTTGCATGTGGAAAGCATGTCAGACAAGATGTAATAAAGTTTAGCCTAACTGTGCATTGATATTTAAATGCTCTTTATTATAGAAGTGCCCAAAATATGCAGGCTGGAGCTGCTCCAGGACCATGTAGAGGTTACCTAAGAAGGTATTTCTTCAACCTGAGTTCAATGAAGTGTGAGAAATTTATCTATGGTGGATGCTATGGAAATGATAACAACTTCAGAGATGAAGATTCTTGTGTGGACTACTGTTTGCCTGAGAAAAGTAATGATTACTCCAACGTTCTACTAAAATAACTTCTTTATAAATGTGCTCTCAATAAAAAAGATGGTGTTTATCAATACAAATGTTATTTTTCTTTTTACCTATGAAGACACTTAAAGTAAGCTTTGCCTCTACTGTTTCAAGTCTGATATTTGCTCATTGCTATAAAGTGTTTTTGAGCATGTCATGTGCATGTCAATTTGATTACACACTTTCAGGGATCGTCAACCTCCACTGCCTGTTAAGTAAAGGACAAAACCACCCATCTAAAAATATTATATTACAACCTGAATCCTGCCCAACAATTACACCCATACAACCCTTTGACTTCTGAGGGATTGTAGAGGTGTAACTGAGGGCAAAATTTGGTTGTGTGTGCCCATGTTGCTGCAGTTTAGTATAACGCAGTGGTTGCTGGGCTTTAGGTGGATGATGCCTGAAGCTTAGGGACAGAGTGCCTTCTTAAAATTAAAGACCTGAGAGAGACTGCCAGGTTATTTGCTTTCGGCACTCATTTGATCTCAGAAGGCAAAGAACTTTTATATGGAGTTGTGACTCTTCGGTTGCCTCATTTTCAAAGAGAAAGATAGTTACTGTCAGCAGATAACCATATCTAAGCTTTGTAGTAGAACCCCAAATGTATACCAGATGCATACGACTATCATGAGATGAATAAGCAGCCATCACAACATGCATCATGACATCTTCATTAGTTTTGGCTCATGGCAGAATTGGCAACATTTTCATGGGTGAAAAGTAACTAGTTTAGTTTCTCTTGCACATTTAAAGAATGGGCAAATATCAACAGTAAGAAAGACAATTCTGATAAGAAAAAAATTAACCCAATTCTTTTAAATACAATGGGTTTTTTTTTAATACAAGCTATTTAGTTAGTTGTACTTATCAAATCATTGAATAGATTAAGGGCAAAGATAGGCCTTCCTTACTCACAGAAGAAGTAAGAAAGCAGCATGTGGCTCCAAATTATTCATATTTATTAGCTACATAGCACTGTCTACAATGAACTGCTGAATCTCACATGCAGTGTGATTGTGTGAGGGCTCTTTATATGGTATCTGAGATGTATATATGGTTTACTCATGGGGATATAGGGAGCCTGTCCTCCTGAATCAATGGTAATCACAATCATTTCAATTGGTGCAGGATTGCCCCAAATTTTGTTGGACCTACAAGTCAGAGCTACTGAATATTACAGTAATTTCTCTCTCTCTCTCTCTTTTTTTTTAAGCTGGCCCCTTATTATGCTATAGCCCAAAAGATGAAGGATTGTGTTCATCTTCTGTGACCCGCTATTACTACAACTCAAAAAGTCAATCATGTGAAGAGTTCAGTTATACAGGTTGTGGTGCAAATGCCAATAACTTTGTTAGCAAAAAAGATTGTTATAGTATCTGCAAGAAAGGTAAGATTTTTATTTTTACTATTTAAAATGTACACATTAATTAGCATTTGTACAAAGCTTCTTCATCCTCAGTGCACTTTACAAACATTTCATCCCCAATCGTTTGGGGTCAGTATTATCACCAGCATGTAGCTGGTAAAACTGACGCAGGAGGCCATATCCTGCTTTCCTTAGAAGAATAGTCCCCTAGAAGTCAATGAGACTAATAACTTGAGTAACGTAAATAGGAGATGAACCCTAAATGGTTAAATATGAATATAATATAAGAGCGACCACACTGGGTCAGACCAAAGGTCCATCTAACCCAGTATCCTGTCTTCTGACTGTGGCCACTGCAAGGTGCCCCAGAGGGAATGAACAGAACAGGTAATCATCAAGTGATCCCTGTCGCCCATTCCCAGTTTCTGGCATAGGTCACAAAAGGACTCAATATTCACCCCGACTGAAACTTGTAAGAACACTAACTGACCTCTCTCTCTCTCATGGACATCTTAACTAGAAAATTGTGTTTATGCATGTTATCCCTGGTTTTAATACTTCCCATTTTGCTTCATTAATTTTATATGTAAATCTTTCAGAGATGAAAATAGAAAAGCACCATACTAAAGTAGCATTATATTATATGCTGACCCTAAAGTGTTCACCAACTGGAACTTCTTTCAACAGTCAGTTCAGATATTGACACGCTATATTCTACCATTGATATCAATGGGAAGGTCTAAAGATGGATCTAGGCTTTACATGGGTCATTATTTGTTTGTTGAAAACAAAGGTAAACTGAGGTGACTTTTTTAACTGTTTAGAACACTTAATACCAATAGGACTGTTTATGCAACATGTAGCTTGTGCCGTCAAGGACTCAATATTAGGAAATGTGGGAGGTAATGATCTGATCTTATAAGCATCATGGAGTGAAATTCAGGCCTCATTCAAATCAATGGTAGTTTTGCCATTGATTGCAATGGGGCTAGGATTTCACCCCAAGAACAGTGAAGGAAAGATGAAGTCAGTAGGACTACTTTTTGTGGTAAACATTTTTCACTGTAGTATGTGCAGGATTGGACCCCAAGGCTGACAATGCAACATGATATGGTCTTTAATCATACTATATGGTTATCTGATACAAGTGTTTATCTAAACTGTATTTTATTATTATGCAAAATAGCTGACCACAAGGTAGGACAAGCATCACGATGCAGATGTACAAAAAGACAGGGATAAGGTTGAACATTCAGCTTTAACTTTTACACTTTGAGAGCTCATTGGCACCTGCCATGTTGCATTAATTATAAAGGTTTCTTTTTAAAAAGAGTGTGTGTGCAGAGGAAAGGAATAAAGAAATATCATGAGTTCTGTAACACACTGGCACTAGTTGGCAAAGCCCAAGAGAAGCAAACCAGCCTCTTCAGCAAACTGTACTTTAAGACTAAGTAGACACTGGCCAGCTGAAGGGGATTGAGGTCAGTTTGTACTCCAGTGCATGTGTGCATTTCCATATCTTTGTAGTGTACAGACTGGGAGAGTGCTATTATGGGCAACTTTTAGGCAGCTTAAGCACATTCTTCTCCCCCAGGCAACTCTTCCGCCACGTTGTTGTTGTGTCAAAAGTTGTGGGGACCGGTTTTTTTCCTTTGAATAAATATATATTTGCTCTTCAAACTGATCAATGACCTTAGGGCACTTAAGCAGTGTAAAGAAAAAGCATCTAATTAATTTCAACAATAACCCCCCCACTAACAACTGAGGATTTGGGAGGGACGCAAAGGAGCTGAGGACTGGCCTTTGGGCATATGGATGCAAATTAAAACGAAGCACTAGGCAAAGTCTCTCGATCACTTTTGAAAAGTGCACATTTCTCAAGCCCTGCTCACATATGCACTGAAAAGGCATGATCCAAAGCCCACTGAAGTCAATGGAAAAAACCCTAATGGGATTTGGGTCTGGCCTTTATTGTGCTCTGAATTAACAAAAATAACATGGCTGTACACAGTCAGTATGCAGTTTTCAAATGCTTTGAACTTTATATGAAATCAAAACCATTTTTTTTAACTTGGCAAAAGCAGCAGTTAACTTTTAAACTTTGGCTCTGTTTGCTTGAGTGCTGTTCAAAGAAATGTGGTTCGAAAAAAATATTGCAGTGGGGTAAATGTATCTTTTTTTTTCTGCTATAACTTAAAAATGGCTGGAGAGATTTTGTTAGTTTTTTCCATACTGATTCTTAAGAACAGTCAAGGAAATTTTCCGCCTCAAAGGTGAATGTTTAGGAAAGGTTAGAACGTGCGTAAACAGGGAGATATAAAGGAAAATGGTCTGCAACCTCAGTTACAGCTGTTGCGAAGCCATCAGTATGAGTGTTCTAACGAACAGGATGGAAGAAACAAGTGAGGAATGACGACACTCTGTCAGCCTAGTTTCCCTAACTCCACTTCTTTCATTTTCTTAGCAGGGAGTAAGAAACCAAATATCAAGAAGTCAAGAAATAAACTTCCCGAGACTACGAGAAAACTAGAGAAAAAATCTAATCAGCCTAACCTAATGTTTTAAATCTGAAGAGCCCATCAATGGCAAATGCACGACTTTGACTTAGAGAGCCTCCTACAATATACTTTTACTTTGTGTGTGTGTGTGTGTGTACAATTTTATTCCTCAGACTAGTTCTGTCTGAGAACTACTCTCTTTGAACAGTTTTTTTACATTAGAAGCAGCTATTATTTGTAATGACTTGTTTGGTTCTCTGCAACACTATTTTTCCTTAAAAACCCAAATATTTGAATGTCCATGTTTTTCCTGAGAAATAGTGCTACTGTTTTTGGGAAATGATTTAACTGTCACAACCCTGTGAAGCTTGAAGTACCCTTCTTCTGTTTGTTTAACTAAAGTGTACACCAAGCTAGAGCCCTGCCCTTAATTTGTTTGGCATTGTTTGTTTACTAAACTGAACATCAGCAGAGCCTTCCAAGACTGTATACAAATATCTATAATACTTCTCTTGCACATCCTTTTGTCATTATCATTGTCAGTCTATCCCTTAAAGGGAGCTATGTTTAAGTAGAAGAATCAGAATAGTGGTAATTATATTAATGTGGCAAAGGAGATTAGAACCTGGTTCAGTTTAAAAAAAAAATCCAACTTCCGTGAAAGGAAGCCTTGATTTTTTTCAAGTCTTTCCTAGCTTTGGTAATATGCAAAATAATATAAGCTCAAACCTGGGTCATCCTGCAAAAGGAAATTGGGCCTGGGGTCTCTTGGACAACTTCTTGTTCTAACAGAAGGCAATTAATAAGCTACATAAGTATTTGAAATGAAGATGTAGTTGCTGCATTCCACCTCCCACCCCAATAGCTGGTATGGCTGCGAAACTCAGGGTCAGATCCTGAACTGGAATATTTCCGTTGACTTCAATGGAGCTAAACCGGTTTACTCCAGATAATGATCTGGTCCTTCGTATTGACAAGGGAGGCTGTTGAGCATTGAAAAATGGGAGCTTCAGTAACATCTCCCGTTGTCCCTGTTTTGGGTCACTTTTGTAATACTCGTGTTAGTGTGCTGACAGACATGCTATTACGCAGTCTTTTGTGTATTGTTTGTTTTTACAAGATCCATGTAGGAATTATGTTTTTTTTTTTCAGTTATAATTGATTCGTATTGGAAATTCATTATTAATAAATTTTTTTTTTAAAAAAATAGAAAGCTTAATGCTATTAAGTATCCCTATATAAATCTATAAGTGTGTGTAAATACATGTGTGTAGCCAAACTAAATGAGTCAAACATGACTCTTGGGTTTAATCTGTTAAATCATCTATTTTTATTGAGATTTCTATGTGAACAAGGCCTGCAGATTACATCGGTCATTCATTCCCTATAGTATATCTCAGCTGGCCATAAGAGGTTGCTTTGAAATGGTGGTTGGATAAGTTCAATATCTGTTTGGTATTTGGTAGGTCTCTTGTCTGATGTTGCCCTACATGTGGATCTTTTCAGAAAACAACCTGCTTGGGCATAGCCAATGATGTCTCTGTTTAGAATCTGGATGCTGAAAAAGCAGCAGGATAGTTCCAATCCTCTGTGGCACTTATCCTGGCAACACTCTAAATACATATTTTGTAGTCTTCATGCTCCCATATAAATATCACTTCTGCTCTGGGTATTTTTGACCCTGACTGAGTTAAAATGCATAACAGGTCTTCTAAAGTAAGAATAGGAACACTGCAGATTTCAAACAAGTGAGCTTTTTTTCTAAAGTCATGATTTCAAAGTTTAAATAAACACAATGCACCTGAATCTCTGTCTCTCTGGGGATTAAGCCCCTGAGTCCCTGGTTCTTGACACAAAACATATTTCATTTGTCACTCTATCTGTGCTGAACATGATTTTCTTTAATACTGAACCTCAGATAACTATTTGCTCACTTTCTAATGCATGGGCAAAGCTCTGTTTTTTACTAAACTTCTGTCTGATTAAATCAACTTTTCAGACACAATGATGGGCCAGTTTGGCTGCCACTCAAGTCAGTGGGAATTTTGCTTTAGCTCCCAAAGGGTCCTGCTTACAAAGCTCCTGATAGGTTGAGCTATCCAGCCCCACCAATTGAATGGGATGCACTTCTTAAACCAGAAAGAGGCACAAGGAAAGTTGTGTGAGCAAGTAGGTGAGTCTCTGGCTGGCTCTTACTATCGTCCATGCCTACGTGCTTGCCTCCCAAGCCTTGCCTCCGTCTGTTCCTGCTTTCCTGCTTCGCTCCAGGTCCCTGCTCCTATATCCTGCTCCTGATTCTGTCTCTAGATCTAGCCCTTGGCTTGACTCCTACCTCTGGCTCTGCATCTGATTCTAACCATTACGTCTGACTGCTCACGCCCTGGTCCATACACCTTCTCTGTGCCATTCTTATCTTCTATGTCTTTATCAGTTCTCCTATTCCTTGTCTCCTTTGTAAACTAAACAATCCTATCTTTTAAATCTCACCTCATGAGGTAGTTTTTATGGGCCACTAACAATCTTGGTTGGCCATTGCTGTACTCTTTTTATTTCTGTGATTTCTTTGATATAGGGTGACTAGAACTGAAAACAATATTCCAGGTGAGGCAGTACCATTAATTTATATAATGTCATAAGGATATTAATGTTTTCTGTGATGATTTATTTCCTCTAACTTTTTGTTTGCTGTTTTTGGCCACTGCTGCACATCGCTTATCATGGCCCCTAACTCTTTGCTCTGAATTGTGAAGTTAATTTAGACCCCATTCATGTCAATTAGTTGTTCAAACTATTAATTCCAATGCGCATTAGCTTGTATTTGTCAATAATGAATTTCATTTGTCACTGTGATGTCCATTTGCCTAGTTTTCCTAGGCTCCTCTCGAACTCCTCCCAGTCTTCAGTAGTCTTGAGTAACCTACATAATTCTGTGTTGTCTGCAGATTTTGGTGCCCCCTTTTCCAGATCATTAATGAAACAATACTGGTCCTAGAACTGATCCCTGGATTGTCCACAGTTAACCTGTTGTGATGTTGAAAATTCGCCATTTATTTCTGCACTATGGCCATATTGGGGATGAAGCCTGATTTTGGTGATTGGTGGCCAGCAACAGGTGTCGGTAAGACAGAGAAGGAAAGCAGTGATTTAAGCAGTGGAGCTTGCCTTCTTTTCAAACATAGCTACGCTTCTCTGATGCAAACTGCTGCTTTCCAGGCTGACAATAGGAGCTTTCACGAGTATAGCTACCATAACTGCTGGCCACAAGTTGTTGATATCAGCTAATCTCTAGTACAGGGGTTCTCAACCTTTTCCTTTCAAGGCCCCCTGACATGATATAAAAACTCCACGGCCCACCTGTGCCATAACAACTGGTTTTCTGCATACAAAAGCCAGGCCCAGCATTAGGGGGTAGCAAGCAGGGCCCCATGCCACAGGGGGCACCACAAAGCTAAGTTGCTCAGGCTTCGGCTTCAGCCATACATGAGACAAAGTGCATACATCTTCTTTAGAAACAGACTCAGTCTTGCACTGATTTTGCAAGCAAAGCTTCCATTTATTTCATTTTGATTTTAATGGCAATTTCACCTGAGTAAGGAGCACAAGATGAAGTCCTAAATTAGTGGTTTTCCCAGAATTAAATGGAGTATGTGTGAAATCCTTTCTACTGATTTCAGTTGGACTATGGTCATTTACACCAACTGAGGATCTTAGCATTTTACATGCAGATTACAGAGCAATAATTTGTTAGACATGAGGAACCAAATATTCTGCTGGTGCAAATGAGTGAAACATCATGGCATCAATAGAGCTGTGCTTATTTACACTTGTAGAGCATTTGGCCCCAAAGTATGAAGCCTGGTGCAGTGCTGGTGTCATGTATGTGTTATAGATATTTTTGGTCCCTAAATTCTTATATTGAATTGAATTCAACTTTCAGTTATGAAAGTCTGGAGTAACTCCATTGTGGAGCTGTCAGTGGAGTTGTTATGGATTTACATTAGCGTAGCTGAAAGCAAAATTTGGCCCATTATCTTTCCAGAAAACTTTATTATACATAAATATATCACGGAAATATCTTAATATATGCTGGAATGAGTCTTTATTTTTCAGTGTATAGTCGGGTCTTGTAAAGTAATGCTATTAATGCCCTGGTTCTCATGGGTGACTTTAATCTTCCTGATATCTGCTGGGAGAGCAATACAGCGGTGCATAGACAATCCAGGAAGTTTTTGGAAAGCGTAGGGGACAATTTCCTGGTGCAAGTGCTAGAGGAGCCAACTGGGGGGAGCTTTTCTTGACCTGCTGCTCACAAACAGGGAAGAATTAGTGGGGGAAGCAAAAGTGGACAGGAATCTGGGAGGCAGTGACCATGAGTTGGTTGAGTTCAGGATCCTGACACAGGGAAGAAAGGTAAGCAGCAGGATACGGACCCTGGACTTCAGGAAAGCAGACTTCAACTCCCTCAGGGAACGGATGGGTAGGATCCCCTGGGGGACTAACATGCAGGGGAAAGGAGTCCAGGAGAGCTGGCTGTATTTCAAGGAATCCCTGTTGAGGTTACAGGGACAAACCATCCCGATGAGTCGAAAGAATAGTAAATATGGCAGGCAACCAGCTTGGCTTAACGGTGAAATCCTAGCGGATCTTAAACATAAAAAAGAAGCTCACAAGAAGTGGAAGGTTGGACATATGACCAGGGAAGAGTATAAAAATATTGCTTGGGCATGTAGGGATGAAATCAGGAGGGCCAAATCGCACCTGGAGCTGCAGCTAGCAAGAGCTGTCAAGAGTAACAAGAAGGGTTTCTTCAGGTGTGTTGGCAACAAGAAGAAAGCCAAGGAAAGTGTGGGCCCCTTACTGAATGAGGGAGGCAACCTAGTGACAGAGGATGTGGAAAAAGCTAATGTGCTCAATGCTTTTTTTGCCTCTGTCTTCACGAACAAGGACAGCTCCCAGACCGCTGCGCTGGGCATCACAACATGGGGAGTAGATGGCCAGCCCTCTGTGGAGAAAGAGGTGGTTAGGGACTATTTAGAAAAGCTGGACGTGCACAAATCCATGGGGCCGGACGAGTTGCATCCGAGAGTGCTAAAGGAATTGGCGGCTGTGATTGCAGAGCCATTGGCCATTATCTTAGAAAACTCGTGGCGAACGGGGGAAGTCCCAGATGACTGGAAAAAGGCTAATGTAGTGCCAATCTTTAAAAAAGGGAAGAAGGAGGATCCTGGGAACTACAGGCCAGTCAGCCTCACCTCAGTCCCCGGAAAAATCATGGAGCAGGTCCTCAAGGAATCAATCCTGAAGCACTTACATGAGAGGAAAGTGATCAGGAACAGTCAGCATGGATTCACCAAGGGAAGGTCATGCCTGACTAATCTAATCGCCTTCTATGATGAGATTACTGGTTCTGTGGATGAAGGGAAAGCAGTGGATGTATTGTTCCTTGACTTTAGCAAAGCTTTTGACACGGTCTCCCACAGTATTCTTGTCAGCAAGTTAAAGAAGTACGGGCTAGATGAATGCACTATAAGGTGGGTAGAAAGTTGGCTAGATTGTCGGGCTCAACGAGTAGTGATCAATGGCTCCATGTCTAGTTGGCAGCCGGTGTCAAGTGGAGTGCCCCAGGGGTCGGTCCTGGGGCCGGTTTTGTTCAATATCTTCATAAATGATCTGGAGGATGGTGTGGATTGCACTCTCAGCAAATTTGCGGATGATACTAAACTGGGAGGAGTGGTTGATACGCTGGAGGGCAGGGATAGGATACAGAGGGACCTAGACAAATTGGAGGATTGGGCCAAAAGAAATCTGATGAGGTTCAATAAGGATAAGTGCAGGGTCCTGCACTTAGGACGGAAGAACCCAATGCACAGCTACAGACTAGGGACCGAATGGCTAGGCAACAGTTCTGCGGAAAAGGACCAAGCGGAGACAGTGGACGAGAAGCTGGATATGAGTCAGCGGTGTGCCCTTGTTGCCAAGAAGGCCAATGGCATTTTGGGATGTATAAGTAGAGGCATAGCGAGCAGATCGAGGGACGTGATCGTTCCCCTCTATTCGACATTGGTGAGGCCTCATCTGGAGTACTGTGTCCAGTTTTGGGCCCCACACTACAAGAAGGATGTGGATAAATTGGAGAGAGTCCAGCGAAGGGCAACAAAAATGATTAAGGGTCTGGAACACATGACTTATGAGGAGAGGCTGAGAGAACTGGGATTGTTTAGTCTGCAGAAGAGAAGAATGAGAGGGGATTTGATAGCTGCTTTCAACTACCTGAGAGGTGGTTCCAGAGAGGATGGTTCTAGACTATTCTCAGTGGTAGAAGAGGACAGGACAAGGAGTAATGGTCTCAAGTTGCAGTGGGGGAGGTTTAGATTGGATATTAGGAAAAACTTCTTCACTAGGAGGGTGGTGAAACACTGGAATGCGCTACCTAGGGAGGTGGTAGAATCTCCTTCCTTAGAAGTTTTTAAGGTCAGGCTTGACAAAGCCCTGGCTGGAATGATTTAATTGGGGATTGGTCCTGCTTTGAGCAGGGGTTGGACTAGATGACCTTCTGAGGTCCCTTCCAACCCTGATATTCTATGATTCTATGATCTGATAACTGAATTAATTCTTGTTTTTTTTAAATCACCGTATACCACCTAATGAATAGCAATGACATGTTTAAAAATAATATATAGACAAAGAATGTAAATCATGTTTGGATAAGTGCTAGCAACTGCTGTGAGCATAAGCGGTGATTTCTAAATTAATGCAACACAAGTCTGAATTACATGTCTGAACTACTCATAAAACGAGCGTGCTCAGACAAGCTTTGAAAATAATTTTATGCAATATAAAGCGTTGCTTCTAATGTGCGTGAGTAAAGTATGTGAGTAAAATGAGTTCCTTTCATTGATTCCTTTTAATTAAACTATTTACCGGAAGGATTGACATTAATTTTAAGGGAACATTCATGGCAGTGACACCCTTCCAAAATAACTGTGATGACTACTTTATTAGGCTTCCCTTTTCCTGTGCTAAGGGTTTTGAATACCAACAGAAGCATAAAGTAGCTGCTACCTTTTCTAACTCAATAAAACAGACTTTTTAAAACACAGCCCCAACATTTTTACTGAGATGAACATATAAGAAAATAAGGGACAAACTATTCTCATGAAAAGGATCCCAATAAAGGCCATGCAACAACTATGACCCATAGTGTAATTCTCCCACACTTACTCATGGTGAATAGTATTTATTGGACTCAATGAAACCTTTTGCAGAGGAAGGTATCACTCACTGGGAGAAAAGATGAAAAAGATTTCCCATTATTGTCATACATTATTAAACATTTAAAGGCTTAATGTATAAAATCCATAATAAAATAATAATAATAAAATCCATCGTAGGAAGTAAAAGTATATGAACACTGTAACTGTTAAAAAAGTTGAGATTAAAGTGTCAGAATATCTCTCATTGTCAAACTAGACCCAGGCCTTCCAGTGTCATTTTGTTATTCAGAAGGAAAATCTAATGTTCTACGTATAAAATGAACGCTTTCTAACAACGACATCAGTAAAAAGTTAGCTTGCATTTTTCTAAAAGTGGAAGGGAAATATTATATGAACACTATTAACTGATAATTATTTGCCTCTGTCACACAGGCATGGGATAACACTAGAGTACAATTAGCACAACCAGCTCCCATTGACAGTCAATGAAAATCGGTCCATTGATTTCAGTGACAGCTGGATGAAGGCCAGGGTGCAGCAGCAATGTCCATTTGCATGCAGAAAAAAAAATTCCTTTAAGTTTTGATATTCTTCATGTGCTGGCATGTCCTGGTGTCTATCAGCTTTTTCTTAGCAAATCCTTTCTCCTGGGAAACAAACAAACAAAATTAATAAAAATACATTAAATACTTTCCTAATTTTACTTTCCCACCTAACCATTGCTGTAGAGGCCACATGGAAGATATTGGATCACTGGTGGGGGCAAGTGGTCCATGCAATCAGCAATGGAAGAGGAGCTGGTCTGTAAGTCAGTAGGCCTGATTCTCCTCTTTACATTGGTATGGCTCCATTGACTTCAGACGAGTCCCTCTTGACTTACATCGGTGTATCTGAGAAAAGAATCAGATCCAACCCCCCTATTAAGATGAAGTTCTTAATGAGAAAAAAAATGAGGCTTTCTGGTTTAACACAAAACAATTCACTTGATCAGTGTTTGTCAGGGATAATTCTTCCCAGCCCAGGAAAATTGTGGTTTTAACATGATTTTTGAAATGGTCCAACATTAAGTATTAGTGTTACCCAATATATAGTGAGGGAAGAAAGTTTTTGATTCTAGTTATTTTTTCTGAAGTTAATTAGATAATGCTGATCATATCCTGAAGATATCAAAGGTTTATAGGATACCTAATAAAGTTGTCACTTTTGTGACATCAGTTAAATTAGGTTAATCTACAGTGATGCTTCCTGGGAGTACGCAGGGCTGTCAGACACCTTGCTACCACCTACCTTTAGCATAAGGAAACCTTGTCTGTGCCTACCAAGGTCAGCTCCTTAACTCCACTGGCTTTCTCTCTCTTTCTGTGGGTTAGCAATAGGCACATTACAACCCCTGAGCCCTCCTAGCATCTCTCTTGAGTGAGCAGCCCCTGTTCTACTGGACATTCACACTATTTAGATTCACTGTTCCCCAGTTTCCCAATTATACCTCAGATCTCTGCTTCACTTAACACACAACACTGAGATAAGTAAGTTTATTTAAGTGATAGAGAATTGAGTGATAGCAAGTAGAAATATTGGAAACAAAGGGTTACATATAAAATACAATTTTAACATGCATTCTGGAGCCTAAACTTAATGAACAAGATACTATTATAGCTAATAAAGTATTGTTCCCCAGTGCTTTCCACTTCCAGCCAGGCAGGCTGCCATCCCTTGTTTGAGTGACAAGACATGCAGCTAGCTTGTGTCTTACCTGAAGGATGCTGCACGTTACCTGATGTACCGAGGTAATCCTTTGATTTTATTTATAAACAGGATGCCCCCTGCTGATTGTTTTTATCCTGTGCATTTGCTCTTCTAGATTTTGCAATCTTACATCTGCTTTCTGAGTTGGTGTACAAATAGGCATGGCCAATGCACACATGACCAGACCTGCCTGGAAGGACCCTGTCCGAGGGATAGCCCTTCCTGGTGACTTGCCTTACCTTAGAACACTATTTTCAGTATAGATACATAACTTCCTAAATACTATCCTTTCATGCCATTTCACACGGATTATGATGACCACTGGGCTGCGGGCTCTCGGTAGAGACATCACATGCTGTCCTTTGGTGAATTTTTATGTGTATATCTGACTTAGGGAATCCCTGTAAAACTCCATTGACCCCCTATGCCCTCTGTCAGTTGGCACCAAGAGGTTGCAAGGTCACATCTATTTATCATGTAATAGTGATTTTTATACCTTCTCTAATTTGAGATTAATGAAGAAATTGTGAAAAAAACATGATTTTTTATACAATTTCAAGAGTTACTATTTTGTCAGAACTATCTAAAGCCACTCAAACCTCAGAAAAAAATTGCTTCTGGTCTGGGCTAAAGTCGCTTCATTTTTTTTTCCCAGCCTTTGTATTTTTCCTGCAAACTTGCGATTGGAGAATAATAATAGACCGTATCTGTTCTAGGATTAGATTGGTGACGTGCACTTGGTTTCTCAAAGGGGCAATAAAAAAGCTCTTTCCAAACACTGTGGAAGTGGAGCTGATGCAGAATTATCAAACTCCTTAATGCTTAATTTTTAATGGGTACCTGTAGTTTTATTTGAAAGAGACAGAATTATACCTGTGAATGCAATATGGAGCACTTACCATACATATTTTAAGATGAAGCTTTGTTATCTTTGTTAAGATCAGTATATTTGATTATTTGGAATAGATCCCTAAGGTTTCTTGAGGTCTTTGTTATTTTAAGCAAAGAGGTTTTGTGCAAGGGTATTTCACGTGGGCCCCGAGGGAAGGATCACAGAGTGTGGCTCTGGCCCTCAGTGCAATACAAAAGCTTGAACGCCGCACTATACATCTATTACACACAGAAATGACACTCTTTTCCTCTCACAGCAGCCACAGAACTTGAAATGTGTCAGGTTTTTCCTGAGAAGCTGGTGCTACTGAGGCATAATTTAGATGAGAGAGGCAACTCAAGTGACCCGCTTGCTTATTTGAAAAGAAAAAGAGTGCTAAAGCAAAAACTAACGGAGCTGCTCAGGATTGAGTAAATGTACTATCTCTTTGTGAACACGACCGGAAGATTAAGGGCCAAATTGTACCTAGCCCCTTGATAGGAGCACTGGGGGCCTTCTCCATTGCATCCCCTGCACACAGGGACTAATCATAGTCTATGTATTTACCTCAGTTACTAAAGATCTGCTTTTGCACCACTCTGGTGAAAGGGAGCTTTGCCATTGACTTCAAAGATTTCAGGATCAGACCCCAAGCAGCTGGGGAGCGAATGAAGCCAGGAAGCCATCCTCCTCCAAACAGACCGGAGACTGGGCCTATTATGGAGGGGAGTCTGTGCTGTGCAGTCTAAAAGGTGAGCTCAGCTGTTGCATTCACAGGTCTCTTGGAGACTTTGGGTACTGTTGAGGCACCTTTCTCCTGAGAGCTCCCAGTAGGCCAATGCAGTTTAATGCATTGTGAAGGAAGCAGGCCAGCGAGGGACGGGTTGTTACACTGAATGCAGTGTTACATTATTACTTTTTTCTCAACTCCTGTTTTGTGTGTGCTACTGGGTAACATTAGCTCCATCTTTTTGCGGGTGTACACTGGGGTAGCTCCTCTGGAGTCCAGGGAGCTATATGGATTTACATCACCTGAGGATCTGACCCAAAATATTGTGTGCAATGCTTATTTCAGCACCACATGACACACACTCATGTTGCACCAAACAGAATTCAGAAATCCCAATAATTACCCAGCCCTCTAAGATTGGAGCCAATAACCTTCTGACATGTTTTACTGTTCTCAGCAGCAGGCTAACAGTCAATTAATTTTCATCCAGCACGCAACGGAGTAGAACACTGGCCACTTTGCATCCAAGGTGAAAAAATAAATCACAACAGCATTGAAGCCCGCACACCAACGACGATGTAAAGGTTTTTGCAAGTGCTGAATGATTTTTATGACTCATATCCTATTGTATTGCATTGAAACCAAGCCGCTAAGTAGGGAAATGATAAGCACTGGTACAAAATTAGAGAGACATTTAAACAAAGCTGCATGTTATTGATGGATTTTATTAATTGTATTAACTCTTTCCCCTATTTTTTCTTTTTGAGAACGGCATGGGCTGGCTACACTCTGAACAATGGCTGGGATTCAGCAATTCCAGGTTCATTGTCTCACAAGTTTCCAGTGAATCAACCCTCAGTTCAGAAGTCAAATGGCTATTTTCCTAATTACCCACCTGCAATGGGTTGTCCACCCCACACAAGCCCTGCCTGGGTTCATGTGGGCCAGGAAGGGCCAATTAACCTTAGACGCTGCACATGGAGGGGAACGAGGGCTTTGTAAGGGCTAATGGCAGATGAAGCTGGTCTGGGATAGGATTCTAAAGCTAGGAAGTGAAGGCAGGAAAGGACTGCATGGAGGAGGTCTGCAGTTACTCCTGAGAGGGAAAGGGAGTTGGCCAGGGAGAAGGCAGAGATCTAGGGGAAAAGTAAGACCTGAGGTATTTCCCTGGACTAGGGAATTTGACAAGAGCTGAGAGGGGTGAAGTAGCCACAGAGAGCAGAGGATGTTCTGGCAAAACCAGAGAAGGCAAGGAGATAGAGAGGTGGGGTAGGAAGAAACCTAAGGACACAGCAACAAGGTTTGTGACTAAGGACACTTACGTTGCTACTCGTAGTATCCCTGGGCTGGAACCTTCAGTAATGGGTGGGCCTGCGTTCCTCTACCAGCCACTGGCAAATTAGCACAGAAGCAGGAGTTGGAACAGAGGACTGCCTGAGATGTAATGGGGGGCTATAAAGTGATCTGGTTACAAGGCTGCCAAGTCATGAAGACGGCACACCCCTCAGTCATGGAGAGAAAGAGGGACCGCAGCTACAGCAGCTCAGGGAAGAGGGGATCCAGACAGGGTGAAAGCTAATTACCAGGTCCAGCGACAAGGCGGTGCACCTGCAATGAGTGAAACCCCTTTTCACCTCCCCACAAACTCAGCCTGCTCTCAGAGAGGCAAGTTGGGTTCTGCATCGTCATGTTGAACAATAATAAAGATTCTGTGGTTTGATTCTGGTTCCTGTGCTTTCCACCACTTTCATTAGCAGTGGGCAGCCCAAAGCTGCAATTATAAGCTTGCTAAAGCAGGAGCCTTGCCTTGCACATAGGAGGGTAAAATTTTCCAAAACACCTACAAGATTTAGGTGCTTAAGAGCCAGATTTTTAAAGGTATTTAGGCACCTAAATATGCAGGTAGGCACCTAATAGTTTTTTTCAAAGCACCTAGGTGCCTAACTCCTATTCGTTTCAAGGCAGATTTCCTCGGTGCCTAGTAGGTGCTTTTGGAAATTCCATCTGCATTGTTAGGTGCCTAAAAGGGCAATATTTATAAAGGTACAAAGTCCCATTCTCAATGGAGACTTAGAAGGCCAAGTCCCTTTAACTTTGTACAACAGTCTTTATGGCTACTACATTCTGCCGCTCGAGGCTGATGTTTCTGTACTGTGTTGCCCAGAGTATCTATATGGGACAATCAAAATACAATTTACAAATAGCATAGAGCAGTGAATGGTTTGGAAAAAAATATAAGCCTGCTCAGAGTAGACTACTTGAGCTCATCAAACTAAAACTGAATGTCACAGGCTTAAGTCTGGTGGAAATGACATTTTTGTCCTGGTGTTACAACCTGATATTTGTTTCTCAACATGGATGTTCTATGCCACCCTAGAGGGCTTTGAATCGCAGAACCTTTCCCTAGAATGTGGATGGCAGGATAAAAACAAGGGTACAGGGAAACGCCTCCTTTCCCCTGCAGACATGGAGAATAAGATTGCCATTGCACAGGGCTTTTTGTACAGCCATTTTGACAAGTGGCTGGTTGTTTCTTGCCTCCTGCTCTCCGTCCCCAGAGCAAGGGCTCTGCTCTCTCTCACAGTATGGGAATTTATGAATTTCATGATACAGGACATTCCTGGGACTTAGCAAATTTGGGGAGTAATTTATTTTTTTGGGGAAAAAAGACCAATTTTTCAAATCCTAAACTTTGGAAAGTTCAGAGAAAAAAGTACCCAGATATGAACCATCTCTGGTTTTGATTTTTCAAACCAAATACCTGACTGTTGAGGTTTTAGAAAATCAAAACCTCTTCATCTTTAATTTATTAGATATCTATCTACAGCTATGTAGGATGCACAGCTTGTAATGTTCAGGAAACCAGGTCAGTAGTGAGCTAAAGTTCTTAGTCTCTGAAGGCTGTCAGACGGCTTGTGTGGACTGAGTGGATGGTCTCAGTCCAGAACCTAGAGAACACATGTTTTTCCTTTAATAAACTCATAATTGCAACTGGCTCTAATTGGTATCTTGAATCACTGCTGGACAAGGACTGAGTGACCATGTAGTTTAAGTGATCCTCTAACCCAAAGAGCTATCAACGTAGTCCTCTTCATGAGCACTAAAATTCACTTAAGGATAGAAAATTCTGTGTGTGTGTGTGTGTGTTATAAACAGAAGAAGAAGAAAGACTGCGGTAGTGATGGAGACTGCCTGAGGCAGAGGGTGGATGAGATTGTCACGTCAATTAAAAAAAGCTGTAACGTTGCAAGCATGCACAAAACAATTTGAAGTAATCGTGCTGATTCTTTCTGGGTTCTGATCTGCAATTTCAGTTGCCTTTGCCATCCAGCTGTAAGGAAAACTTGAAAGTCACATTGCCATTTCTGCTAACAACAATGCTCTTAATTTTAAATACTTTGAAAGGATCAACCAGGATGGAAGGGCTGTTTTTAATTCCCTATTTTAAAATGTTTTGCTCTTGATTTAAAGACTTATTCCCCTCCCTCCCCCCGGCACACACATCTCCCTTCATATCAGACATCATGGTGTCAGTCTGCTAAATCTCAGAGTTAGAGCCAAGACGAATGCATGGTATCTGTCAGTGTACCCACTTTATGAATTACTTTAGTTAATGGAAGTAGTACAGATATTAAATTATCCCCGTGTCAGCCAGTAAGCAAGTTTTTCCTTGTACTGAGGCAGTTTGTATTCTAACCGGGGGTTATTTTTCAATTCTCTTGAAATATTCCATCCCCAAAAATGTGTTCCTTAAAGTCATCCCTGTTATGTGTCAGAAATCTCTAGAAAAAGCACATAATGGTTGAGGAGTTAAATCTTCCCCTTGTCTGTAGGAGGAGAGAAAAGAGTGTAAACAGCCATTAACAAGTCAAGGAATGAGCAATGCACACAATGGGTGAAATTCACCTGTGGGGCACACTTCGCACTCTGATAAAGACAGTGTGTGTCTGTGAGGGGCAGATCATAGGCAGAGCAGTCACATATAAATGCATGCACACCTCAGACATGCCCTGTAAAGGGCCCCTGCACTGCTGCAAAGAATGTGAATCTTATCAAGGGTATGTCCAATATAATGGGAACAGGGTTTAATGTTTTCTAAATCTGAGCTTTGCCAGGTGTATAAATTGAAATCTTTGGCAAATTTTCTCTGCGGTGTGTTTGTCTTTCCGTCTAATGAAGAACTATTAGAAGCTTTCCAATTGATTTTGATGGGGTGTTACTTCTCCACTTCTTGATGCTGCAGTGCTTTTCTTTTCATTAAACTGGGTGGCATTTTGAAAAAGAAAAACTTGACCTGGGAATAATTCCCCTCAACAGAGTCCCATGGAATTCCACTGGTGAGAAGGCAATACTGGGACCTTTTCGCTTTAGTAAGCCCCAGTTATTTTCTGCTAAAAAGCTTGAATTTTAGCTTGGGTGGGAATTAGTAGAGACTCATCCCAGAATGAAATGTTCTTCAATTCTGTTTTAAAAATCCATTTTAATCCTGACCAATGTAGCATGTACTGTTAAAGGTCAGAGGATAGAGTCCATATTCATTGTTAAAAATCTTAGTTTCCTTTTCACATAAGAAATTAAAGTATAACTCCAAAAGGACTTCCTTTCTGAAGTGTTGCCTTATTGTTAAGCCTGGTTCTGAGCACTCCCACCCCAGGTTTTGGAAGCGAAGATGCAGATCCAGCTCTGAACTCTGCAAGTAGGACTCAGCTAGTTAAGAGCGAATAGTGCAGTAAAATCTTGCAAAGCCTCACAGAGAAACGTAAGGCCGTTATCAGCAAACTGTTCCATGTGGAAAGGGCTGAAGATATTTGACGCTTGTCAGATGAGGAAACAGTCTAACTGTTTAAAACCAGACTGGACAAAGCACTAGGACATACAATGCAGAAAACAACCCTGCACTGATTGGAGGAAGATGTGAATAGCCTGCAGATGTATCTGTGGTATTTATGTGGCCCCCATAGTACTACAGTATGTGATCATTTTTGATGTGCTTATTTTCACAACACCCCATGAGAGCTAGGGCAGTGCTTTTATCCCCATTTTACAGATGGGAACAGAGGCACAAAGAGACTAAGTTATTTGCCCACAGTAACACAGGAAGTCGGTGGTGGAGCAGGAACTTGAATCTGAGTTTCTCAGGTCTAGGCTCAGACCCTAACCATCGGGCCATCCTCTCCTGGGTGAGCCCGGAGAATCTTTTTGTATGCTATGATGATTCATTTTATTTTACATACATTATGGCCGGCACTCTTCCTGTTCTGTGTCAAAGCTGTAGCGTCTTTGACTTAAAAGGCAAACAATTGCCTGAATTGTCAGTGGAATAGTTGGAACGATCAGATATTGTGATAGGCCCTAGCACAGGCCATACTGGGCTGGAGCCTACTGGCATGCTGCTTCTTCCCCATTAAAATAACGTTACGGGTCTGCCACAATCTACCCCTACAGGTCTTGGAAAGATTAATTCTTTTTTCACTTTTCAAAGTAACCTCTATAGTTGCAGAGATCTCCATGACACTTTGCAGTGTTTTATCTCTTACTCATTGTATATGGCCAGCATATTTTGTTTACCACCAGCTCTTTGCTCAAGGCTGTACAATGTACAAAAATGGAAACAGCCCTGGCCCTAAAGATCTTAGAATCTAAAATGGGAGGGAGCAAACTTTTTGGGCCCAGGTCCACATCTGGGTGGGGAAATTGTATGCAGGGCCGAGTCAGGGGGTTGGGGTGCAGGAGGGAGTGTGGGGTGTCGGAGGGAGTGCAGTGTGCAGGAACGGGCTCAGGGCAAGGGATTGGGGAAGTGGAGGGGTGCGGGGTGGATGAGAGGGCTCAAGGAAGGGTTTGGGGGGCAGGAGGGGAGCAGGCAGGGGGCTTACGGCAGGGAATCAGGGGCGGGGTGCAGGAGGGTTTGGGCTCTGGCCCGGCACTACTTACCTAAATTGGCTCCAGGGTGGCAGCAGTGTGCACTGGGGCCAGGGCAGGCTCCCTGCCTGCCTGTCCTAGCCCCAGGCTGTCCCACTCCGGGAAGCAGGCAGTACCACATCCCTGCACGGCCCCTGGGGGAGGGGCACAGGGCTCTGAGTGCTGCCCTTGCCACGCCTCCAGGTACCTCCCCCGAAGCTCCCATTGGCCGCGGTTCCCCATTTCTGGCCAATGGGAGCTGCAGGGGAAGGTGCCTGGAGGCAAGGGCAACGAATGGAGTCCTCTGCCCCACCCCCGGGCTGCAGGGACATGGTGCCAGCCGCTTCTGAGAGCAGCACTGGGCCTGCGGCACCACAGGGGCAATCCCGCGGGTCGGATCCAAAGCCCTGACGGGCCGGATCCAGCCCATGGGCCGTAGTTTGCCCAACTCGATCTAAAACGTAGATGCACTGAACACAGGTCACACTGGGAAAGCCACTGTGGATAACTTAACAGGGTTTTCTTCTTCTAACTATGTTAAATAGCCTGGAAACAATATATGAAAAGCAAAACTGAATATCTCTGTGAACGTTGTATTGTCAGGAGCAGTTAGGGTGACCAGACAGTAAGTGTGAAAAATCAGAACGGGGGTGGGGGATAATAGGAACCTGTATAAGAAAAAGACCCCAAAATCAGGAGTCTCCCTGTAAAATCGGGACATCTAGGTGCAGTCATCTTACTCTGTAAGGAACCTTCATTAAGGTACTTATGTGCAGAAAGCCAGTCTCCTTTCGCACTTGTCTTTTTCACTCAAATACAAAGTTGTTGAAAATATTTTTAGAAAATGGAGATGTTCCTTTGCTTTCTAAGCCACATTTCTCCCAGAAATTAAAATGCATGCAGGTCTTTAAACAGCGGTTTGTATTTTACTTGAGTATGTGCTTTTGGTTTTTTGTTTTATTATTTTATGGCCATTATAGACACCCTCCCACCAGAATGAAAAATGGGTTCCAAGTACCGACAAGAAGGCTAATCCTGCAGCCCTTTCCATGCCAAATTCTTATTGAAGTCAATGGAAGTTTTAGTTGATGAAGAACTAATTAAGCATTGGAGGACTTGGCTTCAAGTCCTTTCTTAGCCAATCTGATTTTTCCATCTGCTTCAGCAGTTTAGACGTCAGATATCTCCTACCACAACTAAATATGACATCATTCATAAAAACATACCATCTTAGTTTGATTAGTCTACATCCTCTAAGTTCTTGGTTTGTACTGTTGTAACCCAGTTAACTTTTGTGTTATTGCCTTAACTGTGAAAATACATTAATTTACTTCATTAATTATTCCCCGCATAGAATCATAGAAGTGTAACACTGGAAGGGACCTCAATAGGCCATCTAGTCCAGTCTCCTGCACTCAGGTCAGGACTAACAAATAACCAGACCATTCATGTTTTTTGTAAAAATCAGACACAAGTTGTCAACTTTAATTAAACCATGCAAAGTGCTTTAAAACACACTCCTGGGATTAGAATGATCAGAGACAACTATTACAAGAGCCCTTTGGATTGCCCTCAAACTTAATTTTATTTGTTCATTTTTATTTTAGTGACTCAAATCATGTAAATGCATGGATTCTGAAACTTAACTTTACCACATGTTAAACTGTTCTCTTTCAGTACAACTTTATAAAAAGCATTTTAGTGGCTCAGAAACAGAAAGTATGCACTTTCAGAAATAAGTTCAGTTCAGAGTTTCTCTGTTTTCTTTGTTTGAAACATCGTGAAGCCCAGCTTTTCTGGTATAAATTTAATTTTTAATCCATTGACTTCTGGCAACTGACTCAGTTAAGGAAGTGATCCCTCCGCCCCTTATGCATTACTAGAAACTGGGTTTCAGTGATGCTGGATTGAGTTTGGCTAAACCAGTCACATCACTCTCTCGTAACCAGAACAGCTGCACAGTGTGGAGTTCCAGTATGGAGCAGACCTTCCCCCGTCACTAAGATTGTTCTTCTTATTGCATCATTCCACGAATTGTGCAACACATTCCCATCAAAAGTATTATTTTGCTTTTCACTGGAATATTGAAATTTGCTGCTGCTTGAAACTACGTGAGAATAATAGAAAAGCAGATTTTGCTCAGAAAGCTTGTTTTTTCAAAAGGGAAAAAAAATGAGTTAAATTCAATAACCCCCTCCTTCTTTTTTTTTTTTTTTTTTTTTTTAAAAGAAGGCGTTTCTCTTCACCCTCAGAGCCCAATCCTGCCGGGGGTTGAGTAACCCCTGTGAGGTACCAATCACCCTCAGCGCCCAATGGCTTCCCAATTTCCATTTACTCCTCCTTTATTTGGCCATTGTGTAAAAAGGCCAGATTCTCAGCTGGTGTACTTTGGCATAGCTCAGTTGAAGTAATTAGAGCTACACTGATTTTCATCAGCTGAAGATCTGGCCCAATGTCTTTAGTGAAGCTATTAATCTTAACAAGGCTACTGAGTTCATTGTGTTCATTAATATATTAATTTCTAACAACTCATTGGTTGAGTAACATATTAAGGGAAGGAACTGAGCAATCTGTTATAAACCATCTTGAACTCTCCCAAACTGGGTGGTTTAAATATTTGGAATAGTACCTGAGGTACTGTATCATGGACACAGTGAGTCTTTTTCTAAAATAGAATCTAAATTTGTGTCTTCCATGAAGTACAGATCGTCTGAGCAACTCAAATAAATGCTACAAGGATAGGTAGTAAACAGGATAGTTTTTTTCTCTCTCTCTCTCTCATGTTTGTTTCACGTGACATACAAATGAATAGAGAGTCCTGTTGCAAGAAAGTAAGAGGCACTTCTTAATCCAAGAGTAAATTGTATCAGGGGTCCTCTTGTCAGTTCTGATTTTATCCTGAAAAAGTCACCTGACAAAATTCTTCAGAGGGCATCTGCCAGGCAACAGAATCAGTGGTAATAAGAATATATGGATTCAACAAGAATAGTAAGTAATCTCGGGGAATGTCGAGAGTGACATGCTTTTGATTAATATCTCTTTAACTGGAGGCATTACTCTGAGCAGCCCAGATGGTAACGTGCAACAGCTGTGTGTCTGTGTAAATTATGATTTTCCATGATTCATTCAATCTCCTTTTTACCAATAGCATTTAACTGAACTTTGCATAGTTATATTGAGCAGATAAATACATGTCCAAAAAGGAGATAAACTGGTAAAAAAAAATTCATTATTCTGAGCAGCAAAAAAAACCAGAGAAAGTTTGAGATGGAGCAGAGGCCCCACACTGGCAACGAGGGGGTTAAGGAGACTGACAGGTTGTCCTCTGGCCATGAGAGGGTTAAGGAAAGCTTGTGGATGCATTTGATCCCGCCTTGCTACATCTGCAGCCAATGTCAGGTCTGGAGAGGAGAGCTAAGACCAGTTTGGGGCTGCCCAGGAAGGAGGACACAGTTCTGTTTCTCCAAGTGGGAGAGAAGCTGGGATGCCGTCCTCATATGGAACTTGCTTGCCAGCTGATCAGTCCTCCTTGGAGGGCTGAAGCACCATTACACTGGCCCTCACAGAGGCAGAAATGTATCAGCAAAAAGCTGCAGCTGTGTGAATTGTGCCCAGAAGGGCTACAAGGGGTTGATGCTGCAGTAATATGGCTATATGCCTTTAAAAATGTATTGACAGGGAGGCATGATGGCAGCCTACAGCATTATCCTGTGGGAGGTCTATGGTTCAGTGCTAGCTTCAGATTTCTGCTCGCCAGGCTAATGAAGTTCGGGAACATTAAGACGATGATTCACATAGCCCTTGGCGAGAGGATACTAAGCATGTTACCACCACCCATCAGGCAATTAATGGAGCAATATGAATATCACACTTACAAAAAGCCCTTCATATTCTGGCCTCCCGGTTGGAAAACAGGTACCACAGCATGAGTTTGGCTGGGTAGCAGTAAAAGTGGAAACACTTGAAATGAAGGGGTCAACTTTAACTAAGTTCCAATGCCTTAGCAGTCCTCACTTGTGAACATTGATTTGCCAAAAGAAAAAAAAATTCTTTAGCCTACACTATCAAGCTACTCATTCACTAATGCATGTGTGACCCATGCTTCTGCCTCTGTTCCTTTTAAACTGTGGCTGTCAGGTTTGTGTGCGTTCAAGTGCGGTGGGTGGTGGATTGTTTCCCCACTAAAGTGGAGCAGCTGTCCACTGACTCCTGCTACTCTGGGACTAGCAGGTAAACAAAGAAAAAAAGTTCCTGAACCCTTGGAGCATGCTCAGTTGGGCATCTCCAAGGGTGGGAGCCAATTCCACTCCCAAATATAAAGAAAAGTTATATTCAGTTAGTTCAGAAGGAGACAGCAGAGGGGAAGTGAAGATCTCTGCCCTGTAAACTGATGGTCGCAGGCCTGCTTTTACTAATTTGCAGCAAGAAGATAACCACAAGGAGAAACTCAGGACAGTGCCAAATCAGTGATGCATGTTTTAAATGTGGCCTATGTACCTTTTGGTGCTGAAGAATTCTGTATATCCGACACTATTTTTTTTCTTGGTTGCATAGTATTTGCTGTATTGATGTAATGGCAATATTGCGTTTAGATTTATGAGGAGTCTTAGTTAACCCTCAAATTGTCCTCTTCTAAGCTTAAATATTTTTTAAGTCTGAATAGCTGTTGCTACATTGTCGTGTCTTTATTCCAAACTGAAGCAACTCAGGATATGGGCATCCATGACTATCCAGATTTACAAACTATCTAATGGTGGGTATCCACAGGCAGTTCTGCTGTCAAAACAGGCTGAACTACTCACTATTTCTGCCGTAAAAATGGAATTATAGTGGGTACATCTGCAATCAAAGTTTAGTGGATTAGAAATACACAAGGGCCCAGATCCTCAGAGGTTTTAGTTGTCTAACTCCCAGTGACATCAGTGGTAGTTAGGTACCTAAATACGTTTGAGCATCTGGTCCAAAGTGTGTGTATATTGTGTTTTATTCCTTACTCTAGGGACAAATTTGTGGGCCTGAATTGTACTCCATTCCTCCTGTGAAGTCAGTAGAGTTATACTGCTGCAAAAAGGAAGAATGAGGCTTTGTTCATACTTACGGCACATTTCAGATTCTGGTGCTTATTTTTTATTCCTTGGTGGTGTCCGTGCACTACCCAAAAAGGCTCAATCTATCATGTTCCCTGGGTGTCTGTACGAACCAGTGCAGAACACCATCATTTCTTCTTCCATCCCTTCCTTTCCTCCCACCTTTGTTGCTGCGTCTCGTACAAGTAAAGTCACACAGTGAAGGTACTAAGGTCATGTATCGCAGGAGAGCTTTCCAAAGGTAGCCACACAGCTCTTACGAATTGGCTTTAAAAATAAAGAAAAAAAATCACATTTGATAGTCAACTGCTTGTAAAAATGATTGGATGATGGTTCATCTTAAAGTAATTACTCTACCTATAATTTGTTGGCTTCTAGACTGGACCTTAAATTGATTTGTCACAAAAGAACTATTTACTGACTGTAGTGTATGCTAAATCTGTGGGGATAATTGATTTACCAGATAAAAGAAATAACTGATCTATTCATTCAGTCCTAAAGGCAAATGATCATGAATGTATCTAAAATTACCATCATTGTGGTGCCTAAAAAACAGGATGAGGCTGGCAAGGACTAGAAAGCTGGCACCATAGGAAGAGTGAAACAATGGACATTTGGAAATATCCTATCAGCATTTACATACACACAAAGCATGTTTTTCAGCTTCTCCAAACCTTGCCTTAATTTCTCATAATTCTTTTAGAACTGCAAAGTCCCTGTATTAAAAGGCATGCAGAACTCTAGCTGGTGGCCTAAACTCTAGCCCTGTGTAAGAAGTAGTACATTGCTACCACTCCACAAAGGAAGTCATATTTCCTCCCCCTTGCTCCAAGGGGAAACATCTTCCTTCCACCCTCACGCTGGCTTAACTTTCCTGGCTAGTGTTGGGGGAGCCAAGGCTATCCTTGCTCTCCATTCCATTCTGTGCACTCCCTGCATTATTTTGAGCATGCTAGCTCTAACCTAGGACGTGGTCACTTCCAGTTGCAATGTAGGCATACCCCAAGTGCCTAGAGATTCAGAGAACAGAAACTTCACTGCTAAAAACATCTGGTTGGTGTATGACAGGGGTTCTCAACTTTTTGCCATACTGGGACTCCCTTTTCCATGGCAGGACACTCCTTTAAACTCTCTCATTCACTTGGGCTCCAGTTAGCAATATGGGAGGGCTGGGTGATCAGGCTCTTGATCCCCTGACACCTCTGGGTCATGATAATCAGTTTGAGGACCAAAGTGATGTATTTTGTTCATAAATGTTTAACGCTTAGAACAGTTTTTGTCTCTTTTTTTATTACTAACTACAGTAGAATTCCCACTAATTTACACAAAGAACAACTGGGGGACCCAATGTGGATTATCATATTTTGTGGACTATTCTGCTTGTGCTGAAGTCTCTTGTTGATTTTAAAGGGAACAGAGTTACTCTCGTTTCAGCCTAGAATAACACACAGGAACCCCTTCCATCCCAGCACCAGGAAGAAAGAGCAACCTGCCTGCTTAGGGAGACAGGTGGTTACTCAAGTAGCCAGGACCCAAGCCATATTGGGCATTATAATACAGTTTCAAGACCTTGAATTACACGTCACCTGAGAACCTATAGAAAAATAATGAAGTCTTTCATGTATTAGTTTAATATATTTCCTATGGTTAACCCTCCAAGTAGGCAGGAAAGCACATTCTACATTAGTTGTAGCTATTAGGCAGTCTTCAAGATTAGCCCCATAAAGAGAACCTTACTATATTCTAGTCTAGAAGTCACATGGGTGTGGATAACTGAGGCAAACTCCACATCTGTGAGGAATTATTTCTTATTACTGTATTATTTATATGCTTCTGTGGCTATGTTCTCCCTCCTGCCTTCATGTGAGTTGCTTTTTCAGCCTCTCCTTTTTTCTTGTACTTTTGATAACAATTGCCTGCATGCAAATACAAATGGTCTGACAACTCCAAAGTACGTCCTGAAATGTACATATCCAGATATTTTGACTGAGTTCTTGTTTGTCACCTCTAGAAAATGTGCCTTCCTATCACTGAACCTCCTCCTTGCTTGTGCCATTGCTTTCTTTTTGCTTGATTTTTAAATTCAGGAGCCATATGGAGCCAAGCAAACAGTGACTATTATTACATCAGCAATTATATTATCTTTGGTAGTAAGAGGTGGTTATGTGTTTGTCAGGGCTCCCTCCCCACTCTGAACTCTAGGGTACCGATGTGGGGACCCACATGAAAGAGCCCCTACATTTATTTCTACCAGCTTAGGTAGCAAACTTCCCCAAGGCACAAATTCCTCCTTGTCCTTGGACGGTATCGCTGCCATCACCAAGTGAGTTAGACAAAGATTTAGAAAAATGACCATTTGAAGTTCCTGTTTCCCCAAAATATCCCCCCCAAGCCTCTTCACCCCCTTTCCTGGGGAGGCTTGAGAGTAAACAAGGTGAGCACAGACCAGACCCTTGGATTTTTAGGACACTAAACACCCAATCAGATTCTTAAAAACAGAACTCTATTATAAAGAAAAAAGTAAAAGAAGCACCTCTGTAAAATCAGAATGGAAGATAACTTTAGAGGGTAATAAGATTTAAAACACAGAGGATTCCTCTCTAGGCAAAACTTTAAAGTTACAAAAAACAGGAATAAACCTTCCTCTTAGCATAGGGAGAATTCACAAGCTAAAACAAAAGATAACCTAACACATTTCCTTGCTATTACTTACAATTTGTAATCTTAGATGCTTATTTCAGATATGGCTTTAGGAGATGTATTTTTCCTGCCCTGGTCCCTCTCTGTCCTGGAGAGAACACAAAGAGACCACAAACAAATACCTTCCCCCACAGATTTGAAAGTATCTTCTTCCCTTATTGGTCCTTTTAGTCAGGTGCTGACCAGGTTATTTGAGCTTCTTAACCCTTTACAGGTAAAGGAGGGATTTTATGCTACCCTTAGCTATATGTTTATGACAGTGTTAATAACTGCCTTGTTCTCACACATCTCCTTTCTATCTTCATTTAAATTTGGGCTTGCTACATTTGATTCAGTTATAGTTTCTAACATTGTAGAACACAGAAAGTTTCCAGCAAATTGAACTAACGCCAGAGGGTGCTCAATAAATTATTTTTTGATGGACTGACATGTTAGGTAGTGAACCAGAAGGAAGTGATCATATGGAGTCAAGGTGCCCAGGAAAATGGGGTATTGGAGAGGGAAGAATGTTTTGATATCAGCAAGGGATGTAATGAAAGCTTTAGTTCTTTCCTTTGTGTCAAATCATACATAGTGCATGGCCAGTGCTCAAAGCATAGGCAATGACTTACGTGAGAATGAAGACACCTTGAAGCTACTGGGTCACATAACATAGTGATGCACAGCATGTGAATAATGGAATCAGACAGAAAGAAGTTTGGGTATAAATCCTATTGTTTTGCAGGATTATGTTCAACTGCCAGATCATCTGGAGAGATTGTCCAAAAAAACTAAACAGCAACACGGTTTGCTAATGTCAGCAACAATTATTATGTAGAGTTCATAAAACACAACCAGCAGAGGGATGTATGCCAGCAAATGGGTGAGTGATGAGAGAGAATGACACATTCAGAACTATAAATTGGAAGCTGCTGGCAGAGATGAAAGAAATATAGGCCTGCTTAGAAAGAGAGAAAAAGCAGAGACATGCAAGAGCAAAAGAGGCAATCGAATAAAATAATGCAGACTTAGCCCAGAGAAATATTGGACATCAGAAACATGACATTACAAGACTTAAAAGTAGAGGTGGCAAAAACATTTTAATCAGAAGAGTTTTCTGTCAGAAAATGTACTCTGGTTGAAATTGAAACATGTTGAAGGAACATGTGGATTTTGATGAAACTTTCATTGGGAAACCCTCAAAAATTTGTTCTGACTTTCTCATTTGGATTTGGAAACATCAAAATGTTTTGTTTAATGCTGAAACATTTCATTTTCATTTTGAATTTTCTATTACAATAATTTTAACATCTTTATAGTCTATTTAATGTTATATCTATATAGTTTATATTATTTCAATGTTATCAAAACATTTCGATACTATCAAAATAAAACATTTTGATGCTTCCATAAGAACATGGGACTCGAAGGGCACTCCTGGGTCATCGCTTCCAGTCCCCTGCTATCACAGGCCACCAGTGGTCAGCCATAGGCCACCAGTTGTAATCCTATTCATAACCTTATCAGGATCCATCTTAAAAACATTTAGGTATTTTAATCAACATTTTTCAGGATTTCCATGCTGCAGGCAAATCAAAATTTTGAAATTTTTGTTCAATTTGAAATGCATTTTTTTAAAACGTTGCATTTCCTGCGTAGTCAAAATTCCATTTTCCAGCCAGCTCTGTTTAAAAGCAATAGGAATATCTATGCTCAACAACTAAATGACAATCATTCTGAGCTATTCGAGCAAATGGAGGTGGAGAACCAATTCTTTCATGAAAATCAGATTTAAGTCATGTGAAGAATAAGGAGTGGGACTTTCAAAGGGACCTAGGAGTTCAGCACCCAACTCCTATGGAATTTCAGTGGGAATTGGATGCCTAACTCTCTTACATTCCTTTGACCATTCCAGACAATCTGACTACTGTAAAATCTGATCTAGGATGTAAAAGACAAGGGTATATTTTCTAGCAGGAGGCTTAGATATGAGTGAGCAATGCCACATTCAAGTTGTAGAGACTGAGATTTGTTTTAAACGGAGAGAGATGATTTTACACGTCAGATTAGATTGCTGACCAGTGAGTTAACCATGGTAAAGGTAAGCTTGCAGGCAGCCTCTCAAATTAAATAGATAAAGCAAGAGAACTCTAGAGTTCAAAAGGAAAGCTGCTGGACTTACAAAGAAATATTACAGAAGTTGCCAATGCAACCCTTGAGATCTACAGCCATTCCATATAGTTCTTACCTTCCAGTACCTGCAGCAGCACCTTCAGCCCAAGAATAACCCACCATTTGGATAAAAATTCATCCCTGCTAGACTTCAATAGAGTTTCAAAAAGGATCAATCCAGCCCCTGATGTTAGTAAAGGAATTTGGTGGTTGAGTCAAATTCTAATGAATTTTGACGCTCAGGATAAAGATGCCAGTATTGATTCTTGTTTCACAGATTTGGAATCTTCACATAGGGCCAGACCCAACACCCCTTGACTTAATGGACTGGTGTGCAGGGGAATAGTATTTCCAGACCTCGAGAAAGTGAGGTTGTCAGAGTGCCTGTATTACCAACAGATTGCTGAACGGATTTTCATATTAAGCTATGTGTCTTACATTTTAAGGCACTAAAGGCAGCTTTGTGAAAGGAGTCCAGTTGTTTTACAGATCTTGGGAAAAATTATTCTCTCATTTGCATAGATGTAAAGCTGCAGAATCTCCACTGGACGTATTGGAGTGCTTTACAGTGGGGTAACTGAGAATAGAATCTGCCCCCCCATTTCTGCGTTGCTCCTTAGATTTGTGGTTGGAATATAGCAAGCTAATATGAGCAGTGAAAACAAACATGCTTCTCAGGGCAAGAACCACAAAACTGAGACGTTAGATGTTCGACTTGTTTTCTGTCAGAGATTAAGACTTGCTATGCAGGATCATAGAAACCTGACAGAAACACCACAGATGAAATAACAGCAGATGCAAGGGAAGGTTGGGAAGGACTGAGCTCCAGGTGAGGTACATGCCTTTATCCACCTGTGGTGTTTACATGTTGCTTGTAATTATTAGAATTGGGAGCATTGGCTGTTGGGAGTCTGAAAGGACAGGAAACAGGAAGGAGGGGGGAGGAGTTGAAGAGGCTGAGGGAGAGCTACTGAGGGTGCAGCAGGAGCTTGGAAAAGAGGTTTCCACTTTAAAAAATAAAGTCCTGTTGAAGTTTGTTAGTACCTTGCCTGGGTACGACAACATTTTGGCGACGAGGATGCATCTTCTGCCTCTGAACCCACCTGCACCCTTTCTACAAAGCCCAGGTGAGCCTCCATTGCTTTTACTGCCTGGATCCATATGTTTGAGACTTATCTGCTTGCAACCAGTGCTACAGAGATTTCTGAAGTAAGAAAGTGTGCTCCGCTAATCCACTGCCTTGGAGCAGCAGGGCTGTGCATATTTTACACTTTCCCCCTTGCAGGTGACAAATATGAGACTGCACTCACTGCATTAAAGAACTTCTTTGTACCAAAAGTGAATGTAGTAGCTAATCGCTACAGATTTTGCCAGTGTGAGCAGAAACCAGGGGAGACTATAATGCAGTATATTGCTTCCCTGAGGAGTCTGATTGTAACTTGTGACTTTGGGAATATGGCAGATGAGATGTTTAGAGACCAGCTCATTGAGAAAACAACCATGCTTCGTGTAAGAGAATGCTTACTTCTAGAACCACAGTTTATACTAGGAAAAGCAATAACCATTGCTACACAGATTGAGTCAGCTACAGCTGAAGCCAAAATAATGAGCATGGATACAGTAAGCACAGTCCAGGCTGTGACTTCTTTGCAGAAAAGTTCACTATCGCTGCAGACAAACAATTACAAGAGGAAAACTAATGAAAAACCACCAAATCAGCAAATTCAAAATAGAGTAAAAGCATGCTTTCACTGTGGATCCCCACAGCACCTTGCAAACTACACAGGATATCTGGCAAAAGTAGCTCAGTGCAATCACTGCAAAAAGATTGGGCATTTTGCTAAAATATGTTGCAGCAGCCAGTTCAATCAACAGGTGCATGCAGTTACAGTACCAGATGTTACTGTGCTGAGCATGGACAAAATCACTACTGCACATATTCCAGAATGAATAAAGTGCACGGTAAACGTTTCCGCCATACCCTCAGGCAAATCACACTCTATTCAGCTAATGTTGGACACTGGCTCAGCAGTATCTATACTACCTGATTCCATCTATTTGCAGTACTTTAAAGATGTGTCTCTTACTGAACCCAAGCTTCACTTGGTGTGCTATTTGAAAAACCATATTCCAGTACAAGGCTGCCTGCCAGCAATAGTTATTCGGTGATTGCTGTGTAACTGCAGAGTTCTACATTTTCCACAAAGGCACTTCTATCCTTGGCAGAGATTTATTGGCTGCTTTAAATCTCAGGGTGGTTAGTGGATGAATTGATCTTCCTCAGCAAAGCACTCTTGCAGTACACACACCAGTTTCAGCTGGGACCCAACACCAGGTTGAGGAGAAATTCAGCTGTGCTTATGGGTTTCTGCATAAAGTTAAAATGCAGAATAATGTGATGCCTGTATGACAGAAATTACGGTGCTTACCATTTTCAGTCAGGGAAGCTGTTTCAGAGGAACTTAGAAAACTTGTTCAAGAGGACATTATTGAAAAGATTAACTTCTTGGAATGGGTTTCACCTATAGTAGTGACGCAGAAAAAGGGTGGAGGCATTCGCCTTTGTGTGGACTTAAGGGAGCCAAATAAAGCTATTGTGATTGACAGCCATCCTCTTCCTCACACAGAAGAAGTATTTGCAGAACTCCGTGGAGCGAAGATGTTTTCTACTCTTGATTTGCAGAGCTCATACCACCAGGTTATGTTGCATGAAGATAGCAGAGACCTCACAACATTTATTACACATGAGGGACTATTCCGTTTTAAACGTGTTCTATACGGTCTCGAATCAGCCCCAAGTGCCTTCCAAAATGATGTCATTGATTTTGCAGAATCAACATCGAGTTCGGTGCTATTTGGATGATATTATTGTGTTTGGAAATACTTTGGAGGAGCATGACAATAACCTGCAGTCTGTACTAAACTGCATCAGGAAAGCAGGCCTCAAGCACAATAGGTCCAAATGCAAATTTAGACAAACTGAACTCTCCTTTCTGGGGCATACAATTTCACAGGCTGGACTAAAACCTGATCCGGCTCATATCCTGGCAATTTCAAATGCTCCTCCTCCAACAGATTTGCAAACCTTATATTCCTTCTTGGGTCTTACCTCCTGGTATGCAAAATTCATTCCCAACTATGCTTCTGTCATTGAACCGTTACAAGAATTACTACAGGGAAGTTCAACCTTAGTGTGGACAACAGATGCACAAGCTAGTTTTGAAACGGTGAAAGACTTGATTCTACATAGTCCAGTACTTGCACTATTCAGTCCTGCATTGTCCACAACTGTAACTACTGATCCTTCTGATTATGGACTTGGGGCTGTCCTCACACAATTTCATGAGGACAACACAGAGAGGACTGTTGCATTTGCTTCAAGAACACTAAGTAATGCTGAGAGAAAATATTCTAGAGTTGCAAAAGAAGCACTTGCTTGTGTCTGGGCTACTGAAAAATGGAGAACTTACCTGTGGGGCTGCATGTTCAAGTTGCGCACAGACCACAGCCCTTTGACGACATTGCTCACCACGAAAGGACTGGGAAGAGCAGGATATCATATTGCTAAATGGTCTGCAAAACTACTCTCTTTCAGTTATGAACTGGAATATAAGCCTGGAAACCAAAATGTGGTAGCTGATTGCCTTTCTCGCCTGGCTTTGCCTTCACCAGATGGTCCACTGGAGGATGAAGATATAGTAGTTGCGCATATTACAAGCACTCTTACTGTGGTTACAAGAGAACAATTTCAAGCTGCTTGTTCAGCGTGTCCAATTCAACAAAAACTATGGGAATTTCTGGCAAAGAGACGGCCCAGTAACCCTAAAAAACTTGACCCAGTTTTGCTGCCTTGTTTTAGAGTTCGGTATGAACTTTCTTTGCTTGATGGCTGTGTGCTGTGAGGTACACACCAGCTGTTTGTGCCAGAAGAATTACAGTCAAAACTCATACACCTGGCACATGATACTCATCAAGGAATTGTCAGAACCAAACAACGACTACAGGATCTGTATTGGTGGCCAGGGATGGACTCTCAAACTGAAGCACTCATAAAATCCTATGTCACTTGCCAAATGCGTGATAAGACAGCAGTGACATGTACCCCTCCATTACAGCCTGTTCCTCTCCCTGAATCTGCATGGCAAAAAGTGGCGATTGGCATTTTAGGCCCCTTTGTTACTGCTCCAATTGACTGTCATTATGCCATCACCTTAATAGACTATTTCAGTAAATGGCCTGAGGTAGCATTTACATCGCAAATCTCTTCTGCTACAAGAAAAGGAGTACTTGTGGCACCTTAGAGACTAACCAAATTATTTGAGCATAAGCTTTCATGAGCTACAGCTCACTTCATCGGATGCATACAGTAATTAAGTTCCTCTCTTCAGTTTTTAGCAGGGAAGGTAACCCCAAAGAACTGGTCTCAGATAATGGTAGTCAATTTACTTCCTTGAAGTTTGAAACTTTTCTAGCACAGAGGAACATTTTGCACAGCAGGTCATCCCTATACTACCCTCAAGCCAATGGGGAAATCGAACAGTTTAACAGAAGTTTGAAAGAGAGTTTGCAAACGGCTAAACTGGAAGGGTGATTGTGGATAACCTTCACTACTGATTTCTTGCAAGCATACCGGGCTACACGACATGCCACAACACAAAGATCACCCGCAGAGTTACTGCATGGGAAACAGATGAATACTAAACTGAACATTGCTGGATTGTTAAAGGCACTACCTGAGGCCCCAACTGAGGATGATGTGAGAAAAACAGTTGAACAGAAGTAAGCAAAGTATAAGGCTTTCACAGACAAGCGGCGGGGTGCTAAGGAACCAAAGTTTCAGTGTGGTTCCTTCGTTAGAATACGAAAACCTGGAATTTTACGCAAAGGAACCATAAATTCACCGCTCCTCTTAAAATCATAGAGAAGAAGGGACCTTACACCTATCGACTTTCTGATGGGCAGGTATGGAATGCTTCTTATCTTGCACCTGCCTATGCACCAAGAGGAGATTATGCCAACACCTAGTTTGCATTGGATGACTTCACTGTAGTATCAACACAACAAGACATTGCATTGGAACTGGGGCTTGAGAGACGGCCTGCCAGACCCAGACGACCACCTGTCTGGACTAGAGACTATGTTATGTAGTATCTGTAGTGGTTTTAGTGTAATATTTCTGTCAATAATATAGTGCCTTCTTTCCTATTTCTTCCTGTGGTTAGAACAACAATGTTTATTGTAATTGGGAGAGTTTCTTAAGAGAGGAAGGAATGTGGTGTTTAGATGTTGCTTGTAATTATTAGAATTGGGAGCACTGGCTGTTGGGAGTCTGAAAGGACAGGAAACAGGAAGGAGGGGGGAGGAGTTGAAGAGGCTGAGGGAGGGCTACTGAGGGTGCAGCAGCAGCTTGGAAAAGAGGTTTCCACTTTAAAAAATAAAGTCCTGTTGAAGTTTGTTGGTACCTTGCCTGGCTACTACAACACCACCGGACAAGTATAGCCACCATAAAGTGATGGAACTGCTACTTCAAAGACAAATATCAAGCAAATTGTGTCTCAGATAGAAGGGAGTGCCAGGATTTGAATCCAAATTGTGAAGCAAGCATCCCCTGTTTCTCTCTCTTCTCCAAGGCCTGTTTCATCCCTGCTTTCCTCACTCATATCTCCTTCAGGACCCAGAGCTGTGGCTCCTATTTCTCCTCACAACTTTTAATGGCTTCATCTCCAGATGTGACTACCAAGAAGTACTCAACAGCCAGTATTCGGTACAATGAAACAAACTGAACATGACTGCATCTTGACCTGCTGAGTGCTGGTACAAAAGTCTGCATTTCCAAAAGTGATTAGAGAATGTTTGGTGCCCCAATTTTTGGGTGCCCAACTTGAGACTCTTTAAAGGGGCCTGATTTTCAGAAAGTGCTGAGCACACACCCTCTGCAAATCCAATCTCTTTAATGGATCTGAAAATCTAGGTCAAAATATCTATTCAACTCATAGTTGACTGGATACAGAGGCAGAATGCTATTTACTGAGCAGTCACATTTTCAATTTGATATACATCTTTCTCCTTAGCCCACAAACTTAGGGGCAGATTTTATAAGGATTCCAGGCAAAGTTATGATTGACCACTGTTTGCATCTGATTGAATTTGTTGTTAAAAAACTTGAAATTAAACATTAATGGTGTTAAAGTTGTTCATTTGTCATATGAGTTTAAATTTTCTAGCTAAATGGTTGTAATTGGAGCTGACTTTTGAAATCAGCCTTAGAGTGATTCTATGTGACAGAACTTGAGAATGAAAATCCTGCTGTTAGGGGGGAAATGTTGTAATTCCAAAGAGAAGAATTCAGGGAGTTTTTTAGAAGGCTGAAGGCCTACCATTCTGAGCAGAGAAATATGCAACTCCTCTTTACTCCTGTGAGAGATGGGGATTTGTAAGGTTGTTGAGATGATTCATTCTTTCCTTGACTCCAATTCCAGCATCTCCCTCAGTCCATCTCCTTGGTCTTGTTTATCCTCCCACAGGCCCTGTTCTCATTGATACCTTTCTGAAATGCAATCTCAGCCCATTTACAGTGCTGAAAGCAGTGTGCACAGCCTAGATCATAAGTATGTCAGCTAGTCTGACTCTTTTGTGCTCTTTGAGTTTGACCCAGAAAGAACTGCCCATACCTGTGTTTCCAAGTCCATGAAAAAAGGCCGTGACTACATGAATTTCTTTCAATAGTGTAGATATCACTAGCTTCAATGTTACCAGTTAGTTAAGAAGGGTTTCCTTTTAGACCCTATCCCCTGAGACAGGTTGATCACTTTTTACAATTCTCAGTTCTTTGTTTGACAGCTTTCCTCGAGCAGTTCAAACCAAGAGGTACCATCATCCCCAGGCAAATGTTGTTTTTCTAGGCATGTTTACCTACCTTGTGATTTGCATTAATTATCTCTCAGTAGCTTTAGTTCCTGCAGGAAACTCCAGTAACTCCCCCTTGGAGGCAAAATAGAAACAAGCTTTGTCAAGAGTTAAATAGCCTCAGAGTTCTGGGGGTTAATGACATTCTCTTACAGGTGGGGAACAGAAGGCAAGTTTATTGTCTGAGTGTGGTAACACACCTAGCACAATCTCTTTGTGTGTAAAACAACATTTTGATCTGCCTTACAGCTGTTGTGGACATTCTCACTGGAGGCAGGAAGGGGCTGGCAAAAGGAAGTAATGGAAGGACCAGAAGCATTGGGGGAAAGTTGAAAACCCTAGAGGAAGGGAGAACTGGAGACAGAGGGAAGAGTGAGCTTTGGTGAAACTAAGTTGGATGCAACAGGAGGGTGCAGGGGTAGGTTGCAGGAATTGTGTGGGGAGGAACACTAAAGGAAGAATTAAAAGCAAGTGGGAAGGAGCAAGAGGTAGAAGGACTTCAGGGTTAGCATTGAAGACTCTGATGAAAGGGAATTTGGATGCCCAGGTCTGAGTTGGAGCAAAAGGGGTGGAGTTAATGCAGCAGGCAGGAAAGGGCTGGAGGGTTGTAAGTGGCAGGATGAGGGAACGGGGGTGACTCCATGAGAGTGCAGCATAAAGGGGGTTGATGGATGAATCTGTGAATGTTCTTCTTAGTGTATGCACAACATGCCTCAGCTGGCACATGACCAGGATTCATCACCGAATTTGATCCACTGGTTGGATCATTAGCTTTCCCGGTCCGGACCAGGTACTGATGGGGAGCACGACATGAATGCTGATCCATGTCCCCCTGTGAATGTTGAGAGAGGGTGAATGAGGATGAAAGCAAATAGAACAAGTGGGTGGATTGGTGAGGAAGGGAGAGTGCAGGTAAGGAGTAAGGTATGCAGGGCAGGAATTCTCTTTGTTCTGTTTGTATAATGCCCAGGACAATGGGGCCCTAATCAATGATTAGGGCACCTAGTCCCTGCCATAATTCAATCAAATAATGAATAACAATAGTGGGAATAAGGTGAGACAAAGACTCCAAGTATATACAAAATACTTTTCTCCTACCTTTCAGCTTGGAGATCGGAGGGGTTTTCTAATTCTAAAGCTGAGTTAATCATGTATTTTGAATTTGTTTTAGGCTGTTGGTAAATTTGTCTGGGACTATAGAGTGGAAAAACTTAGAGGTTTATGCACTTCTAAATGGGCCATGATTGTATTGGCTTATCCATCTGCCTTTGTCTTACCAAGGATGAAACCATAACTGGAACTCTATAGGAATTTTCACCTCCCTACAAAAGGCATTAGTAAGTCAAGGCCTGGCTAATTGACAAGATGGGGATGCAAGAAATCAATTCACCTCCCCCAGATGCAGTTGAATCTGACAAAGGAGTTTTTGGGCTATCCAGGGAAAACCCAGAATCATAACCGAGGCCCATTTATAGGATGCAGATGTTTCTATGGTGTATAATTGTACACACTTTTGAAAAATTTCTCAGCATGGAAAAAAGATTTAAAACAGAATATTGACAAATGGCTTAATTCCCAGCATTAGATTAGCACTGTGCAAATGACAATGTGAATAGCTTCCAAATGGCTGTGTCCAACTCTGGTAGGATCATCATGCTTCAGCGTAGACACAGACAGTTGGTGAGCTGTGATAGCCACCTGTGAAGATTTACAACATGCTGATTTGCGAGGGTGATGATACACTCACTTGTAAATACCCTTGTTATACCTCATGTGCTTCAGGGCTGGGAAAAAGCTTGCATATGGATTTTTGGAACTTCTGTCAGTTTGTCTATATCATTTATATGCTAAGCCATCATTTAGCATCTGACAGTGCAAATAAATAAAACATTACCAACTTTACATCACAGCCTCAAAACTTACATTTCATTCTATGCACGATTCTAGCCACACCCACTAGATATACAGACTTGTCTCTATCTTGGATTGGCGATTGGCAGTATATATTTGTATCTCTACTTGTCTATTTCTTGTCACACGCCGGGGACAGAAGCAGGCCCGCTAACAGCAATTCTGGGCCCCGGGGCAGAAGAATCAATGGGCCCCCACGCACGCACAAGCTGCACCCTTGCAGATGCGGTCCGCCTGACATTTGGGCAGTGCTGTGCCTGCCCTGGCTGCTGCCCAGAGAGCTTCTGGGTGCGCTCTTCCGGCATGGCCAGGGCTTCTACATGCCCGCCCGATAGGGTTACCAACTGTCTAATTGCGCTCCATGCATCCACGTCTGAAGTGTGAACACTCAAATGAGTCAATGAACACTCAAATGAGGTTGTAAGATAGCCCACTGTAATGGCGCGACACATCTGCAAAATTCACAACACATCTAGACCCAGGTTCAATTTGAAAAATCATGCAAAATTTGGGGGGATTTGGATTTGGATTTGGGTTGCATATAGGAGGAATGGATTTTTCTTTTGCTTTTCATGTATGCGGGATATAGGAGGAATTTGGTTTGGCTCCCCTGCATAGATATAAATTCTTTACCTAGCCTTCTTAGAAGTTTGGAGCTTCTTTGTGGAAGCCTGTATAGATCTAGGCTGAAAATAGGTCCACCAGACCCATGTTTACATGTAGAAATTACATAGCTGGTCATGTACAGTAAATGTGTCAGTTGTGCATGTAATCATGGGGTTTGGCAGAGGCAACAAGCAAACTCATATTTTGATTGGCTCACCTATTGCACAGGTCTTCCCCCCCCCCCCATCCCCCAGCGCTCAGCTGTTCTCAAGCTTAGAAGAAGGTCACTTCATTGGGTCTCTTTGAAGAAAAGGGAGACAAACTTGGGGCAAGATGCCTTCGGGATCCTCTGGGATGCTGCAGGAAAATGGCAGAGGGTTACAGGGGGGCTCTGTTGCAACTGGAGCACAAGAAGGAATTCTGGCTGACTCAGGGCTTAGTGTCCACATACCAGACTGGTGGCTTTATCATCGCTGGAGAGGCTGCAGCGTGCTCTGCACTCAACGACTGGCCATTTTTGCTGATCAGTGTAAGGATCAGCCAAGGCTTTGTTCTTCCTGTCCCCTTGCAAACAGACAGCATTATGAGGATGCTAGCAGGGAGCAAACGCAGCACTTCCTGCTGAGATTCTGGCCTTGTTCAGTGCAGGGTGCAAGAGAGAAGGAAACTCTTGTGCCCTTCCAGGCCTTGCACATCTGTGCAGGACCTAGCCAGAATCTAGCCCTTTACTTGGGTAAAATGCTGTCCCTATTGTTATCAATGGGAATTTTGCCATTGCCTTCCATGGAGCCAGGATTTCAGCCTCACCCGAAGTATTTTTTATGGCACTAAGATTGCAAGTTCCTTATGACAAAGACCTGTTTCCGTATTTGTTGTAAATGCCACAAATGTAAATCACACACAGGCCCTTCTGACTAACAGTTTCAAAATTGGGAGTCTAAAATTAGACTTCTAGGTGCAGATTTAGGCACCTCAATACATGGCCTAATTATCAGAAGTGCCGAGCTCCCATTGTTTCAGTGGGAGCCAGAGATGCTCAACATCTCAGAAAAATCAGGCCACTTTTATTTAGATGTTTAAATATGAATGCAGATGCCTAATTGTAGGGGCTCAAGTTTAAAAATGGTGCTCTCTATAAATAATAAGAGTCCTAATACAATAAAAGTAATGTTTCCATTCTGATAACGAATCAAACTAAATCTTATAGGTATTGGCTTTTTAAAAAAATCTTTTTCCCTAAAATGAAGTTTTAGCCTTTAACTTCAATTTTGACTAACTGGTTGGTTATTTGAAGTCACACTTGTAAGAATAGTTTTCTGTCGGGCATTGAAAATACAGAGCAGATGTGTGTGAAGGCTTAAACAAAAGCCACAGAAATGAGGAAAGATGGAAAACCTCTGCAACTCTGTCATAGCACTTCATGGTTGCGTGGATTTGATTATTTCAATGTGATGCCTTAACAAACAACATGGGTCGGCGACAGCAGTAAACAGTGCCGAGACTGGCAGCTGTCTGTTGCAAGGATATATTAAAGCTTTAATATAACAAATGTTGGCTTGTTTCTTGCATCGTTATTTGACATTGGAGACTGATACCCCAACTGCAGGTGTTGCAGCTAGATCGCTATCTCTCTGATTTCCAGTTCGGGGTGGGAAGGGGAGAGGAGGAGGAGGAGACTAACAACTAACTGAGTCAGGTACAGGACAGGAAGTCAGGAAACTTGTGTTCTATTTCTTCACTATTTCTCCTTGGCTACACATTCCCTGGCTGATACATGTAACTTTTGCTCTATGCCTCCGTTTCCTGTGCTCTGCTATGGTACTTTTTATTGCAGTACCAAATATCTGGATGTTTATGTGTATCTGGTTTTAAACACAAACAGATGTTGGAGGTTGGATGGACAGAATGATGAACCGGGCTGGTTCCTGATATAAGTTGTACCAACCAAGGGGCCCACTGTGATGTGTAGGCAGCTAGAGCTGCATACTCAGCCATACACCTTCTCCCTAGACACATCCCCTACACTGGCCAACTGGGATAAGAGTAGCACTACTCAAGCATTACCCTGTCCTGGGGGATACTTCAATAACCCTTTAAGGGCATCTTTGAACCACCAGAAAAATACAAGGCTCCAGAGAGGTGAATTGACTAGCTTGAAGTCACACAGCAAATCAGGGGAAAAGTTGAGAATAGAATCCAGGTCTTCTGAATCTCAGCCCAGATCCACTATGCTGCCTCTGCAGGGCTTCTGCCTGAGTCTGCAGCCAGACTTCAGCAAAGGAAGGAGCGGACGCCATTAAAGCCATGGAGGAAGCCACTTGGTTCTGCCCTCATCACAAGAGCAGACCATGCCTGGCTCCCCCTTGGTAAGGCTCTGAATCCTTTTGGGCTCCACTTCAGGGTGATCTGACCCTATCTGAGCCTTCCTCAACACTCTCACAGGTTAAGGGTTGGGAGGTTCTCAGCAGGTTGAGCCAATTTCCTATAATTGGGCTTGGAAGGGTGTGTGTGGGTTGCTCAAGGTCACAGATTTGCTGGCTATGAGGGCTAGTTTGAGGACAGTTCTGGGCTAATTATTCTAGGTAGAATGTTAGAGGTGTGGGACATCTCACCTCCTCCTCTCCGCTTGCATCCTTCTTTTATTTAATTGGTTCAATTGGATTGGTAAATGTGCAGACTAGGTTTAATCATAATTTTGTGTCTATCTTATTCACCTTCTATGTCTGGGTCAAATAAAACCCAAACAAACAAAAAAACCCACACCAAGCAACTAGCGGCTCCTGTATCTGACAGGTTTCAGAGTAGCAGCTGTGTTAGTCTGTATCCGCAAAAAGAAAAGGAGTACTTGCCATGAGTAATATCCTCCCTGAAGAGAGATGGGTAATTGCATTTAAGTGAACGGATACAGAAACCTTTGCAGATTAAGGCCTGTTCTACATGACAATGTCAGTTTGATCTAAGTACATTGCACAGGGCTGTGAAAACTTTCATGCCCTGTGTGATGTAGTTAAACTGATCTAATCCCTGACACCACTAGGTCGATGGAAGAATTCATCCGTTGCTCTAGTTTCCACCTTTTGGAGAGGTGTATTTACTACCGTGACAGAGGAACCCCTTCTGTCACTGTGGTAAGTATCTACACCACAGTACTACAATGGCACAGTTGCGATGCTGTTGCTGTGCCGCTGTAGCATTTCGAGTGTAGAAATACCTTTAGGGCTTGTCTGCACTTCCAACGTGGCAGGGGTGCAGCTGCACCGGTGTAGCGCTTCAGTGAAAACCCTACCTACTCCCATTGGCGTAGGTACTCCACCTCCCCAAGAGATGGTAGCTAGGTGGATGAGAGAATTCTCCCGTTGATCTAGAGCTGCCTACACTGGGGGTTAGGTCAGTGTAACTGCATCACTCAGGGACGTGGGGCGTGGGCGAGCTAGGGAAGAAGCAAGCACACCTGAGAAACTTAAAGCAAGAAGATACACTTGTTACAGCCATATGTACAACAAAGAGCATGTAGCAAAGACTATTTGAAGAATGCTGACTGCAAAGAGCAAATATAAAATAAATAGGACCAAATCTTTGGAGGGCTGGGAAAATGGAGAATAAATACCTGAAAATGGGAGAATTTTGTGCAGACGGAGAGTAGCTGAGCCTTTGGTTACATCGAATCCCATTCTGTGAGGTTGGACTCCAGGGTTGTAAAAGCAACTTGGTTAAGCATGGCTGAGGGAATGGGCATGCTATGCAACATGGCTCTCTCACACCTGCAGGGGAATGGGTGACCTCCTCCACACTGTCTTGTTTAGAAGCCTTCTCCATGATTTGAAGCTTCTCTGAGGGGTTGTTTGAACCAGGCACAGGTGATGTTTCCATGACAGCACGCTTCTGCCTGAGTTGGCTTGGCGTGGGGAAGGCCTCAACAATTAGCCTTTCTCTTTTTCTTTCTGTCTCTCTTTCTATCACTTGATCCATACAAATGCAGGGGTTGCTTATCTCCATTGTGTTCCTGAGAGTGTATATGCTCTCGCGAGCTCTGCATTGGCCTTTAGATCCCACACACCTGCCCACTTCATATGGGGCAAATTTTGACCTATGATAAGTAGGAAACTTACTGAGATCAAACTCACAGAGTTTCTTGGCTCTGTTACAAATATTTTCTATTTCAGCTATTACTGAAAGAACCATCCTTTACCTGAAGTAAGCCAGTCTCAAGCTATTATTTTTTCAACTGCAGAAAAGATGAGGAAAAAACAATTTTAGAAAGAATAGGGAAGGGCAAGGACATGATGAAGAATAACTAGGATTGGCATGATTAGTTTTTCTTTTTATAACTTCAACGGATAATATCAATGTTTATTTTAAGCATTTTTTCAATAATTTAAATTTTCACAATTGTGCAAAATTACGGGTTTTAAGCATTTATTTCAACTTTTATGGATTTAAGTTTTCACAGTTGCAGGAAATTATGGGGGTGGGTCAGACAATGGAGGTGGTGTGTGTGTGTCAGACAGTAGATGTTGAGATTCAAAATGTTAAAGCTTTACACAAATTGTAACATTACATGTCAAAATATACAAAGTAAATATCCTTAAATCAAACTGTAAGTTCTCAAGCAGAACTTTTCTTACTTTACCTATCTCTAAATTTTGATTATTCTTGATGGAAATATATTTTTGTCGGTTTGTGGGTGTACAATTTACCAAAGGTCATAGTGGATTCTCCATCACAAGCACTTAGGACCCACGTCTTAGGACCCTCCTAGGGTGATGGTGTGATAATCAGGGTCCAGACATCTCATGGGAAGGACAAAAGGTTTAGGCCTCAAAAAAGAGCAGTTGAAACAACTGATTGTAAGCTGTATTGTTGTACTATGGAAGTATATCGAGTAAGGTCTGTAATGAAAGCTTGTAATATTCTAAACATAATAATTATTATGAGATATGCATACAGGCTATGGTAATGAACGTAAGTATTTGTGGGTATAGAGCACTTTGCTCATAAACTTTGATTCCACCTGACATCAGGACAGTGAGTGATCACACAGGAAAAGGCACCTCCCAAGCCAGGTGTTTATACAAAACCAGACTCAAGTAACGATCCATTGTACAACCCATGAAAACACAATGATGCGTCAATAGGGTTAATAGAAAGACATTGAGATAACTGGGGATTTCCCCATGTTGAATATCTATAGTGACTGAAGACAAAAATAACTGCAAACCCTTTTTAAATGGAAGAGTTTGGAAGTGAAAGGCATCCAGAACGGGGGGGGGGGGGGGGGGGTGTGTGTGTGGACACACCCTCAAGGTGGAAAGTTGTCCGTGATCTGCTAAGTCCCTCCTGTAGTTAGAGCGTACACTGGGGAATTGTTCAAAGGCAATAGGTAACTTGTATTAGAAAAGGGATTTTACCTCATATGGAAGTGTGAAGGCTGAGGTTGCGTCTTTATAGTTATTGACTGTGTAACTTGTATGTATTTGCTTCCCCTTACTTGTTCATCTTGGAATCAGTGTTTTTTCTACTAAAAAAAACTTTTTATTTATTTTCATTCCAAGCAGGTCTCTGTTGTGTGTGCCAAAGGGAACTGACAACTGGGGCTGGCTTCACACCTTTGGGATGACGAACCAGAGGGGAATGGTCCCACGGTCCGGTATTTAAGAACTCAGGGAGGATGGATTTGAGGAGACTCAAGACTGGAAGGGCTGTTGGTGTCACCCTGCAAGGCTGGTGAGAGTCAGGGTGAGACCTTGCTTGTGGGCTGGCTAGTGGTGTCAGGGATCTGAGCCATAGCAGCGCAGCATTTAGGCACGCCGAAGCTATGGGGCAGGTAGTGACAGAATCCCTTACTGGTCTTGGTGAGCCCCAAAATGTCACAACTGGGCAGAGCCTGAGTCCTGCTGTGATTTGAGTCCAAGTCCTGTTATTCTGTTGTGTAGACACAGCTCAAACTGCAGCCCCAAGTCAGAAGATCACCATAGTGCAGTATGGCTGTGAGACCCGGATCCAGCAATTGTAAGCTCAGATTTACAATGCAGTGTGGTTGCTCAAGCGCAGGCCTGGAAACACTGAGTCCACAAGCCCAGGACCCACAGACCGGGATTTACAATGCTGTGTCTGAACATCTGATGAAAAGCTTCTAATGGTCCTGGATTGCTATATTTATAGAATTCCTAAAGAATTCACAAAAGGTAGAAAAGGCAGAGGTCAGGTTTTTTTAAGGGTTAAAGGTCATATATACACAATACAAGTATCAGAAATGTTAGCACAAAATTCCTACCTGGCAAACTAAGAATGGGGGTTGTCAGCAAATGCCAAAACACAAGCTTCCAATAGATTTACAATGACTCAATTACTGGAGTTATCTTTAGTGTTCAAATGTCATTTGTTTAACCTTTCCAGCAGCAGCAGCAGGGGTCAGACTGAATTGCAGTGATTTTTGTAGTTCCTTCACTTTTCCCGCTCATAAACTACAGCCTGCAGTGTTCTCACGACTGAGTTTATCTTTACTAATATGTTTCTAAGCTGGAGGTACCAACTAATTTCCATTCCCACCACAATTCCAAGGGCCTAAGGTTTATTCTTTAAGTCCATGCTGAAATCAAGGAGGCCAAAATGCAGATATATCCTGCCTATGAAAGGGTGCGTTCTATTTCACTTTAAATCATAGAAAGCCCAGACACATCTTAGCAGCCATGGCAGCTTTAATACTTACAGCTGTTCAGGAAAGCAGGCTCAGGCTGGCCCAAAGCAACCTGTTATTGCCATACATTATCTCAGCATGGACATTGCACAGATATTTTTGGTGTTGGACAATAAATGATTTGGTTGTGTGATATATATTCAGTGAGCCTGCCTGCTTGTGAAGTGTATTTATTCAGCCAAATATTATATATCCTTCATGGAGTTGGCATAAAAAAGCATTTGCACCCCATTACAATCTTTTGCCATAGACTTATAGGAATAAGTATACTTTTGTTTAGGAAAAGAGTCAATGTGTCTGTTTCTTTGATAGTTTCATTTACACCTTGGAATAAGTTAAAAATATTTGAAAGATCGAGTGGTTACAGAATAATCACAACTTTTCACCTTGGAAGTGTTGGAACTAATTTTTCCTTTGTAACATTCTTTTACACTTTAATTTTACTGTCTGAAACTAATTTTGTGTCCCTGTTATCAGTATGCATCTAGGCAATGTGGATGACAGACACCTTAGTGATAAGCATTTGGGAAATATCTGTAGATAGATAGAGAGATTAGATTAGACAGATTTTTTTTTTGTCATGTATCATTACATGGGAGTCAAGACCAAAACACTCAAAATTTACCATCACCAAACATTTCAGAAATTCACATCCTGATCTGGTCTTGATTGGAATGTTGCATCTGAAGACCATTTATAGAACTGAATATTCAGAAACCTGTATAAATAGAGTAAGTAGTTTGATTCATAGATTCCAGGGCCAGAAGGAACCATTGTGATGATCTAGTCTGACCTCCTGTGTGACACAGGCCACAGAACCTCCCGCAAATTATTCTTGTTTTCTACCTAGAGCAGATGTTTTTTTTTAAAAGTTCCAGTCTAGATTTTAAAATGGCCAGTGATGGAGAATCCACCAGGACTCTTGGTAAATTGTATATACATAGTTAAAAGGTGGGAAAGAAGATACAATAACCACTAGGAGAACCATCACCTAAATTTGAAATGAACATTTTTAGATGTTTGTAAGGTTTTTAAACTTTCTCCCATCAAATTCCTCTGTCCTCAGTAGTTTTAATTTTCGCACACCTTTATATTTCCTGGTTCTAGATGGAACTGGATGGAGAAATGCCAAATTAATGTTCTCAAAAGATGTTCTCCTGAAATTTATGACACATGCAACAGCAGGAACCACCAGATAACTTTCAAAAAAGCCCATGGTCACACAATTTCTGACTGAATAGAGTAGACCTATGAGATCTGGCTATTTCAGAAAAACATCTAAACTTATGGGTGCTTAACATGTGGTGAACCGAATCTCATAATTTTATGAGTTCCTCCATTACTAGAAACAAGGAGGCAGATGCTCACCTGGTGAAATTGGTCAGAAGCCCATTGACTTTACATTGAATTTACACCCTACTGAGTTTACACCATCTAAAGGTTTGTCCCCAATAGCCTTTGGCTTTGTGATTCCTATTCTTGTCTTGTACAGTAAAACTCATAAATTCATTACACATAAATTACCCCCGAACTGTGCAGACTATAATCAATACCAGAATGAATAGTTTTAATATCTTTTTTGAGAGGCAAGGTTCTCTGTAAAGGGCTTCAGCACATTTGTAAAGTGCATAATTTCTATATGGTTAAACAGCTTGGAAGAACATAGAGTGCATGCAAATGAGCAGTAACTATGGACTGTGCTAGCAAAATTTAAAAATTCACCGGTGCTGCAGAAAAAACACTCCCTTTATGTTTGGAGAAAAGGTGATAATAAGAACATAAGAACGGCCATACTGGGTCAGACCAAAGGTCCATCCAGCCCAGTATCCTGTCTGCCAACAGTGGCCAATACCAGGTCCCCCAGAGGGGGTGAACCTAACAGGTAATGATCAAGTGATCTCTCTCCTGCCATCCATCTCCACCCTCTGACGAACAGAGACTAGGGACACCATTCCTTACCCATCCTGGCTAATAGCCATTAAAGGACTTAACCTCCATGAATTTATCCAATTCTCTTTTAAACCCTGTTACAGTCCTAGCCTTCACAACTGCCTCAGGCAAGGAGTTCCAAGGTTGACTGTGTTCTGAGTGAAAAAGAGCTTCCTTTTATTTGTTTTAAACTTGCTGCCCATTAATTTCATTTGGTGACCCCGAGTTCTAATATTATGGGAACAAGTAAATAACTTTTCCTTATTCACTTTCTCCACACCACTCATGATTTTATATACCTCTATCATATCCCCTCTTCGTCTCCTCTTTTCCAAACTGAAAAGTTCTAGTCTCTTTAATCTCTCCTCATATGGGACTCATTCCAACCCCCTAATCATTTTAGTTGCCCTTCTCTGAACCTTTTCGAATGCCATTATATCTTTTTTGAGATGAGGAGATCACATCTGTACGCAGTATTCAAGTTGTGGGCGTACCATGGATTTATATAAGGGCAATAAGATATTCTCCATCTTATTCTCTATCCCTTTTTTAATGATTCCCAACATCCTGTTTGCTTTTTTGATTGCCACTGCACACCACGTGGATATCTTCAGAGAACTATCCGTGATGACTCTAAGATCTCTTTCCTGAGTATTGTAGCTAAATTAGTCGCCATCATGTTGTATGTATAGTTGGGGTTATTTTTTCCTATGTGCATTACTTTACATTTATCCACATTAAATTTCATTTTCCATTTTGTTGCCCAATCACTTAGTTTTGTGAGATCCTTTTGAAGTTCTTCACAGTCTGCTTTGGTTTTAACTATCTTGAACAGTTTAATATTGTCTGCAAACTTTGCCACCTCACTGTTTACCCCTGTCTCCAGATCATTTATGAATAGTTGAACAGGATTGGTCCTAGGACTGACCCTTGAGGAACGCCTCTAGTTATCCCTCTACATTCTGAAAATTTACCATTTATTCCTAACCTTTGTTACCTCTCTTTTAACCAGTTCTCTGTCCATGAAAGGATCTTCCCTCTTATCCCATGACAGCTTAATTTACGTAAGAGCCTTTGGTGAGGGACCTTGTCAAAGGCTTTCTGGAAATCTAAGTACACTATGTCCACTGGATCCCCCTTGTCCACATGTTTGTTGACCCCTTCAGAGAATTCTAATAGATTAGTAAGACATGATCTCCCTTTACAGAAGCCATGTTGATTTTTGCGCAACAATTTATGTTCTTCTATGTGTCTGACAATTTTTTGTTGTTTCAACTAATTTTATTGTTTCAACTAATTTGCCTCATGATAATGCCTCATGTTGTTCAATAGTGACAATTCTGACAAGTGAAAAAACACCACTGACATGCTCCAAAGGGCATCCCAGCAGGGATTATCATTTAGTACATGCCTTTACGGCACTTAGCACAAAGGGGCCCCGACATGGCTAGTCTCTATACATTATTTCAAATTACATGTTAAATAATCAGAATAAGACAATAATTCCATCCAGTTCCCGAGATTTCTGTTGATGGAACAATGGTGGCTGCAAGACAACTATACAACAGAAGGATGAAAAGGCAGGAAAACAAAGGAATCCTTCAGTGATCTAGCAGGGCTACAGAAAATTCCCCCTTTTCCCCAGTGGAGAAAATATGCATGCAAAAATAAATATTGTGCATGTTCCATTCTTTAAAAATAATTACATTTTGCATACAGAAAAGTGTGACGATGACTCCCATGAGTAAGATTTTAAAAAATCAAATGTTCTTGCTGAGTATTTAACTTTAAACAGTTCAGCCATTCACAAAACATATACTTTCTCACAACCCAGAAATTAACATGTCAATTTTAGAAGACATGATTGCCAACTCTGGAGCCAGTTCTCATTTTTCTTGCAATAGCTACAGTTAACTCAATATATATCTGTCTACTCATTCATCCCCATTCGGAGCAAAATGGGATGGAGAGCTTAGTCTAAAAAATCAGGTCAAATATGACAAAATATCAAGCTAACAACTTCATCAATTGGTGCCTTTATGCATCTTTAAGTGCCTAAATCAGTACATGTCAGTACATCCAGCTTCATATCCCATATACTTGAGCACTATGAAAAAATTAGTTCTCTTTGGCAGGAAGTCTGTGATCTTACCTTTCAAACGCTAAACTTTCCATCCTACCACATCATTCACCAAACTGTGCTAGGTAGGTCTATTTAACTATGTATGTTTGGACTTTTTTATAGTTCCATCATGGTAGCAGTTAAAGCTTTCCTGGAGGTATTATATCTTCATGCGATGTTCCCAGTGGACTTCATGGAGTCTCCTACTCTTCTCCCTTTCCTGGCCATAGGAAACTCTGCAGGAGATGAACTTCCACAAATACATATTTTCTTTTTCTTTTCATCTCCTAAACAAAGACACCTTTATTCCAGTCTATTTTACAAATCCAACTTCTTGGCATTGGAATCAATTGTGGAATCTGGGGCAAGGCCAGATGGCTATAGAAAAGTAGTGGGAGATAGATATATTAGCTCCAGGCTAAACAAATCCCTGCTACCAGGATAAGTTAAATGGCAGCTGCTCCAGGTCAATTAAGACACCTGGGGCCTATTAAGAACTTTCCAGTAGGCAGGGAGAACGCTAGGTTTTTTGGGACACCTGAAGCCAATCAGGTACTGGCTGAAACTAGTTAAAAGCCTTCCAGTTCATCAGGTGGGTGTGGATGTCAGGAGCTGTGGGAGGAAGTTGTGCTATTGGAGAGACTGAGCAGTACACATGATATCAGGCACAAGGAAGGAGGCCCTGAGGTAAGGGTGAAGTGGAGCTTGAGGAAGTGGGGATGCTGTGGGGAAGTAGCCCAGGGAATTGTACATGTCATGTTTCTAAAAGGTCAGCTACCATAGCTGATACTATTAGGGTCCCTGGGCTGGAGCCTGGAGTAGAGGGTGGGCCCGGGCTCTCCCCTTTGCCCCTCACCCCCAATTAATCCCTGAGACTGGGAGACAACAGAGACTGTGCAAGGGAGGATAGCTTCTCCTCACCTCCCTCGCTGGCTTATGATGAAAATGTCTCAGTAGACTGTGACCCTTGTCTCTAGAGAGAGAAGGTTTGCATGGAGGGTCACAGTGAGCCTCTGAGGCTAGCGAAATCTGCCAGGAAATGTGGGACCCACAGAGACAAGGACAGAGCTTTGTCACACTATGTTTTGCTTTTGAATGTATAAACACAGTCACATGTCGAATCCTGGGGTTATGGAGGAGAAAGCTTCTATTTTTTATCTTTATCCTTCTCCATGGTTCTGTGCCGCATGTGGATGACAAGGTGATAGAAATGTCAGGGCAAAAGATTTTGTATTTATGTAGTCGGGGAGAGATGGAAACACACAGCACTTCAAACATTTTATTAACTGTGAAAGCTGCTGTTAGCATATTGGCTGCCAATGCTTTCTGAGTGCCATGCAATAAACCCAGACCTGCAAAGTCTAGTGAGTGACTCAAGACATCTCAGACCCAGAGGCCAAGGTTGACTTTTTGTTCCCAGCAGATTGTCAGATCCAATCACATGGGAGAAACAGAAACTGCCAAGCAACCTTTATTACTGTGTGTCAAAAAGGGAAAACTCCAAAGGCTTACTATATATAGTGCAGTGAGACTTTTCACTAAACCACCAAGGTGGATTGCTGTTTATGTGATAAGCCACAATAGGACATCTAAAGTTGAGTCTCTAAAATGGGAGCTTAAAATAAAGTGTTTAATGAACACTTTAACTGGATCTACAGTGGGGCATAGATTCTGTATTCAGGAACTGTTTTGATGGCCTTGTGTGCAATAGGTAACTGAAGTCATTGTGTCACTGAATCAGCATGGTGACTAATTTATCCATACAGTCCAAGGCCAGAAGGTACTGCCGAGGGAAAAATCACCTACAACTGTGCACAAGGCTCAAACACACCTACAGCGGAATGGACCATATGCAACATGTCTTGAAGAACAACACTGTGATCATTTAGTCTAACCTCCTGTATAACAGAGGCCATAAAACTTCCCCAAAATATTTCCTAGATTGTATCTCTTTCTTTCAGTTGGGCAGTAAGCTGAAGGGCATGCATTTTTGTACCACAATCATACATATAAAAAAGGAAAATATTTTCCTATAACTTTCCTCTGCCAAGATTTGTAATGTCAGAGCTGTGTGAATTTGGCATTACAAAATTGAAACAATGGGGAACTCACCTGTTTGGGGTTTCAGACCAAACCTGAAATTTGGCCCAGTTTCATTTAAAATGTCACCAAGTTTACAAGTATCTTAAATATACCGGGCCAAAGTTTGAGTGAACATCGGCAGAGTTTCCTGTGAATCTCTGGGAGGAATTTATGTTTATATTTCAAACAGCCAGCTCCAAATAGCTTTTTGAAATCAGGCAAAATTCAAGGGTTTTGGCTGACTTTTGCTTTGAGTTTTTAAAAATCTACTCGAAGTAAAATTCAAGAAGCAAATTCTTGGCCCTGCTATAGGCCCTTTGCACCACTCTGGTGCCACAATGTGGCAATAACACCAGCTTAACTACCCTTTTGAGGATTTCCCCTGTGAAGTGGGAATATTTTAGTGGTGTACAGTGTCATAATGGTTCTGCAACTTGCCCTGATCCCACTCCCAAACGTATGGGGCATGCTTGGAGAAAGGTGACATGGACACATCTGGGCCATAGGCAGCCAGGAGAAATTTAGAGCAGCCCTGAGCTTGCTCTAAATGGCACCACAGGCTGAATTGGTCTCCAGTTGGTCCCAGGATTGGAGGAATGCAAAACTGGTATAAAGTCACCTTTCCCCCATTTTGTCCTGCATGAAGCATAGCTTGGTCAGACTAAATATTCTGGCCCAAGAGGTTCAAACCCATGTAAAGTATAACAAACAACACTGATCACATAACCTGAAAGTTGAATGCACCAAGTTTTACAGAGTTCTAATAATTATGGTACAAGGATTCTTATTAGAATGTCCTTATTTGCATGTTTTATTAGTATTAATGTTCCAGTTACTGGCCAGACAAGTGTTCACATAGTTATTTGATTTGCAAACACACTTTGGGTACTTGATTGTAAAAATTAGGCATGCACAGTAGTTTGTGTATGCAACTGCTTTTGTCTGTCTTTGAAAAGATGCCCCTTATGTTCAGACTTTTTAAAAAAATCCTTCCCCCCAAATTTTCTGCTGACCTAAGGAGATTCATGCTGTAAGTTCCACCCCCACCCCCCCACCACCCATGAGGCTACAAACTTATTTTATTTGAAGCTCAGTGTAACCTAACATGTCTGTAGGCTGTGACATGAGTAGGGCATTTTCAGTCACCTCCTTTGTGTAGTGCATACTTTAAAACAAGAGTGGTCCTCAAACTGACCCCAGGCTACTCTTTACATAGAAACCTCTTCCAAGCTTGAGAAGTTTATTACCCTTTGACTCCTGCTTTTCAACTAACTTTCTATCCAGCACCCTATGTTATTACTCATTCCATGATTCCTCAGACATTAATCTTTGACCTGGAACTTTGTTGAATGCTTTTTGAAAATCCACTGAATTTCCATGTCTGTCAAGGCAGTGATATACCTTCAAAGAACTCCAGCAGATTAGTTAAATCTATGTTGGCTACCTTCATTCAGTCAAGAGAAAAGATGGGAAATTCTTGGGAAGAAACTTGGAAGTAATATATATTGCTTTGAAAGGTTCAGCCACAAGCTACCCATATATGGGAAGTTACTGTACTTATATCAGTGTATATCAGAAACTCAGTTGTACTGCACTGTATTTGAATATTATTAGAGTCTAATCTGTCAAGACAAACAGTGGGACACATGAAAGCATTTAGAGACAGCATAGTTGCTGATCATTCATCCAATACCTCCCATGGATTCTACCCTGGATCATCTCTTAAAATTAGCTCAATGCCTATGGTGCACATTTACTGTGATACCCACAGGGCATGAGTCTCCACTGCCTTGCACCTTATGTTGTCTTTTTCACCTCTGTAAAGTGAGTGCAACCTGATCAAAATAGTAGCATTTTATATCCAATTTAGACAGGTGTAAATCAGAATCAGGTGCAGGAAGTCTACTCTATAAAATAGGTAGAATCTATCGTAGGGGTCAATCAGTGCATAGCTTTATTATACAAAATGACATTATTATAAGAATTCAATAAAAAGTTCAGCTAATTAAACAATGGAAGATTCTTTGTGGGAGGGGAGCAGTGGATGTGGAGAATACTAATATTTCTCCCTTTAGCTTTTGGCTTTCAGCCTTTGATGAATTTTTAAAAAGAAAAGAAGTACTTGTGGCACCTAAGAGACTAACCAAGGTGCCACAAGTCCTCCTTTTCTTTTTGCGAATACAGACTAACACGGCTGTTACTCTGAAACCTGTGAATTTTTAAGCCTCTGACTATAGGGATTCATAATGGAAATACTGCTATGCCCCTAAGCACTGATGTGTAAATGGCACTGCTACTTTATTTTAGGATGCTGTACTTTAAACAGAAATGTGCCAACGAGTCTATTCCTTTGACATGCCAACTGTCAAACTGTCAAGAGTAATCACAGCAGTCCATTAATGACAAAGCCCAATGGAAAATGCATACATCACTTTAGAAACCTTATGAATCAAATATAACACTGAAAACTAATTTTAAAATTATTACATCATTCTTGTTTTATTCCCCAATGTATATTCAAATACTAATGTCAAAGAAAAATCTGTTCCTGCCTAGTGGGATAATGGAGCAGAATTAGCTTTGAGGAGCTCAACAACTCAGAGCTGCCTTCGTCATGAATGAACTGCTGATTTCTACAGGGCACATTTGATCCACAATCAAGTGCTTGCAACTTGGGAGTTGAATTTTTGAAGAAATGCAAAATGCCTGGACTTTTGTGTTAGTGGTAACAAGTCTTGTTCAAGGAGGTGATGTGTATCTTGTTCTGGGAAGATTTCCGGGGGTACTAGCAGGTGATAGTTGGGTATTGGTTTGATTTTTTTCCAGAAAAAAATTCTGCTTGACTTTTGGGCTTTCCTTGTAACAACTGCTTCACTTTTTAATAATGATACAGGCCATGGAGGTCACACAACATTTTAATGAAAAGTTTAACAAGCCTTTTTCCTCAGGCAAGAGAGATTTGCTATCTCATTCCAGGTTTCTAGGGCAGGAGAATGAATCAGAGCTCCCAGGGACTTGAAACCACAGTGCAAACAAGTTTGTCATAGAGATCACATTATTCTCATCTGTGAAATGCAAATTTCAGAAGTTGGCAGCAAATAACTTGGATTGTGACATCTGCGTTACGTCTCTTTAATGGACCTTTAAAAATAAAAATGCAAATGGATGTTTAAATTCAGTTGGTATCTTCTTTTTGTCATTAAATTTGGTCTTCTAGAGCAGTGATGTCCACCCCAGAGCCCTGACTGAATTCCTAACAGGAACAGACACATTCTGACTATATAAATTATCCCTGTTTTAAATTGATAGGGTATTCCTGCCTTAAAAGTCATGTATTATTGCCCTGCACTGTTTATAACAACATCAGTGGTCACTGCCACCTGCCTTTTCACAGGGGTATTAACCTTTTGTAAAAAATGGTTACCTACCTTTCTGTAACTTGTTCTGCAAGATGTGTTGCACATGCCCATTCCACTGTAGGTGTGTTTGAACCTTGTGTATAGTTGTAGGAGATTTTTTACCCATTGGGGAAACATGAGTGCCCGCTGGTGCCTCGCACTACTGCATGCAAGTATAAAGGCCAGTGCTGTCCCTAAACTCCTTCAGTTCCTTCTTGCCAGAAAGACTCCTATAGAGAGGGGAAGAAGGGCAGGCAGGTCATGGAATGGACATGTGCAGTGCCTCTCAAAGAACAATAGTTATGGAAAGGAAGATAACCATATTTTCTTCTTTGAGTGATTGCACATGTCCATTCCACTGTAGGTGTCGCACAAGCAGTTTGAGCCGGAGGTGAGCTTGGAGTCTACTTGAACAGGGTCTGTAGGGCCACTTGTCCAAATCCAGCACAAGCTCTAGACTGATAAGAGATGGCATAGTGAGAGGTTAAGCTATGGACAGATCATAGAATCACAGAATCATAGAAGGTTAGGGTTGGAAGGGTTAGAAATCTGATGGACTTTGGGCTTGAAAAAAATTGACCCCATATCCATGGGAGAGTGGAAAGCTGGGATAGCTGCCAGATAGACTCTGATGGAATAAAAAGCTAACACTGTCAGGGGGAGGGCCTGAAGCTTGGGATGAAGAAGGTGGCTGTGGTCCTGGAATATCACATCCACATCTCTTGGAAATGAGAGCAGAAGTCTGACTGGCAGAGCTAGTAGCTTCAAAAACCAGTGTTACTTGGGCCACCCTAGGGCTATTAGAATAAAGTGAGTGGAATGTTGCTTGACTTTGGACAAGACTTTGGGTAGGAGTGGAACTGGAGGGAAGGTATACAGTAAGCTTTTTGACCAGGGTAGGAGCAAAACCTCTGGCAGTGAACCCGGGCCGCAACTTTCTCAAGAACAAAAAAAGATCACATTTTTATTTGCCCTTGTTGCAAATATGTCCAATTGGGGAGTCCCCCAATGCTGGAAAATGGACCTTGACACATCTGGGTGAAAAGATCATTCATGGTGTTCTGTGAACGACCTGATTAGGTGGTCTGCCAGAGTGTTTTGAATGCCTGGAAGGTAAGAAGCTTTCAGGTTGGTGGAAATGGTGATACAGAACATCCAAAGGAGGATCGCCTCCTGGCATAAACTTTACTGACTAGGTCCACCCCTGGTTTGCTTACATAGAACACAGCAGCTGTGTTGTCAGGGAGCACCAACTCATTCTGCCCCTTGATATGTGGAACCAATACTATGCAAGCAAAAATGAATGGCCTGAAACTCCCTGATATTTATATAGAGACTTAGATCCTGAGGAGACCAAAGGCTTTGAGTCTGAAGGGGACCTAAGTTAGGGGACCTAGCCTAGATCCAATGAATCTGTGATTAGAGTGAGTGTCTGTCGTGGAGCGGCAAAGGAACTTCCTCAGAAACATTTGCAGGGTCTAGCCACCAGTACAGTGGTGGATCTGAGTAAGTACTTTAATCACCAGGTCCACATGATGATGGGCCACTGAATAAATTGAGGCTAGCCAGCCCTGTAGTTCTCTGAGATGCAGTCTGGCATGATGCACCATGTAAGTGCACACTGCCATGTGTCCTAAAAGTTTGAGGCAGTTTCAAACCATAATGACAAGGTACGCCTTCAGATATAGAGCAATGACTCACATAGTTTGGAACCTCTATAAAGGCCAGGATGTTCCTACTGGGGCAGGATCCAGGACAGCCCCAATAAATTTTATTCTTTGAAAGGAGTCAGGATAGATTTCTCTGTACTGATTAGAAGCCCCAATACATCGAAAGTGCTCCGTATAATAGCTAAGCTGGAGAGTACCTGAGACCTTGACAGGCCTCTCCCTAGCCAGTTGGCCAGGTAGGGGAACACCTGGACTCCTGATCTTCACAGGAATGCCGCTAGTGTAGTCACGTATTTTGTGAATGTGCAAGGGGCTGCTAACAGGCCAAAAGGCAGTACTGTGAATTGATAGTAGGATCCTTTGACCATGAATCTGAGAAACGTTCAGTGGCTCTGGTGAATCGCCATGTGCAAATAAGTGTCTTGTAAGTCAAGAGCAGCATACCAGTCCCCAGTATCTAAGGAAGGGATAATAGGTGCTAGAGAGACCATCTGGAATTCTGTTTTCTTTAGGAACTTGTTTAGCTGCCTTAGATCTAAAATAGGCCTGAGCCCCCCTTTGTCTTCAGGATTAGGAAGTATCGGGAATAAAATCCTTTCTCTCTGAATGATATGGGAACTTCCTGTTTGGCCCCCATGTGGAAGAGAGGCTGGACCTCCTGAAGTAGCATGCTCTTGTGAGAGTGGTCCCTCAAGAGGGATGGGGAAGGGGGATAGAAATAAATTGAAGGGTGTATCCTGGTTCCACCGTGCTTAGGATCCACTGATCCATTGTGATGGGGGGGCCAAGCACTTAGAAAGTGGGACAGGCAGTTGGCAAAAAATGAGGTGGGAAAAGGTGGTACACTGGGAAGTGGTAGACTGCCCTCGACCAACAGGTCAAAATGATAGTTTAGAGGAGCCAGCTTCCCTAAATGCCCCATTCCCACTGCCTGGAATATATTTTCCCCTTTCAGAGATACAGAGCATCCATAAGAGGTGCTGAATGCTCACATCTTTTGAAATTAAGGCCACTTACTTAGGTGCCTATATATGGACTTCTGAACTTAACTTTAGGTAACTGATTTTGTCCATTTTGATAGATATACACTGACAATCAGTTCATACTGTGAAGCATTTTGCTATGATTTAAGACATTTTTTAGATGATGGGCCAAATTCTCATCTCATTCCATGGAGCTACTTTGCTATAATTGAAGATAAAATTGGGCCCAACAGCAGCACAAACCATCTATTTCAGTCAAACTATACGGTTAATATAGTAATTAGTAAATGTATGCATCATCCCTTTTTTTCAGTCTGGGATTACTCACCATTTGCAGATGGTCTGGATCAGGGAAGGTCAGCTTCTTTGAGGAAAGTGAGAATCTTTAAACTGTGATTCAGTGGGAACTTTCTGTTGACTGACATCACATTGCAACATGGTCTCTGAAGATGCATTTCAAATACATACTTGACAGTGAGAAGCTTGTAAGCGCCAAGAGGGCATGGGCTTTATCTTTTGGGACAGGCACGGTGCACAGTTGTACTCATCATTTCACTGCCAATGTCAATACTTAGAAGGCAAGAAGCTGGAGCTGACAGCAATTGAAAAGCACCTTTTCTCTGAATATCTGGTATTTCATAAAATAAGTGACGTGATTGTGATACAGCACTGTGCTAACCAGCCTTGGTTTAGGGTCCCAGATTGTGAAGACCTTACTCAGGGAAAAATCCCCACTCATGTCAAAAGGAGTTTTGCCTGAAGAAAGAAGGCATGTCGTCCTCAGTTTTAATAATGAACGGACACAACTACTGTGATATAAATCTAGTTTTTCAATCACAAGCACTCAAAGCATGAGCTGGGATCCAACAAATCATGAGATTGCCTTAAAATCACGAGAATTGCTTAAAATAATAAATGTGAGACTCTTTTTATTTGCTGTCTGGGTTCTAAGCCTTTGGGGTACATTTGGTTCATGTTTGCAGGCTTTTCTCTGCAACAAAAGAAAAGGGCTAGAAAGGAGGACGAGAAAAATCCTTTTTTTTCCGATGAAAGCTGAGATTCTTACATAACCAAATGTCTTCAGGAGCTGGGGCTTGTTGAATTAGATGGAATATAGGGGTCCAAAGATGTTAACATAACCCTGTCACTGTCCAACATTAAACAGTTTTAAACAAGGTTTGGGGTTTGGTGTACATAGACCTTAGCCTGCTTTGCACCATGGCAAACACACCTTTAAAATCCATTTTACCTTTGATTAAAGGTACAGAAAGGAAGGAAAACAGTTACCACATTTGAAATGCAAAGTGTTAAGTAAGACTTTCATTTTAACACATCCCTTGTTTCCTTTCCCTAGAGAGTTTTCAGAAGGAAACCCCCCCTTGTTTGACCATCTCTTGGATGGTATTAAAGATGGTAATAACTGTCCTTTTTGGGAAAAGAAAAGAAGTTAGTAGAGGTGGATAGAGTTGTCATTGTTAAAGTCTTGTCCCATTTTCTAGAGGACAAAACAAGACAAACACACACAAAGGAGAGAGAAAAGAACAGCAACGATAGAAAATGCAGCTCCTGTCTCTGGTGTTGAACCTCACTGCTGGAGAAACACAGGCACAGCACCTGGTCTGACCAGGCATTCTCAGACCTGGAAAACTTGTCCCTGTATGGGGCTAAAGCATTGCTTTTAGCTACCAAAATATGCAGTCTTGACTGGCTAAACAGACTCTTATTAGACAGAAAGAAAAAGGAGAAAAGGATAGCTGTGAGGCTAGCAGACCAGGTACCAACTCATGCCAAGGCCCAGGGCCTCACTGAACATTGACAAATGCATAGCTGGAAACCAGTCTGGCTCACCTGTGCGTTAGTTTAGTTAAATAAATATTAGAGTTATAAGAATGTGTTTAGACTTTATGGAATGCTTGTAGGATGCTGCACATATTAATCCTGCTTATAATATCTGTATCCCGTGGTATAAAGTTATATTGAGTGTTTGCCCTGTAAACTTCTGTGATTGTGTAACTCACCAAACAGGAAAAGAAGCATTAATTAAGGTAAAGTGCTCAACCTGCACACACGATGGTCCATTGAGGCAAATGAGGCATTGTGTGGCATCAAAGGATGGATACCTTGTGAATTGCATTCCTCCCTCCCTTCAAGAAGAGGTCATCCCATCAGCTTGGATTCTGGGTGAAGGGGATAAACGTTCCTTAGAAGGAGAATCTGGGTCTCTTTGTGCTGTCTGGACTCCAAGGGGCAAAGATTCCTAAACATAAGCAAAAAATCCCCATGGGGTTTGGCATGGGTCAGCCCTAAAAGGACATATAAAGCTGCTTGTTATAGAAGCTTCTGTTACCTTTTTAAATCTAACACGGTAACCCATTTGTGTGTGTGTAGGTTTCCTGTTGTAATCTTGTAAATAACTCTCTTACTTCTTCTTTTAGTTAATAAGTCTTTAGTTAATTTATTACAGGATTGGCTACAGATGTTGTACCTGGGGTAAGTGACTGGTTCTTTGGGACTGGGAGTAACCTGAATATGTTGTGATTTTTGGTGTAACATGACCATCTGTCACATAGTCCAGCTTGCCTGAATGGCAAGATAGACTGGAATGCCCAAGAGGACTGTCTGTGATTCCATAGTACGACTGCTATAGTGCTTTAGGAGTTCACACTTGTTACTGGGTTGGTGAAATCTAACTATGGAACATACAACCAGTTTGGGGTTTCTGCCCTGCTTTTTGACAGTTTCCCCTGAGGCTGGCCAGACAACATGAGCCACACCAGCCACATCAGACAACACCAGACAACATGACAATAGAAAAGTTAAGAGATAAAGTAGGGAAGGAAAAAAGACACATAGGCAGGAAAGAGAGACAAAGTCTTTTAACTCAGGTGGTATTCAGGATTCAGCCAGAGCCAGTAGAGGTGATGATGTCATCTACATCTCTGGGCCTGGTCTGGTCAGGACTTCTCTCAGGATCAGGATGATGAAGGACTGTGGTCCTAGGAGACAATGGGTGTGGCAGCCATAATGGTGAAGCTCGCTCTAGTAGACAATTTTTCCCATCAACACAGTCCTTGAGTCATATCAGTAGGCCTTTTTGTTGGGACTAATTCAGTGTTTCTGTCTCCCTGTTGTACGCTTTCCCATCAGCAGTTGTTGTGATAGATTACTGTGATAGTGTATAAACAGTTGAGCTCACAATCAGGGGAAATTTGTAAGGCCTATTTATTACAATAGGCTTTCAGCAAAGCACCAAATATTGCGTAACTCACAAGAAAATCATGAGAGTTGGCAACACTATCATTGAAATCTATCTGTGTATATAAGGAGTGATGATGTGCACATGGTATGTATTTTTAAACAGCAAGCTGTAATAAAAGGCATCTTAACAAAAGTATTGCTAGAGCTCCACCCATAATACAAATAAAAAAAAGAGACGGTAGGTCTTTAAGCATTTTGGTATCCACTTGAGTTTCAATGATGTTTTAGGGAAAGCAGAGTGTATCTACTGATGTAAGACTCTCCATTTTAACTCTGCTCATAGCCCTGCCTTTTAGCTGGCAGGCTTCTCACATTTAAAAGTGCAGTACACAAAACCCAGGATTTTAGCTTCCTATACCACAAGACCCCACAAATATCCATTTTTACTGAATCAGTCTCCATTTTAAAAGAACAGCCTGAAACATGTAGTGTACTACATTGAACGAATACCAGAGCAAGGAATAAACACATTGAGGGAATACACTTCCAACACCAAAAAGAACCAAAGAAGGGTTCTTCTTCAACAAAAGAAATGAACCAAACAAAATTCCAGTGTCAAAAGCTGTAGACTTTGTTCTAGTAAAACTCTTTTTTCATCTGTAAAGTCCCCAAACAGTTAAAGGACTAGATCTGTTAAGCAGTAACATTGTGGCACCACAAGGTTATCCATGCATTTGGTTAGTACAATATCTCCTCTTGTCTAGACATACTAACCACTTCCTTTCTGGGAGTGTGTTCATAGCATAGCAGCAAAATCCGCAAGGCCCAGATCATCTCATCCCTGTGGAAAAACCCACAGGAGAGGGCTGGGATGGGGAATCTCTGGTATTCTCCCCACAGTCAGTTTACTGGGGACGGAGGGGCTTGCCCCTTGCAGAGTGGATTGTGAAGCTCATTCCCAAACTTGGTGGATCACTATATCAGTTCTGGCCCATGGAGACCTTCCTGATTCCATTCCTTTCCTCTCCATACTGCCCAGCCACCAACCCTGCTTCCTGTGCAGACCCTGAAACCCAGAGATCATGGCAGAAGGAGGTGGTGATGGCCATCTTGTAACTTTTAGCACAGTAGTTAGTGCTCTCACCTTGGATGTGAGAGAATCAGGTTCAATTCTCCTCTAAGCTACAAGAGGAAAAAGGATTTGAAGAGAGATTTCCTACTTACTGTTCCTCTCCTACTGCCATCTGTCCTATATCTGCTGACCTCTCCCCCCTGTTGTCTCTCTCTTCCTTTCTGCCCCTCCTCTTCCTCCTTGCTCCCCTATCCCATTTCCTTTCTGACCTTCTCTCTCTTCTCCCCTATCCACACTCTCCTACCCCATTCCTTCCTGCTCCCACCCCCTTATCCTCTTTTGTATTGTCCTCTGACTCCTGAAGCCCCTCAATGTTCTGCAGTCAAACTCCCTTGTCCAGTTGAGCCCCCTCACCCCGACTTGTCTTAGCTGCCTATCTCATTCATCAAACACCCCATCCCATTTCCTCCAGCCACTTTGGTTAGTCCTCATCAACGGTCTTGTTTCCAATCATGGAATCCTATCCACTCATGTTTTCACCCTTTGCTCAGCCCTTCCCACTCCAGCTCACAGTGTGGGCCCCTACCACTCCCCCCGGTTTCCCTCCCTCTCCTGCCCCTTCCCATCCCCGGCTCCCCACCTGCTTCCTGACTCAGACCCTTCCTTGTCTCCCCCGTTTGGAGAACCCTTCCCCTCACCACCTGCCCCTAATCTGGACTTTTCCTTGCCCTTTCCCAGCCTCCCCTCCACCCCACCTTTCTTGGCAAGTTGGACTCACAACCCCCTCGAGCACCACCTTGAGTATGTGACCGCAATGTTCAGCATTCCCCATCTCCATTACCCTCTGACTGCCCGGAGGCCACCCTGTTGCCCTGCACTGTCCTGGGAGATGCCCCCCCAGTCTTCTCAAGCTGGATGGGGTCTTAAAAGGCATTAGGGTGCTGAAGAGTTTCGAGTGTGGCACCTTAGTGCAGGCATATGTCTCACAGGAATCAATCTATGAGTGGATCATTGTGGACATTCAAGGGCACCAGCAGCAGCCAGCAGACAAATAGAGGGTCTTGAGGTAACCCAGATGGCCTGCTAATGGCAAATCATGACAGAGCCTTTAACTGAGGGGGTCCTGGTGTCACATACAAATGGCTCTGTACGTGAAGCAAGCCATCCTGGACCTGGTGTTGCCCCTGACTTGCTCCCTCAAGTTCCTTAGGAGGGAGCTCCTTCCCTGCAGCTGAATGGATCAGTGACCTGAGGTCTTAGGAAACTGCAGCATCCAGGAAGTTCTGGGTCTTAAGAATGTATTGGGGATTCAGCATGGCGGGGCAGCTCTTGGCTGGCAAGATAGTCCTCTTTTCACGACCGCACCAGCAGTCTTGTTCTGGGCCCCCAGGTGGAATGGGATGGTGGAATTGAATCATGGGAAGAACAGGGTCAGTGAAGCTGCTTCTGGTTCAGCACCTTATTTGGCAGAGGTATTTTTAGTTTTTATGATTTGTGTAGATTTGTACTGGGTACTGAGCACCCTCCAGATCAGGGGTCTCAAACACGTGGCCCGTGGAGTTATTTTCTGCGGCCCACCAGCTCACCGTGGCCCCCCATACCCCCATCATTTACCAAGAGCGGCTCCGGAGGGGCAGGGCAGGTTCCCTGCCTGCCTGCCCTGCCCCGGCACCACTCCGGGCCGATGGGAGCTTCGGGGAGGTACCTGGAGGAGTGACCAGGGCAACACACAGACCCCTGTGCCCCCCCCAGGTCCCGGCCGCTTCCTGGTGTGCGCCAGGCCGGACCCGCCCCCCGGAACTCCTCCTGCAGCCGAAGCCCCTGCTGTGAGCCCCCTGCTGCACCCCACACCCCTCCTGCACCTTGATCCCCTGCCCTGAGCCCCCTGCCACACCCCACACCCCTCCTGCACCCCAACCCCCTGCCCTGAGCCCCCTGCTGCACCCCGCACATCTTCTGCACCCTGACCCCCTGCCCTGAGCTGCCTGCCGCACCCTGCACCCCGAGCCCCTGCCCTGAGCCCCCTGCTGCACCCCACACACCTTCTGCACCCTGACCCCCTGCCCTGAGCTGCCTGCTGCACCCCGAGCCCCTGCCTTGAGCCCTCTGCTGCACCCCACACACCTTCTGCACCCCGACCCCCTGCCCTGAGCCCCCTGACGCACCCTGCACCCCTGGAGGCAGGGAGGGGGTGGAGTTGGGGTGAGGATTTCAGGGAAGGAGTTGGAATGGGAGCAGGGAAGGAGTGGGAAGAGGGCCTCACAGAAGGGGTGGAGTGGGGGCGGGGCCAGGGCAGCGTGGGGGGTGTGTGGTCAGTGGTGTGGCCCTCTGGACAATGTACTAGTCCTCATGTGACCCTCGTGCTCATTTGAGTTTGAGATCCCTGGTGTATTTGGTAACTAGTGACTCAGACTTGGCTACTCAAAATGAATAGCAGATCTATTTGTCAAAGTTCAAATTACTCACTCGTTGATGCTAGTAAAGTCTGTTTATTTGCGGTTGCTGTTTAATAATTCTTCTGTCTTGTTAAATTGTGTATCAGCTGAGTTATGTGTTAGTGGAATTTTGTACTATTGTCTATATAGCAATCAGTCATTAACCATTATCTTTTTATAACTTTTCCCCCAGCCTTCAGTTTAGGTGTAAATTCTTTAACAATCCACTGCTCATTGTAGGTGTTCTTTTTATTTCTGAAATGTTGAGGAAAACACAGATACAGCCAAAAAAAGTTTTGATCCATTACTGCTAACATATCAAGGCAGCAGTTATTTGTTCTAGATTTAAGTCATAGTATCAGTACTTAAAGAAGACAGAGGAAAAAACTCCTGAGTACCGTTCTACTTTGAAAATTGACTCTTGAAAACTGGCATTATCAGGCTCCATATTCATTGAATTTCTCTGATTTCCATAGCAAAATAGTTCAGCTTGCAAGTAAAAATGTGATTTTTGTCTAACTACTAACCCTACAAAATGGGCTCTGACATTTAAGCTGGGTTCTTTTCTTCCCTCCCGTCAGCACCAGTAATAAGGATTCTCCAAGACAAATTATGCTATCAGTGGCAGCTGTGCATACCATTTGTTTTCAGATTCTTCTTCCATTCATTTTTCTGCTACCCAATTAGCCATCAGGTGTCGCTGGTGACATAATTTGATGCCCACTGGGAGGCACAGGTGTAGTTGATTAAATAATCTGGCTTTCAGACCCTCTGTTACTGGTGATGGTGCAGGAGATTAAAACAATTCAGCTTGATTGTCAGAGCCCAGAGTGAGCTTATGTGGCTAGCAGTTATGGTAAACAAATGTCTTTTTTATGTGCAAGCTGAGAAAATTGAATGTGAGATATAATGAATATGGTACCCACAATGCCATTTTACAGCATTGTTTTTCAGGGTGAAATCTTATTTTGCTTTGTAATTGTGCTACTTCTCCACAAGGTACAAAATACCTTGCATATATCTAGGCTGGGATCCACAAAGTTAGGCACCTAAATCCACAAAACTCCCACTCAGCTGCTGCCTAATCTTGTAGGTGTCTAAACTCACTTGGTACAAAGTAAAAGTTCCTTAAGTACCTAAGTTTTAGACCAGGGATCTCAAACTCAAATGACCACGAGGGCCACATGAGGACTAGTACATTGACCTGAAGGCAGCACCACTGACCACCCTGCTCTGCTGCCCTGGCCCAGCCCCCACTCCACCCCTTCTGTGAGGCCCCGCCCCTGCCCCACCTCTTCCAACCCCTTCCCTGCCCCCATTCCAACCCCTTCCCTGAAATCCCCACCCCAACTCCGTCGCCTCCCTGCCCCCAGGGGCTGCAGGAAGGTGCAGGGTGCATCAGAGGGCTCAGGACAGGGGGTTGGGGTGCAGGAGGTGCATCAGGAGGCTCAGGGCAGGGGGTTGGGGTGCGGCAATCAGCTCAGGGCAGAGGGTAGGGGTGCAGGGTATGGCAGGTGGCTCAGGGAAGAGGGTTGGGATGCAGGAGGGGTGTGACAGGGGGCTTAGGGCAGGGGGTCAGGGTGCAGAAGCGGTGTGGGGTGCAGCAGGGGGCTCAGGGTAGGGGGTTCAGCTGCAGGAAGGGTTCAGGGGGCGGGTCCAGACTTGTGCGCACCGGGGGCAGGGCAGGCTCCCTGCCTGCCTGCCCTGCCCACGCACCACTTCAGGAAGGAGTCGAGACCTGGGGGAGGGAAGATGCACAGGGGTCTGTGTGTTACCCTGGCTACTCCTCCAGGTACCTCCCCCGCAGCTCCCATTGGCCAGGAATGGGGAACCGTGGCCAATGGGAGCTTCGGGGGAGGTACCTGGAGGTGCGGCTAGGGCAACACACAGACCACTGTGCCTCCCCCAACCCCTCCAGGTCCTGGCCACTTTCCGTAGTGGCACGGGGGCAGGGCAGGCAGGCGGGATTCCCCCTCTGGTGCTGCAGGCCCAGCTCCGCTCTCAGAAACGGTCGGCAACACGTCCCTGCGGCCCGGGGGTGGGGCAGAGGACTCCAACAAAAAATGCTGGCCATATACAATGAGTGATGGATAAAACACTGCAAAGTGTCATGGAAATCTCTGCAACTATAGAGGTTACTTTGAAAAGTGAAAAAAGAATTAATCTTTCCAAGACCTGTAGGGGTAGATTGTGGCAGACCCGTAACGTTATTTTAATGGGGAAGAAGCAGCATGCCAGTAGGCTCCAGCCCAGTATGGCCTGTGCTAGGGCCTATCACAATATCTGATCGTTCCAACTATTCCACTGACAATTCAGGCAATTGTTCGCCTTTTAAGTCAAAGACGCTACAGCTTTGACACAGAACAGGAAGAGTGCCGGCCATAATGTATGTAAAATAAAATGAATCATCATAGCATACAAAAAGATTCTCCGGGCTCACCCAGGAGAGGATGGCCCGATGGTTAGGGTCTGAGCCTAGACCTGAGAAACTCAGATTCAAGTTCCTGCTCCACCACCGACTTCCTGTGTTACTGTGGGCAAATAACTTAGTCTCTTTGTGCCTCTGTTCCCATCTGTAAAATGGGGATAAAAGCACTGCCCTAGCTCTCATGGGGTGTTGTGAAAATAAGCACATCAAAAATGATCACATACTGTAGTACTATGGGGGCCACATAAATACCACAGATACATCTGCAGGCTATTCACATCTTCCTCCAATCAGTGCAGGGTTGTTTTCTGCATTGTATGTCCTAGTGCTTTGTCCAGTCTGGTTTTAAACAGTTAGACTGTTTCCTCATCTGACAAGCGTCAAATATCTTCAGCCCTTTCCACATGGAACAGTTTGCTGATAACGGCCTTACGTTTCTCTGTGAGGCTTTGCAAGATTTTACTGCACTATTCGCTCTTAACTAGCTGAGTCCTACTTGCAGAGTTCAGAGCTGGATCTGCATCTTCGCTTCCAAAACCTGGGGTGGGAGTGCTCAGAACCAGGCTTAACAATAAGGCAACACTTCAGAAAGGAAGTCCTTTTGGAGTTATACTTTAATTTCTTATGTGAAAAGGAAACTAAGATTTTTAACAATGAATATGGACTCTATCCTCTGACCTTTAACAGTACATGCTACATTGGTCAGGATTAAAATGGATTTTTAAAACAGAATTGAAGAACATTTCATTCTGGGATGAGTCTCTACTAATTCCCACCCAAGCTAAAATTCAAGCTTTTTAGCAGAAAATAACTGGGGCTTACTAAAGCGAAAAGGTCCCAGTATTGCCTTCTCACCAGTGGAATTCCATGGGACTCTGTTGAGGGGAATTATTCCCAGGTCAAGTTTTTCTTTTTCAAAATGCCACCCAGTTTAATGAAAAGAAAAGCACTGCAGCATCAAGAAGTGGAGAAGTAACACCCCATCAAAATCAATTGGAAAGCTTCTAATAGTTCTTCATTAGACGGAAAGACAAACACACCGCAGAGAAAATTTGCCAAAGATTTCAATTTATACACCTGGCAAAGCTCAGATTTAGAAAACATTAAACCCTGTTCCCATTATATTGGACATACCCTTGATAAGATTCACATTCTTTGCAGCAGTGCAGGGGCCCTTTACAGGGCATGTCTGAGGTGTGCATGCATTTATATGTGACTGCTCTGCCTATGATCTGCCCCTCACAGACACACACTGTCTTTATCAGAGTGCGAAGTGTGCCCCACAGGTGAATTTCACCCATTGTGTGCATTGCTCATTCCTTGACTTGTTAATGGCTGTTTACACTCTTTTCTCTCCTCCTACAGACAAGGGGAAGATTTAACTCCTCAACCATTATGTGCTTTTTCTAGAGATTTCTGACACATAACAGGGATGACTTTAAGGAACACATTTTTGGGGATGGAATATTTCAAGAGAATTGAAAAATAACCCCCGGTTAGAATACAAACTGCCTCAGTACAAGGAAAAACTTGCTTACTGGCTGACACGGGGATAATTTAATATCTGTACTACTTCCATTAACTAAAGTAATTCATAAAGTGGGTACACAAACAGATACCATGCATTCGTCTTGGCTCTAACTCTGAGATTTAGCAGACTGACAGCATGATGTCTGATGTGAGGAGAGATGCGTGTGTGCGGGTGGGCGGGGGGACGGGAGGGGGGAAGAACAAGTCTTTAAATCAAGAGCAAAACATTTTAAAATAGGGAATTAAAAACAACCCTTCCATCCTGGTTGATCCTTTCAAAGTATTTAAAATTAAGAGCATTGTTGTTAGCAGAAATGGCAATGTGACTTTCAAGTTTTCCTTACAGCTGGATGGCAAAGGCAACTGAAATTGCAGATCAGAACCCAGAAAGAATCAGCACGATTACTTCAAATTGTTTTGTGCATGCTTGCAATGTTACAGCTTTTTATAATTGACGTGACAATCTCATCCACCCTCTGCCTCAGGCAGTCTCCATCACTACCGCAGTCTTTCTTCTTCTTCTTCTGTTTATAACACACACACACACACACAGAATTTTCTATCCTTAAGTGAATTTTAGTGCTCATGAAGAGGACTACGTTGATAGCTCTTTGGGTTAGAGGATCACTTAAACTACATGGTCACTCAGTCCTTGTCCAGCAGTGATTCAAGATACCAATTAGAGCCAGTTGCAATTATGAGTTTATTAAAGGAAAAACATGTGTTCTCTAGGTTCTGGACTGAGACCATCCACTCAGTCCACACAAGCCGTCTGACAGCCTTCAGAGACTAAGAACTTTAGCTCACTACTGACCTGGTTTCCTGAACATTACAAGCTGTGCATCCTACATAGCTGTAGATAGATATCTAATAAATTAAAGATGAAAAGGTTTTGATTTTCTAAAACCTCAACAGTCAGGTATTTGGTTTGAAAAGTCAAAACCAGAGATGGTTCATATCTGGGTACTTTTTTCTCTGAACTTTCCAAAGTTTAGGATTTGAAAAATTGGTCTTTTTTACCCAAAAAAATAAATTACTCCCCAAATTTGCTAAGTCCCAGGAATGTCCTGTATCATGAAATTCATAAATTCCCATACTGTGAGAGAGAGCAGAGCCCTTGCTCTGGGGACGGAGAGCAGGAGGCAAGAAACAACCAGCCACTTGTCAAAATGGCTGTACAAAAAGCCCTGTGCAATGGCAATCTTATTCTCCATGTCTGCAGGGGAAAGGAGGCGTTTCCCTGTACCCTTGTTTTTATCCTGCCATCCACATTCTAGGGAAAGGTTCTGCGATTCAAAGCCCTCTAGGGTGGCATAGAACATCCATGTTGAGAAACAAATATCAGGTTGTAACACCAGGACAAAAATGTCATTTCCACCAGACTTAAGCCTGTGACATTCAGTTTTAGTTTGATGAGCTCAAGTAGTCTACTCTGAGCAGGCTTATATTTTTTTCCAAACCATTCACTGCTCTATGCTATTTGTAAATTGTATTTTGATTGTCCCATATAGATACTCTGGGCAACACAGTACAGAAACATCAGCCTCGAGCGGCAGAATGCAGTAGCCATAAAGACTGTTGTACAAAGTTAAAGGGACTTGGCCTTCTAAGTCTCCATTGAGAATGGGACTTTGTACCTTTATAAATATTGCCCTTTTAGGCACCTAACAATGCAGATGGAATTTCCAAAAGCACCTACTAGGCACCGAGGAAATCTGCCTTGAAACGAATAGGAGTTAGGCACCTAGGTGCTTTGAAATAAACTATTAGGTGCCTACCTGCATATTTAGGTGCCTAAATACCTTTAAAAATCTGGCTCTTAAGCACCTAAATCTTGTAGGTGTTTTGGAAAATTTTACCCTCCTATGTGCAAGGCAAGGCTCCTGCTTTAGCAAGCTTATAATTGCAGCTTTGGGCTGCCCCCCGCTAATGAAAGTGGTGGAAAGCACAGGGACCAGAATCAAACCACAGAATCTTTATTATTGTTCAACATGACGATGCAGAACCCAACTTGCCTCTCTGAGAGCAGGCTGAGTTTGTGGGGAGGTGAAAAGGGGTTTCACTCATTGCAGGTGCACCGCCTTGTCGCTGGACCTGGTAATTAGCTTTCACCCTGTCTGGATCCCCTCTTCCCTGAGCTGCTGTAGCTGCGGTCCCTCTTTCTCTCCATGACTGAGGGGTGCGCCGTCTTCATGACTTGGCAGCCTTGTAACCAGATCACTTTATAGCCCCCCATTACATCTCAGGCAGTCCTCTGTTCCAACTCCTGCTTCTGTGCTAATTTGCCAGTGGCTGGTAGAGGAACGCAGGCCCACCCATTACTCAAGGTTCCAGCCCAGGGATACTACGAGTAGCAACGTAAGTGTCCTTAGTCACAAACCTTGTTGCTGTGTCCTTAGGTTTCTTCCTACCCCACCTCTCTATCTCCTTGCCTTCTCTGGTTTTGCCAGAACATCCTCTGCTCTCTGTGGCTACTTCACCCCTCTCAGCTCTTGTCAAATTCCCTAGTCCAGGGAAATACCTCAGGTCTTACTTTTCCCCTAGATCTCTGCCTTCTCCCTGGCCAACTCCCTTTCCCTCTCAGGAGTAACTGCAGACCTCCTCCATGCAGTCCTTTCCTGCCTTCACTTCCTAGCTTTAGAATCCTATCCCAGACCAGCTTCATCTGCCATTAGCCCTTACAAAGCCCTCGTTCCCCTCCATGTGCAGCGTCTAAGGTTAATTGGCCCTTCCTGGCCCACATGAACCCAGGCAGGGCTTGTGTGGGGTGGACAACCCATTGCAGGTGGGTAATTAGGAAAATAGCCATTTGACTTCTGAACTGAGGGTTGATTCACTGGAAACTTGTGAGACAATGAACCTGGAATTGCTGAATCCCAGCCATTGTTCAGAGTGTAGCCAGCCCATGCCGTTCTCAAAAAGAAAAAATAGGGGAAAGAGTTAATACAATTAATAAAATCCATCAATAACATGCAGCTTTGTTTAAATGTCTCTCTAATTTTGTACCAGTGCTTATCATTTCCCTACTTAGCGGCTTGGTTTCAATGCAATACAATAGGATATGAGTCATAAAAATCATTCAGCACTTGCAAAAACCTTTACATCGTCGTTGGTGTGCGGGCTTCAATGCTGTTGTGATTTATTTTTTCACCTTGGATGCAAAGTGGCCAGTGTTCTACTCCGTTGCGTGCTGGATGAAAATTAATTGACTGTTAGCCTGCTGCTGAGAACAGTAAAACATGTCAGAAGGTTATTGGCTCCAATCTTAGAGGGCTGGGTAATTATTGGGATTTCTGAATTCTGTTTGGTGCAACATGAGTGTGTGTCATGTGGTGCTGAAATAAGCATTGCACACAATATTTTGGGTCAGATCCTCAGGTGATGTAAATCCATATAGCTCCCTGGACTCCAGAGGAGCTACCCCAGTGTACACCCGCAAAAAGATGGAGCTAATGTTACCCAGTAGCACACACAAAACAGGAGTTGAGAAAAAAGTAATAATGTAACACTGCATTCAGTGTAACAACCCGTCCCTCGCTGGCCTGCTTCCTTCACAATGCATTAAACTGCATTGGCCTACTGGGAGCTCTCAGGAGAAAGGTGCCTCAACAGTACCCAAAGTCTCCAAGAGACCTGTGAATGCAACAGCTGAGCTCACCTTTTAGACTGCACAGCACACACTCCCCTCCATAATAGGCCCAGTCTCCGGTCTGTTTGGAGGAGGATGGCTTCCTGGCTTCATTCGCTCCCCAGCTGCTTGGGGTCTGATCCTGAAATCTTTGAAGTCAATGGCAAAGCTCCCTTTCACCAGAGTGGTGCAAAAGCAGATCTTTAGTAACTGAGGTAAATACATAGACTATGATTAGTCCCTGTGTGCAGGGGATGCAATGGAGAAGGCCCCCAGTGCTCCTATCAAGGGGCTAGGTACAATTTGGCCCTTAATCTTCCGGTCGTGTTCACAAAGAGATAGTACATTTACTCAATCCTGAGCAGCTCCGTTAGTTTTTGCTTTAGCACTCTTTTTCTTTTCAAATAAGCAAGCGGGTCACTTGAGTTGCCTCTCTCATCTAAATTATGCCTCAGTAGCACCAGCTTCTCAGGAAAAACCTGACACATTTCAAGTTCTGTGGCTGCTGTGAGAGGAAAAGAGTGTCATTTCTGTGTGTAATAGATGTATAGTGCGGCGTTCAAGCTTTTGTATTGCACTGAGGGCCAGAGCCACACTCTGTGATCCTTCCCTCGGGGCCCACGTGAAATACCCTTGCACAAAACCTCTTTGCTTAAAATAACAAAGACCTCAAGAAACCTTAGGGATCTATTCCAAATAATCAAATATACTGATCTTAACAAAGATAACAAAGCTTCATCTTAAAATATGTATGGTAAGTGCTCCATATTGCATTCACAGGTATAATTCTGTCTCTTTCAAATAAAACTACAGGTACCCATTAAAAATTAAGCATTAAGGAGTTTGATAATTCTGCATCAGCTCCACTTCCACAATGTTTGGAAAGAGCTTTTTTATTGCCCCTTTGAGAAATCAAGTGCACGTCACCAATCTAATCCTGGAACAGATACGGTCTATTATTATTCTCCAATCGCAAGTTTGCAGGAAAAATACAAAGGCTGGGAAAAAAAAATGAAGCGACTTTAGCCCAGACCAGAAGCAATTTTTTTCTGAGGTTTGAGTGGCTTTAGATAGTTCTGACAAAATAGTAACTCTTGAAATTGTATAAAAAATCATGTTTTTTTCACAATTTCTTCATTAATCTCAAATTAGAGAAGGTATAAAAATCACTATTACATGATAAATAGATGTGACCTTGCAACCTCTTGGTGCCAACTGACAGAGGGCATAGGGGGTCAATGGAGTTTTACAGGGATTCCCTAAGTCAGATATACACATAAAAATTCACCAAAGGACAGCATGTGATGTCTCTACTGAGAGCCCGCAGCCCAGTGGTCATCATAATCAGTGTGAAATGGCATGAAAGGATAGTATTTAGGAAGTTATGTATCTATACTGAAAATAGTGTTCTAAGGTAAGGCAAGTCACCAGGAAGGGCTATCCCTCGGACAGGGTCCTTCCAGGCAGGTCTGGTCATGTGTGCATTGGCCATGCCTATTTGTACACCAACTCAGAAAGCAGATGTAAGATTGCAAAATCTAGAAGAGCAAATGCACAGGATAAAAACAATCAGCAGGGGGCATCCTGTTTATAAATAAAATCAAAGGATTACCTCGGTACATCAGGTAACGTGCAGCATCCTTCAGGTAAGACACAAGCTAGCTGCATGTCTTGTCACTCAAACAAGGGATGGCAGCCTGCCTGGCTGGAAGTGGAAAGCACTGGGGAACAATACTTTATTAGCTATAATAGTATCTTGTTCATTAAGTTTAGGCTCCAGAATGCATGTTAAAATTGTATTTTATATGTAACCCTTTGTTTCCAATATTTCTACTTGCTATCACTCGATTCTCTATCACTTAAATAAACTTACTTATCTCAGTGTTGTGTGTTAAGTGAAGCAGAGATCTGAGGTATAATTGGGAAACTGGGGAACAGTGAATCTAAATAGTGTGAATGTCCAGTAGAACAGGGGCTGCTCACTCAAGAGAGATGCTAGGAGGGCTCAGGGGTTGTAATGTGCCTATTGCTAACCCACAGAAAGAGAGAGAAAGCCAGTGGAGTTAAGGAGCTGACCTTGGTAGGCACAGACAAGGCTTCCTTATGCTAAAGGTAGGTGGTAGCGAGGTGTCTGACAGCCCTGCGTACTCCCAGGAAGCATCACTGTAGATTAACCTAATTTAACTGATGTCACAAAAGTGACAACTTTATTAGGTATCCTATAAACCTTTGATATCTTCAGGATATGATCAGCATTATCTAATTAACTTCAGAAAAAATAACTAGAATCAAAAACTTTCTTCCCTCACTATATATTGGGTAACACTAATACTTAATGTTGGACCATTTCAAAAATCATGTTAAAACCACAATTTTCCTGGGCTGGGAAGAATTATCCCTGACAAACACTGATCAAGTGAATTGTTTTGTGTTAAACCAGAAAGCCTCATTTTTTTTCTCATTAAGAACTTCATCTTAATAGGGGGGTTGGATCTGATTCTTTTCTCAGATACACCGATGTAAGTCAAGAGGGACTCGTCTGAAGTCAATGGAGCCATACCAATGTAAAGAGGAGAATCAGGCCTACTGACTTACAGACCAGCTCCTCTTCCATTGCTGATTGCATGGACCACTTGCCCCCACCAGTGATCCAATATCTTCCATGTGGCCTCTACAGCAACGGTTAGGTGGGAAAGTAAAATTAGGAAAGTATTTAATGTATTTTTATTAATTTTGTTTGTTTGTTTCCCAGGAGAAAGGATTTGCTAAGAAAAAGCTGATAGACACCAGGACATGCCAGCACATGAAGAATATCAAAACTTAAAGGAATTTTTTTTTCTGCATGCAAATGGACATTGCTGCTGCACCCTGGCCTTCATCCAGCTGTCACTGAAATCAATGGACCGATTTTCATTGACTGTCAATGGGAGCTGGTTGTGCTAATTGTACTCTAGTGTTATCCCATGCCCGTGTGACAGAGGCAAATAATTATCAGTTAATAGTGTTCATATAATATTTCCCTTCCACTTTTAGAAAAATGCAAACTAACTTTTTACTGATGTCGTTGTTAGAAAGCGTTCATTTTATACGTAGAACATTAGATTTTCCTTCTGAATAACAAAATGACACTGGAAGGCCTGGGTCTAGTTTGACAGAGATATTCTGACACTTTAATCTCAACTTTTTTAACAGTTACAGTGTTCATATACTTTTACTTCTTACGATGGATTTTATTATTATTATTTTATTATGGATTTTATACATTAAGCCTTTAAATGTTTAATAATGTATGACAATAATGGGAAATCTTTTTCATCTTTACTCCCAGTGAGTGATACCTTCCTCTGCAAAAGGTTTCATTGAGTCCAATAAATACTATTCACCATGAGTAAGTGTGGGAGAATTACACTATGGGTCATAGTTGTTGCATGGCCTTTATTGGGATCCTTTTCATGAGAATAGTTTGTCCCTTATTTTCTTATATGTTCATCTCAGTAAAAATGTTGGGGCTGTGTTTTAAAAAGTCTGTTTTATTGAGTTAGAAAAGGTAGCAGCTACTTTATGCTTCTGTTGGTATTCAAAACCCTTAGCACAGGAAAAGGGAAGCCTAATAAAGTAGTCATCACAGTTATTTTGGAAGGGTGTCACTGCCATGAATGTTCCCTTAAAATTAGTGTCAGTCCTTCCGGTAAATAGTTTAATTAAAAGGAATCAATGAAAGGAACTCATTTTACTCACATACTTTACTCACGCACATTAGAAGCAACGCTTTATATTGCATAAAATTATTTTCAAAGCTTGTCTGAGCACGCTCGTTTTATGAGTAGTTAAGACATGTAATTCAGACTTGTATTGCATTAATTTAGAAATCACCGCTTATGCTCACAGCAGTTGCTAGCACTTATCCAAACATGATTTACATTCTTTGTCTATATATTATTTTTAAACATGTCATTGCTATTCATTAGGTGGTATACGGTGATTTAAAAAAACCAAGAATTAATTCAGTTATCAGATCATAGAATCATAGAATATCAGGGTTGGAAGGGACCTCAGAAGGTCATCTAGTCCAACCCCCTGCTCAAAGCAGGACCAATCCCCAATTAAATCATTCCAGCCAGGGCTTTGTCAAGCCTGACCTTAAAAACCTCTAAGGAAGGAGATTCTAACACCTCCCTAGGTAGCGCATTCCAGTGTTTCACCACCCTCCTAGTGAAGAAGTTTTTCCTAATATCCAATCTAAACCTCCCCCACTGCAACTTGAGACCATTACTCCTTGTCCTGTCCTCTTCTACCACTGAGAATAGTCTAGAACCATCCTCTCTGGAACCACCTCTCAGGTAGTTGAAAGCAGCTATCAAATCCCCTCTCATTCTTCTCTTCTGCAGACTAAACAATCCCAGTTCTCTCAGCCTCTCCTCATAAGTCATGTGTTCCAGACCCTTAATCATTTTTGTTGCCCTTCGCTGGACTCTCTCCAATTTATCCACATCCTTCTTGTAGTGTGGGGCCCAAAACTGGGCACAGTACTCCAGATGAGGCCTCACCAATGTCGAATAGAGGGGAACGATCACGTCCCTCGATCTGCTCGCTATGCCTCTACTTATACATCCCAAAATGCCATTGGCCTTCTTGGCAACAAGGGCACACTGCTGACTCATATCCAGCTTCTCGTCCACTGTCACCGCTTGGTCCTTTTCCGCAGAACTGTTGCCTAGCCATTCGGTCCCTAGTCTGTAGCTGTGCATTGGGTTCTTCCGTCCTAAGTGCAGGACCCTGCACTTATCCTTATTGAACCTCATCAGATTTCTTTTGGCCCAATCCTCCAATTTGTCTAGGTCCCTCTGTATCCTATCCCTGCCCTCCAGCGTATCAACCACTCCTCCCAGTTTAGTATCATCCGCAAATTTGCTGAGAGTGCAATCCACACCATCCTCCAGATCATTTATGAAGATATTGAACAAAACCGGCCCCAGGACTGACCCCTGGGGCACTCCACTTGACACCGGCTGCCAACTAGACATGGAGCCATTGATCACTACTCGTTGAGCCCGACAATCTAGCCAACTTTCTACCCACCTTATAGTGCATTCATCTAGCCCGTACTTCTTTAACTTGCTGACAAGAATACTGTGGGAGACCGTGTCAAAGCTTTGCTAAAGTCAAGGAACAATACATCCACTGCTTTCCCTTCATCCACAGAACCAGTAATCTCATCATAGAAGGCGATTAGATTAGTCAGGCATGACCTTCCCTTGGTGAATCCATGCTGACTGTTCCTGATCACTTTCCTCTCATGTAAGTGCTTCAGGATTGATTCCTTGAGGACCTGCTCCATGATTTTTCCGGGGACTGAGGTGAGGCTGACTGGCCTGTAGTTCCCAGGATCCTCCTTCTTCCCTTTTTTAAAGATTGGCACTACATTAGCCTTTTTCCAGTCATCTGGGACTTCCCCCGTTCGCCACGAGTTTTCTAAGATAATGGCCAATGGCTCTGCAATCACAGCCGCCAATTCCTTTAGCACTCTCGGATGCAACTCGTCCGGCCCCATGGATTTGTGCACGTCCAGCTTTTCTAAATAGTCCCTAACCACCTCTTTCTCCACAGAGGGCTGGCCATCTACTCCCCATGTTGTGATGCCCAGCGCAGCGGTCTGGGAGCTGTCCTTGTTAGTGAAGACAGAGGCAAAAAAAGCATTGAGCACATTAGCTTTTTCCACATCCTCTGTCACTAGGTTGCCTCCCTCATTCAGTAAGGGGCCCACACTTTCCTTGGCTTTCTTCTTGTTGCCAACATACCTGAAGAAACCCTTCTTGTTACTCTTGACAGCTCTTGCTAGCTGCAGCTCCAGGTGCGATTTGGCCCTCCTGATTTCATCCCTACATGCCCGAGCAATATTTTTATACTCTTCCCTGGTCATATGTCCAACCTTCCACTTCTTGTGAGCTTCTTTTTTATGTTTAAGATCCGCTAGGATTTCACCGTTAAGCCAAGCTGGTCGCCTGCCATATTTACTATTCTTTCGACTCATCGGGATGGTTTGTCCCTGTAACCTCAACAGGGATTCCTTGAAATACAGCCAGCTCTCCTGGACTCCTTTCCCCTGCATGTTAGTCCCCCAGGGGATCCTACCCATCCGTTGCCTGAGGGAGTTGAAGTCTGCTTTCCTGAAGTCCAGGGTCCGTATCCTGCTGCTTACCTTTCTTCCCTGTGTCAGGATCCTGAACTCAACCAACTCATGGTCACTGCCTCCCAGATTCCCGTCCACTTTTGCTTCCCCCACTAATTCTTCCCTGTTTGTGAGCAGCAGGTCAAGAAAAGCTCCCCCCAGTTGGCTCGTCTAGCACTTGCACCAGGAAATTGTCCCCTACGCTTTCCAAAAACTTCCTGGATTGTCGCTGTATTGCTCTCCCAGCAGATATCAGGAAGATTAAAGTCACCCATGAGAACCAGGGCATTAATAGCATTACTTTACAAGACCCGACTATACACTGAAAAATAAAGACTCATTCCAGCATATATTAAGATATTTCTGTGATATATTTATGTATAATAAAGTTTTCTGGAAAGATAATGGGCCAAATTTTGCTTTCAGCTACGCTAATGTAAATCCATAACAACTCCACTGACAGCTCCACAATGGAGTTACTCCAGACTTTCATAACTGAAAGTTGAATTCAGTTCAATATAAGAATTTAGGGACCAAAAATATCTATAACACATACATGACACCAGCACTGCACCAGGCTTCATACTTTGGGGCCAAATGCTCTACAAGTGTAAATAAGCACAGCTCCATTGATGCCATGATGTTTCACTCATTTGCACCAGCAGAATATTTGGTTCCTCATGTCTAACAAATTATTGCTCTGTAATCTGCATGTAAAATGCTAAGATCCTCAGTTGGTGTAAATGACCATAGTCCAACTGAAATCAGTAGAAAGGATTTCACACATACTCCATTTAATTCTGGGAAAACCACTAATTTAGGACTTCATCTTGTGCTCCTTACTCAGGTGAAATTGCCATTAAAATCAAAATGAAATAAATGGAAGCTTTGCTTGCAAAATCAGTGCAAGACTGAGTCTGTTTCTAAAGAAGATGTATGCACTTTGTCTCATGTATGGCTGAAGCCGAAGCCTGAGCAACTTAGCTTTGTGGTGCCCCCTGTGGCATGGGGCCATGCTTGCTACCCCCTAATGCTGGGCCTGGCTTTTATATGCAGAAAACCAGTTGTTATGGCACAGGTGGGCCGTGGAGTTTTTATATCATGTCAGGGGGCCTTGAAAGGAAAAGGTTGAGAACCCCTGTACTAGAGATTAGCTGATATCAACAACTTGTGGCCAGCAGTTATGGTAGCTATACTCGTGAAAGCTCCTATTGTCAGCCTGGAAAGCAGCAGTTTGCATCAGAGAAGCGTAGCTATGTTTGAAAAGAAGGCAAGCTCCACTGCTTAAATCACTGCTTTCCTTCTCTGTCTTACCGACACCTGTTGCTGGCCACCAATCACTAAAATCAGGCTTCATCCCCAATATGGCCATAGTGCAGAAATAAATGGCGAATTTTCAACATCACAACAGGTTAACTGTGGACAATCCAGGGATCAGTTCTAGGACCAGTATTGTTTCATTAATGATCTGGAAAAGGGGGCACCAAAATCTGCAGACAACACAGAATTATGTAGGTTACTCAAGACTACTGAAGACTGGGAGGAGTTCGAGAGGAGCCTAGGAAAACTAGGCAAATGGACATCACAATGACAAATGAAATTAATTATTGACAAATACAAGGTAATGCGCATTGGAATTAATAGTTTGAACAACTAATTGACATGAATGGGGTCTAAATTAACTTCACAATTCAGAGCAAAGAGTTAGGGGCCATGATAAGCGATGTGCAGCAGTGGCCAAAAACAGCAAACAAAAAGTTAGAGGAAATAAATCATCACAGAAAACATTAATATCCTTATGACATTATATAAATTAATGGTACTGCCTCACCTGGAATATTGTTTTCAGTTCTAGTCACCCTATATCAATGAAATCACAGAAATGAAAAGAGTACAGCAATGGCCAACCAAGATTGTTAGTGGCCCATAAAAACTACCTCATGAGGTGAGATTTAAAAGATAGGATTGTTTAGTTTACAAAGGAGACAAGGAATAGGAGAACTGATAAAGACATAGAAGATAAGAATGGCACAGAGAAGGTGTATGGACCAGGGCGTGAGCAGTCAGACGTAATGGTTAGAATCAGATGCAGAGCCAGAGGTAGGAGTCAAGCCAAGGGCTAGATCTAGAGACAGAATCAGAAGCAGGATATAGGAGCAGGGACCTGGAGCGAAGCAGGAAAGCAGGAACAGACGGAGGCAAGGCTTGGGAGGCAAGCACGTAGGCATGGACGATAGTAAGAGCCAGCCAGAGACTCACCTACTTGCTCACACAACTTTCCTTGTGCCTCTTTCTGGAAAAAGAAGTGCAGCCCATTCAATTGGTGGGGCTGGATAGCTCAATCTATCAGGAGCTTTGTAAGCAGGACCCTTTGGGAGCTAAAGCAAAATTCCCACTGACTTGAGTGGCAGCCAAACTGGTCCATAATTGTGTCTGAAAAGTTGATTTAATCAGACAGAAGTTTAGTAAAAAACAGAGCTTTGCCCATGCATTAGAAAGTGAGCAAATAGTTATCTGAGGTTCAGTATTAAAGAAAATCATGTTCAGCACAGATAGAGTGACAAATGAAATATGTTTTGTGTCAAGAACCAGGGACTCAGGGGCTTAATCCCCAGAGAGACAGAGATTCAGGTGCATTGTGTTTATTTAAACTTTGAAATCATGACTTTAGAAAAAAAGCTCACTTGTTTGAAATCTGCAGTGTTCCTATTCTTACTTTAGAAGACCTGTTATGCATTTTAACTCAGTCAGGGTCAAAAATACCCAGAGCAGAAGTGATATTTATATGGGAGCATGAAGACTACAAAATATGTATTTAGAGTGTTGCCAGGATAAGTGCCACAGAGGATTGGAACTATCCTGCTGCTTTTTCAGCATCCAGATTCTAAACAGAGACATCATTGGCTATGCCCAAGCAGGTTGTTTTCTGAAAAGATCCACATGTAGGGCAACATCAGACAAGAGACCTACCAAATACCAAACAGATATTGAACTTATCCAACCACCATTTCAAAGCAACCTCTTATGGCCAGCTGAGATATACTATAGGGAATGAATGACCGATGTAATCTGCAGGCCTTGTTCACATAGAAATCTCAATAAAAATAGATGATTTAACAGATTAAACCCAAGAGTCATGTTTGACTCATTTAGTTTGGCTACACACATGTATTTACACACACTTATAGATTTATATAGGGATACTTAATAGCATTAAGCTTTCTATTTTTTTTAAAAAAAATTTTATTAATAATGGATTTCCAATACGAATCAATTATAACTGAAAAAAACCCCATAATTCCTACATGGATCTTGTAAAAACAAACAATACACAAAAGACTGCGTAATAGCATGTCTGTCAGCACACTAACACGAGTATTACAAAAGTGACCCAAAACAGGGACAACGGGAGATGTTACTGAAGCTCCCATTTTTCAATGCTCAACAGCCTCCCTTGTCAATACGAAGGACCAGATCATTATCTGGAGTAAACCGGTTTAGCTCCATTGAAGTCAACGGAAATATTCCAGTTCAGGATCTGACCCTGAGTTTCGCAGCCATACCAGCTATTGGGGTGGGAGGTGGAATGCAGCGACTACATCTTCATTTCAAATACTTATGTAGCTTATTAATTGCCTTCTGTTAGAACAAGAAGTTGTCCAAGAGACCCCAGGCCCAATTTCCTTTTGCAGGATGACCCAGGTTTGAGCTTATATTATTTTGCATATTACCAAAGCTAGGAAAGACTTGAAAAAAATCAAGGCTTCCTTTCACGGAAGTTGGATTTTTTTTTTAAACTGAACCAGGCTCTAATCTCCTTTGCCACATTAATATAATTACCACTATTCTGATTCTTCTACTTAAACATAGCTCCCTTTAAGGGATAGACTGACAATGATAATGACAAAAGGATGTGCAAGAGAAGTATTATAGATATTTGTATACAGTCTTGGAAGGCTCTGCTGATGTTCAGTTTAGTAAACAAACAATGCCAAACAAATTAAGGGCAGGGCTCTAGCTTGGTGTACACCTTAGTTAAACAAACAGAAGAAGGGTACTTCAAGCTTCACAGGGTTGTGACAGTTAAATCATTTCCCAAAAACAGTAGCACTATTTCTCAGGAAAAACATGGACATTCAAATATTTGGGTTTTTAAGGAAAAATAGTGTTGCAGAGAACCAAACAAGTCAATTCACATTACAAATAATAGCTGCTTCTAATGTAAAAAAACTGTTCAAAGAGAGTAGTTCTCAGACAGAACTAGTCTGAGGAATAAAATTGTACACACACACACACACACACAAAGTAAAAGTATATTGTAGGAGGCTCTCTAAGTCAAAGTCGTGCATTTGCCATTGATGGGCTCTTCAGATTTAAAACATTAGGTTAGGCTGATTAGATTTTTTCTCTAGTTTTCTCGTAGTCTCGGGAAGTTTATTTCTTGACTTCTTGATATTTGGTTTCTTACTCCCTGCTAAGAAAATGAAAGAAGTGGAGTTAGGGAAACTAGGCTGACAGAGTGTCGTCATTCCTCACTTGTTTCTTCCATCCTGTTCGTTAGAACACTCATACTGATGGCTTCGCAACAGCTGTAACTGAGGTTGCAGACCATTTTCCTTTATATCTCCCTGTTTACGCACGTTCTAACCTTTCCTAAACATTCACCTTTGAGGCGGAAAATTTCCTTGACTGTTCTTAAGAATCAGTATGGAAAAAACTAACAAAATCTCTCCAGCCATTTTTAAGTTATAGCAGAAAAAAAAAGATACATTTACCCCACTGCAATATTTTTTTCGAACCACATTTCTTTGAACAGCACTCAAGCAAACAGAGCCAAAGTTTAAAAGTTAACTGCTGCTTTTGCCAAGTTAAAAAAAATGGTTTTGATTTCATATAAAGTTCAAAGCATTTGAAAACTGCATACTGACTGTGTACAGCCATGTTATTTTTGTTAATTCAGAGCACAATAAAGGCCAGACCCAAATCCCATTAGGGTTTTTTCCATTGACTTCAGTGGGCTTTGGATCATGCCTTTTCAGTGCATATGTGAGCAGGGCTTGAGAAATGTGCACTTTTCAAAAGTGATCGAGAGACTTTGCCTAGTGCTTCGTTTTAATTTGCATCCATATGCCCAAAGGCCAGTCCTCAGCTCCTTTGCGTCCCTCCCAAATCCTCAGTTGTTAGTGGGGGGGTTATTGTTGAAATTAATTAGATGCTTTTTCTTTACACTGCTTAAGTGCCCTAAGGTCGTTGATCAGTTTGAAGAGCAAATATATATTTATTCAAAGGAAAAAAAACGGTCCCCACAACTTTTGACACAACAACAACGTGGCGGAAGAGTTGCCTGGGGGAGAAGAATGTGCTTAAGCTGCCTAAAAGTTGCCCATAATAGCACTCTCCCAGTCTGTACACTACAAAGATATGGAAATGCACACATGCACTGGAGTACAAACTGACCTCAATCCCCTTCAGCTGGCCAGTGTCTACTTAGTCTTAAAGTACAGTTTGCTGAAGAGGCTGGTTTGCTTCTCTTGGGCTTTGCCAACTAGTGCCAGTGTGTTACAGAACTCATGATATTTCTTTATTCCTTTCCTCTGCACACACACTCTTTTTAAAAAGAAACCTTTATAATTAATGCAACATGGCAGGTGCCAATGAGCTCTCAAAGTGTAAAAGTTAAAGCTGAATGTTCAACCTTATCCCTGTCTTTTTGTACATCTGCATCGTGATGCTTGTCCTACCTTGTGGTCAGCTATTTTGCATAATAATAAAATACAGTTTAGATAAACACTTGTATCAGATAACCATATAGTATGATTAAAGACCATATCATGTTGCATTGTCAGCCTTGGGGTCCAATCCTGCACATACTACAGTGAAAAATGTTTACCACAAAAAGTAGTCCTACTGACTTCATCTTTCCTTCACTGTTCTTGGGGTGAAATCCTAGCCCCATTGCAATCAATGGCAAAACTACCATTGATTTGAATGAGGCCTGAATTTCACTCCATGATGCTTATAAGATCAGATCATTACCTCCCACATTTCCTAATATTGAGTCCTTGACGGCACAAGCTACATGTTGCATAAACAGTCCTATTGGTATTAAGTGTTCTAAACAGTTAAAAAAGTCACCTCAGTTTACCTTTGTTTTCAACAAACAAATAATGACCCATGTAAAGCCTAGATCCATCTTTAGACCTTCCCATTGATATCAATGGTAGAATATAGCGTGTCAATATCTGAACTGACTGTTGAAAGAAGTTCCAGTTGGTGAACACTTTAGGGTCAGCATATAATATAATGCTACTTTAGTATGGTGCTTTTCTATTTTCATCTCTGAAAGATTTACATATAAAATTAATGAAGCAAAATGGGAAGTATTAAAACCAGGGATAACATGTATAAACACAATTTTCTAGTTAAGATGTCCATGAGAGAGAGAGAGGTCAGTTAGTGTTCTTACAAGTTTCAGTCGGGGTGAATATTGAGTCCTTTTGTGACCTATGCCAGAAACTGGGAATGGGCGACAGGGATCACTTGATGATTACCTGTTCTGTTCATTCCCTCTGGGGCACCTTGCAGTGGCCACAGTCAGAAGACAGGATACTGGGCTAGATGGACCTTTGGTCTGACCCAGTGTGGTCGCTCTTATATTATATTCATATTTAACCATTTAGGGTTCATCTCCTATTTACGTTACTCAAGTTATTAGTCTCATTGACTTCTAGGGGACTATTCTTCTAAGGAAAGCAGGATATGGCCTCCTGCGTCAGTTTTACCAGCTACATGCTGGTGATAATACTGACCCCAAACGATTGGGGATGAAATGTTTGTAAAGTGCACTGAGGATGAAGAAGCTTTGTACAAATGCTAATTAATGTGTACATTTTAAATAGTAAAAATAAAAATCTTACCTTTCTTGCAGATACTATAACAATCTTTTTTGCTAACAAAGTTATTGGCATTTCCACCACAACCTGTATAACTGAACTCTTCACATGATTGACTTTTTGAGTTGTAGTAATAGCGGGTCACAGAAGATGAACACAATCCTTCATCTTTTGGGCTATAGCATAATAAGGGGCCAGCTTAAAAAAAAAAAGAGAGAGAGAGAGAAATTACTGTAATATTCAGTAGCTCTGACTTGTAGGTCCAACAAAATTTGGGGCAATCCTGCACCAATTGAAATGATTGTGATTACCATTGATTCAGGAGGACAGGCTCCTTATATCCCCATGAGTAAACCATATATACATCTCAGATACCATATAAAGAGCCCTCACACAATCACACTGCATGTGAGATTCAGCAGTTCATTGTAGACAGTGCTATGTAGCTAATAAATATGAATAATTTGGAGCCACATGCTGCTTTCTTACTTCTTCTGTGAGTAAGGAAGGCCTAGCTTTGCCCTTAATCTATTCAATGATTTGATAAGTACAACTAACTAAATAGCTTGTATTAAAAAAAAAAACCATTGTATTTAAAAGAATCGGGTTAATTTTTTTCTTATCAGAATTGTCTTTCTTACTGTTGATATTTGCCCATTCTTTAAATGTGCAAGAGAAACTAAACTAGTTACTTTTCACCCATGAAAATGTTGCCAATTCTGCCATGAGCCAAAACTAATGAAGATGTCATGATGCATGTTGTGATGGCTGCTTATTCATCTCATGATAGTCGTATGCATCTGGTATACATTTGGGGTTCTACTACAAAGCTTAGATATGGTTATCTGCTGACAGTAACTATCTTTCTCTTTGAAAATGAGGCAACCGAAGAGTCACAACTCCATATAAAAGTTCTTTGCCTTCTGAGATCAAATGAGTGCCGAAAGCAAATAACCTGGCAGTCTCTCTCAGGTCTTTAATTTTAAGAAGGCACTCTGTCCCTAAGCTTCAGGCATCATCCACCTAAAGCCCAGCAACCACTGCGTTATACTAAACTGCAGCAACATGGGCACACACAACCAAATTTTGCCCTCAATTACACCTCTACAATCCCTCAGAAGTCAAAGGGTTGTGTGGGTGTAATTGTTGGGCAGGATTCAGGTTGTAATATAATATTTTTAGATGGGTGGTTTTGTCCTTTACTTAACAGGCAGTGGAGGTTGACGATCCCTGAAAGTGTGTAATCAAATTGACATGCACATGACATGCTCAAAAACACTTTATAGCAATGAGCAAATATCAGACTTGAAACAGTAGAGGCAAAGCTTACTTTAAGTGTCTTCATAGGTAAAAAGAAAAATAACATTTGTATTGATAAACACCATCTTTTTTATTGAGAGCACATTTATAAAGAAGTTATTTTAGTAGAACGTTGGAGTAATCATTACTTTTCTCAGGCAAACAGTAGTCCACACAAGAATCTTCATCTCTGAAGTTGTTATCATTTCCATAGCATCCACCATAGATAAATTTCTCACACTTCATTGAACTCAGGTTGAAGAAATATCTTCTTAGGTAACCTCTACATGGTCCTGGAGCAGCCTCCAGCCTGCATATTTTGGGCACTTCTATAATAAAGAGCATTTAAATATCAATGCACAGTTAGGCTAAACTTTATTACATCTTGTCTGACATGCTTTCCACATGCAAAGATACTTCTGAACTTATTTAACTTCTGCCGATATGCTTAAGAGATATATGATAATTGATTGTTAAAATACAGCACTAGACTGAGTATCTAGTGAGTTAGATGGAGTTTTCATACATAATGGATTTCTTAAAAACATTAGGGATAGACTATGATGAGCTCCAAAAAGAAGCCAGGCATATACATCCTTCCATCTTAGGCCTTTCCTCAGTGATTTTATTGGTTTAGCCAACAAAGCCCTAAGAAGCCTCGATTTAGTGGGAATTTTATCCTAGCTAGGGTTTCAGGATCAACCCTAGTATTACCAGTGCTGTTACTGTTACAGCTGTCACTGGCAAAATGATAAATCCAGGAGAGAGAAAAAAACGGTTGGCAAAATCCACTGAGTAAAGAAACCTTCACCTGCTCCCAGAAGCTTCTTGGTGTGGAGATTTGTGAAGGCTTCACACCTGAGAGCTACAAGCTAACGTATCATTTTGGCTCAAGTGACAAACATACGTATGCAAGCTACAACTTTTATTAAGTTATGTAGCTGGAAGGAAATGCTTTTTTAAAAATAGAATTTGGGGTCTATGCCTTCAATTGATGAAGCAGCAAATGTTGAGAGAATGCAACCTTCCCTAGAAGTTCAAGGATGCTTTCAGACTGGATAATGAGTACGCACACCAGGCACGGCTGCAGGGCATAGTAAAAGTTTTAGTAGGGCAACCCTGCAAAAGAGCCATAGACATATTAGTGAAAAACAACAAGCTGGAGCTTTCTGAGCGAATAGGCTCCTAGGTCTATTTTTAGAGAAAGCATGCACACCAGAAGGACTAAGTAGCTCTGCTGATGTGCTGGGGCATAACGGAAGCGATCAGTAGTCTGTCTCGCTTCATGCAAACCTGAGCAGCGAACTATTAACCAACAGCGCAGGATAATCGAGATGTCCCAGGATGCCCAATGCTGGGGTGAGGACCCCTGTGTCTAAATAAAGGGAGAGCGAGAGAGGACTTACTCCGGATCATCCAGCAGCTTTTCTCACAGCTTTCCAAGCTTCTGAAGTTGTTGGCATTGCCCTGGCAGCCCCCATAAGTGAACTCCTGGCATGTCTGGGTGTACCTGTCGTAGTACCATCTCGGGATGAGAGCCCGGCAGGGGCCTTCCTTCGGGGGCAGCAGGCAGACCTCTTGATTTGGGGCTGTAAAGAGAGACAAGAGCTTTCGGGGTGAGTCACCGGGGAGAGGGGCGACGGGCCAGGGCAGTTTCCACGTGGCCGGCTTTGAGCCGCAGCAGCGCGAGGAGCGGGGAGGTGAGCGAGACGCTGGGAGAAGTTTACAAGGCAGGAGGAAGCGGAGGGTGATCTTAGCCCCCAGCATGCTGGATATCAAACTCTCGGGGGCTTTGCGGCGGGAGCCAGCCCACTGGAGAGACAGAGCTTGGAGCCAGCGCTAGGAGCGTCACCGGACAAAACCGGGACGGCGAGAGCCACCGTCGTTTGCACAAGGACTAAACGCACCCAGGAAAGCCGCGCTGAGCCGAACCCCCTCCCGCAGCTCGCCGGCCGGGAGCTCGGCTGTTACCTGCTGGCGCCTGGGGAGCGCCCGGAACCTGTCCCAGCAGAAGCAGCAGCGAGCCCAGAGCTAAGCAGCTCCGGAGGCTGGCGGGCGAGCTCATTGCCTGCAGGGATGGAGACGCGGGACCAAGGCCGAGGCGCGCTGCTGCAGGGCAACCGATCTGGAGAGCGAGCCGGCGCTTGTGCCCCCCTGCCCCATCTCTCCGTCCCTTATATCCGCCGAGCTCACCTCCCCCGCGGCCGCAGAGCGCGGGTGTGGCGCGCAGGCCGAGTCACGCCTATGGGGCAGGGCGGCGATTCCAAGAGCCCCTTCCCACCGCTTGGGAGCGCGTCAGGCCGGCTCCGCGGCCAGGTTCCGCTGGGTCCTGGGCAGTTCCCAGGCGAGTAACTCCGGGGAAGGCCCTTTGCTCCCCCCGGGGAGGGAAAGAGCGGGCGGGGAGGGTGCAATAGAGCAACCGTCAGCTCCGCTCCAGGAGCCAAGAGTGGCACATCAGGGAGTCCTGAGCGTGAGGAATGCTTTCCACTTCCTCCGCGATGATGGCAGACAAGATTGCCCCCCGGTCACCTGTGCGGATCAATCATACATCAGGCTACGCAATAAGCTGCCTGTCAAACCCCCTGCTGGGGAGAAGGCAAGTTTCCGATTTGTCCTGTCGTGCTGATCACGGTCCTATCAAAGGATAACTGACCCCTCCTTTCTTACCCTGCCTTTTCGGCTACTGGGTACATCTTCAAGTCATCGTTCCGTTTGATGATGCTAAAGCGACATATCCCATTAAAGTGCTATTTGTGGTGACTGTACTTAGTGTTAGCAATACCAGTTTACTTTTGCTCAAACGTAAGAGTTTGTGGCAGCTCCATTTTTTACGAAAGGAAAAGTTGAATAAAGGTTTAGAAATAGGGAAATTAGTGGCTGCTGGAAAAGCTGATGCATGGTGACCCTTAGGCCAGTGCATGCAAGGGACTGCAGTTTATACAAAAAAAAAAAAACGTTGGGGGGAGGGGGGACGAGACTTGAACACAGACTATAAACAGGGAACAGAACTTTGATAATAGAAGACTCTTCAATCTAGCAGACAAAGATTTAGGATCCAATGGCTAGAAATTGAAGCTTGACAAATTAAGACTAGAAATAAGGTGCTTTAAAAAAAAACAAACAAAAAACCAGGGAGGGCAATTAACCCTTGGAACAATTTAAGGGTTGCCGTGAATTCTCCATCACTGCAATTTTTAAAATTAAGAATGAACATTTTTCTAAAAGTCATGCTTTTGTTCAAACAGGAATCAATTTAGGGAAGTCCTTGTGCAAAGGTCAAATTTGATAAGCACAATGGTCCCTTCTGGCTTTATAATAATCTATGCAAATTACAATGAAGTTGACTATTTAGGGAAACTGTCTAATATTATGGGGCTGTTGCCTCTGTATTTCACTGCAACATTTCAATGGACTTTGCAAGAAAAAAAAGGTAACCCATTGGAGTTGTATTTGGTGAATAATTTTTAATTTAAAAAGGAAGCAGCCGAGAACTTTTAACCACTTGCACATATACCCAGTTACAGCTTTGAATCAAAGTATGTTCTCTAACATATAGAAATGTACACCAAGGGTGTCCATCCTGTCCTGGCAGAGGATTAGCTCAATTGTCTAGCAGAGCTTTTTTATCTTTAAAGTATACCATTACATATAGACCTTTCATTAACTAACATTTTCTCCAGATTGAATACATTAGTTGAGAGAAGAAGAATAAGATGTTAGATAAAAATAACTCTATCCCCATATCTTACTCTGATGTCCTCCCTCCCTTTTATTGTCATCCTGACTATGCTGTGTCTCCCTTAGATGTCTAGATCCCTGGAGCAACAAGGACTTGCCATTTTTATTTATTTGCAAAATGTCATGTACACCTACAGTATGTATAAATAAAAATATACAAATAATTAAAAAGAGGTACCTTTGATGTATTCTAATAACCAACTTTTCTGCAGTGGAGGATATGCAAACTAAAGCTAATACAGGAAATTTTCCAGAAAGGGGAAAAAGCAAAGAAGAAAAAAATACTCACCGAGTGTTGTTCATATTGACCCACAAAGCACCCAGTTTCTAGAGCTCTCTTTCTCCGTATACTTCATTCCTGTATTTCTATCATTCATCTGTATTCTCTCTTTAAAATATATCCTTTAGCTTTTATATCTATCTATGCACACACACATATTTATAATCAGATTGATAAGGGATAAATGGATGGTTTAGTAACACAGACCAAACTACCTTAATACAACCTGAGCTGTTACCACAAGGACACAGCTGTCATGTTTAGTAATCCTGTTATTGCGACAGTTAATAACAGATGTCCTGGGTTTTAGTTAGGGTTATTAGTAGCATCAGATGTAATGAAACTTGGTTCCCTGAAGTGCAAACATACCTTTTCCATTTCTTGCAAAGTCAAAATGTCATTTTTCTAATATTAACAAATTCTCAACTGACTTAAATGTGACTAGACTGATGTTCTTTAGAATGCATCATATTTGGTTAGAATTGAAAAAAACTGAATATTTTAAACAAACAGCAGAATTAATGCACTCACTTCCACCATCACACACACACATAAACCATTGTTTAATTTAAACCTGTCTATCATTTTTACAGTGCAGTGCAATATTTAGTCAACTGTGCTTTCAGTTCAACAAGACAAGAGATTTAAGATGTAGAGCTGTTCTTTGTAAGAAAGAAGAGACTAATAAAATGACCATACAAATGGGTCTTTGCTTTAGGGTGTTATGTGATAACATGCACAGTTGTGGACACTGAAATCTTGCTTTTTTATATTATTCCACTGAGTATTAGGAAGTGTTATTTACTCCTCATAACACAAGAACTCGGGGTCACCAAATGAAATTAATAGGCAGCAGGTTTAAAACAAACAAAAGGAAGTATTTCTTCACACAGTCAGCCTGTGGAACTCTTTGCCAGATGATGTTGTGAAGGCCAAGATTATAAGAGGGTTCAAAAAGAACTAGGTAAATCCATGGAGGATAGGTCCATCAATGGCTATTAGCCAGGATGGACAGTGATGTTTGCCAGAAGCTGGGAATGGAGCACTTGATGAGTACCTATTCTTTTGGTTCCATCTGGGGCACCTGGCATTGGCCACTGTCAAAAGACAGGATACTGGGCTAGATGGACCTTTGGTCTGACCCAGTATGGCCGTTCTTATGACGTCAATAGAACTAGTCATGTGCATAAAGTGAGTAAGATTTGCCTCCATTATTGGAGTCATTTTTGGAGATAGAGTGGCAAGAACCATAGCTTTCCTGAATAGGAGTCACATTTGACATACCCATAAAGAGAAGATGCTACAAAATTGTTCACTAAGTCCTCTACCAACTTTACCCTAATGCACACTTGTTTTTTACCTGTGACTCTAAACGGTAGCTACTAGGGTAAGTAAGCAGAAACTTTGCAAGGTGCAAAGTGTGGCTGTGCTGATACAAGGAAACAGAAGCACTGAGATACAGGCAGCAGCAGTGGTGCTAGACAGTGCCGAGTAGTGAAAACCAGGAGCTTGAATTTGATTCCAAAAGCAACAGGTAGGTGATGAAAATAAGGGAATGAACAGTGAGAAAGGGAATGTATTTTAGCAGCTACATTCTGGGGAGACTGATGGTGGGCAAGGTAAAAATCAGTAGGCCAGAGAGGGCAAAGTTGCAGTGGTTGAAGCAGGAGAAGACTGAAGCCTTGAAAAAACATTTCAGCAGCAGGACTCAAGAGGAAAAGGTGGGTCTTGGGGATTTTTTTTATAAAAGCTGAAGGGAGTTGCATAGCTGGTATGGGTGGAGAGAAGGTGAAAGGAAACAAACATGACATCTCAGTACTGAGCTCTCCTTGTTCCATGTGGTCACTTATATGGTCAGATGTGTAATCCTAAGGATACAGTAATGCAGCCTTATTCAGTGGAATGAGACATGGCTGTCTGAGTGTATTAATTATTAATATATTACAGTAGTAGCCAGAGGTCCCTATCAGGATCTAGGATCCATTGTGTTGGACACTAAACAAACACATTGAGACAGTTTATGCCCAAGAGAGTGTAGGCTCTGAAGAGAAGACACAGCAAGTGATGGTAAGAAAAGGTGAAAGTTAGGAGGGAGGGAAGACAATTTCCCTTCTGCGACAGTCCTCACTCAGGGGTTGGTTGGTAGAGTAGCATTTCCTAGTGATCAGGACTTAGGCCCATGCCTTGCAGGAAGCTGTTGGTAGGGGAGCCCCAGCCCTCCCACTCCACGAGGCTCTGACCCAGGGCTCTTTGAAGGCTATCAGTGGTCTGACAGCCAGGGAGACTTAAGGCTGTCCTTCCCAGGCCACTTCCTATCACCCCCCTGTGATAGTTTCTGGGTCACCATCTGGGTTTAGGCAGCATGAGGGTTGACCACTCAGTACACAGAATTTTCTGGCAACTGCATATAATTTCTCTTCCTGGGTGGCAACTGCCTCCTCTTGCAGCATGGCCCATGCTCCTGGGGCAGATCAGATCCCCTGCTGGGGTAGTCCAAACAAAGTAAAGGAGGATTAACAAAACTCAGAGTCCACCTGAGGGGGAATGAGAAATGCTTCCTCCTCAGGTTATCTCTGTAGCAGCTCCTCCCTTCCCTCACAGAGGGACCCTTTGGCAGTTGTCATGGGGAGAGATTCCGCCTTTCTGTCAGCTCTCTTCAGCTGACACTGAAGGTCACAGGTCTGCTGTTTTCCCTGGTCTGCATCCTAAGGAGCTGCTCCCCTACTTCTTAACTCCTCCTCCAGTTGGAGCATTTCCTGCAGCATTTCCTGCAGGTGCAGGGCAGGGCTTGCTGAGCCCAGAGCCATTCCTTTACATTCCTTTGTACAGCGACAGGTTTCAGAGTGGTAGCTATGTTAGTCTGTGTCAGGAAAACAACAACAACAACAAAACCCCCAAAAAACAAAAACTAAAATGCGGAGTACTTGTGGCACCTTAGAGACTAACAAATTTATTTGGGCATAAGCTTTCCTGGGCTAAAACCCACTTCATCAGATGCATGCAGTGGAAAATACAGTAGGAAGATATATATACAGGGGTGCTGATAATAGCCCACCTTAATTGATGAGTCTCATTACAGTTGGTATGGCAATACCCATTTTTTCATGTTCTCTGTGTATATATATCTTCCTACTGTATTTTCCACTGCATGTATCTGATGAAGTGGGTTTTAGCCCAGCAACGCTTATGCCCAAATAAAATTGTTAGTCTCTAAGGTGCCACAAGTACTCATCCTTTTAGTTTTTTGTTTTTTTGGGGGTTTTGTTGTTGTTGTTGTTTTCCTGATACAGACTAACACAGCTACCACTCTGAAACCTGTCGCTGTACAAGAGAGAAAACGGAGAAAGAGAGGCGGAGAAGGGCGGGGAGGGGGGTGGATTGGAAAACATTGCACTCCATTAACTGGAGTCACACCACACAGCTCTCCCCGCGGAGTTGGCCACCCAACCTCTCCCATTCGCCTTCCCAGCAGAGAAAAGAAAGTCAGACGAATCAGGAGTTCCAAATGTTTACAGAGTATTTTAATTTAACACAAGGAAGAAACAATTTCAAGGGGGATTTCGTGGTCCTTTTCCGGACTGTGCTCTGTGAACCAGATCACTCTTGCTGCTACATTGTTATATGAGTCTATATGCCTGTCTTAACCGCCACCGCTTTCCTCCACCAGCCTTGTCGTTCGGTACCACCAGGAATCCGGCACACAAAAAGGCCGGACATTTCCTCAGCAAATCTGCTTCCTCTCAAAGGACGTGTGTTCTAAATATGTCTGGCTTCTTCCTTGTGGAGAAAGTTTTCAGCACACACATCCTCTTCCCCAGAACAGTCAGCCCTGCTCCTTCCGCGCCTTGTTCTCTGCATTACAGCGGTGACACTGCGCCTAGGTGTCGAACTCCGTGTTAATACCAGATTAAATACACTGGGATTTAAACGGATTAATCAATGTTACCCGATTTCCCCCCAACCCCCTCCGTTACTGGCCGGCCAGGTTTACATAAAAGAGTTGATACCTATTTATACAGCAAAGGCGAGAACTGAAGGTTTGAATGGAGGAAGGGGAGGGAAAAGTAAATCGTTGTTCGTTGTGTGCAGTGCCTAGTGTAAACGTCCTCTCGGTCAGGGTGGAAGGGTGGGGGTCACGCTGCTGGGTTTGATCCGTTTAGGAAGCTTATGCTGCTGATTTAAACCCCAGGAGTCGCGGGTGTGAGTAGCTAGCTGGACTGGAGCACTCTGGGGAAGGTGCGTGAGGGAGTTTATTGGAGAGGAAGTTGTTACTTCAGAGAATCGGGTCAATTTCGCCCGGGACAACAGTAAGTCATGCCCTCGGAGTGGGGTGGGGAGGGGGCTCTTTCGCGAACCGCTGGGTCCCAGCATCTCCTCCGAGAGGGTAACTCGCTCCCCTTTTTACAACTAGAAAATGCCGGCGATCAATATAGAGGATTTGAGCGAAAAGGATAAACTGAAAATGGAAGTTGAGCAGCTCCGGAAAGAAGTGAAGTTGGAAAGACAACCGGTGAGTTCCCCCAGGCTGCCCCCTCCCCAGCCCCCTGAGAGCCTGCGGCTGAAATAGCCCCATCGCCCCGGGGAGGCAGCTTGGAGACGAGGTCAGGCTGGGGCGTGAACAAGATCTTTAGCTCTCGAGTCTCCGGGGTTGGGGGGCGGGGGAGGGGGCAGTTTGGAAGTTACTCTGCTTCTTTTCAGCCTTAGGTTCACAACAGTGCCTCAACTAACCTCTCGATGGTGAGCGCCGCGGTGCATCTCACAGCGCGGGGAAGGGTCCTCACGCCCCCCGAAGCGCTGACTCTCTTTATGGGAGTGGAATGAGACCTGCAGACAGATGCCAGCGCGGTTCAATGAGCCGGTTAGTTTCGCCTCCTCTCAAGGGCTCACTGATGGGAGAAAAGGCGCACAAGCGCGATCTCAGACTGGGGAAAGGATTTCAGACCCCACGAGCTCTCCCTTCTTGCAGAAGGTGGAGGTGGGCATTGAAGTCTGTCTCAACAACTGAAGCGATGAAACAGACATTGGGGCCTTGGGGTCTTTGTGTGTTTTTAAAATATCCTTAACGCGCAGTAACTTTAAGAGATTTTAGGTTAGTTTCTCGCTCCCCACGTAGTTTAGCTTCTGGCTACTGTACCTGCTACCTTCCGTCACAGAAACCAGAGCTAAACACTTCTGAAAACTATAGGAAGGAGGATCCAGACCTGTGGAGGTTAAATGTGAGTGACACAGCCTGAGAAATGTCTCTATAATGGTCGAAAAAAGGAGGAAAACACATTAACAAGCTAATCATAGGGTGTTAGCGCTAAATTCGGTAGTCGCTGCAGCTAAACCCAAGGGCTCAGCGAGGGCGTGGCGCAGTTGGCACAGGGCAGCTGAAACTGCTCTCCAAAGAGGAAATGAAGACAAGGGACCATTCAGACTTTTAAACTGTGGGATAAAATATCCACTGTGTGCTGAACATTGGAATATGTGACCTCAACCACGGGATCCCCCCCCCCCCCCACTGACTTTGATCGGAAGTAGACATTTTGGAGATGTTCTAGAACACAAAATGATTTTGCTGGTTCCCAGAAACCAAGTCCTATCATTCAAAACAGCCTTGTTAGTTAAAACAAAACTGTACAAGCCAGTGGTTCTCAGAGTCTGGTCTTCAGAGTTCTTTCTGGTGGTTTGCAGGGCTACCAGGCCAGACACAGAATGGCCGGGGGCCTGGGAGGAATCCCCCAAAGTCTCTCCCTATTGTGAAGTGGTCCACAGAAGGACAACAGAGAACAGTTGTTGGAGAACCGTGGTCCATAAGGGTCGATTCAAAAGTTAAAGGTGTTTTGTTGTTGTTGTTGTTTTTGGTGATTCACCTTGTGAAGTAGTATGCAGTCAACAACGTGGGATGTATTTTACCATGCACGTTTTCTGGAGATGAACATTCTTGATACATAGATTTCCGATCTGCTCCTGTTCCTATTGGAGTCATTGACAAAACTCCTGTTCACTTCAGTGGGAGCAGGATGGGGCCCTGAATTTAACCCTGCATCTACTTAAGCAGCTGTATAACTTTACTCACACGATGTCAATGGGACTATCCATCTGAATAAAGTTACAGCCTGCAGGTTCAGGGACTTTGCTCAGAAACAAAATATTGATGTCAGAGGGGTATTTTAGCCCATGAAATAGATGTCAGTGATTTTTATTAGAGTGATTATAGTTATTTATATTACAACAGAACCAAGAAGCTCCAATAGGATCCAGAGCCCCTTGCAATGTGTATAAATGCATAAGAATATCTGATTCTTGCCTCAAAAACATTGAAGTGACTGAAAAACACTCCATAGGCTGCACATAATCTATTTAAATGTATTTAAAAAGAAAGGACATTATTGTAAATAAGCTGAGAGTCTGAGAAATTTAGGAGAAGGCATAGTCGGGAATCTCCTGAATACCAGCAAAGAGAGTGTCCCTCACCTTTATGGATGCTAAGGTTGCATTGTTATACATTCCAGTCTTTTATTTCCTGTCAATTATGTTTCCGATTATCCATATGCATAAATCACCACAATAACTGGTTTTCTCCTGCATATAAAAGTCAGGGCCCGCATTAAGGGGCAGCAACCATGCCAATTGATTAGAATTAATGATTGGGGTATGGAACGGCTTCCATATGAGGAGAGATTAATAAGACTGCCACTTTTCAGCTTGGAAAAGAGACAAATAAGGAGGGATATGATTTAGGTGTATAAAATCATGACTGGTATTGAGAAAGTAAATAAGGAAGTGTTACTTACTCCTTCTCATAACACAAGAATGAGGGGGTCATCAAATGAAATTAATAGGCAGCAGGTTTAAAATAAAAGGAAGTCTTTCTTTACACAACACACAGTCAACCTATGGAACTCTTTGCCAGAGGATGCTGTGAAGGCCAAGGCTATAACAGGGTTCAAAAAAGAATTATATAAATTCATGGAGGATAGGTCCATCAATGGCTATTAGCCAGGATGGGCAGGGATGGTGTTCCTAGCCTCTGTTTGCCAGAAATTGGGAATGGGCAACAGGGCATGAGGATTACCTGTTCTGTTCATTCCCTCTGGGGCACCTGGAATTGGCCATTGTCGAAAGACAGAATACTGGGCTAGAAGGACCTTTGATCTGACCCAGTAGAGCCATTCTTATGTTCTTGTGCCACTGGGGCCCTGCAAATCTACATCACTCAGGCTTCCGCTTCCTCCCCAGGTGATGGGGCTCAGGGGCCTGGGCTTCAGCCCAGTGCGGTGGGGCTTCAGCTTTCTGTCCTGTGCCTGAGCAAGTCTAATGCTGGCCCTACTTGGCAGACCCCCTGAAGCCTGCCTGTGGCCCCTCCAGGGGGACATGGACCCCTGCTTGAGAACCACTGCTCTAGGAGTTTCCCCCCTTCTGTGGCTCTCTAAATTGGAAGGGAGACTATAGTCCCATGTTAGCACATTACTTTGCTATGAATTTGTCACAAAATATCACATAGCATATTACAGTAGATGCTCATGAGTAGGAACATATGGTGCTCTTTAGTTATGTTGCTCCTAAGCGGCTGTTGTTGTTATGGGGAGTGTCAACAATTCACAATAAGGAAAGCACTCCCAGGGGAAATGTTGCTCATAAGGGGAGGTTGCTGTTACAAAGTGTTGCTGCAAACAAGTGTCTACTGGAGAAGCACTGTATGCTTGAAAGGACAATGTCAATGTGTTTTTCATAATTTTCAGGATGTTATACTAATTGCTGTTTATAACAACCCTTTGTAACTGATAGGTGAAATGTGCTTCCTCGTTGAATTTGTTGTCTTCCATTCAACAGGCTTGTTATTGTAGGACTACACCTTGGCTGTTGGCTTTTGTTATAATAGAAAAAAGGCTACTGAAGCATTTATTTGGAAAAATGTGTAATGTTACATTGAGTTTGGGTTCAAATTCTACTGATTCTGCAGCAGATTCTGCATATGAGTACCATTGAAATAATGTGAGTTTTTGTGATCCTAATTTAAATAAATTATTAGGTTTTAGTTTTTTATTTTTAAATCAGTGGAGGATTTTTATGCACAGTAACTGCAGGACTAGGCTGTGTATAACCCCTACTATGATATACTGTATGTTTTCACACAGAAGCTTATGTGGATGTGTGATGCAACATTAAGCTGTTGCTTGCAGATTTTTTAAAAAATACATCTTAGCCAACATTTTCAAAGGTGACTATTGATTTTGGAGTGCAACTGGGGATACTTTTAAAAGCCTGATTTTCAGAAGGAGAACGCTCAGTGTTTTCTGAAAAGGAGGCTCCTAAAAGGGATCTCAAGTTGGACACCAAAGTATTGATGCATCCAGAATTACTTGTCACTTTTGAAAAATTTGACCTTTACTTCTTTTGCCAATAAATATGAAACACATGCTTAGAAGGGGAACAAACAGCTCACCAAATAAACCATTTATTGACTAGTTCAGAAGAAAAAAAATACATTTTACAAAACAGTAGTGGGAATAAAAAGAAAAGAAACTTGACCTTTAACATCCCTTCAGTTTTAATAATGTTAGAGATTATTATAACACAAGTAGGTGTTTGTTTTTGTTTTAAATTAGGGACAGATTTTGGAGGTGCTCAGTGATCACATGTGGAGCACTTGCAGCATCAGGTCCTTTACATATTATGTAAATATAAGAAAGAGAAAAAGAATGTTATGAAGTCAACGTCTTCTTTATAGTCTAATGGGAAATGTGATTGCTATGTATAAAGCAGAACCTTATGTCTTCTTTTATTTAAGGTGTCCAAATGTTCTGAAGATATAAAGAACTACATTGAAGAAAGATCTGGAGAGGATCCTTTGGTCAAGGGTATTCCTGAAGATAGGAATCCCTTTAAAGAGAAAGGAGGCTGCGTCATTGCATGAAAGAAAAATTTCCTGCAATTGGAACATACATTATTGTACCTTTAGCGTATAACTAGTTTGTCCTCAGTTCCATGGGTCCTTGTTGAACGAGTACTGTCAATGGATTAAAAACAACACCAACCTTGAATGAGACTCTTGTTTATCTCTTTATCATTTTATATGATCTAATTATATCTCACTACTTGATAATATTCTAAATTGTATTCTAAGTATTGTTCCCCAGAAGGGACAGATACTTGCTTAATGTACTAATGGGCATTTGCGTGTAGTGTCTGTTTAGCGTGTTGTTTCTTGACTCTTGCGTTTACTAGCTCGTTTTAATAAAAACTCTTGCTTCTACCAACGCTTTAGTGTTCCTTAGCAAAAGATATGCAAAGAACATGATCAAACGTTTGCATTTTCGTTGCATGATGCGTGTGGCACACCCTGAACCACCCAGCCGCGAGAACAAGAACTACTTCGGGGCTACGTCAAGGCGGGACGATCGAGTCGTTTAAAAGTCTCATTGAACTAAACCGAACAAAAGGAAGAGAAAAATCTCTCACCCCTAACTTCGAAGGACTGGAGCAGCAGGCTGAGTCCCCGACACAGCCGGGCGCACGGGGAGGGGCTGTTTGCAGCGCCTTTCCCAGCAGCGGAAACTTCCCGGGAGCAGCGTGTAGCCCCGCAGCCGCCTGTGTTTGCTAAGGGCTGCAGCCTGCGAGCTACGGGTCCCTCGCTGGGCAGCTGTCGCGGCACCCAACGCGCCCGGCCCGCTCAGCCCGGCGAGGAAGGCGCCGAGCAGGTGCAGGGCAGGTGACTCCAGGCAGCGCCCCCGCCTCGGTCCTGGCTGCAGGCGCGGGGCGGGGAGCTGCGGCGGCGGCTGCGCATGTGTGTTGTTCCCTCCAGTCTGCGCTGCCCCCGCCATGGCTAGGAGCTGGCGCGGGCTGCTGGCGCGCGGGGAGTGGGGCAAGTGGAGCCCTGGGCCGTCCGGCCCCGCTCGGGCCCCGCTGCGGGCGGGCAGCTCGGGCCGCGCCCCTGGAGCCGCCGGGGACGGAGCCCGCTTGCTGTACTCGCGGGAGCATTACGCCTTGAGAGAGTCTCTGCGAAAGGTACCAGCCTGCCCTGCGGCGCGGCTGGGGGCTGTTCCCCGCTTCGCTCAGGCCTGAGGGAGCCTGGTACTTTGCAGCCTGAGCTGGCTTTGCTCCGGCGGGGCCGGGGCGCAGGGCTCGTCTCCAGCTGCCCGCGGGCTGGGCCCTGCGTGAAGAGACCCGTGCGAGGCCGCAGTTGCTCTCCCGCTCCCTGTGAGCCGGCTCTCCCCACCCCCTATCCAGCTGTGTCGGTACCGTGCCCCTCGCTGCCCTGCCCGAATCTCCCGAGCACGCCAGCCCCGTGTGCTCAGCCGTGCCTGCCGCCTGATGCTTCGGGAGCCCCTTGCGGTGACCCCTCGCCAAGGGCTGGGGAGTCAGGAGGGACACGACTTTCTGAGCAGGATAGTTCGGGGATTGATCCCAGCCCGCTGGCACGAGAAAGGGGGAAGGAGGGGTGGCCCTGAAACTGGCAGGTTGCTGTGTAGCATGGAGTCCCTCATGTGCCCTGCTCAATGAGGTGCATACATCACCTCGCCCTAAGATTGCTGCTAGTATCTTTGTTTAGATCCTGGTAGTTTAGTCTCCATATTTACTGTAGGTTTGGTACAATAATAACAGGTGTAACTATCTGTATACCAAACCTCATACTGACAGAAATGTTTCATACTTAGTTTAAAAACATGAGCGAAACCATTTTTGTTCACCTTCAGACATTCTCCAGGTCACGTTTGCAACTTGGAAATTATAGTACTGTGAACGAGAAATAGAGGATGGATAGCTAGCTAGGCAGGCAATGCACACAACTGTTTTCATTAGCCACCTCAGGTGAAATGTACACATTAAACAACAAACACGGTGAGAAAGAAAAAAATGATTTTTAAAACACAGCTGATTTTAATATTTTTCAAGGCTGTTAGAAAACAGGTAAGAAACTTTTGTCAAATACGTGACTTTAAATGACTTTCTCTCTTTGGAGACTTTGTATTAATTAACAATATTGGTCCAAATTTTCCCTGAAGTAGTTCCACTGAAGTTAGCAGAGTTACAACAAGGGCAAGTTTGGCTCATTATATCACAAGGCCAAGATTTATTTTCTTCTAGTGACATACTTTGAAAAATATTAATTGACAGAACTCTTTGTATGTAGCCACTTATCAGCAGTAAACCTTTCTTACTATGTAATGTGGTTTAAACACAATCTCAATCTGAGCTGCAATCTAGACAATAGTAATACTAATCACTTAGCTTCTTAGCCACACACAGTCCACCCTCAGGCCTTGGAGGTTACAAAGCTTTTACTACTAATTATGTTTGAAGGCTTATGGTTGGGATCCAACAGGAGTTTGTGGCTGTTAGAGACCTTCCAAGTCTCTTTGATTTGGAGGAAAAGTCCTTTATTTTTGATTAACTTTAAAGCTATTTAAATGTCCTTACTTTAAAAAAAAACCCAGCCAAAGAAGTTGTCGTCATTTGACATTCCTGTTTATAATTAAAATCTCAATCTATTTTTGCTCTAAATAGGTGCACAGGGTCGCTTCAGATCTGTCCTCAACTTCATTACAAGGCCAAATTCTGCTCTTAGTCACATTTGTGTAAATTCAGAGTATTTCCTGTGATTGGAGATTATGGAGTTACTTAGGCATTTGATGGTGCAGGTAAAATCAGAATTTGGCCCTTCACTTTCTGTGTATAATGTGAGATAAGGGATCTCTCTAAGGGGGTGTTTGAGGAAGTGGCAGTCAAGGTGCTCTGTAACAATAATTATTGTGAAGAGATCCTGGATTTAACAGCTAGTTAAAGCAACAGTCATAGTCATACTAATTGGTCTCTGACAGTCAGGTTCAGCCCATTAAAAGTATTGTTGCAGAGAATACTATTAGAGTACAGAGCTGAGAACCAGGGTTTATGACCTGTTTAGAAGAGTGTATTACCAAGTCACATGGCTCTGACAGCCTGATATCTATACCACTATCACAAGTTGAAGTTTAAACCACTTTTTCTAAACTATGACCTACAAGGCATAACTGTGATAATCATTAGGGTTCGTGATGGGAGGAGGCATTATGCAGCGCTGAAACTCAGGCACTGTTCCTTTGCACTATATGGGTGAAACGGGTCCATCTTATGCTATGGTTCCTGCCGGTGGGTAGTATTTCATTTCACGTGGGATTTTGTGCATTACTAGATGAGTTTAACCTTTCCAAATTTATTTTATATCTTAGTTCAGTGTGGGGAAAGACATTTGATTGACGTTGTTTATTTTTCTTTCATTGTAAAATGACAACTTATGCTTCTCACGCTCAAACAGGATGTACCATTGTCTCATTAGTTTAAAGGATGTTTAATTAGTGTGTCGATAAGCATGAAGTTAGGCCTCTTCCCCCGAGGTTTGTATATGTATGTGTTCCTTGTATATATTCTGCTGTGCCTTGATTTTCTGTTCACATAAAGGAAAGATTTCTACGTCTTGATTAGTTTGTTAATACAAACGTTAATATTATTCACTTAGACTGAACCCCTGGATCCTGCACAAAGCCAGAGTAAATTGTCTGTACCTAGGATGAGGAATCCTCCCCAATCTGTGAAGTGACAGCAGAGTAATTCTGTAGCTGCTCCCGCAGCCTTAGGTTTGCAGAGATCCTTGCTGCAGATGGGGGGGTTTGACCTGTGTACCTGAGAAGTCACAGATTCACCAACTTCCTTGGACAGCATACTCCTCTCCACATACACTAGCGCATAGGGAGGCACATGAAGAGCTAGGTTTTGTGGTGCACAGAGGCTGCAGACCTGTTGCATTCGTCTCTGCATGTGTCGGGGAACTGCACCCTTTCCACTTTGTTCTGGAGCTGTAGGAGTGTGCAGGTGCTTAGGGACTAGGGTTTGTCCCTTATTTAATAGAAAATATCACCAGCTATTATGCTTGGCAACTCTAAAACTTAGAACAAGTTAAATACCTGAATACAGAGAGGAAGGATGGTCTTGTGCAGGGCTTCTCACAACAAATGTTTTGATGGCTTAGGGTGCGGCCACCAACTCTCACTAGTGGCTGCATTGACACTTTTCCCCCTAAAATACTTAATTAACTTTAGGAAAAACAATTAAAAATGCACAGATTCACATCCCGATCATTGTCATTTATATTTGTAGGGTTTTTTGGCAGACTCGGTAACAAAAATAATGCTGCCTCCCCCTTACTACCGCCCCCACCCCGCACCCATGCAGGACTTAGTGGGTCCTGGGGCTTGCTGTGAAAAGTGATATGTGTATATTTGTTAATATCACAGCACACTTTAGCTACTTGGGAGGCTATGATAACTAATATTAACAAACATACAAGTATCACTTTTCACAGATAGCTCGAAGTCTGCTATGAAAAGTGATACTTGCATGTTTGTTAATATCACATTTCTCAGCAAGCCCCAGGACCCATTAAGCCCTGGCTGGGGGGGCCGAAAGGGAGGCAGCAGGGGCCAGAGGCAGTGGTGGGATGGAGCGGGGCCGGGGAAGGAAGCAGGGGTCTGGGGCAATGTGGGGGATGGATGCGAGGCCAGGAAGGCAGCAGGGTCCAGGGGCGGTGGATACAGGGCTGTGGGAGGCAGCAGCAGGGGCCATGGGTGGTGTGGGTGGGTGATGAGCCCCACTGTCACGTAGCCAGAGCCTGGTGTCTGCTACCATGCAGCCAGGACTGGGGCTCAGTGCCCACAGCCAGAACCTGGAGACGGGGACAGGAGCCAGGGATTGAAACCTGCTGCCATGCAGCCGGAGCTGTAGGTCAGTGCCCAAGCCCAGAGCCTGGAGCTGGGTGCCAGAGCCCAGGGGTACATGGCTAGAGCCAGGAGTCAGTGCCCAGCGGTTGGTGGGGGGAGCTTGGGAACAGAGTAACAGAGTGGGTTACTGCCTTCTGCTGTGCAGCTGGGGCAGGAGATCAGCATGAGGAGCTAGGGCCACGTGGCTGGAGCCTGGGGCCGGAGCCTGGGGCCAGTGCCTGTCACCGCACGGCCAGAACTGGGAGCCAGAGACCGACTGAAGCTCCATGTCCGAAGCCAGGGGTCAGCACCTGCTGCCCCGCAACCAGAGCCCCGCAGTTGGAGCCTGCTGCCATGAGGCTGGGGGTTGGTCCCTGCACGGCTGGAGCCTGGGACTAGAGTTGGGGGCCAGTGCCTGCTGCCATGCAGCTGGAATCAGGGGCTGGAGGCTGAAGCCCTGCAGCTGGAGGTTAGGGCGACGTGGCCAGAGCCGGGGGGGGGGGGGGCATTCAGTACCTGCTGCCTCGCACCACTAGGGGCTGCACGGCCAGGTTCCTGAAGTCCCGCCACTGCAGCCTGCTGCCGAAACCCCCTCTGTCCAATGTGGGTCAAGAACTCCCCTTGCTTCTGCTGCGTTCTGTCCCACCTCTCTCCTGAGGCGGTGCAGGGCAGCGTATCCAGGAACAACAAGGAGGAAGTGGGAGGGGCCAGTGCTTTGCTTCCATGTGTCCAAGACAGGCTTCCATGTGTCTGTCACCACCCAGGAGGCTGTCGTGGCCGCACGAAAAGCCCCTAGTGGTTGCATGTGGCCACAGTGACAGCATTTGAGAAACAGTGGTCTAGCGGGCACTAGTTTAGGATTTGGGAGACCTGGGTTCAATTCCCACTACATATCTCCTGTGTGGCATAGCCTCTCTCTACCTCAGTTTTCCCGCTGTAAAATGGCGATAATAGCACTTACCTACTGCACAGGGGAGTTGTGGGGATGAACACAATGATTGTGAGATGCTCAGATGCTACAGTACAGGGGTGGCCAATCTGAGCCTGAGAAGGAACCAGGATTTAACAATGTACATTGCCAAAGAGCCACAGTAATAAGTCAGCAGCCCCCCATCAGCTCCCCCACCCTGCTCCCAGTGTCTCCCACCCACTAGCAGCCCCGCCAGTCAGCGCCTGCCGATCAGCTGTTTCATGGCGTGCAGGAGGCTCTGCGGGGGTTGGGGGGCAGGGGGGAAAAGCGAAGGCACTGCAGGCTCAGGGGAGGGCGCGGGAAGGGGTGGAGTTGGGGCGGGGGTCTGTGGCAGAGCCAGGGGTTGAGCAGTGAGCACCCCCTGGCACACCGGAAAGTTGGCGCCCGTAGCTCTAACCCCGGAGTTGGTGCCTATACAAGGAGCCGCATATTAACTTCTGAAGAGCCACATGTGGCTCACGTTGGCCACCCCTGCTACAGTATCTTGGGGCAATATGTGTATTTTTGATAGATGACTGTATTGCACAAAAAATTATATTAAACAAGATAATATTTTATTTTACGGGACAATTCTATAGCATATACATAACTCCCAGAATGAGGACTTGATTACACATGAAAATTTCACTCACTTAACTTTAATCCATTTTTAAACTGCTGTAGTTAAGCTTGTACAAACCCCCTTTGTAAATACTCTTATTACATTTAAAGAATGATTTATTTTGGTTTAGCTTAAACCTGCTCCCAGTTGATTTAAGCTAGGCCATGCCTACACTACAGGGAGTATAGCGGCGTAGCTACTGTGCTCTACCGATGCTGACATAACCCCATAGCATAGACAGAGCCTACAGCTTCGGAAGGGGCTTTTCAGTCACTGTAGGAACTCCACCTCTGTGACAGATGGAAACAGTCTTCCATGTGTCTAGCTGTGTCTACTGTGGGGATTAGCTCAGCATAGCTATGTTGCTCAGGGTATGGATTTTTCACACTCCTAAGCACTGAAGCTATGTCAGCCAAGTTTTTAGTGTAGAGCTGACTCTCACCTGCAATAAGTCACTCTTAAAGTAAAATAAGAGTGGCCACATAACCATTTGCACCTGTTTAAAATTACACCTGTAGTTCAACTGATGTAACTTTCTCCTGGGTAGACATACCCTAACACAACCACAGAAGAAGTTATAGAAATAATTTTTTGGATTCCATTACTCCGAAATCCTTATTTTGTGTTTCCATTCTTTTTTTCTCTGTAATCTGTTAGGTTAAAAATATAACTCTATCTGTAATTTTCCAATTGTTTGAGCATGAAGAGGAAGAGACTCATGTAATTCCAGGGAACTGTTTTCAATAGGGATATTGAAATTGTCATGTGAGTAGTTTCCTTTACTACTTTTTAGGTCACCACCCTTCCTCTTGGAAATCTCTGAGGAGTAACTTTTTTTCTTTATTGTACAAGGTTATAGTGCAAGAGTATTCAACAACTTGTTGAAATGGAGATTCCTCTACATTACATTTGAATGTAATCAAACAAATTCTTAATCTGCTGTATCTAAACTCTGCATTTTTCTTTTTTCTTTTGTCTTGGCGATGGGAGTGAGGGCTCTGGGACATGAACCTGTGCAATTCTCCATACATGTGTGGCCAGAGCCTTATTCGGTGTAAATCAGCTTCTCATTTATGCCACCTGAGGATCTGGTCCAATTACTCTTATCCCATCCTTGCTGCAATACTATAATGGGGATACTGGAATAAAGAAGATGTGAGACCATGTCCTTTGGATAATAGTTGGTCTTGGTTTATATCCCCATAGCAAAGCTACAAATCAATATGGTGACCACTTTTTATCTATGATTCTATATTTAGTATAGTTAAGGCCCTGTGTATTCTGCAGCACACTGGACCTACATTTGGCACCCGGAAACCCCCTGAGTTTACGACCACCACCACAGCGAAATCTGTAACAAAATGACAAGAACAAATGGATATAAACTGGCCAAGAAAAAGTTTAGTCTTGAAATTAGATGAAGGTTTCTAACTGTCAGAGGAGTGAAATTCTGGAACAGCCTTCCAAGGAGAGCAGTGAGTGCAAAAACCCTAACTGTCTTCAAGACTGAGCTTGATAAGTTCATGGCAGGGATGGTATGATGAGACTGCCTACAATGGCACATATATCTGAGACTGCTAGTAGAAGATATCCACAACGGCAGATTGCAAGACGCTTTGTTTCCCAGTGGCCCCGGTTTGCCATTTCCCGGCCAGGTTTGGGAACCCCTCGTCTACAATCATATTTCCTTTCACTAAAACCTACAGGAGGGAATGGATTCAGAACACTAAGCGTGGGAAGCTTCCTCCATTATGCACTGAATGTTCCCCTAAATAGGGGAAGTTTAGTCCTGCAGAGAGGTCGGGCACAAACTACATGGAACCCAGCATTCCTGAGGAAAGCATATAATATACCCACAGATCCTGTGCTCCACTTTCTCCTCTTTTCTCTGATGGCAGTATTATGTAAGTATTTTGGGGACAAATCCTCAGTTGATTTAAATCAATATACTAGACAATACTTTGATAGAGAGGAAGCTTTCATGTCAGATCTTGTAGCTGGGAGGGGCAGTAGTGTTACCTATATGTAACAAAAAGTATCATCCAATATATTGTGAGTGCTGCCAGAGCAAAGAATTCTTTTAACTTTTAAACTATATTTCAGTGATAAGAGTGAAAAAGTAAAATAAGTTTCAGCGTGATGTATTAAGGCTTCAAGAAAATTTCTCTGTGTGTGAGTATCAGACTGATGTCACCAGAATCATCTGACACTGAAATGATTAACTTGTAGCCAAAATGCAATAATGGCAATTTTGTGAGCAGGATCATGCGTTCTGCTTTGCTCAGTCTCAAAGTGTGTTACACAAGTCTAAGATGACTATAGCTATATATCCAAATACTAGATTAATTATTCCTGTTATTCACAGGAGAATAACTTCCCATTGACTTCAGGGAGCGTCCCCCATAAGAAGTTAGGCCCAAAAATTGTATTTGTGCTTCAGAGCTAGCGATTATGTCATGCTGCTTGTCTTCAGTAGCACATCTGACTAAACTGGACTATATACCGGCACACTTTTGACAGCTAAAAGTTGTGTCTGAAAAAGCGGTGTATGAGTGTCTGTGATTAATTTAGATTCTTGCAAGAGTGTATCAGAAAATATAAGATTGATGCTTGGTTCTGTTTTGAGCATTTTTGTGTGGAAATGTGTGATTATTGTTTTTATCGGTACGTGTCTTTCCTCCCATTTCTCCTGTTCCCAAGGCACTCTGTCTCTGAGGTTGGCCTTGCTCTAGATTTTAGGACTTTCTGTGGGTTTTGGTTTGTTTGTTTTTTATGTTTCCCTCTGTCTCATGATTTTTAAAAATGCTTTCAGTGCCTATTGTAGTTGGTCTTCAGGGAGAAATAAATGTTCATGAATTGCATAAGAGTATTTCCATAGAAAGTAGTGCTCACACTTATTTCATATCATTATGCCTGCCAAACTGGTAGATTTAAAGAACAATTACATATTTATTTCAGAATATAACATAAATTATCTGGACTAATTTTTGGTGACTAACACTGTTAAGTCCAAGTACCACTATGAGATCTATCTTCAGTAAGGTACATTTGTCAAGGTTCCTTCCCCACTCTGAACTCTATTGTACAGAGGTGGGGACCTGCATGAAACCCCCCTAAGCTTATTTTTACCAGCTTAGGTTAAAACTTCCCCAAGATACAAACTATTTTACCTTTTGCCCTTGGACTTTATTGCTGCCACCACCAAGCATCTAACAAATATATAACAGGGAAAGAGCCCGCTTGGAAACGTCTTTCCCCCCAGAATCCTCCCCAAACCCTACACCCCCTTTCCTGGGGAAGGCTTGATAAAAATCCTCACCAGTTTGCATAGGTGAACACAGACCCAAATCCTTGGATCTTAAGAACAATGAAAAAGCAATTAGGTTCTTAAAAGAAGAATCTTAATTGAAGAAAAAGTAAAAGAATCACCTCTGTAAAATGAGGATGGTAAATACCTTACAGGGAATCAGATTCAAAACATAGAGAATCCCTCTAGGCAAAACCTTAAGTTACAAAAAGACACACAAACAGGAATATCCATTCCATTCAGCACAACTTATTTTATCAGCCATTTAAATAAAACAGAATCTAACGCATATCTAGCTAGATTACTTACTAAGTTCTAAGACTCCATTGCTTTTCTGTTCCCGTCAAAAGCATCACACAGACAGAGAGAACCTTTGTTTCTCCCCCCCCTCTAGGTTTGAAAGTATCTTGTCTCCTCATTGGTCATTTTGGTCAGGTGCCAGTGAGTTTATCCTAGCGTCTTAACCCTTTACAGGTGAAAGGGTTTTTCCTCTGGCCAGGAGGGATTTTAAAGGTGTTTACCCTTCCCTTTATATTTATGACAACATTCTTTAATGATTGGGGTAGGATCCCAGGCTAAAACAGGAAAAGAACAAGTTAAGAATGACTTACACAAGTTAGATGTCTTCAAGTCAGCAGGGCCTGATGAAGTCCATCCTAAAATGCTTAAGGAACTGGCTGAAGAGATCTCTGAGCCATTAGCAATTATCTTTGAGAACTTGTGGAGGACGGGAGAGATACCTGAGGACAGGAAAAGGGCAAATATAGTACCTATCATTAAAAAAGTAAATAAGGACAACCCAGGGAATTATAGACCTGTCAGGTTAACTTCAGTACCTGGAAAGATAATGTCGTGAATAATCAAACCCATCAATTTGTAAGCACCTAGAAGAAAATAAGGTGATGATAAGTAACAGTCAATGTGGATTTGTTGAGAACAAATCATGTGAAACCAAACTAATATCCTTCTTTGACAGGGTAACAAGCCTTGTGGATGTGGGGAAGCAGTAGATGTGATATATCTTGACTTTAGTAAGGCTTTTGTTATTGTCTCACATGACCTTCTCATAAACAAACTAGAGAAATATAGCCTAGACCATGGGTCGGCAACCTATGGCACGCGTGCCAAAGATGGGACACGAGCCAATTTTTAATGGCACGCTGCTGTCTGCCGGGGACCCCAGGCAAGCTTTCAGGGCAGGCAAGCTTCCCCTTTCCCCCACCTCTTCCCCCAGCATGCTGGGTTCCTGCCCCTCCTTCTCTCCCTCCCTGCAGCCGATCAGCTGACGGCCCTTGCGACGGATGGGGAGAGGTAAAAACGGGGGAGAGGGAAAAGCAGAGCCACGGCGTGCTCTCTGCTCTGGGGACCTTGGGGAAGGGGGTGGAATCAGAGCATATCCCCTCCGGCCCCCTGCCGTGAGCTGCTCAGGGCAGGGCACTGGGAGCACCCCCACGACCCCAGGCCACACCCGCAGTCCTCTGTCCTGATCCCTGAACCCTCCTCACACACACCCAGCCCTCTGCCCTCACCCTCCCACACCCCAGCCCCATGCCCTGACCCCTGCACGCCCCCCAGCCCCAGTTCCTGACTCCGGCACCCCCCACACATACACAGCCCCCTGCCCTAACTCCTGTACTCTCCTCACACATCCCTAGCCCCCTGCCCTGACTCCTGCACCCCCCCACATACCCAGCCCCCCCACACCCCATGCCCTGACTCTTGCACCCCCCACATCCCCACTCCCACCCTGAGCACCAAACGGGAATCCTGCACCCCTCGCACCAAATGGGAGCTGCCCAGGTAAGCGCTCCACACCCAAACCTCCTGCCCCAACCCTGAGCCCCCTCCCTCATTCTAGCTCCTGGCCAGACCCTGCACCCCAACCCCCAGCCTGCTCCTTCACCCCCAGCCCTGTTCTCAGTGTACTCCAACCCTCATCTCAGTGCAGAGAGAGGAAGAGAATGGCTAGAACCAGGGAGAAGGTAGGTACCTACTCTATGTGGGCAGGACCAGGACCCCAGACTGGCAGTGGGCTGAGCGGCAGCGGGCTGAGCCACTCAGCTCACTGCTGGTCTGGGGTCCCAGCCACCGGCCCCACTCAGCCCTCTGCCGGTCTGGGGTTCTGGCTGCCGGCCCCTTGCCAGCCAAGGTCCCAGCCACAGGCCCCGCTTAGCCTGCTGCCAGCCTAGGTGAATGGAACCCCAGGCTGGCAATGGGCTGAGTGGGCCAGCGGTGTAAGATCAGCATTTTAATTTAATTTTAAATGAAGCTTCTTAAACATTTTGAAAACCTTGTTTACATACGACAATAGTTTAGTTATATAATATATAGACGTATAGAGAGAGACATTCTAAAAAATGTTAAAATGTATTATTGGCACGCGAAACCTTAAATTACAGTGAATAAATGAAGACTCGGCACACCACTTCTAAAAGGTTGCCAACCCCTGGCCTAGACGAACCTATTATAAGGTGGGTGCATAACTGGTTGGAAAACTGCATTCAGAGAGCAGGTATCAATGGTTTACAATCAAGCTGGAAGGGCATGTCAAATAATTCAGCAGGGATGTGTCTTGTGGCCAGTTCTATTCAATATCTTTATAAATGGTTTGGATAATGGCACAGAGAGTACACTTACAAAGTTTGTGGGTGATACCAAGCTGGAAGGGATTGCAAGCACTTTGGAAGACAGATTAGAATTCAAAATGATCTTGACAAACTGGAGAAATGCTCTGAACTAAATAGGATGAAATTCAATAAGGACAAATGCAAAGTACTACACTTAGGAAGGAATAATCATTTGTACAAATATAAAATGGGACATGACTGCCTGGGAAGGAGTACTGCAGGAAAGGATCTGGGGATTTTAATAGATCACAAAATAAATATGAGTCAACATTTTAACACTGTTGCAAAAACCCGAAACATCATTCTGCGATGTATTAGCAGAAAAGTTGTAAGCACAACATGAGAAGTAATTTTTCTGCTCTACTCAGCACTGATAAGGCCTCAGGGGGAGTATTTTGTACAGTTCTGGGCAACACACTTTGGGAAAGATGTGGACAAATTGAAGAAAGTCCAGAGGAGAGCAACAAAATGATTAAAAGTCTAGAGAACATGACCTCCGAAGAAAGATTGAAAAAAATTGCTTTGTTTATACTGTAGAAGAGAAAACTGAGGGGGGGACATAACAGTCTTCGGGTACATAAAAGGTTGTTACAAAATGGAAGGTGATAAATTGTTTTATGTAACCACTGAAGACAGGCTTAAATTACATCAAGGGAGATTTAGGTTAGACATTAACGAAAATTTCCTAACTGTAAGGGAAGTTAAGTAATGGAACAAATTACCGTCATTGGAGGATTTTAAGGATAAGTTAGACAAACCCCTGTCAAGGATAGTCTAGATAATAATTAGTCCTTCGTCAGTGCCGGGGATTGGACTGGATGACCTACTGAAGTCCCTTCCAGTCCTACATTTCTATGATTTTATGACTAGGCTCTAACTCCTTTGAAGAAGAAATGACACTGAGTTTCTTCTCTGGATTTTTAAAAAATAATTTGGGCAAGATAGGTATATGTATACACTAGAAGATGCATATAATTACTCCTTTGACAATATCTAATCTTCATTTAAAAACCTCCACTTTTGGAATTTTGGGCCTAATTAAAAATATACTTTTAAATATGTTGTGTTCTCAAGTTGATGGTCCACACTGTATCAGTATAGTTCTCATTAGAACTGATTCGAGGGCATCAATGTCTAATTGTCAACATTATGAAAGAGTGACCTAAAGTCACAAAGATTTAACACAATAGTCAGTACTTTAGCCGTATCAGTCCAATTAAGGCTAATCAGCTCTGTAAATGACCTGTTTCTTACTGTACAATGCACATGCTTTTAATATGCAAAAGAAGGGGACGTATATTATCACTGCACATAACAAAAAGGGAATAAGGCAAATATGTATATAATATACTATGGGTTTTCAGCCAAAGAGGAGACACACACATGAACTTTTCACAATATTAAATTTCAGGTATGTTGAATTTCTGAAAATTGTCTCCTGCAGTTTGTTCTGTACACATTCTTTCAAAATGAATGTTTGTCCTTTTCCGTCTAAATGTGTGGAGAGGTTGTTGAAGTTCTCTTTTAGAATAGTTCCTTCTCATCCACAAAAGAGAGAAGACAGCAAGGTAGCACAGTGGGGTCCATGACTGGGGCTCCTCGGCACTACAGCAATACAAATAAATAACAACAAGGGCAATCACTCTAGGACTAACTGAATATCTATCCATTAATGCCAAAGGGAATTTTACTTAAAGATCAAAGGTACAATATAGCCATATAAAAAATGAAATCCTGACCCCATTGATATCAATGGCAAAATTCCCATTGACTTCAGTGGACCCAGAATTTCACCCAAAGTTTTTAATCCTTTACACCTGCCCTATAAGATTCTTAAAGTATATTTTATTAGTTTTTAGCATTTTTGAGAGGGGCAAAGAGAAATCCCTCACATATAGGTTAGGGACAGGAAGATGAAAAGCTGCTGTTCTGAACCTTTCATCCAAAAGCAGAAGTGCGGGGAAACTCTTGTCTCCTGCTGTATGTGCTAACTGAAATCCTAGAGAAAGATTACATGAGGAGAGAGAAATAATTCAAGAAAGGTTTACTAATCCAGTGAGCTAGGACTGATGGATAATCATAAAGATTTCTATAAACTCCCCCATACCTACAATTTGCTACTGTAAAAAGGTGTACCAAGTGTTTGTTTGCCCCCTGCTGGAAGCTCCACTGTCTTGGTGCACTCCTTTGGGGAAGAAGAGCAGGAGCTGCATAGAAAGATCAGCCAGGATCAGCTGCAGGTGGAACCAATGAGAATCAGTCCTACTGTGGCTAGAAGAGCTAGGAGCAGGCAGAAGCCAATCCAGGCCCAGCAGGCAAGGTATAAAGGGCTGTCTGCTTCTTCCAGGAGCCAGTTCTGGTGGAAGCTGGGGCCCAGGAAGCCTGGTGGGATCAGGGCCTGACTGACTGCACCTTTTTATGAGAGTCAACAAAAGACTTTGTGGAATGTAAGGCCCAGGTACGCCAGCTTGAGTTGAATGTTAATATGACTGCTGTAAATCTAAGCAAGCTCACTTACTGAGTGCTCCATTGGTTTACTTGAATCTGTGACCATTATCCTGCGTAAAATAATATTAAAAATATGCGGAGTACAAACCTGTGTTATGACCTACAAGAGTAAAGGGAATACGTTAATCATGATATGTAACTAGAAGTGTCAAACACCTGAGAAAAAAGATGGATGGAAATCTCATAAGAGAGATGAAGACAGTGACACTATTATCTATGGACGGGGGTTGAGACCAAACTTGCCACGCGTGGATTTAGCAGCTGCACTCTAGAAAGACGGGGTGACGTTGGTTGGGTAGCGGGGGAACTTTGAACATAAGAACGGCTATACTGGGTCAGACCAAAGGTCCATCTAGCCCAGTATCCTGTCTTCTGACAGTGGCCAATGCCAGGTGCTTCAGAGGAAATGAGCAGAATTGGTAATCATGAAGCGATCCATCCCTCTGAAGAATGGATTGCCTCTGTAACACCCTTATGATCTGAATGTGTCCACCCTCAGATCATAAAGTTGGCCACAGCCTTGGAGTTCAGCTGTATTCCTCACTGTTTCTAGATACCCAGTAGACCTGGGTACAAAAAGTGGGTTTTACATTTTATTTTGAAAGCAGTGAGATTTGTGGTCTTTCCAACCTGTTCTGGAAATTAGCTCCATTGTCCTGGATCAGGTAGCTTGGGCTGTCCTATTGAGGGCTTTGAAGATAACTCTAAACTTGAGTTTGACACTGTGTTTGACAGAGAGCCAGTGAAGAAAGTGGAGCTATGTGGTGACATGTTCTTTGCAGTCTGTGGTGTTAGACAGACAGATTCATTATGAACCAATGGAGCTCCTATAGGGTTTCTGTTTCATTACTAGTCACAGAGAATTACAATTAAGGCCAGAATTTGTGGTCACTGTGGCAAAGTCTGAATCCAGCAGAATGGGGGGAGGGGGCGGGCACAGTCTCTTGGCCAGTTGTACATGGAAAAGGGAATTTCTGTGACCTGACTTTTCCCACAATAACACTGCATACAAAAAAAATTCCTGCTGACTGAAATAGAGACGGCAAAAAAGAGAACTTTGTGTGCTCACATTAATAATTATATGAGGCACTAAGATACCGCAGTGGTTGGGAATAAGCATCTGTATAGATCGGTGTTCCAGTATTTAAGCTGTTCTTCCAAAATCTTTTTAGTTTTCCTCACTGTTCTATCCCCTCTATTCTTACTTTAAAGAATGTTGACATTCAGCAACACCTGAACAGATTTCTGGCCCTCAGTAGGTGTTGGGGGGGAGTATTGCAGCAACATTGGAGTAACTCTAACTCTGCATTTATATGGAATACACCAAGCTGTCACTTATCACATGCTCTCTCTAGAGACCATCATTAGATCATCTTTCTGTATATAATGTAAAGCTAAAAGTTTGAATACAAATAAACTTTCTAAATCCCCAGCAGAGTTTTTAGTGATGCAAAAATTTAATCTTAATATTGACCAAATAGTTTTGTCTGTACAGCTGAACTAAGAAGAAAACACTGCCATACGTGATTTGAAAACTGCAGAGTTGACTACCACAGTGATATAAAGAGAACTCTAGTCTAGCTGCATGGTATGTGTAACTTTGCCCATTGTGGTCAGATTTCACAGCAGTTGTAATAGAATTTTACCATTGCTGAGATGGAGAAATGGCTTTAGTAAAATACAATATAAGCGTTGTTCAAAAAGGAACGTTAGGAACCTGTGTAGATCATGAGCAAAATATTCATATTTAACCAGTTGGGTGCTCTCAGGACATTTTGTAACTGGGTATTCTATGGCAGTGGTTCTCAATCAGGGGTAGGCATACCCCTGGGAGTGCACAGAGGTCTTCCGGTGGGGGGGGGGGTCGGGTACTCAGCTCATCCAGATATTTGCCAAGTTTTACAACAGTCTACATAAAAAGTACTAGCGAAGTCAGTACAAACTAAAATTTCATATGGACAATGTCTTGTTTATACTGCTCTATATACTATACACAGAAATGTAAGTATAATATTTATATTCCAATTAATTTATTTTATAATTATATGGTAAGAATGAGAACATAAGCAATTTTTCAGTAATAGTGTGTTGTGACACTTTTGATTTTTATGTCTGATTTTGTAAGAAAGTAGTTTTTAAGTGAGGTGAAACTTGGGGGTAGACAAGACAAATCAGACTCCAGAAAGGAGTACAGTAGTCTGGAAAGGTTGAGAGCCACTGTTCTTTGCTACTTTTTGTTAATCCTTTTTGTTTCTTTGGAAGAACAGCACTGGGTCAAAGAGCCAAAACAGCTTTGATGTAAATATGGGTTTTTGTATCATCCTTACATATTTGATATGTTGTCAGGAATTATAACTGAAAGCTGGAGATTAATAGTGCCTGTGAGGTTGCAATATCTACTCAAATGACCTGATAGAGTGGCTGTGTCTTGCACACAAGAATGTATCTTAGATACTGGAAATTGATTCATAGTAGTAGTAAAATTGAATTGGCATTTGCAGTGACTAAAATCATTTGTGAGTTTTTGGGTTTCACAATCTGGAATTTTTATTTATTTTTATATATTTTTTGTAATGAAAACAGGTAGATTGAAGTATGGGAACAAAAAGGAGATTTGCAATATTTTAACCTCTGAATCAGTAAACATAATTATACTTTATGTACAGTATAGTGAAACATGCGGCAGTAAAAGGGAGGATACTAAATGGTTTAAACAGAACCCTGTCCAATTATTGCTGTATGAATGAAGAGGAAGAAATTCCATGACCCTTATTATAGGATCTGTTGTGTGTGCCTTTCCGCTGAAAATGTGTTTTTATAAAAAATAAATAATGAGGTATATTACATTAGGGTTTTTTGTCTTTATTTTTTCTTTTAGGATTAGAAAATACAATTTCATTCACTAACAGTTTATTCCAACATTTGCTGATCATTGCATTTTTAGTGCTGTAGGAGACAGCATTCTTCTGTTTACTGCTGGGGCATTGGCATAACCGATGATGTCCAAAGGAATACTAAGAGTTTTATGGCATGGTATTATTATTCATTAATTATAGTTATTTGTAAGGATATAAATTGACCTTTCTACTCCAGCCCCCATTGTTGTTAGCACAGGTCAGTCTTCAAATCCTACAATTCCTCTGGAAGCTGAGACTCAGCCACAACCATCTCCAATAAAAGCAAGGAAAATTGGAGTGAGCCAGGCCTGTGCACCCTTTGTCTCCTTTCTCACCCATTATATCAAAGGGATACCTCAGGCCTCAGTAGTAACCCCAAGGCTGTCCCTATTAACCACTTGCACAGTCTTTTCAGAATTGGACCTTCAAAGAATCATGCTCTCATGGAGTAACAGCTTCACAGCCTCTGTACTCCTGTATGTTGCCCCACTGGGTATGTCTACACTACAGCTGGGAAGTGCGATTCCCAGTGCAGGCAGACAGACTTATGCTAGTTCTGCTTCAGCTAGCACACTAAAAGTAGTTTGGACGTGTGGCATGGGTAGCGGCTCACCCTAGCCTCCCGAGTCCAAGCCTGCCCAACCCCCTGGGCATGAGCTTTGGTGCTTAGCCCGACCTGCCACCTGTGCCGCAATATCTGCCTGTCTGTCTGTGCTGGGAATCACACCTCCCAGCTGCAGTCTCGACATACCCTATAACATCACAGGCTGTACTACTGCAAGCTCAGTACATCACTGGGCACCTCAGGACTTCTTCAGTCAACAACTAAGTGACTTTCCGCTGCCACCATTCACTTGCTGCAATGTCACTTGCCTCCCTGATTCTTATCACCTCAGTCTGACATCCCACAAACAAAAAGGTGTGGTGGGAATTGTCTGAGTAACTTACATTTTTTTTGTGTATATCTGTATTTTCATATACATGTCTATGTTCCGATAGGATAGAACCTTCAGGACATAACAAGCCTAGGTAATTGTATTACATGAAATGTGTCTGTCATTTTTCTAAAGGTCTTAATCACATTTTTAGGTGCTGAATAAATAATAAAACAATGCGATTAATGTATACAGCACTGTACAGTGGGTGAAGTGTACCAAACATAAGAGGTCCCTGTCATTAATAGCTTACCCCTTAAGGCCCATATTCAGCAAGGTATTTTAGCATGTGGCTCACTTTTAATCACATGAGTTGTTTCATTAAAGTCAATCAGACTATTCACATGCTTAAAATAGAGCTGTTCAAAATATTTTTCATAGAAAAATGGTGTTTCATGAAAAATGATTTTTTAAGGGAAAAAACGGTTTTCAACAAATTTGGGAGTTTTTATTTTGAAAAAAATGCTAAACAAAAGATTTTGAAACAAAATACTGAAACTTGGTATTTTTGAAATTTTTTATTTAAAATTATTGTAAAATTCACCTCTCGCAATTTTTTACTAACCCCCATTTTTCCAGTAGAAAAAGTAAAAATGAGGGAGAGTGGGAGGGAAAAAAACACTTATTTATACTTTTCCCTTGAAAAATGTGGAAATTTAAAAGATTTTCCACATTACTTTTCCAGAGGAAAAACTTAAAAGAATCGGGAAAGGGAAAAATATTTTTTTTCCTAAACAAAATAAAAAAACATATTCTGAGAAATATTTTTTTAAATTTTTTCATTATTTCACAGTGAAAAAATTGAACAAAATGAAAAAGTGTTTTCTTTTAAATTTATTTTGTGAAACACACCACTCCCCACAGAAGAAATTCTACCAGTTCTATTTTAAAGTTGGGCAGATGCTTAAATCCTTTCCTGAGTTGGGGTCATTAGCTGTTGTTTTTATTCTGTTGCCTTCAGATTTTTGGGTACCACACACACATTATTATTTAGTTTCTTGATGATAGGTTTAAAAATATTTAGAAATCAGTCCCTTCCAGATTATAATTTTAAAGTTGGTCAGTTTTGGGTTTGTAGAAGTGAACGATAGTAATAATTTGAAAAAGTCTAAATTGAAGATTCTAATAGCTATTTTTTTTTGCTCTCTTCTAGTAATGTGGATCTTCTTCTTTTAAAATATCATTGTTGAATGGCTTTATTTGTGCCAATTATCTTTCACAAGGTCATGGAACAGATGTCTGCACGTAAAATGACCTTTTTCCAATTAAACCTGTCTTCCCATGGAAATTGTTTTCTTGGTCTGTATCTCAGAGGCCTCCTGGTGACAGTTTGAAAGGGTACACAGACGTCTTTAATCATTGGGCCTAATCCTGAAATCCATTACTCAGATAGTTGTCTTTGAAGCATTTACATTCAATATAGGTGCATGTACAGAGATGCCAATTCATATTTTTGGCTAGACAAACAAATATAATCATAGGCACAGATTAACCCCCTGATGCCAATCTGCCTGTAATAAAGAGTCTTCCACATGTGCATCTTGTCTTTCTCACATAGAGGATGACCTCCACAGTATTACACTGTATTCCTGGAATGCCAAAGAGTGCTGTCTGCAGAATCTGCAAGGAACCATCCGGCTGGGAAAGGAGTCTGGGGAGGTCGCTAATTGTACCCCCCAGCTCCACAGATTTTCTGGAAATGGTAGTATGGGCCCATATTGTTACTTCTTTTAAAGAGCTCCTATATGCCAGATGACTGTTTTTAAGGGGGGATCCCAGCGGAAGCTATGGCCAGGGAGTGTAGGAGTGTATGATTTGGGGCCCCAAGACTCTCTGCCTCATGTGGAATCCCTTGGCTCTGCAGTTTCTGATGGTGGAACCCACTGCTTGTTTGGCAGGAAGGCAACCCCCTCCCAAAAAGCAATTCACTTAAACTCCATGAAATAGCAACAGCGCTTCCTTAGCTCTCGTCCCCTAACATCTCTACTCTACTTGCGCTACATTGATGACATCTTCATCATCTGGACCCATGGAAAAGAAGCCCTTGAGGAATTCCACCATGATTTCAACAATTTCTATCCCACCATCAACCTCAGCCTAGACCAATCCACACAAGCGGTCCATTTCCTGGATACTACTGTGCTAATAAGTGATGATCACATAAACACCACCCTATATCAGAAACCTACTGACCGCTATACTTACCTACATGCCTCCAGCTTTCATCCAGGACATACCACAGGATCCATTGTCTACAGCCAAGCTCTAAGATACAACCACATTTGCTCCAACCCGTCAGACAGAGACAAACACCTACAAGATCTCTATCAAGCATTCTTAAAACTACAATACCCACCTGCTGAAGTGAAGAAACAGATTGTCAGAGCCAGAAGGATACCCAGAAGTCACCTACTACAGGACAGGCCCAACAAAGAAAATAACAGAACGTCACTAGCTGTCCTCTTCAGCCCCCAACTAAAACCTCTCCAGCACATCATCAAAGATTTACAGCCTATCCTGAAAAATGATCCCTCACACTCACAGATCTTGGGAGACAGACCAGTCCTTGCTTACAGACAGCCCCCCAACCTGAAGCAAATACTCTCCAGCAACCATACGCCACAAAACAAAAACATTAACCCAGGAACCTATCCTTGCAACAAAGCCCAATGCCAACTCTGTCCACCTATTTATTCAAATGACACCATCATAGGACCCAAAAAGCTACAGCTCCCGAAAGCTTATGCTCAAATAAATTGGTTAGTCTCTAAGGTGCCACAAGTACTCCTTTTCTTTTTGCGAATACAGACTAACATGGCTGTTACTCTGAAACCCATCATAGGACCTAATCACATTAGCCACGCCATCAGGGGCTTGTTCACCTGCACATCTACCAATGTGATATATGCCATCATGTGCCAGCAATGCCCCTCTGCCATGTACATTGGCCATACCGGACAGGCTCTACACAAAAGAATAAATGGACACAAATCTGACCTCAGGAATCATAACATTCAAAAACTGGTAGGAGAACACTTCAACCTCCCTGGACACTCAGTAAAAGATTTAACGGTGGCAATTTTGCAACAGAAAAACTTCAAAAACAGACTCCAATGAGAAACTGCTGAGCTTGAATTAATATGCAAAGTAGATACCATTAACTTGGGTTTGAATAGAGACTGGGAGTGGCTGGGTCATTACACATATTGAATCTATTTCCCTAAGTTAAGTATCCTCACACCTTCCTGTCAACAGTCTAAATGGGCCATCTTGATTATCACTACAAAAGTTTTTTTCTCTTGCTGATAATAGCTCATCTTAACTAATTAGCCTCTCACAGTTTGTATGGCAACTTCTCTGTATGTATATATATATCTTCTTACAATATGTTCCATTCTGTGCATCGGATGAGGTGGGCTGTAACCCACGAAAGCTTATGCTCAAATAAATTTGTTAGTCTCTAGGGTGCCACAAGTACTCCTGTTCTTCTTCCATGAATGTATGTCAAATGTAGGGATGCTCTGGGTTATAGCTTCACTGCTTAGTCCATCACATTGCTAATGCAACATATTGATACAGCCTGGCTTCCAAGTTCAGAAAGCCAGTGATGCTCTGCAGAAGTTTTTATGAACAGTCAGGGTTATCCTGAACATCTGAGCAAGGAAAGTACTACATACGGTGTGTAATCAAAACCATAAGAAACACTTATTTGTTGGTAGTTTTAAATGAATGAATAGTGTCCTGGTACAATAAAAATGGTGATGGCCATCTAGGAAATTTTGTTGCGCCCTTGAGGCTTGTCTGAGTAGTTTTTACATGAAATACTAGTAGCTGTAGTGTGATTAGAACAATTATAATGCATCATCAGCTATTACAAATATTTACAGGTTTTCTAGGATATGCCAACCCCCCACCCCATACTGTAGACTATTTATTTACTTAATTATTCTCCTTAGAGCAAATGTATTGCTTGTGCCGAATGCTAGAGGTAAAGGCTCTGTAGCCCACTGCCAATCCCGTGAACTGTCCAGTTCTCCCAATTCACTTGTTTGATGTTTTTTCCAGTGATCAATAAGTTATTAGTTAAGAATGTTAATTAGTTTAGTTTGTTGCTTTTCTATTCATGTGAATTTTTTCACTAAATTAAGTTACAGAGACTTCTTTAATTATGTTGTCATAATGTTAACTGGAGTGATCTTTTTTCTAATCAAGTTAGAGCCTTTGAACTGAAATCTGTTAATATCAGAACTGACATGGTATACTTATATGGCACCACAGAATGCAATTAAATAGCCTATTAATTTATACAATATCTCTTACCTTTCAAATTCCCTCTCATTTTAGTTGAACAGGACTTACTGGAAGATTTAATTATATTCCTGAACTTGTGAAAGTGTTATTTTGAATTCAGTATTTTTATGTAAGATTTCCACTCAGTATAATGTTATCCTGCTAACCATGGACAAAAATACATTGTACAATAAAAATATAAAATGAGGTATAAGAAGTAGTAAAATGAGGGATAAGAAGTAATAAGTACAATGCTTGCAAAGGTTAAAAGTTGTGGTTTATATATTGTTTTAGCTTTGAATCTCAAATAGCTACATGGAAGCTGAGCTTACTGGTGACTAACAGGAAAAGATCTTTAGTCACTAAAAGACATTTATTTTTACTTCCAGTGCCAAAATTCATTTGATTACATTTTTTGCTCTTGTAGGAACAGTATGCTTGTTACAGAATGCAGTGAGAATTTAACAAAGTTAAATAATTTAACAAAGTTAATAATTTTTCCTAGAAGCAGTATAGAGTTGCAGGGCTAACTACAGATTGGTGTGCTGAGTGAAATCCCGGAGATTATTTTTTTAAATTTAAGAAGTACATAATTAAAATTTCTGAGTAAAAAATTATTTTCATATGAAACTTTTGGCAGTAATCTATACCACATTTTTTAAAAATGCTGGATTAAGATTCTCCACTCCCACCCCCAGTTATAGGATGCATACAGATCTGTTCAGTTTTTGTATTTGGGAAGTAGATATACAAAGGGAAGAGTTGTTCCGTCCAACCAAACCTGTTTTGTCATGTTCAGAATGTGTTTTGTTGACATTAATTTGCCATAGGAAAATCATGAAGAAATGTGTGTGTTTTTGGCCAAAACAGGAAAACCTACTGTATGTTGGTAGAAATAAGTTATGCCACATAATATTTTTAATCTTTATCAGAAATAGTATTTAGTATTAAGCAAATATTCACCCCAACGTAAGGGATATGTTAGTCTGGACAGTCAAATAGTGCAATATGCTGTAGTTTCATGAGGCACTACCTGGGGATGTTCTGAAGGTGAATATCCATGTGTTTGTTTTACTTGTATGCTGGAATAATTTATAACAACAACAACAACAAGAAGAAAACCCCAAACCAAAAAAGCAACAACGCTGCCTGTTTCCTCCCATTTCTCCTTTCCTGAACGCTGAGCTACAGATGCTGTTTTTGATACAGTTTAGTACAGATTACTTTATAAAAAGGTTTGTTGTTGTTAACGTCATCTGACATTATATGAGTTTGTTGGCTTGATCAGTTTCCTAGTGGGCACCTATCCATGTTTTTTTAAAAGAATAACAATTGATATTGACTATGGTATCACTCTTGCAGGCAGTCTCCACAGAGGGACAGGAGCTTGCATTGGTATGCAAACTGACCCTCTTCCCCTTTACAGAGATTATGCCTCTGGGTTTGAATTGTGACACTCTAGTGGGGCAGTATGAGGAAAATGTGTACACTGTACTTAAGATAAATTCTTATGCTGTCACCCTAAACAAGAGGACAGTATTGTCATTCTTCACAAGCTTTTGTTGCTGCAAAACTGATGGAAAATGTAAATGAGTTTGATGCTGCAATCATTCCATTGACTTCATTGACTTCTAATACATGCAGATGGCTGCAGCGCTGGACTCAGTCCCAATGGTTATAGTACACAGGGAACAATTCTAGTACATCTACTTCCTACATTTGCTGAGCTCTATCAAAACATTAGGGTAGATTTTTGTTCATAGTTAGTAGTCGCTTCCGGCCATTTTCCTGGACGCTATCAAGTGAAGTCTCACAAACAAAGAACACTATTGATAAAAAATTATACTTTTCTACAGCAAACTCAACATTAAGGGTCTATATCTTAAGTATTTAAGTATCTGAAATGAAAATTTATAAACATAGTGGAAGTCTGTCCTATATGCAACATGGGAAGAGGGAAGTGCAGTTTATTTTTGTTCTTGCTAATCATGTGATCAACAATGTTCATATGAGAGAGATTATAAATAATTTAATAAATTAAACATCCAATGTAATTGTTTCACAGAATATGGTGTTAGGAGTGAAATAATAATTTTTGCTGCCTGATGTGAGGTATCCAGTGTTCCTTGGCCAGCTGTAGAGCAGGAAGCTGGTGTGGATGGGCTGAGATTCTCTTAAGACTGTACAAAAACTAAATCTCTCAAAATGAAACTCCACAGGGTCTCTTCCTTCTCAGCCTAGTGATTTGGGAAGCAGTAAGTATTTATTTCCAGATTAAGAAGTAGTTATCACTACAGGACGTATTTATTTGGTATGGACAAAAGACTGGGAAAGGTGAACACTTGGAATAATAAATGAAGTGTATATTATAATACATCATTATTTTGGAGAGGAGTAAAATCTCCTTCAGGGATTAAAAATCTGTCTTTATCCTTATTAAAAATAGTACAACTTTTTTATTCCAAAGTGTGTGTGTGTTTAACTTGGACCTCTTATTTGTAGGGCCCTACAAAATTCATGCTCATGTTTCATGTTTTCAGATATTTACATCTGAAATTTCATGGTGGTGTAACCATGGGGTTCCCAGCCCAAAAGGAAGTTGTGGGGTGGTAACAAAGTTGTTGTAGAGGGGTTGTGGGATTGCTACCCTCACTTCTGCACTGCCTTCAAAGCTGGGCTCTGAAAGCCGCAGCCCGGAGCTTCCTGCAGCTACAGGAGATTCCCAGAGGTGGAGATGGGCCTGATCTCCACCGTGCTGCTTGGAGCGTCCCAGCCATGGGCTCCTAGCTGCTAGTCCCGGCCGGGCTGGGGAGGGACAGGATTTGCTCTTCCCCTGCACGGCCGCTCTCTGAGGGAGAGCAGACTCACTTTCGGGTACCTTATGCAGCTGCAGGGTGCTCTCAGCAGCATGCGGGAGATCAGACCCATCTCCACCTCCAGTAACTTCCTGCAGCTGCAGGAAGCTCCAGGGTAGGCACCTGGGAGTGGGTCTGATCTCTCCCTGAGAGCAGCTGTTCAGGGGAAGAGTAAGTCCTGTTCCTCCCCAGCTTGGAGGGGACTAGCAGCTGTAGCCAGGGCACAGTAGGAGCCCCCCAAGCCGGGGCGCCCGCAGCCCTCCCCTCCCCTCCCCTCCCATCCAATAGCTAGATTTCATGGGGCAGGTCTGATTTCACAGTCTGTGATACATTTTTCACAGCTGTGATTTTTGATAAGGCCCTACCTATGTGTGATATTTAATGTGTTCAGTCTTCTTGTGCCCTGAAGAATTGGTGTAGGAGCAGACGTGGCTTATGTCCCATCGTCAATTACCCCTGCATAATTTAGAGCATTTTGAAGACTGCTTCAAATTATGCTGGCTAGTAAGAGACCAGTCTGGGCCATTGTTTATACTGGGCATGGGCAGGCATTGCTGAAGTATTCTGCACTCTGGTCACAACTCAACCACGCATGCTACAATGGGAGTGCGTAGTGTGGAGCTAGCTATGTTGGCTCTATGTCAGTCGAGGATTTCCCAATGCTAGGAGAGTCCTCAGCTGCCCATTTAGGCTCCATGACACAAATAGGCCTGAGCATGAACTAGGAGCTGGCCCAATGTATTTCCATCTCCTTCACCCCAATCCTATTTTTGCATGTGTATCCCTTTGACTGGTTTTATTTAAGAGCTAATAGCACTAAGCTTATATCTGGGATAGTAGAGGGTGTGGGCATCCCATATTGGGATCTCATTAGCAGATGCCAGTCTGAATGTCCTCCTCTGCATGGGATGTATACCATGGAACAGGAACAAGAGCCAGAATGCTGCAGATTAACAGGGACCGTAGGTCTAGGTCAAGTTATGCAAGGAATTCCTTTGTGACTGGTCAGTTAGTTTAGCCGAGGGGTTCTCAAACTGCGGGGTCGGGACCCCTCAGGGGCTTGCGAGGTTATTACATGGGGGGATCGTGAGCTGTCAGCCTCCACCCCAAACCCTGCTTTGCCTCCAGCATTTATAATGATATTAAATATATTAAAAAGTGTTTTTAATTTACAAAGGGGGTCGCACTCAGAGGCTTGTTATGTGAAAGGGGTCACCAGTACAGAAGTTTGAGAACCAGCGGTTTAGCAATTTTGACCCCTCTCTGTGGCTGTCTTCATTTGTGGCTTGGCCTTTGTCACCGCTATTATTTGTAGTGTATGAAATCATTGTGCATAGCCAGTCCAAGTAATTTGCATCCCTCACATGAAAGTTAATCATCTGAGGTTGGTGTAAGCCTTCCTTCATATTGCTGCGTAGAAACTAATTTGGATGTAGCAAAAATAGGGATAGTTTCCATTTCTCATGGGTTCTAGCGTTTTTCTTTTCATAACAACTCCTCATGCAGTCAGCATTTCTACTTTCTAAAGAATGGATTTACATTTGTATCATGCCCTTATTTGCAATTTTAATGGACATCAACTGTAAGCCATGGAGATTAATGTATCCAGCAGAAAGCAAACTCATGGGTTTTCAAAATTTTACTAGTGCCATTCTGCGTTAAACGTATTTTTTTAATTTGTTTTCCAAATGCAGATTATTGACAAGGAGATTAACCCATTTGTGGACAAATGGGAAGAAGAAGGACAATTTCCAGCACACAAAGTATTTAAAATTCTAGGACAAGCTGGATTCCTTGGAGTTAACAAACCAACAGGTAAAATCTTTACATTCATTTTAATAGATATTGACCAAAACCAAAACCTGCATCTGAAATCTTGGGTAAAATTTTCAAAAGCATCTTATATATTGTTTTCAGACATGTTGAAGGCACTTGGGGAAGTAGAGCTGGGTGAATATTTTGGTTGAAACTTTTTTCACTGCAAGAATGCAGTTTGAGGTTGACAGACATTTTGCAAATTTGTGTCAAATTCACCAAGTTGTTTTCATTAAAAAAAAAAAAACCCGTTCAGAATGAAACAATGAAATTTTTCAAATTGAAATGAGTTTCCATTTAGAAATTTACTTTAATTTTATTAATTTTTAAAAAGATTTTAAAAATTCAAAAAATAAACAAACATTTCTTTTGACCCTAAACTAATTTTTTTCCAAGTTTTCAGTTTGCTGAACATTTGGAAACATTTCATTTCAAGTTGACCCAAAATTATTTTTTTCCCCCAATTTTGTTCAGAAAGCCCAGTAAATCGAAAAATCAGTTATTCACATGGTTCTACTTGGGAAACTAAGTCCCATTGATTTTCACTTTTGAAAATAGGACTCAGACTCTTAAATCACTTAGTTCTAATATCTGTCTGTTATAGACTGAATCTGAACACCTGGACTTTGGGAAAGTTCAGATTCAGATGTGGCTATTGTGTCTATGGCCTGTCCCTACTCCCTCCACTCTCCCCAAGTTGAGGTGCATTCAAATCCGGGGATTTGGATTTGCCTGCTATAGAGATACTAAATTAGGATTTGGTTGTGATTTGTAGTGGGATTTGTGATTTGTAGTGTTGTAATATAGAGTAGAAACCCTTAATTAATTCCAGTATTAAAGATGTTACTCATTCTAATGATATTCTACATACTTAAAATTGGAAATACCACTGGAACTGGTAACAGAAATGAATTTTTTAAATGCACCTCACTGTACGTGCTGAATGAGCAGGCCATACTAGGAAACATACGTGTCCATATTTAGTCTAATAAACTCACTATGGATTGCTAGAAAGAACTGGCTCAAAGACAGAAATGTTGAGTATTCACATTTAAAAATGTTGGCCTTTGTGTGCAGTAAATGTTTTTTCTCATTTAGTTACAGAGTAAAATGAAACAAAAACTTAGTATTTTGTATAATACGTGGGGTTTATTTTCATGTAGTTCACTTCTACGTGTCCCAGCTTTTAGCATAATTTAAATGATAGATGCATAATACATCTTATATTTAAATTACGCAAAATTGAGATTCAGTCATTCTGCTTTTGAGGTCACATTTAAGTGATATAAGGGATAGCATGGATCCAGGAAAGAGGCATATGTTGCTAAATGCACTTTGTGAGTACTCTTAAAAGGGGACATACAATACTCCCCCAAGGAGTTCAGTCACAAATTTAATTAATGCATTATTTTTTTAACGAGCACCATCAGCATGGAAGTATGTCCTCTGGAACGGTGGCTGAAGCATGATGGGATATACAAATGTTTAGCATATCTGGCACGTAAATACCTTGCAATGCCGGATACAAAAGTGCCATGCGAATGCCTGTTCTCACTTTCTGGTGAAAGTGGGCAGCATTATCTCCTGTAAATGTAGTGGGCAGCATTATCTCCTGTAAATGTAAACAAACTTGTTTATCTTAGCGATTGGCTGAATAAGAAGTAGGACTGAGTGGACTTGTAGGCTCTGAAGTTTTACATTTTTTTTTGTTTTTTGAGTGCAGTTATGTAACAAAAAAAAATCTACATTTTGGAAAGTTGTACTTTCATGACAAAGAGATTGCACTACAGTACTTGTATGAGGTGATTTGAAAAACACTATTTCTTTTGTTTATCATTTTTACAGTGCAAATATTTGTAATAAAAATTATATACACTGATTTCAATTACAACACAGAATACAATATATATGAAAATGTTGAAAACCAGATATTTAATAAATTTAAATTGGTATTCTATTGTTTAACAGTGTGATTAAAACTGTGATAAATTGCAATTAATTTTTTGAGTTAATTGCATGAGTTAACTACAGTTAATCGAAAGCCCTAATTATTATTTGTATTACAGTAGTGTCTCAACCTAGATTGGTGCCTCATTGTGCTAGACACTGTATAAACACATATGCAGATACAGTCCTGTTCCAAAGAGCTTATAGTCTAACTAGTCAAGACAGACAAGTGGGCGGGGAAACAGTGGCTGAAAGAGGTGCAGTGACTTGCCCAATGTCAGATAGATGTTTAGAGTGAAAGACAGAAATAGATCCCATGTCTCCTGACTTCCAGGCCAGTCCTGTATCCATTGTATTACAGGTTCTACTTTTTCTATATGTACAAATATTTCAAGGTGCAAGACATGAGGTCAGCTTTACAGGGACCACAGCAGCTGGAAAAACTGTGGGACTGGAGAAGTTAACTGTTCAAATCAGTGGAGACAAAAGGAGATAGTAATGAAGGAAACACTCAAGGCATGCAGTATTATCTTTGTGATATGTTACTTAGAGATGGGCCTAATTCAAAAGCCTTAGATGTGAACTCATCTGAAGTTTGGTGAGTTTAGTAGATGAAATGTGGCTTATATCTCTGACTTTGTGTAATGTATGATTTTTTTTTCTGCACCTACCAACACCATTCAAGTAAATAATAGATTTTAAAAAGAAAAGTTTGGTTTGAGTTTGATTCAGGTTTGGGGTAAAGGCTTCGAGGCCAGCCTGACTAAAAATTAGATATCTATTCAAGAAAATGAATGAGTACAATATGTAGGATGTCCTCAGAACATTAAGGAGTGGAGGTTAGGAACAAAACAAACAAAAAAGTCTCTCCCCCCTCATCAAACTGAACAGCTGAAATGATAAAAAATATATTTTTCCAGGATTATGTAAGGCTTGAGAATTGACATTATCATCAATAATGACAGATTGTTGAAAGAATGGAATTTTTTTAATGTTCATCTATACACTAAAGTCCATGTACACTGCTGCTGGGAGCAAACTTCCTAGCTCAGGTAGACAGACATGCATTAGCTCTGCTTGAACCAGCATGCTAAAAATAGCAGTGTGACGGGGGGGTAGCACTGATGACAGCTTGGGCCAACCCCCAAGCACAGTTCCAGGAGGTCTGGGTGGGTGTGTACTCAGGCGACTCGCCCAATCTGCCACCCCTGCCATGCTACCGCCAGTCACACTGCTATTTTTAATACACTAGCTTGAACAGAGCTAGTGCGTTTCTGTTTACCTGAGCTGGGAAGCTCTCTCCTAGCTGCAGTGTGGGCGTACCCTAAATGGCAGAGCTGTCACTTGGACAGTCGGTCAGTTTCAGGTATTACATCCCTTTAATTCAGGGATCACTAGTTTCCTTCAATCTCGGGGCTTGTCTACACTTAAAACACTACAGCAGCATAGCTGTGTTGCTGCAGTACTTCAGTATAGATGTTACCTATGCCGACAGGAGGGATTCTCCCATTGACATAGGTAATCCAGCTCCCGAAGAAGCAGTAGCTAGGTTGATGGAAGAATTCTTCCGTCAACATAGCGCTGTGTACATGGGGACGTAGGTTAGCTTAACTATGCCGTTCAGGGTATAAATTTTTCATACCCCTTACTGATGTAATTAAACCAAACTATTTTTCTAAGGTAGACCAGGCTTCAGTTAGAAGACTAAGACACTCAGATTCTTCCTGGAGAACGAAAAGGACAAAAATAATCTTTGAAAAACATTTCAGAAAAAAATAAAATTACCATTCCAAGAAGAAGGAGAATTTGAGATCTCTTGAAGGCTTAGTTACTTCCAGTTTAAGATAAAATTTTGTCCTTGTAGAAGTCAATAAGGGTTTTATCTTGGACTTCAGTGCAGCCAGGACTTCACCCATAATGTTTAAGACTATTAAAATAGGAACTTAAATTGTTGACGTGTTTGATATGCATACACACAAACAAATAACTGCATACATAATAAGGAGTGTCATGTACAACATTAATATTTGCACATGAAAAACAGGTAATTCACAATTGCTCATTTTATGTACACAATTACATATTTAAGTTAGGTGTGCTGTTTTTTTAATACGTTTGACTTTGAGGGACAGATTTGCAAAATGGCTTCAACCTACTGTCTGTATTTTTATCTGCATGTTGTTTGCATCCACACACAGAAACTAGGCCTGATTCTCTGTTCTAAGTCTACTTTTCCCTGCATAAGGACTTAAAGCAGCTGGAAATGGCCCATGGAGGAGAATTCCTGTGAGAATTTGTCTATAGCTATTTATTGGGCTGAGGTAGAGGGAGTGGGGGGAAGTCAGGGACATGGCAACTTGGGTTGGCAACTTTCTAATCGCACATAACTGAACACGCTTGCCCCACCCCTGCCCTCAGGTTCTGCCCCTACTCAGAGGCCCCGTCTCTGCTCACTCCATCCCCCCTCCCTCCATCCCTCGCTTTCCCACACCCTCACTCGCTTTCCGTGGGCTGGGGCATGGGGTTGGGGTGTGGGAGGGGTGAGAGTTCCGGCTGCGGGTGCAGGCTCCAGGATGGGCTCAGAAATGAGGGGTTCAGGGTCCGGGAAGGTGCTTCGGGCTGGGGCAGGGATTGGGGGTGCAGGAGGAGATGTGGGGTTCCGGCCAATTGGAGCTGCAGAGCCGGTGCTTGGGGCGGGGGCAGCACATGGAGCCTCCACTGCATCTAATAGTCCAGTGGTGTTAAACCTGCCCCCTTGCAGCTGTAACTTGTGCTGGAGTCGGTCAATTGAAATTCACGATACACATTGAGAGAACGGAGACCCTTTTGGGCATGCTGCATGCTACCTTTTTAACTGTTCATTACTTACAGTAGATGCCAGTGATAGGTGCCTTAGAATAACCTTAGACTCAAAGATATTACGGTCAGAAGGGACTGTTATGATCATCTAGTCTGACCTCCTGCACAATGCAGGCTACTGAACCTCACCTACCCACTCTTGCAATAAACCTCTCACCTATGTCTGAGCTATTGAAGTCCTCAAACCATGGTTTAAAGACTTCAAGGTGCAGAGAATCCTCCAGCAAGTGACCCATGCCCCATGCTACAGAGGAAGGCGAAAAACCACCAGGGCCTCTTCCAACCTGCCCTGGAGGAAAATTCCTTCCCGACCCCAAATATGGCAATCAGCTGAACCCTGATCATGTGGACAAGATTCACCAGCCAGATACCCAGGAAAGAATTCTCTGTAGTAACTCAGATCCCACCCCATCTGACGTCCCATCACAGGCCATTGGGCCTATTTACCATGAATAGTTAAAGATCAATTAATTGCCAAAATCATGTTATCTCATCACACCATCTCCTCGATAAACTTATCAAGTTTAATCTTGAAGCCAGATAGGTCTTTTGCTTCCCCTGCTTCCCTTGGAAGGCTATTCCAAAACTTCACTCCTCAGATGGTTAGAAACCTTTGTCTAATTTCAAGTCTAAACTTTCTGATGGCCAGTTTATATCCATTTGTTCTTGTGTCCACATTGGTACTGAGCTTAAATAATTCCTCTCTCTCTCCGGTGTTTATCCCTCTGATATATTTATAGAGAGCAGTCATATCTCCCCTCCACCTTCTTTTGGTTAGGCTAAACAAGCTCCTTGAGTCTCCTTTCATAAGACAGGTTTTCCATTCCTCGGATCATCCTAGTAGCCCTTCTCTGTACCTGTTCCAGTTTGAATTCATCCTTCTTAAACATGGGAGACCAGAACTGCACACAGTATTCCAGCTGAGGTCTCACCAGTGCTTTGTATAACGGTACTAACACCTACGTATCTTTACTGGAAATACCTCGCCTGATGCATCCCAAGACCGTGTTAGCTTTTTTCACAGCCATATCACATTGACGGCTCATAGTCATCCTGTGGTCAACCAATACTCCAAGGTCCTTCTCCTCCTCCGTTACTTCTAATTGTTGCGTCCCCACCTTATAACTAAAATGCTTATTATTAATCCCTAAATGCATGACCTTACACTTCTCACGATTAAATTTCATCCTATTACTATTACTCCAGTTTACAAGGTCATCCAGATCTTCCTGTATGATCTCCCTGTCCTTCTCTAAATTGGCAATACCTCCCAGCTTTGTGTCATCCGCAAACTTTATTAGCACACTCTCACTTTTTGTACTGAGGTCAGTAATAGTAAGATTGGTCCCAAAACCGATCCCTGAGGAACTCCACTGGTAACTTCCCTCCAGTCTGACAGTTCACCTTTCAGTATGACCCACTGTAGTCTCCCTTTTAACCAATTCCTTATTCACCTTTCAATTTTCATATTAGATGGTAATATGTTTTGTTAAGTGACATGGGACTCAGCCCCTCATTTATATTACATTTGAGATCTGCTTTGATTGCATTGTTTGGTTATGCTGACATATTGACAGCCACATTAGAGGTGATAACATACTTCATAGTAAGTGAAGTGGGAAATGAAAAGCTGTAGTTTATGCTGAGATGTTTCTGAAGTCTATTAGACTAGACTTAATAATAGAAATACATGGTGATCGGTGTTAACTTAAGTTTGTTAGTCCTTCACAGTTCTCATGTTGAAAGTGCTTTATAAATTTTTGCCTAATTAATCCACTGAGTTTTGAGAATGCTGCATAATTCCTCAAGGGAAAGCAGAAGACTACAGTTTCAATTGAATGGTCTGGCAATATGTCCTCTTTAGGATTATTGCAATATTTCTTCTTCACAGTCAGTCAGTAAATGATGAATAAGAGTGTGAGGATTTCCGCCCCCTTTTTGATGTGAAGAAAGACTTGATTGTGATTCGAAGGAAATGAGTATGATATATTGAAGATAAATATTAGTGTCTATTACTTTGTATATAGGTTTGTATTAAGTCTTTTATTAATTGTATAATTCTTGCTCAGCTACAATAAATATTAGAGATATGAGTCATATTGTGTATTAAACACTATAAAAGTGGAAACATTTTCAAAAATTACTAAGTTGCTGCTCTTTGACCATCAGTAGAATTTGTTTCAGAGTAGCAGCTGTGTTAGTCTGTATCCACAAAAAGAAAAGGCGAACTTGTGACCCCTTAGAGACTAACAGATTTATTTGAGCATAAGCTTTTGTGAGCCACAGCTCACTTCATTGGATGCATACAGTGGAGAGATTTGATACACACAGAGAGCATGAAACAATGGGTGTTACCATACACACTGTAACAAGAGTGATCAGGTAAGGTGAGCTATTACCAGCAGGAGAGAAAAAAAACCTTTTGTAGTGATAATCAAGGTGGGCCATTTCCAGCAGTTGACAAGAATGTGTGTGGAACAGTGTGGGGGGGGGGAAATAAACATGGGGAAATTGTTCTACTTTGTGTAATGACACATCCACTCCCAGTCTTTATTCAAGCCTAAGTTAATGGTGTCCAGTTTGCAAATTAATTCCAATTCAGCAGTCTTTCATTGGAGGCTGTTTTTGAAGTTTTTTTGTGGAAGAATTTCCACTTTTAGGTGTGTAATCGAGTAACCAGAGAGATTGAAGTGTTCTCTGTGTGTTTTTGAATGTTATAATTCTTGACGTCTGATTTGTGTCCATTTATTCTTTTATGTAGAGACTGTCCGGTTTGGCCAATGTACATGGTAGAGGGGCATTGCTGGCACATGATGGCATATATCACATTGGTAGACGTGCAGGTGAACGAGCCTCTGATAGTGTGGCTGATGTGATTGTGTACATTTATTCTCCATATACAACACGTGTAATGATTTTCCCTACTATTTGCAAGCCTGATTCCTGTATTCAAGCAGCAATATGAATGTTATATTGTTTTGCTCTGTGAAATTCACAGGAAGCAAATGCTTTGTGTATCACTTTTTTGCCAGTGTGTCAATCCCATGCTTTGATTTTTCCATAACAGCGTCCAGAGTTGGGAATGTAACTCTGTAGATGCACTTCTGCTTATGTACAGAAACCTCATCTTGTTAACACTGCTCCTGAGATGTACTGAGCATTTTCAGTCTTCATTAAAATGAATGCAATTTGAGCGTGTTCCATACCTCACCGAGATTGGACCCATTATGCCTACCTGTACGTATTCCTAGAGTGTGGTGATCAGACAACAAGCGTGAAAAATTGGGACGGGGATGGGGGGGTAATAGGTGCCTATATAAAACAAAGTCCCAAATATCGGGAGTGTCCCTATAAAATCGGGACATCTGGTCACTCTGTACAGCATTCACGCTTATTTTACCTTCACCATTTAGTGGAAAAGATAGGCGTTGATGACTATGTGTTTAAAATGCACTATTCTAAAGCTCCCAGCGCACAGAAGCCAATATAGAGTAAGCACCTGGTGATATACATTACAGATACAGAGAGAATTCTAGTATTATGCTTGCATAATACTAATAATTTTAAAAAATTGTAATAAGGCTTTAAATAGCTTACAGGAATAGGAAATGCTGCATTCTGTTTACTAAAAAGAAGATATTTCAAAGGAAATATAGGTACTCGGATTTTATACATTCCTCTGGCCCAGATTCTCTTCTCTGCCCCTTTTTTCCTGGGTGCAGTAAAGGCCAATGTGTTTGTGGGGCCAGGGGAAGAGAGAGAGAAGGTGGGCCCTCTCACTGTGTTGAGACTGAAGCCCTGGTGGAGTTCCGAGCACCTGCCTGATGGGTAACAACTCCTAAGGAAGTATCTGCTAAGAATAGCCAAATATAGCTTGCCCTGGTACCTGATACCAGCCCCATCCCAATGGGCTCCCCCTCTTGGGAGCTTCAAGAGGGGTGGCATAGGGATAGCTATTGCACCTCTAGACTAGCCAGTGACTCCCTTCAGACTGAGGAAATCCATGGCAGGTAAAGGTGGGCAGTTTCTAGTGCCTTTGCACATCAGAGCAACACATAGGGAGCGGAGTGGGATTAGAGATTCTGATCCTGTATCTTAAAAATAGGGTGACCACATTTTCCAAAGGGAAAATGGGATATGGCTTGGGGCTCACCTGAAACCCCTCCCCGAGCCTCTTCTCGCACGCGGGGCTGTCCCGAGCCACCTGGCATTACTGCTCACCTGAGCCCTGACACGTGGGGCTGGTGTTGCCACTCGTTCCTCCCCCCTGAACATTCTGCACCCCACTGGGGAGCACCCCCCCACTTTTTTGGCAAAACTGGGTATTTGTCCCATTTGCTCTTGCCAACTGATGATCAGTTGGCAAGAACAAATCGGACAAATGCCCAGTTTTGCCCCAAAAAATCAGGACGCCGGGGACAGAGCTTAAAAAGGAGACTGGCCCAGCCAAAACAGGACACATGGTCACCCTATAAAAACGTAATTTATGTAACAAGAAGTGCAGAAGACTGACTTAATTAACAGAACACAAGACTGGGAGACATGAGATCCAGGTTCTGTTCCTATCTCTGCTTTAGCCTGCCTGTGTAGTCTAGGAAAACTTCCTTAGTCTTTCAGTGCCTCTGTTCTCCCTGGTATTCTGGGGATAATAATTGCCTGTTTTAATACTGGTGTTGTGAGGCTTTAATTTAAAATCTTCATGCGGAAGGCACTACAGAAATGCAAACTATAATTAATTAAATAGCCTTGTTCTATGATTGTGTATTGACCCCCTTTCATTAAATTACATTTTTACATTTCTATCACAACAGTTACAACTACAAGAGTTCTCATAATCTGTCTTTTCTGTCAAAGTGCCTATAAGAACAACAGACATTGAGCCCTACGTCTTTGTCAAGTCAATGAAGAGTGAAGAATGTATTTTTCAAGGCTAGGGCAAATTGAGTAGGAGTGAAAATAGGTGAATTTTAATTTGTGATTTAACTGCAAATGATCATTTGCACAGATTTTACACATTACCTTTCAATTTAGCTGCACACATCACTTCATTATGTTGCTAAGAATTTGGGTTTGAATTATGGAACAAATTACGTGTTCTCACAAACGACTTTAAGAGGAAGAATTTTTCATGGAAATAATATCTGCATTCTAATATATTTTAACCAAAAGGTTTTTCTGTAGCTATTCATGGTGGCTACAGTTCACAAAACTGCTAAGCTATGATTGTTTGACAAATCCAATTAGTTCTGAGCTGCCACTTCTTTATAAAATGCTGAGAGTGTGAAGAGAACACTTAAGATTAACATTAAAGGACAAATAGGATTATTGGGTGAAAGAAAAATACAGAGCATAAAATCCCTCCCTGTAAATGAGTTTGATGGGAAATTTTGAAATATTTCCAAAAGCAATCTCTGAAAAAGTCATTTCCTTCACATTTCTAATATTAATATTGCCCCTTTGTAGTGATTATAGATTTCATTGCAATCAAATTATACAATCTTATTATTTGTATTAAAATAGTGTAGAGAGGCCCCAATCAGGGTCCCATTGTGTTGGCTACTGTTGAAGCATAAAATAAGACAGCCCCTGTCCTAAGCATTTTACAAATTAAATAGGAACAAGACAGGACAGTTTGGTTTAGAACACAGTGGAGGGGGTGAGGTAAGGAGGGGAAGGCAGGAACAAAAGGTTATATATGTTATCGATGTTTACAAGTGGGAGGCTTTTAAAGTAATGTAGTAAAATATATTAATAGATTAGCTACTTTTTCACCTACCTGGCTATTCTCATTAGTCAGTTACCATGGGCATTGGAGAAGAGATGGATCTTAAGAAGGGATTTGAGCCAGGCAGAGAAGTGAATTTACATCTTGATTTGAGGAGGGTGTCCCATGCATAAAGGCGGCATGGAAGAATGCACAAAGGTGCTTATGGGAGAGGCAGAGAAATGGGAGATGGAGGCTGCTGCCATTAGTGGACTGAAACAGGTGAGTCATGAAGTGGTATATACATTTATCATATGGTTTTTAAACATTTCTCTTTCCCAATATTATTTTTTTAGGAAGCCCTCTTACTAGAATTGAAAACTGTACTCCAGACAGGGAAGTCCAAAGAGAAAATGTTTTAATGGTTAAGGTACACCAAAGACACTCTCTCAGTGTGGGTGATATTTATGCCACCTGGATATACAGACTTTCTGTCGGGAAACTAAAGCAGGGGCTGGGATAGGAGATTGACTCCAACCTCAAGCCCTGGGGCCTTCTGTATCTTCCACTTCAGATTATGGGCTGATATAGCAGCTGTTGTTCTTCCAGGCCATATAGACAGGAATGCCTAGTCAATGAATCCATGTAATCATAGATCCAATGGCCCCTTCTCTAGCCCTGCCTCAGGACTCCCCTCTGTGCCATTCAGAGCTTCTCCTTACCAGCACTCAGGAAGTGCAGATGCCCCCTACTCCCTATATGGCTTCTCTGTGTTTGCCCTTCTGCCCATATGGAAATCCAGCAGGGTTTCTGTAGCACGAAGAACTCTTCCAAATGATACATTTCACCTTAAGTCCCAGAGTTCATTACAAATCCTAGTGACAAAGTATTCCCTTGGAAATAACCTTCCAGGAACAAATCCAAGGAGTGTCTTGTGAAATATGCTCTTGTCACTTGAATTAAGAATTCTCCTGGGGCCTTGGGCGTAAAGACTTGGAAAAATACAAATTTCATTATAAATGAGACAGAAGTACTAGTGCAGAGAGTCTCACGGTCACCCAGTAGCACTGAAATCTTGAGTGAACCTTTTGGAAAAACAACTAGGGCAAGATCCTCACCTCTGCACCACCCCCGTTGTGCCAGGTAAAAGGGCTTACCTAGCTGGCATAAAAAACTCTAAAAGCCCCAGATCTGCCTGCTAGAGGGTTCCTCCAGTGCAAGCACTGTAAAAACAGTTATAAGGCTGTCCTCCAAGGACTGCCTTGCAAGGCTCTGTGTCGGGGGTGTGTTGGGAGCTGTGTTGTGTCAGAAGCAGCGCTGCTGTGCATTGTGCTGTTAGGATTCTGGGTAGCACTGGAGCCCCTACATACCTGTAGTGGAGCCTACAGGTATGGCTACACTGCAGATAAAAACTGGCCTGTGCCATCTGACTTGGGCTCGGGCTAAGGGGCTGTTTAATTGTGGTGTAGATGCTTGGGCTGTGCTCTGAGACCCTCCCACCTTGCAGGGTTCTGGAACCAAAGTTTCAGCCCGAACCTCTGCTTGGCAATTAAACAGCCCCTTAGCCAGAGGCCCATGAGCCAGTCAGCTGGCACAGGCCAGCCATCAGGTTTTATTTGCAGTGTAGCCATACCCTGTGGGGAGCAGCACTCCTATTCCTCTACTTTATAATGCCCTAGGATATAGCAAGCTGGTATATGTGTGTGTGTTTATATATATAAAACTGACGCAATTGTAAAATAATATCATTTACGGTTCTTAGAGTTCCATTGTGGCCCTGATCCGTGCTTGTTGAAATAGGTGGAAAAAAGAGAACTTGAACAGCGAATTTTAATTTCAAGTGGATGCAGACATACTGTATCCTTAATGTTTCTTTGTCATTAGCCACATACCTTATTTTCTTCTTTCCAGCATGAACCAGAAGTGTAATTTTCATGCTACATCCCTCCTAATCTAGACTTAAGCTTCCATTCAGACAGCACTCAGCGCGGTTAAGAGCTGCATCTATCAAATACATTTGTTTAAGTAACAGCTGCAGTTTCAGAACAAAGAGGCTGTCCTCAGTTTAGTTCATTTTTTTCAAAGTTATTTTGTTGAATAACATTTATTTTTCAACAGACCTAACTTTCAAGCATTTTTTGGTGGGGCAAAAAAAGTGGTTCATGTATCAGGCATGTACTTGTTTTGCTTAGATAGTAGGAAACATCTGTTAGACTACAGATATTTATTGAAACTGGGCTTTATTTCCTTTATAAACACTGTTCCATTTGTGAACAATGAACTGTTTAACGGGAGCAGCATTTTACAATGCATGTGTCCTACAAGTGTACAGCAATTGTTAGCCCTGGAAATAACTTTCTGTGTATGGAGAGTTGATTGAGGTAGCATTTGTATTGCAAAGGGACCATCAATTTTCACCATGTGGAATTATGATTTATTAACTTCTAAATATCTTTTTTCAGTACATTTTTTTTTGTTCATCTATGTATTTGTAATTCTAAATTCTGGTTCTGTTATGAGAGCCCAAGAGGTTAGTGAAGGGGTCATGTAATCACCATAGGCAAGAAGAAACCATAGATAACTGCAAAAAGAAAAGGAGTACTTGTGGCAACTTAGAGACTAACAAATTTATTTGAGCATAAGTTTTTGTGAGCTACAGCTCACTTCATCCAGATAGCTCACGAAAGCTTATGCTCAAATAAATTTGTTAGTCTCTAAGGTGCCACAAGTACTCCTTTTCTTTTTGCGAATACAGACTAACACAGCTACTACTCTGAAACCATAGATAACTGGAGAATTCTCGAAATTAGCAATGGAAATGACATATTTTATTTACCCCCCTGCCAGTGAAGGATTTTTTCCTGCGTCATGTTTTTGAGTTTTTTGTTGTGTTTGGTTTTATCTGACTCAAGCAATGGGGCTTTGGCCATATCCATTGAGAAAAGATTATACATTTTACTGCAGCACTTTAAGAAATTCTTTCTGATACACAATACATAGTACATTTGTGAGGATATTATTTAATAAATCAAAATAAATTTAATTTTCCTCTTATATTAATTCTTTAAGCAAAATCTATTTCTGAGGTTCACTCAGTTCTGTCTTAAACAGAATAAGAGCAGTAACAATATAATGTAATTTATTGCATTACTGTTCTTTTCATTTCAGTTTACTGTGGGACTCTCAAAAAACTGCAGTGGTTAAACTAATGTGATATTAAAACTCTCCCTGAAACTAAATCTGATATTCCCAGAAGTAAGGACAGAAAATATTAGGTTAGACCTCAGGAAATATTTTTAACCATCCGGGGAACTGGCACTGGAGTTGGTCACCAAGGAAAGGAGTCAAGGCACATTCTTTGGAGGTTTTCATGTTCAGATTAGAAATTGGAGTGAAGGCTGAAAAGATGGAAGAAGAAAGATCCATGTGATTCTTTTTGTCCATATGGTTTATGAACCCAGGCTTAAATGGTGGCTAGATTTTCAAGAAGTTTGGCTGAAGAGGGATGCCTAAAATTAACAGTCGTGTGCCTGACTATGCACGTCACATTCACGCACTCCAGATCCACTTGTTGGAAATGGTGAAAAGAACAAACATTACTACATGCCTCAATGAAGGCAAAGAAAGAAGTGGGTAGGCTGAGGGCATGGACAACTACTGAAGTTCGCAAAGGAAAAAGGCACCCCTGGGCAGCGGGACAGCAGACTGTACACCAAGTAAATCTCACTTCAGCAATATTTTGGGGGCTTAAATGGAGCATAGTCTTCCTGCCTGGATGAATTTCTCTTGCAAGTATATATTTAGTAAATTTAATTAGAAACATAAATGGGTGCCTACATTTAAGTGATGTATTTTCCTGTGCAAATAATTGACATGTAAGAGTTTGTGTTGCTTTGTTGTTCATTTCATACAAAATACTTCCTTTAGTTATTGGATGATTTCAGGAACCCATCTTGAAATATTATCCCTTATTTTATTTTCAGTAAGATTTTATACAGTTTGAGAATCCTAATACAATTTGTATCTGACAAAACACAGAAAAATTAGACCCATGGCTACGTCCTTCCCTTACTTCTGGGAGATGCAGTGTGTGTTGGGCAAGTGTAGACTGTTTAAGCTGTGTTGAGTCCCACTCTGTCTCGGGATACCCTTGGCTTGGGCCTGATAAATACCTGACACAAAAGCAGACTCAGTATTCAAATTACAGTTTGCAATGCTAGGAAATTTGAAAACTGTGCCAAATCTTTCCTCTTTAATGCCAGATTCATCGTGTGTGTGTGTGTGTGTGTGTGTGTGTGTAATATTGAAATGTGAGAGAGGGGAGAGGTCTATTTATCTCCTAATGACAATTTTGTTAGTCCTCTCTCACACATTTTCAGAAGAGCAGATATTTCAGATGTAGAGGTTTGACAAACTTTCACACCTGTGAGGAATTAAAAGTGGATTTAGAGGGAAGCTGTATTTAAGGTAGTTAATACAGAGCTGGTTGAAGTTAACATTTTGATCCTAGCATAAATATGAACAGGTTTTCATCTGCTTTTATTTATTCCGTTCCCCCCCACCCCCCACCCCGCTCCTTCCCGGTGGAGGTGGTTCCTAAGGATGTTATGTATTTGAATGGAAGTGGGTGCAGCTGGCAGTTCTGAGTGGAATTCAGTGTATATAATTGATATTTGGGGAAATAACTAGGATTTGGTAGTTGGTAAGTCACTTGGGAAGAGGCTTTTTGTGGTATTATACCTTGTTATAAGGGGTGAGAGGACCAGGGAACTTGGAGGGCAATGGGGGTCTATCATTAGGGCAGGATTTGGTAGTAGAGGTGGGATGGAGCCCCCAAGCTTGTCACTGGGAAGATAATGAATTGGGAACTTGTGCATTGCAGGTTCATCAGTTAGGGGAGAGTGCAAAAGCTAAAAAGGTAGTACCGGCCACATGTCACAGCTGGAGGCTTTGCTAGGATAGAAGCATAGCCCCTGACTAAACCACTCCTGTAACCTGGTAATGGTCACACAATGTTTGTGTTTGATTTGGCAGGTTGAAACATGGCCAGCTGACCTGTTTGCTCATCCCCAATATGTTGTGTATAAGGGTAGGTAGGCTGTTTTCATGTTCTCTGGAAATGGGCAGCCAGTGTTCAGTTTAGTAATACGGGTACATGGCATTGAATCTGTAAAAAAGCTGCTCTTGAACTCTCACTTGTCATGGCAGTGCCATGGAATACTAGAGGCCCTGCAGATCCGCTACAGAGAGCTGCAGTTAGAATTTGAATATTTGGTACACGCTAAAAGTTTAACATGAGATGGGCCATTATGCTACTTATAAGCATTCCAGCAAACCAGCTCTCTTAAATATTTACTAATTATATCTTGCACCTGTTGTGAGACAAACTACAATCAACAAATGAGCCTAGTAAGCCACTGAATAACAATTAACACCATGATTCACTACTTTGTAGATGTAATTCTCTGAGAAAACTAGTGAGGAATGAACCTGGTTCAGAGATTTAACTGGGGGAAAAAAGAGGACTGGATATCTTAGGAAAATAGGCTTTCTTATTAATTTTCTGGTATTTCCTGTTTCTGAATGAGCTGGAAATACAAATAGAACAGTGCTATTTTGGCATTGCCACTTCCACTCTTCCCTGAAATTTGGAAGTGTAGAGGCATATGCTAATGAAAATAATAGGAGAGAAAATATTTTGCATTTGCTGCACTTTTTGAACCTGAAAATGTTTTAGTTATTATTTGTAGTAAGAATAAAATGATTCAGTATTTCATCTCTCTTTGATCTACTGGTTCCATAGGATGCTTAACCCAAGCAAGTGCTGGGGAGTCTTGTGAATGGGTTAGGACCGAGACACATCTACACCTTGTGGGACAGTCAAGTTCAATTCTAAACATCACATTTTAAAAAGATCCATCAGAGAGCAAACAGTCTTTTTGTAAGGTGGAGGGATGTACAAGATTTTGGATGTGAGGTAACCATGGTTATAAATAAACAAAGTTACTGATAAAAGGATCACACTAGTTCCTAAAGGTCTGCTTTTCTGCTGGAGACCAGAGGAGAAAGCCTTTACATATATTATTTTGATTATTATTAGGGCTGTCAAGCAATTAAAAAAATTAATCATGATTAGTCACACTGTTAAACAATAATAGAATACCATTTATTTAAATATTTTCGGATGTTTTCTACATTTTCAAATGTATTGATTTCAGTTACAACACAGAATACAAAGTGTACTGTACTCACTTTATATTTTTGATTACAAGTATTTGCACTGTAAAAAAAACAAAAGAAATAGTATTTTTCAATTCACCTAATACAAGTACTGTAGTGAAATCTCCTTATCATAAAATTCAGCTTACAAATGTAGAATTATGTACCAAAAACAAACTGCATTCAAAAATAAAACAATGTCAAGCTTCAGAGCCTACAAGTCTACTCAGTCTACTTGTTGTTCAGCCAATTGCTCAAACAAACAAATTTGTTTATATTTGCAGGAGATAATGCTGCCCACTTCTTGTTTCCAATGTCACCTTAAAGTGATTACAGGCGTTCTCATGGCGCTGTTGTAGCCGGCATCACAAGATATTTACATGCCAGATACGCTGAAGATTCATGTGTCCCTTCATGCTTCAACCACCATTCCAGGGGACATGTGTCCATGCTGATGACGGGTTCGCCTTGACCACAATCCAAAGCAGTTTGGACTGACGCATGTTCATTTTCATTATCTGAGTCAGGTGCCGCTAGCAGAAGGTTGATTTTCTTTTTTGGTGGTTCGGGTTCAGTAGTTTCTGCATCTGAGTGTTGTTCTTTTAAGACTTCTGAAAGCATGCTCCACACCCCGTCCCTCTCAGATTTTGGAAGGCACTTCAGATTCTTAAATCTTGGGTCGAGTGCTGTAGCTATCTTTGGATACCTTCTTTGCATTTTATGAAATCTGCAGTGAAAGTGTTCTTAAAAAGAACAACATGTGCTGGGTCATCATCCAAGACTGCTATAATATAAAATATATAACAGAATGTGGGTAAAACAGAGCAGGGGACAAACAAGTTTACCCCAAGGAGTTCAGTCACAAATTTAATTAATGCATTATATTTTTTAACGAGCATCATCAGCATGGAAGTATGCCCTCTCGAATGGTGGCTGAAGCATGATGGGATGTACAAATGTTTAGCAACGTAAAGGTAAATACCTTGCAATGCTGGCTACAAAAGTGCCATGCGAATGCCTGTTCTCACTTTCTGGTGACATTGTAAATAAGAAGTGGGCAGCATTATCACCTGTAAACGTAAACAAACTTGTTTATCTTAGCGATTGGCTGAATAAGAAGTAGGACTAAGTGAACTTGTAGGCTCTAAAGTTTTACATTTTTTTGGTTTTTGAGTGCAATTATGTAACAAAAAAAATCTACATTTTGGAAAGTTGTACTTTTATGACAAAGAGATTGCACTACAGTACTTGTACGAGGTGATTTGAAAAACACTATTTCTTTATCATTTTTACAGTGCAAATATTTGTAATAAAAATTATATACACTGATTTCAGTTACAACACAGAATACAATATATATGAAAATGTTGAAAACCAGATATTTAATAAATTTAAATTGGTATTCTATTGTTTAACAATGCGATTAAAACTGTGATAAATTGCAATTAATTTTTTGAGTTAATTGCATGAGTTAACTGCGATTAATCAACAGCCCTAATTATTATTTGTATTACAGTAGTGTCTCAACCTAGATTGGTGCCCCATTGTGCTAGACACTGTATAAACACATATGCAGATACAGTCCTGTTCCAAAGAGCTTACAGTCTAACTAGTCAAGACAGACAAGTGGGTGGGGAAACAGTGGCTGAAAGAGGTGCAGTGACTTGCCCAATGTCAGATAGATGTTTAGAGTGAGAGACAGAAATAGATCCCATGTCTCCTGACTTCCAGGCCAGTCCTGTATCCATTGTATTACAGGTTCTACTTTTTCTACATGTACAAATATTTCAAGGTGCAAGACATGAGGTCAGCTTTAGTAATAGAACAGGGACCACAGCAGCTGGAAAAACTGTGGGACTGGAGAAGTTAACTATTCAAATCAGTGGAGACAAAAAGAGATAGTAATGAAGGAAACACTCAAGGCATGCAGTATTATCTTTGTGATATGTTGCTTAGAGATGGGCCTAATTCAAAAGCCTTAGATGTGAACTCATCTGAAGTTTGTGGAGTTTAGTAGCTGGATGAAATGTGGCTTATATATCTGACTTTGTGTAATGTATGATTTTTTTTCTGAACCTACCAACACCATTCAAGTAAATAATAGATTTTAAAAAGAAAAGTTTGGTTTGAGTTTGATTCAGCTTTGGGGTAAAGGCTTCGAGGCCAGCCTGACTAAAAATCAGATACCCATTCAAGAAAATGAATGAGTACATCTAAGTATTATGTCCTCAGAACATTAAGGGGTGGAGGTTAGGAACAAAACAAACAGAAAAAAGTCTCTCCCCCCTCTTGAAACTGAACAGCTGAAATGATAAAATAAATATATTTTTCCAGGATTATGTAAGGCTTGAGAATTGACATTATCATCAATAATGACAGATTGTTGAAAGAACAGGAGTACTTGTGGCACCTTAGAGACTAACCAATTTATTTGAGCATAAGCTTTCATGAGCTACAGCTCACTTCATCAGATGCATTCAGTGGAAAATACATTGAGGAGATTTATTTACACACAGAACATGAAAAAATGGGTGTTATACACACTGTAAGGAGAGTGATCACTTAAGATGAGCTATTACCAGCAGCCTTTTTGATTATGATGTCAGAGTTGTTTCTGAGGCTGTGGATGGCATTGTGTTCTGCACGGCTGAGGTTATGGCGCAAGTGATGTTGCTTTTCCACAATTTCAGCCCGTGAACGTTGGCGGAAGCACTCTATGTAGAAATCCAGTCTGTTGTTTCAACCTTCAGGAGGAGTCCACCTAGAAGCCTTCTTTTTGTAGTGTTGGTAGGAAGGTCTCTGTGGATTAGTATGTTGTTCAGAGGTGTGTTGGAAATATTCCTTGAGTCGGAGACGTCGAAAATAGGATTCTAGGTCACCACAGAACTGTATCGTGTTTGTGGGGGAGGAGGGGCAGAAGGAGAGGCCCCGAGATAGGACAGATTCTTCTGCTGGGCTAAGGGTATGGTTGGATAGATTAACAATATTGCTGGGTGGGTTATCATAATCAAAAAGGCTGATAAAGGAGGTGCTGTCGTCATCTTTAATAGGTCGGAATATGAACAAGAGGCTGCTCGGCAGCTCTCCAACACCACTTACTAAAGCCATTACCCTCTGATCCCACTGAGGGTTACCAAAAGAAACTACAGCATTTGCTCAAGAAACTCCCTGAAAAAGCACAAGAACAAATCCGCACAGACACACCCCTGGAACCCTGACCTGGGGTATTCTATCTGCTACCCAAGATCCATAAACCTGGAAATCCTGGACGCCCCATCATCTCAGGCATTGGCACCCTGACAGCAGGATTGTCTGGCTATGTGGACTCCCTCCTCAGGCCCTACGCTACCAGCACTCCCAGCTATCTTCAAGACACCACTGACTTCCTGAGGAAGTCCATCGGTGATCTTCCTGAAAACACCATCCTGGCCACTATGGATGTAGAAGCCCTCTACACCAACATTCCACACAAAGATGGACTACAAGCCGTCAGGAACAGTATCCCCGATAATGTCATGGCAAACCTGGTGGCTGAACTTCGTGACTTTGTCCTCACCCATAACTATTTCATATTTGGGGACAATGTATACCTTCAAACCAGCGGCACTGCTATGGGTATGCCAACGTTTTTATGGCTGACTTAGAACAACGCTTCCTCAGCTCTCGTCCCCTAATGCCCCTACTCTACTTGCGCTATATTGATGACATCTTCATCATCTGGACCCTTTGGAAAAGAAGCCCTTGAGGAATTCCACTGTGATTTCAACAATTTCCATCCCACCATCAACCTCAGCCTGGACCAGTCCACACAACAGATCCACTTCCTGGACACTATGGTGCTAATAAGCGATGGTCACATAAACACCACCCTATACCGGAAACCTACTGACCGCTACTCCTACCTACATGCCTCCAGCTTTCACCCAGACCACACCACATGATCCATTGTCTACAGCCAAGCTCTACAATACAACCACATTTGCTCCATCCCCTCAGACAGAGACAAACACCTACAAGATCTCTATCAAGCATCCTTACAACTACAATACTCACCTGCTGAAGTGAAGAAACAGATTGTCAGAGCCAGAAGGGTTCCCAGAAGTCACCTACTACAGGACAGGCCCAACAAAGAAAATAACAGAACACCACTAGCCGTCACCTTCAGCCCCCAACTAAAACCTCTCCAACTCATCATGAAGGATCTACAACCTATCCTGAAGGACGACCCATCACTCTTACAAATCTTGGGAGACAGGCCAGTTCTTGCCTACAGACAGCCCCCCAACCTGAAGCAAATACTCACCAGCAACCACACACCACACAACAGAACCACTAACCCAGGAACCTATCCTTGCAGCAAAGCCTGTTGACAACTGTGCCCACATATCTATTCAGGGGACACCATCATAGGGCCTAATCACATCAGCCACACTATCAGAGGCTTGTTCACCTGCATATCTACCAATGTGATATATGCCATCATGTGCCAGCAATGCCCCTCTGCCATGTACATTGGTCAAACTGGACAGTCTCTACGTAAAAGAATAAATGGACAGAAATCAGATGTCAAGAATTATAACATTCATAAACCAGTCGGAGAACACTTCAATCTCTCTGGTCACTCGATCTCTGAGCTAAAAGTCTCAATATTACAACAAAAAGACTTCAAAAACAGACTCCAACGAGAGACTGCTGAATTGGAATTAATTTGCAAACTGGATACAATTAACTCAGGCTTGAATAGAGACTGGGAGTGGATGAGTCATTACACAAAGTAAAACTATTTCCCCATGTTTGTTCCCCCCCCCCCCCATTCCTCAGACGTTCTTGTTAACTGCTGGAAATGGCCCACCTTGATTATCACTACAAAAGGTTTTCTTCCCATCCCCCCCCCCCCCCGCTCTCCTGCTGGTAATAGCTCATCTTAAGTGATTGCTCTCCTTACAGTGTGTATGATAACACCCATTTTTTCATGTTCTGTGTGTATATAATTCTCACTGTATTTTCCACTGAATGCATCCGATGAAGTGAGCTGTAGCTCACGAAAGCTTATGCTCAAATAAATTGGTTAGTCTCTAAGGTGCCACAATTACTCCTTTTCTTTTTGTGAATACAGACTAACACGGCTACTACTCTGAAACCTGTTGAAAGAACAGAATTTTTTTAATGTTCATCTATACACTAAAGTCCATGTACACTGCTGCTGGGAACGAACTTCCTAACTCAGGTAGACAGACATACATTAGCTCTGCTTGAACTAGCATGCTAAAAATAGCAGTGTGACGGGGCGGGGGGTAGCACTGATGACAGCTTGGGCCAACCCCCAAGCACAGTTCCAGGAGGTCTGGGTGGGTGTGTACTTAGGCGACTCGCCCAATCTGCCACCCCTGCCATGCTACCGCCAGTCACACTGCTATTTTTAATACACTAGCTTGGACAGAGCTAGTGCGTTTCTGTTTACCTGAGCTGGGAAGCTCTCTCCTAGCTGCAGTGTGGGCGTACCCTAAATGGCAGAGCTCTCACTTGGACAGTCGGTCAGTTTCAGGTATTACATCCCTTTAATTCAGGGATCACTAGTTTCCTTCAATCTCGGGGCTTGTCTACACTTAAAACACTACAGCAGCATAGCTGTGTTGCTGCAGTACTTCAGTATAGATGTTACCTATGCCGACAGGAGGGATTCTCCCATTGACATAGGTAATCCAGCTCCCGAAGAAGCAGTAGCTAGGTTGATGGAAGAATTCTTCCGTCAACATAGCGCTGTGTACATGGGGACGTAGGTTAGCTTAACTATGCCGTTCAGGGTATAAATTTTTCATACCCCTTACTGATGTAATTAAACCAAACTATTTTTCTAAGGTAGGCCAGGCTTCAGTAAGAAGACTAAGACACTCAGATTCTTCCTGGAGAATGAAAAGGACAAAAATAATCTTTGAAAAACATTTCAGAAAAAAATAAAATTACCATTCCAAGAAAAAGGAGAATTTGAGATCTCTTGAAGGCTTAGTTACTTCCAGTTTAAGATAAAATTTTGTCCCTGTAGAAGTCAATAAGGGTTTTGTCTTGGACTTCAGTGCAGCTTCACCCTTAGTGTTTAAGACTATTAAAATAGGAGTTTAAATTGTTATTGTGTTTCACATGCATACACACAAACAAATAACTCTGCATACTGTGTCAGGGTCAGGCCAGATGGCTATAGGAGAGTAATAGAAGACAGATATATTAGCCCCAGGTTGAGTAGGTCCCATTTCCCTGGGGAAGGTTCCAGAACAATCAGGAACCTTCTGGAGACAGTTAAGACAGAGAGGCTGATGGTGATCGGTGTTAACTTAAGTTTGTTAGTCCTTAACAGTTCTCACTTTGAAAGTGCTTCATAAATTTTTGCCTAATTAATCCACTGAAGGTTTGAGAATGCTGAATAATTCCTCAAGGGAAAGCAGAAGACTACAGTTTCAGTTGAATGGTCTGCGAATATGTCCTCTTTAGGATTATTGCAATATTTCTTCTTCAGAGTCAGTCAGTAAATGATGAATATGAGTGTGAGGATTTCCGTCCCTTTTTTGATGTGAAGAAAGACTTGATTGTGATTCGAAAGAAAAGCTAATCAAGAAGCTGCTAGAATCAATTAAGGCAGGCTAATCAGGGCACCTGGGTTTTAAAAAGGAGCTCACTTCAGTTTGTGGTGCGTGTGTAAGGAGCTGGGAGCAAGAGGTGCTAGGAGCTGAGAGTGAGAACGCATACTGTTGGAGGACTGAGGTGTACAAGCATTATGAGACACCAGGAGGAAGGTCCTATGGTGAGGATAAAGAAGGTGTTGGGAGGAGGCCATGGGGAAGTAGCCCAGGGAGTTGTAGCTGTCGCATATCTGTTCCAGGAGGCACTCTAGACAGCTGCATTCCACAGGGCCCTGGGCTGGAACCCAGAGTAGAAGGACTGTGAATTCAGAAAAACAGCCAAGGTAGAACAGGAACTTTGTCACAATACATAATGAGTGTCATGTACAACATTAATATTTGCACATGAAAAATAGGTAATTCACAATTGATCATTTTATGTACACAATCACATATTTAAGTTAGGTGTGCTGTTTTTTAATACATTTGACTTTGAGGGACAGATTCTCAAAATGGCTTCAACCTATTGTCTGTATTTGTATCTGCATGTTGTTTGCATCCACACACAGAAACTAGGCCTGATTCTCTGTTGTAAATCTACTTTTCCCTACATAAGGACTTAAAGCAGCTGGAAATGGCCCATGGAGGAGAATTCCTGTGAGAATTTGTCTATAGCTATTTATTGGGCTGAGGTAGAGGGAGTGGGAGGGATGTCAGGGACATGTTAGAACTAGGGTTGGCAACTTTCTAATCTCACAAAACCAATCACCCTTGCCCCAACTCTACCCCGAGGTTCCACCCCTTCTCAGAAGTCCTGTCTCCGCTCACTCCACCCCCCCACCCTCACTCAGTTTCAGTGCGCTGGGGCACGGGGTTGGGGTGTGGGAGGGGTGAGAGTTCTGTCTGGAGGTGCGGGCTCCAGGATGGGGCCAGAAATGAGGGGTTCAGGGTGCAGGAGGGTGCTCTGGACTGGGGCAAGGTATTGGGGTGCAGGAGGAGATGTGGGGTTCCTGGCCAATTGGAGCTGCACAGCAGGTGCTCGGGGCAGGGGCAGCGTGCGGCTCCTCCATTGCATCTAATAGTCCAGTGGTGTTAAAGCTGCCCCCTTACAACTCTAACTTGTGCTGGAGTTGTACAACTGAAATTTGGGGAGAAATGGAGAGAACAGAGAGCCTTTTGGGCATGCTTCATGTGACCTTTTTAATTGTTCATTACTTACAGTAGATACCAGTGATAGGTGCCTTAGAATAACCTTAGATGGTAGTATGTTTTGTTAAGTGACATGGGACTCAGCATCTCATTTATATTACATTTGAGGTCTTCTTTGATTTCATTGTTTGGTTTATGCTGACATATTGACAGCCACATTAGAGGGGATAACATACTTCATAGTAAGTGAAGTGGGAAATGAAAAATTGTAGTTTATGCTGAGATGTTTCTGAAGTCTATTAGACTAGACATAATAATAGAAATACTTGGTGATTGGTGTTAACTTAAGTTTTAGTCCTTCACAGTTCTCACTTTGAAAGTGCTTTATAAATTTTTGCCTAATTAATCCACTGAAGGTTTGAGAATGCTGCATAATTCCTCAAGGGAAAGCAGAAGACTACAGTTTCAATTGAATGGTCTGGCAATTTGTCCTCTTTAGGATTATTGCAATATTTCTTCTTCACAGTCAGTCAGTAAATGATGAATAAGAGTGTGAGGATTTCCGCCCCTTTTTTGATGTGAAGACAGACTTGATTGTGATTCGAAAGAAATGGGTATGATATATTGAAGATAAATATTAGTGTCTATTACTTTGTATATAGGTTTGTATTAAGTCTTTTATTAATTGTATAATTCTTGCTCAGCTACAATAAATATTAGAGATATGAGTCATATTTTGTATTAAACACTATAAAAGTTCAAAGCAAAATTGATATTCCTGTTCATTTTTTATATTATAGTATTAAATTCAGCTGCAGTATTGTACAAATTATATTGTTTCTATCAAAATGGTCAGGGCAGTTTCACTAGTAGTCTTCTAATCATTACACTTAGTATGATACTTCCATGCCTATAGGAAAGTTTATGATTCAGAGGACTCTATTAGGTAAGTTCAGAGTTTAAGGTTATTTTAACTTTTCATTGTTTTACAAAACTCTAAGATGTTGGAAAATCAGGTTCCTTTCCTTACTGATTTTTGACCTTTCCCATTCATCAGATGCTTTTCTCTCTCTCTTTTTTTTTTTAAAGCATAAAGTTGGAATTTATCGGGGCTGTTGTTTAATGTTAAGCAAAAAATGACATATTTAGTGTATAAAACACCTTATTACATTAAAGCATGTTTGTTTTCTGGCCCTCTATCTTTGATTGTATTAAACATAATTGAAAATAGTTACACTAGTTAGCTGTTGCCAACAGAAGATGCATAACAGCCTCATTTGATCAGTACAACACGTTTGAGCTGGTTTATTGGTGGGAGAACAAATTCTTCCCTCTGTTACACCTCTGCAACTCCACTGGTCCCATTCTAGTTATAGCTGACTTTCTGTAAGAGATCTATAGATTTACAATAGGAATATGGAAATTGACCCAGGCTTGGACTTGAGGAAGGGCCCAAGGCTCCAAGAATAAGTTTGCATTGCTGCCCTGGGCAGCTGGTTCCCTGAATACTATATCTCTACTGTAAAGTTAGGGAAATGTTGTTATAGCTCAGATACCACTGTGTGGTAAATCTGGGGGAAATTTTTAAATGGTAACTACTCTGTAGCTAAAAGAAGGAGTTGTTTTATATCCATGTCCAGTTGTTTCATTTTAAGTACTACCCAAGTTCCTATCCCCATTTTTCTGTTGATTATTTCACAATCTGCACAGGTAATTGGATTTCTCATTTTAAGGAGCTTTTGTGAGACTAATAGACATCTGAGTCCTTTATTGAGATATAACAGTCATTGGGTGCAGGGGAGCTGTTTCAGAGTTTTGAGTCTGCTGTTGCAAAGGCTCTTTCTGCTGTTCCATTGTGACTTCAGTATCTAGCAGTGTGTAGTGCTGAATGATTGAAACTGCTGCGGTGGATTTCTGCTTTAAGGATATGCATGCTTTAAGTGACATGGATATATATTCCTCTGGTTGTTTTGTGCATCAGAGCTCAGGACCTGGAATTGGAATCAGTAGCACTAGGAGATCTAGCGTAGATTGGGGAACACTGGTACAATATCCTCTCTTCAGCTTGTTCCCTTTGGCAGATGGGTACCAACCCCTCTGTGGCTTCTGTGTGAAATTCTTGTCCAAACTTGGAGAGCACTACAGTAGTTTAGCCTGAAGGTAGTGAATACACATACTACTCTGGCCAGTCCTCCTCTCAGAGGAGGGGGGCGGAGTCTTTACTTTGGTCAAAGATGAAAGAAGGTGTGCCCTTTGTGAACTGTTGTTGTTTGATTCTCCATGGTCAGCAGAGTTTCCAGCATGATTGAGATTGCATAAAATCTTAACTGCTAGAGCACATTTGGCTTCAGTTGAGGGTGCTTACTTCTTTTGACTATAGTGATCTCATTTTCCCTGGATTTAGTTTAAGCCATCTGGGCTTCGTGTAAATTGTATTTCCCCCAAGATATTGTTATCTGTGGGACAGTTTGCCTTCCCTGAATGAAAAGAATGTGTAGATCTGTGTTACCGGCACACTGTTCCTAATGGTTGCATGTAGGCTTTACACAAAAGTAGTTATGGGCTCCACATGTCACTTCTTCTTCCTGAGAACACTATCTGCCCATCAAGATTCTGAGATCTGTTGGGAAGGAATGACAGAAGCCAGCTTAATGAAATTCCACTTACTTCTGCCTAGATACATAAATGAGTCAACAGTACTTTGTGATCAAAAGCAGCTGGTAGGTTGAGTAGTATCAGTGTCATTGTCTTGCTCTCTCTTTTGCCATGAGGCAGTTGTCCATCAGTATGACCAAGAAGGTTTCTGTTCCATGTCCTGGCCAAATCTTGCTGTGTTATATGTGCCACTTGAAGTTAATATGGAGTCGAGTAGCCATTATTCAGTTGAATAGTCTTATTGACTGCTTACGTGAGTAAGAATTACTCATGCAAAAAAGAATTTACAGAACAGGTCTTTGTTGCATTGGTTTATTGGGATATTGTGGCATAAATTAATTACCATTTGATGCTAGTTAGGTACACTTCTAGGAGCTGCTTTTCCAACTTTCACTAATAACCTGTTGCAAAACCAGAAATAGCAAATGTTATTTCCTGCAAATAAGAATCCAGTACAAAACAGTACAGGGACAGGATACAGTGAAGCTGGTTGTTATTTTTCACAGCATTTTAGATAAAGGCAACAGGAAGTATTTTGTGCAGAATGTGTGTTTCAACATTGTTTTTCAGAATTGTGGTGATCTGCTGCTGAGCTACTGGATGCTTTTCAGCTGAGTCTGTTTAAAAGATACTCTGTCCAAAGGATATTCATCATCATGCCAACAATTTAATTTTGGGGGCCTTGAATTTTTTTCTCTTGTATATTTTAAAAGAATTATGCAAATCTGTTCTTTATAGAGAGTGCATAATATGAAATTTCAAGGCAATTTAAATCATGTACCAGTATAATTCCAGAGAAAACCATGCACACAGTAGGATACAAAAACTATGTTTGGAAAATGAAATAGCAGCAAGGCAGTAAGAAACAACACAAGCCTTTCTAATAGGGAGTAGCATTGAGCTGGGCCTCCAGGTTCAGTGGGCTGGTTAGGGCTCAGTTTGCTGTAGTGTCAATATACATCAGGGAATATCAGCTGAGTTCTGTGAGGTCTGATTAGCTACTCAGGCTCTTCCGGAGCTGCTGCTGCTAGTAGTGGACTTGGAAGAAGGAGTGTCTTGGTTTTCTTGGGGCAACAAGGAGAGGGAAAAGGAAGAAATAGGTGCAATTGGTCCCAAGAGGAGGCAGTGGGAGGAAGCAGTAATTTGCTTTATACTGCTTTCCTGGTTTGTTCATTTTTCTTCTGCCTCCTTTCTTGCCCCAGTAGGCAGACAAGGTCTGCCTAAAGATTAGGGCTTGCCCTACTTTCTGATATTCAGATGGATGCAGCAGTCGTTGATTGCCAGTAACAGGAATATATAAATATAATGAAAAGAGAGGTCTGAGATAAAACTTTAGCTATTAAGTAACAATAATAATATGTATAGTCGTTCTTTGCAATTACTGCATATATTTTTCACCCCACATTTTTTCGACATATATTTCTTTACTACTTTGTTTAAATTAATTTTTATAATACGCTGGGAGCAGTTGCTAGAACTATACATGCAGCATTCTCAAGGGATGGCTGTAACATAGAAATATTAGACTTGTTGTCCAAGTGCTTGGGATTGTGTGGTAAAGGAAAACAAAACTATCATACTCTGAAATTTAGTACCTGTATTTTGTTCTTTCCAAATCTACTTTGTGATCAAATCTACACTGTCAGCTTTTAGTTTCATTTTATTGAAAAACAAAAGTTGGTGTACATTTGGGTCACCCTCAGTCTTGCTTCATCCGCTGTTCTTTCCCTTGTGTGTTCACATGGCCTCCTTTCTTTGTGTAATTCTTAATCAAACGAGTAGTGCATCCAAGTAAAATAGTAAAATCACAAAAGCTCATAATCCTGGCCAGATAAAATAAAAAATTTATTCCTGGAAGTCTGCTTTTTCCTGAGAGCCGGTGTTCTGAAAAAGCTGTTATTTTGCTATTTTTTCTGCTTTCCGTGGCAGTTTCTTTAACTCTGTAGTTGAGACATTTGCTGGTAAGAAGCTGGAGAGAAGAAAAGCACTAGCTCTGCCAGTGGGTTGGCTTTTCAGGGAAAATCTGGTCATTCGTTATTTGCAATTTTTGCCATTTGTTTTAATTTTCAAGTACTGCTCCTTATTTGTCTCTAACATGCCAGCTAACATATATCTAAGGAACCCAAACCTCACTTACCTCTTGTACTAAAAAAGTTCCCATTATAATATCTCATAAATACTTTATATTCTGGTCATTGCTACAAATGAAACCAACCCACAAACATACATGTACTCGAAAAGAAAGAGGAGAGTGAGTCATTGGTATAGGACATTTCCTTTTCTGGAGAGAAGAATATGTTTTGGGCAATATATAGCAGCTTTTCTATAACTGTAATGTTACAGAAAAACCTTTTTGGGGAGGCAGGTTAGCTAATGGCAGCTTGATACTCCACTGATTTTGCAACTTAAAACTTTGTCACCAAAAGTCATTGATGTGACCTGTGATGAGGTTCTCTTAGTCCTGTCTGTGCCAGAATGCCTATACCATGCATTTTTGTTTTGTTTTGTTGAGATCTGCATTTTCTCTATCTCTGGCAAGTATATATATGTATGTGCTTGGGTATTAAGGAGGAGAGGGACTAGTCTTGTTACTAAAACATAGGACTGAATGTTGGAAGATCTTGATTCTTCTGCTCCCTGCTCTTTCACTGATTTCCCATGGGTAAGTCACTTAATCTTTCCATGGCCTTGTCTACACTGGAAATGTGCCCCAATTGTAGCAATCAGTGGCCAGCTACTGATGTAACCTGAGTGGTGCAAAACCCAGACGTAATCAAGAAAGTTGTGATTTGGACCAATAGAGCTAAGCCCTGCTTGAAACCAGAGTAAGTGCCACAAGTACAAATCATGGCTTTGTTTCTCTACTTTGAGTTAATTGGGTGGAGTGCACTGTAAAGTGAAATTATGAATAAAATGTGCATACTTCAGGAAATGAAGTGGTGGGGAGAAGCCATAGATCTTCAGGTGCTCTTTAATGACCTGGAAATCAAAAAGGAATCCTACAAAAAGAGGAAACATGGACATATTGCTAAGGATGAGTACAAAAGAACAGCGCAAGAATGAAGGGACAAATTCAGAAAGGCTAAGGCACAAAATAAGTTACATCTAGCAAGGGATATAAAAGGCAAAAGAAGAGGCTTCATCAATACAATATGAGCAAGAGAAAGATGAAGGAAAGGGTAGGCCCCCTATTTAGTGGGTGAAGGAAAGCTAATAAGAGATGACGTCAAGAAGGCTGAGGTGCTCCAACCCTGTTCTGCTTCAGTCTTCGCTAAAAAGGTTAATGGTGACCAGAAACTTAATACAGTTAATATTAACAACAAGGGGAAGGATCACGAGCTGACTAGGGAAAGAACAGGTTAATGAATATTTAGATAAATTAGGTGTATTGAAGCCATGAAAGTCTTAAGTAATCTTGGAATCATTAGTGATTATCTTGGAGAATCCATGGAGGATGGGTGAGGTCCCGGAGGACAAACAATCAGTTTGTAAGAACCTAAAAGATAATAGGGTAATAAGTAATAGCTAACATGGATTTGTCAAGAACAAATCATGCCAAATAAATATAATTTCCTTCTTTGACAGGGTTACTGGCCTAAGCGATGGGCAGTGATGCCGGTAGATATATTATATTATATCTTGATTTTAGAAAGGCATTTAACATAATCCCACATGATGTTCTTATAAGCAAACTAAGGAAATATGGTCTTGATTCAATTAAACAGGCTGAAAAAAAGACATGCTCAAAGAGCAGTTATCAGTGATTTGGTGTCAAATTGGGAGGACATATCTAAAGAGTTCCTTCAGGGATCAGTCCTGGGTCCAGTCCTATTAAATGCAGAAAACATCCAAAATATTTAAATAAATGTTATTCTATTATTAATAGTGAGACTAAAACTATGATTAATTGCAATTTTTTAAATCTCATGATAAATCATGATTGGGTTTTTTTTTAGTAACTTGACAGCCCTATTTTTAATGCCACACAGATTAACCTATGGAACTCACTGCCATAACACATCACTGAGGCCAAGAATTAGTAAGGTTCCCCAAAGGATTAGATGTTTATATGGGTAAGAGGAACATCCACAGTTACATTAGAGCAGTTTATATATATGTGTGTATGTGTATATATATATATTATATATATATATATATAATATATATATAATATATATATATGAATGATATAATTCTTCACATGTCAGGTCATAAACTGAGGGTTAGGAACATACTTACACTATGAGAAGGTCTGTAATTGTTCATTAGGGGGTTTCTTGTACCTTCCTCTTCAGTATCTGTATTGGCCATGTCAGAGTCAGGGTACTGGATTCAGATGTACCACTGGTCAGATCCAATAAGGTAATTCCTTAACTTTTGGTACTCTCATTATTTGTGTAGAAGAGATTTCATTTCATCTCCCCTTCTTCCTGACTTATTGTGAAAGCACAACCTACCTTCTGTATAACTTCTTCTAGGAGAGGAGGGTTTGCAGGGTGTCCTGATTCAGTAGGGACAAAGGTTCAAAGTTCAAGTGTTTCCAAAATATCTCCGATGTCTTCAATATTTCAGTCTATTTCTCCACCCCCCATGCACAACCTCTGAGAGGAAGCTTTTGAAGTATATCTCTGACTTTGCACTCAAGCCACAGGAAAACCCTCCTTCTTGATGATGTATTTAAATAATTGTTTATTATTGAACCACTTTTAATAGACTACCAATGTCAGCATAGGTTGGCTTCTCCTTCCTAATATTACTGACATTCTTCAGACATAGCTTTCTACTATAATTTTCCAGCTGAGTCGCTACACTGTTTTCTTACCCAGTTCTGTTTTTTGGCATTGGTGTTGGCCACTTGTTGTTCCTCTGACAATGGAGGAATATTTCTACTTGTTTTTTAAATATATCTCTTTGAAGTCAAAATTATTTATGTATTATCAATAAAATTACAGTTCACAAAGCACACACCCAGTAAGTACACTCTCCCTGTATTTTGTTTCTTCTGACTGGTATTCTGTGGAAAAACGTAGAGGAAATTTGGACTCTTCATTTTAGAAACCAAAAACAAAACAAAACCAGAACTGGCAATTTTCATAGTAATATATATCTGGCATGCCTGAAACCTAATGCTTTTGAAACATGTTCCCTTTTCTCACTACCTACTTGCTATAAAATCATTGTTGTTCAAAGTAAAATTTTCAATGATTTGAGACAGATTTAGACAGAAGGATTTACTTCCCTTCTCTTTATGGGAAAAGCTTATTAAAATTTAAATTGGATATACACACGATGACTTTCTTATTTGTTCTTTCTTTATTTTGGAGTCTTTCCGTAATCTAATCAGGGATTTTCTATTTTGGAAGGTAGATAAAGCAATTCCCCCCTTTAGAATGCTAATAGGGGGATTCTGCTTCCTCTGTTTCTATCCTAATAGCTCTGAGAAGTTAGGGTCAAATCCTGGGGTCGGTGGAGTGAATGCTAACATTATCTTTGATTTTAATAGAACTTGGATTTTGGATTTTTTTTTAACTGTTCTACCTGAGAAATTGACAATTTTTTAAAATTTTTTAGTAGAAAAATGAATCAAAAATAGACCCAAGGGGAGGAATACTGTAACTTTTCTTAGGGCTTGTCTACACTTAAAAGGCTGCAGCAGCACTGCTATGAAGATGCTATCTATGCCTTCAGTGCTTCAGTGAAGATGCTATCTATGCCTACGGTAGCTATGTTGATGGGAGGAGCTCTCCCATTGAGATACCAGGAATTAGGTCGGCATAACTAGATTGCTACTGTAGACCAAGCCCTAGTCTACTTTTATTTTCCAATATATATTTCCTGTAAATAGTCTCAATAGGGAGAGAAGCACTATGTAAACTGGCACAAAGAAGTGTTAGCTAATGTTTTTCTTTCCCTGTTTCTTGAGGCAAATCTTGGAGCTCTTTCTAGCACAACCAAAGGCTTCCTGTGGACAACTCTGATGTAACATTTGGCTAATAGTTTAAACGTGGCTCTTTCTCTAAAGCTCCTCAAACTCATTCTGCTTCCCCTTTGTCTTGTGCTTAGCCATGTTCTCTTCAGATCTATGTAGGTAGAATGACCTCTGCAGTAAGCCAGTGTCATTATGCCTAGGGTTGCTTTGCAGCACAACAGGGAATCGTTTAAAAATAACATCTCATTTATCTATTCAGTGCTTCTCTGAATTTTCTAATAGATAGTTAAAAGTCACCCATTTACAGATGACCTTCCTCACAAGAAGAATAGTGCTTCCCGTATTTCTCACATTCCAGGTGTTTACCCTGACTTAACCTTAAAAATCAAGGTTCTGGCTATTCAGAATTGCATTTTCTTGCACTGCTGACACCCCCCCCCCCAAAGTTGGGAGAAAGGTGGGTAATATTGCTGCATTCTGTGGGTGATTGGAGCTGTCCATCTGGGGGGGAGAGAATTAATTTCCACTAAGAAAGTACATCCTCTGCTGTCCTGCTCATGCTCCCTTCCAGCCAATGCCACTCACTTTATGGGCTGTGGTGTCCCCTCTAGGGGTCCCCTGGTAGAGGGGAAGTTCCAGCATTGCTGCAGGTTGCTTTGCAGTCTGGTTTATGTTTGTAGAATTAATTTTAAATTGAACAATGTATCTTTTTGAGGGTGCCAGACGTATTTTCTTATTTCTAGACCATCAATTGCCTTTAAATTTGAAATATAAATCTAAACCATCATAAACCAGCCAGCTTCCACAAAAACTGCAGGGCTCCTTTAAATAACTGTTGGACCTGTATTTGTGATAGTGATACGTTGTTAGCTTTAGAGTGGAACTCTCTTAACTCCAAATCTTTGGGCTGATGGAATGTAACTCTCTGTGATGGGGTGGACTGGGCCCTGAGGCCCCTTCTGGAGGCCTTGTGGCCCTGCCACAATCTGCCCTGGAAAAGGGCAGTAGAAGGGTCCTCCAAGCTGTGTAGAACGGCTGTGTGGGAAGCAACCCATCAGATCTCAGCAGGCTAATATAGGAAGAGCTGCAGGGCAAGACTGAAAGCAGTTCCTTGCTAGAGCTGGAGGAGAGTGGATGATGCTCTGGGCTGGCTGCTGGGACTCCATTAAGACAAGGCCCTGAGGTAAGGGTGAAGATGGCATGGGGCCATGGGGAAGTGGCCCAGGAAATTAGAGAAGCTGTGTGACATAGTTAAAGGGACAGAGCAGACGGCTGCTATCTATGGTATCCCTGGGCTGGGACCCGGACTAGTGTGTGGGGTTGCCCACCCCAACCCCTGTTACCACTGGCTTGGACATTAAGGCACCTCCAGAGGGGGGAACTGAACTGCAGTGGCCCAGCTGGAGAGTGGTGGCCAGAAAGGCCCTTAAGAGGGCGAAGACTTTGTCACCAGGGAGGGAGCTCTGGGGCACTGTTCTATCCCGGAGCGGAGACAACTTGTGGGAGACAATACAGGGGGCACTGAGAGAGATCCCTTTGGATTTGTATCCCAGAAGAGGTTTTGCTTTGTTTTCATCACACAGAGAGTCTGTGCGTGACTCGGCCGGAGAGCTGAGTCACCAAAGACACACCACAGCATGAGAGAGTGCAAGCACACGCACTCGGCCAGGGAGCACCTGCGAGAGGTGAGTGCAACCCTGTTACATTCTCTAATAAATCAATCCAATAAAGGAAGCTTTCTCCCCCGCCCGCCTATTCTCCACTTGTGCAAAACTGCATAGCCAGTCACAGTACAGCCTTAGCATAATCCTTCTGCCAGTGGAGTCGGCAGTAACAAGGGTTGGGTTTGGTATCTAGGGTTTCCTCTTAACAATACAAAACAGAATCGGCTTGAGGCCCTACCCCATAATCTAGGAAAATTTAACACCACCACCTGGGCACCTCTAAGTGGAAATACTTTCCTTCTCACCAACACTATGTCTGTGTGTAGCAAAGAAAATTTTTAATTAAAAGGGAAGAGGAATCCAGCATTAATTTGGGAAAACACCACAACCACGATTTAAGAGCATATGACCAGGAGCAAACACCCATGCCAGAGTGTGCTGTGTGGTGTCCTTTGCCTCAATTTCTGACCTTGTGGTGTGAAAGTTCAACAAACAAATGTCCCTTTAACATTCCACTCCCCTCTCCCTCCACTGCATCGCACTCACAGTTGCTGTCCTTGGTCAGTGAAGACCGAGAGTTGTGTTCACAAGTTTGCCTTCCACCCTGGGGGAAGGAAAGCATAGAGCAATGCTTCAACTGCTGCACCACCTCTGTAACTGGCTTACAGTTGCTGTCGTTCACTCTGCCCTCTGTCACCACCGTTTACTCTGTTGCTATTCGCTGCTGCTCTGTCCTTCATTCTGCTACCATTGGCTGCTGCTGCCTCTGCTACCACTTTCTCTCTGCTACAATGGCACGTTCTGAGATTCCACCACTTACCTCAGCTGTCACCAATTTCAGCAGGTAGCAGGGAACCTCACTGCTAGTGCAGGCTCCTTCTCTGCAACTCCGTCCCACACTAGGTCTAAGGTTCAATACGTGGTTATCACTGATTTCAGCTCTAGTAATGACAGAGTGAAATAAGGCCTTTTAGTTGATTCTTAGCAGCTCTGTCTTTAAACAGTGGAGAAGGGAGGGTCAAATGGTGTCTAGGAATCCCTAGGAAGAGCCCACCCACTCAGGTAGGAACACCGATCACCACCCTCTCTCCTTTCACTGGGGTTTGGTATCCCCTACCCCCTACTTAATGAATTAAGTTCTGTTTAGGGTGACCCCTCTCAATCAGGGAAGGTTATGTACAGTTCTGCTGCCCTTTTCTCATACAATAAGGGTAACATTTCATAACCCCTGCACTCAATACTGAAGAGATTTGTAACCCAACACCAGCCAAAATTGATCATTTGGGCAAAGCAGCTCCATCATGTGGCTCGCTTAGGCAGAGTGGGTGTGTCCATGCAAACAGGAGTTGCTCCTGAAGTCCTCTTCCCCAGCTCATCATGAGATGTCAGGGGGAGCTCACTCAGATCCTGCTTACATCAGGAATCGGTTAAAACCCTTGTACCTATCCCTCTCTCTTTCCTTTTGTGATGAAATGAGGGTGGAAGTCATAGAACTTCCATGTTTGTCACGGAGCAAGATGTGGTTTCTTAGTGAGGATGAGATAAATTTCTGGAATACCTTTCTTGTGTAAAGAAGGAATTATTTCCACAGGAAATAATCTGCTTTTTTTTCCATCAAGTTTACATCATAACTATATTCAAGCTCCTAATTTTCTTTTCCAAATTAACATTAAATTAAACTTTTATTTACTGATGAAGACAATCCAATTTCTTTTCTCCTGGTGTGTAAGCTACGAAAGACAGAGGTTTAATTTTTGGCTATCTGAACTTTTTCTATGCCATTATCATAATTCGTTGTTTTGAGGTGGGGGGTTAAGTCACCATCAGGCCACCAAAATATTTAAAAGATATTGTGGATTCTGCAGGATATTTTAAACTTTTTTTTAACTCTGTGTGTGTGTGTGTGTGTGTACACACAAACGCTGAAGACTGTGTGCCAAATTCTGGTTTTATTCCCACCAGTGTAAATCCACTGAAATCAGTGGAGTTGCTCTGGAGTTACCTTTGCATAACTAAGATCAGAATCTGGATCTTTGTACATTTTTGTATAGTACAGTACCATTCTCTCATTTAGTAAGTGGAGGAAAATATTTCATCAGACTGCTGTTTATGGGAAGGGTATGGCACGTAATGGAACAGCATGAATCAGATTTTCTCACTGGATATTTTTCAAGCAGTTAAGTAGGCTTCCGAAATACACTGTAAATAAAAGTACAGAGTTTCAACATCTTTTCAAGTCTTTGATCCTGTTAAAGCTTTAACAGTTTTTCATTCGTCCTGGCGTAAGGAAAGAGATTAAGATAAAATCCTCAAAATGAAAAATAACTTGGTGTCCAGTGTCAGTACTGATAAACCGAAGAGTTCAAAACTTAGAACATGAGATTGGTATCAAAATCCTGAGGTTTAACACTGCAATAACCATTAATTGGTTTTACAGTGTAATGAGATTGCTGCAGCTAAATACATTGAAAGCGTGCAGCCAGAAGGAAGTAGTCACACAAAAACCATTCTGTAAATTTTGCCTGGCAGGACTGCCACCTCTCATGTTTCCCGCTTATGCTGAGCTCTGGGAGGTTCAGGGTGAATGCTGGGAGGAATGGAGAGTTGTGGAGAGGATGGCCACTTCACATGGCATTGTGGTCTTCCAGAAACTTGCCAGTTAATGTTTTTCTGCTGTCCTACTCTGTGATTTGAATCCTTCTAGGCGAATGACAGCTGGCGTGAGGGTCTCCCTGGCAGCCTGACTACAAAGAAACCAGAATACCAAGTAACTAGCACTAGGAGGACCAATGAGAGCCTCATGGATATCAGCAGATCATTTGTTTCAAGGGTCACTCCTCCTCCTATTTCAATGAGGGGTAAGGACAAGCTCCCCTGCAACGGAATATATAGAAAACTTTGTGAATGAAAATTTGCAGACTTCTACAGGGAGTAGCTGAACAATAGGGCCCTTCATCCTGTCCTAATAGTAACTTAAAAGTCTTTTGAATGAAAAGCAAATAGCACTTAAGGAAAAAATCCTATACTAATTTAAAATAATTTTCACTCATTTTTAATGTTTTATTAAAATACCATGATGAATAGTAGAGGTCCATGTTCTGAAAATGTCTCCACACACTCTATAATCTCTTGCTCTATGTAGGAGGATAGAGTATATATTTTGGAACACAAAGGACTTCATGTGAAGATGGCAATAATTATACAATATTACCTTTCAAAGGCAGATTATTCTATAGGACTTTATTTTTGACACTGTGATGTTGCTTTTAATTTAATATTGAGTATAATCAGTGACTTATTTTTTAAAAGTAACTACAAAACTCTATGGTTTAATTACTAGAAATGAGCATATTAATTACTAAATTATTCAAGCATATTAATAGTTACAGAGAGGAAACAAAAGTTAAAATTCAAGCTCACTCAAATAATAAATAAAGATTTCATTTGAATCACTGCGTTTTAGTCACCACAGGGCATTCTAGACAAGGGTCAAGTTCAGCAAATACAATTCACAACCCCAAACTCTGCCCACAATCTCAAATAGCTGGATTTCTCAGCTAAAACAATCAACGGTGACGTAGTTAACATAACTTGACATTTAAACTGTCTCTGTTTACAGAAAGTGGTTTGAAGTTTAGTTTAATGATGCCCTTAAAATGTACTTTTAAAAGGTGGTAAACGAACAATTTCACCTAGAAAACATAATATGAAATCAAGATTTAAATTTGGGTACTAGGGAAACGACTAGTTAGTTTCCTAATTATGTAGAGAGAGTTGTTATGACTTGTCTTCAAGTAGTACCTAGAAATAGGATTGTGTTGTGCTAGGCACTGTACATACAAATAACAACATACAGCCTCTGGCCTGAAGAGTTTATGGTCTGCACAGACATGATAACAAAGGTTGTGGAAAGGAAATATTGTTCCCCTTTTGTAAATGGGGAATTGAGGCACAGAAATTAAGTGGCTTGCTGAAGGTTACACAGGGAGTCTGGCAGAGCAACAAACTGAACCCAGATTTTTGAGTCCCAATCCAGTCCTCATGTTTACCTCGTGCTCCATAACCGTAATTCCTGATTATGAGGATTGTCCATTTGTGCTCTGTGATCCGCATAGCCTTTGGGAGCTGCTTTTTCCCAATGGTGAAATGACTCCCATGGTTGGTCGAGAGAGAGAGATGAATAGGCTTGGAACCCCAAGAACACATTTTAAAAAATAAACACTTTCTTCTTTTTCTTGCTTGTGACCTTTTCCAGTCAAAGAACTTGTCAATTTCAGAAATGTGGGATCATCTTAGCGTAACAAACATTAAACTGCATTCTTATTGGTTCACAGTACAGCACCTGGAATCGTTCTTCAACAGGAGTTTTATTCATTTTCCCATTGCTGGAATATTGAGGCTTAGCATAAAGTATTTTTAATGGTCAAATGAGCAAAGTGGCATATGGAACAAATTAGCAGAATCCAGACATTATCGTTTGCAAAAAAAAAAAAAAAAAAAGAAAAGGCACAGGCCAACTGTTTTAAGATGTAATTAAAAAGGTTACACCTTCATAGTTTTCCCCTCTCAATTCAACATTCATTTTGAACAGGATTTGAATTAATGTTCCCTAATACTGAGTATAACAATTGCTCATGTTTAGTAAACTAAGCAGTTTATTAACCTTCTCTGCAGAAGATATTGAAGCACAAGAGATTTTTGTAAAGTTTGTTCTCCAGATGATAATTTGCACAGATCATAGGCAAGCATCTATAATGTATATTATAAGCAGTGCCCCAAATACTCAGATATATTATTATTACATATAATTAATAATATAATATCTATGTACATATACAAACATCACCTTTGTTTGAATGATATCCATGTAGGGGAAATTTTCAAAGGCACAAGAGCACTGGACTAGGATTCAGGAGACCTGGATTCAATTCCCAGTGTGGCCATTGGCTTGCTGTGTGATTTGGGGCAAGTCACTTTACATTCATGCACCTCAAGTTTCCCCATAGCAAAATATGATAATAATACTAACTTGCGTTGTAAAGCACTTTGAGATCTACTGATGACAAGTCCTATGTAATAGTTAGGAATTATTATTACTATCAAATGGCACCTAGGTTCCTAACTCATGGGAGTTAGCCATCTAATTGTCATTTTTTTGGCTTTTGAAAATCTACTCCATGATAACATTGAGTTGTGTGATAAAAAGAAGCACCATATGATAAACTGCATTTATTGTCCGCCTTTTGCCAGTTCCTCGGCACTCCATTCCATAACTCATTTTCAGCTTTTATTCCAAGATTCCAAACCTCTGAGCAGCTTTGAGCAGTTGCCTTTTTAAAAAACTCAGTCTGCCAGCAAACTTTTTTATTTCTATCCTTCAGATGTGGAACTAGTCCTGCTCTCAGTACAATTACACTGACTCGAGGCAAAGAGTAGGCAGTGTTGTAGCCTGTATCAGTGACAGGTGTAGGATCCAGTGCCCGCAGTCCTGCCGAGCTTGGGAGACAGATGACAAAATCCTGCTCTTGTTGAATTGTGTAGCAAAATTCCCACTGACATAAATGGAACTAAGATGTTCCCCTTAAAGATTAGGAAAGGGTGTCTTACTCTGCATTTCCTCCTCACCGCCTGCAACCTTCCATCACTGACAGTTTTTTAAAATCAAGATGGAATGTTTTTTCTAAAAGAGATGTTCTAGGAATTATTATAGGAAAGTTCTATGGCCTGGCCATCCAGGAGGTCAGACTAGGTGATCACAATGCTCCTGTCTGGCCTTAGGATCTATGTAACTTCTCCTGAGCCAGCTCATGGAACATATGGTTGGCTGCCACCACTCCACTCTCTACACTGCACAGCTCCCACAAATAAGGCAAAATTTTAACCATAGTGAAGACGGCAATTTCAGGTGTGCAGTAAAAACTATTGCCACTCAAGAATAAATGGCTTGGGGGGGGGGCAGTGGTACCCATAACTATGGAGCCATGACATTGTATATGTACTGTTCATCGCCTGTTCTACTGTTCAGTGTTCTGTCACATACTCTCTCTCTTTCTCTCACATATATGAACATGGGCTGGTGGTATAACCCTGATTGTCCCTGGCAAGGACATTTATAGGGATCACAAGGAGCCCTCTTTCTTGCTGTGCACCTGTCATAGTGTTCTGGGGTGCTGTTCAGACCAGTGAGGGGTTGTTACCTCTTACCCCATAACCCTGAATACCTCACAATGCTTTCCTACTGTAGCTCTCTGCCTGGAATGCTCACGGTCAGCAGCCAGCATGCAGGTCACACACCCTGAGTGCCTCCCTGTTATGCAGCAAGCCCTGGTTCAGCAACTGTGACCCCAGCAGCTGTCTACAGCCCCACTTTGTTTTCCATCACTTCTAGCAGATCCTCCTTGGATGCTACTTGCAGAGTGACCCCCAACACACTCCCTGTCCTGAATTTTCCTAAAACGGTGTGCCCTAAAGTGTCCAGTGGATCGTTCTGAGAAATAGTAAGGTTCATTGCTCCTTTAAAGAGCCAAAAGCAAATTACAGCTTATTGACTTAACTGGGGTAAATACATTCTTCCTTTCAAACACAGCACTGAGTTGGTTTGCAGTAAAAATAAAACAAATGTATTAACAAGAGGGCGTGGGTTAAGTGATGCCAAATAAAAGGAATAAAGTTAGAAAGGGTTACAAGCAAATAAAAGTGAAAACATATGTATATATAAGTCTAAAAGTTAACTTAGCAAGGTATGGGCTTTGTTTCAGATGATTTCTCTCACCGGTCTTCCTTCTTCCTGGCCATGGCTGACTTTCACTCAGTCAGGACCTTTCACAGATTACAAGATGCTGGCTTCCTTTGTCTTCCTACTGAAAGATCTTTTGCCTAAGCAGGTTTCTCACCTATATTCAGTTCCCAGAGACTTCAACTCCCCTTTGGTTGAAGGCCCATCTTTCGCAGCTTGCAAGCGCTGCATTCCCTTGTCTGTATGTCTAGTGATGGATATAAAATATAGCTTCTTAGAGAGACAAGGTGGGTGAGGAAATATCTTTTATTGGACCAACTTCTGTTGGTGAGAGAGACAAGCTTTCAAGCTTTCACAGGGCTCTTCTTCAGGTCAGGAAGAAGAGCTCTGTAGAAGCTCAAAAGCTTGTCTCTCTCACCAACAGAAGTTGGTCCAATGAAAGATATTTCCTCTCCCACCTTGTCTTTCTAAAATCCTGGGACCAACACGACTACAACACTGCATACAAAGATGGTTCTGTCCTTGCTTATAGCTTCCACAGTTCAATGACCTTGTTTCAAGAGGCACGATGACCTCATGCTGTTTTTCCCTTCCTGTGGGCTTTCCATCCCTCTGTATGTAAATAGGATTTCCAGTGTTTTGATTTTACACTGCTTAATTTACATATTGGACAAGTAAATAGCTGTGATGTTCCCTCCTGTCTGTGAGAGACCTGTTTCTCCCTTTGCTTGGACACAGACTGTTCAGCCTAATATCAACAAATATCCATAATTCCTTATTAAGTGTTAATACATACATTTTAGTATGATATTAATCACCACTATGTCATAGGACTTTAGAAAATACCTTATTGGATACACTTTTATCATACAGTAAGATTGTATGTAATCAGCTAGTTCAATTGCTTATCATTTGAGGTTCAGACCCCCTGTCTTTTTAGCTCAGATAAAGTGTGTCTCTCCTGCTGGGTGTGGATGCCATGCTGTCTCCTCCCCTACTTGTTAGCTTGATAGCTTTGTGTACCTAATATGTAAATGGACCTTCATTGTCTCTGCTTGACCACTGGACTGGACAGAGAAGCAAATATATTCCTTTTTCTTGGTCAGTTCTGTTTACCAACTCCTCCAGATATGCCTGGCTTTAAACACATTTTAGCCATCATTTCAGCATATATCCATAGCTCTTTATATGCGTCTCATACACACACCACGCAAGAATATTAATGTTCAGTGAGTTATTAGTGTTCCAGTGACAAATTACATGACACCTTTTAGGTACAGATTATAAGCACGGTGAGTTGGGCTACACTGAATTGGTCAGGCCAGCTGAAACTTGTGGTACCTGACACCAGTGACCGCCTTGCCCTCTGGCACTGGGATGCCATTAGTGCACGCCTGCCCCCTCACAAAGCTGCAGGAGAGATAGCCACTGGCTGACCCGGAGGCAGGTGGTCAGAGCTCTTTTCCTGCACAGGATGTCTGCCACCATATTATCTATCCTCTTTACACAGAAGAAACCTGTTTTGTCACCTTTGTCTGTTTACAGTCTCCAGAACACATCAGACCATAATTTTACCTACAGAGTTGTTACATATCCATATCCATTACGTATCCATAATTTTACCTACAGAGTTGTTACAAACATTTCACAGTGACATTAATTACTAGATTTCATCATATTTCAAATGATATTTTACATGTCACCTTTTAAATAAATATCATGACAACAGCGTATGAGGTATGGGGAGTATGTCAGGCCTGACAAAAGTTGCTGACAAGGAGCAGTGACCCACAAATGGACTTCTGTGTCACAGCATCCCTCTGAGAGAATGTGGCTCCCCACTACAGCCCGTTCAGGGCTCTGCAGATGCCCCAATCTACCTGTTTTCCCCTTGCTGCGCCACAAGTCAGAGACGGAGTTAGGGTTGCCAACTTTATAATCACAGAAAACGAGGCCTCGCCCCTGCCCCACCCCTTGACCGAGGCCACACCCACACTCACTCCATCCTTCCTCCCCCTCATCGCTCGCTCTCCCCCACCCTCCCTCACTCATTCATTTTCACCTGGCTGGGGCAGGGTGCTGGGGTGTGGGAGGGTGAGGGCTCCAGCTGGGAGTGCAGGCTCTGGGGTGGGGCCAGAAATGAGGGGTTTAAGGTGTGGGAGGGGGTTTTGGGCTGGGGCAGGGGATTGTGGTGGGGTGTGGGAGGGTGAGAGCTCTGGCTGGGGGTGCAGGCTCTGGGTTGGGGCTGGGGAGTTTGGGGTGCAGGAGGGGGCTCCAGGCTGGGGCTGAGGGGTTTGTAATGCAGGGGGGTGAGGGCTCCGACTGGGCAGTAGGTTCTGGGGTGGGGCTGGAGATGAGGGGTTTGGGGTGCTGAAGGGGGCTCTGGGCTGGGGTAGGGGGTTGAGGTGCAGGAGGGGGTGTGAGGTGCAGGCTCTGGGGTGGGGCTGGGGAGTTTGGGGTGCAGGAGGGGGCTCCAGGCTGGGGCTGAGGGGTTTGTAATGCAGGGGGGTGAGGGCTCCGACTGGGCAGTAGGTTCTGGGGTGGGGCTGGAGATGAGGGGTTTGGGGTGCTGAAGGGGGCTCTGGGCTGGGGTAGGGGGTTGAGGTGCAGGAGGGGGTGTGAGGTGCAGGCTCTGGGGTGGGGCTGGGGAGTTTGGGGTGCAGGAGGGGGCTCCAGGCTGGGGCTGAGGGGTTTGTAATGCAGGGGGGTGAGGGCTCCGACTGGGCAGTAGGTTCTGGGGTGGGGCTGGAGATGAGGGGTTTGGGGTGCTGAAGGGGGCTCTGGGCTGGGGTAGGGGGTTGAGGTGCAGGAGGGGGTGTGAGGTGCAGGCTCTGGGGTGGGGCTGGGGAGTTTGGGGTGCAGGAGGGGGCTCCAGGCTGGGGCTGAGGGGTTTGTAATGCAGGGGGGTGAGGGCTCCGACTGGGCAGTAGGTTCTGGGGTGGGGCTGGAGATGAGGGGTTTGGGGTGCTGAAGGGGGCTCTGGGCTGGGGTAGGGGGTTGAGGTGCAGGAGGGGGTGTGAGGTGCAGGCTCTGGGGTGGGGCTGGGGAGTTTGGGGTGCAGGAGGGGGCTCCAGGCTGGGGCTGAGGGGTTTGGAGTGCAGGGGGGTGATGGCTCTGACTGGGCAGTGGGTTCTGGGGTAGGGCTGGAGATGAGGGGTTTGGGGTGCTGAAGGGGGCAGGGGGTTGAGGTGCAGGAGGGGGTGTGGGGTGCAGGCTCTGGGCAGCACTGACCTCAGGCAGCTCCCGGGAAGCGGCTGGCATGTTCCTCCGGCTCCTAGGTGGAAACGGGGCCAGGGGCTCCACGTGCCGCCCCCACCCACAGTGCCACCCCCGCAGCTTCCATTGATCATGATTCCCAGCCAATGGGAACTGCGGAGCCGGAGCTCGGGGTGGGGGCAGCACATGGAGTCCCCGTGGCTGCCCCCGTACTTAGAAGCCAGAGAGAGAAACCAGCAGCTTCCCAGGAGCTGCGCGGAGCCAGGTAGCTAGCTTGCCTGCATCGCCAACTGGACTTTTAATGGCCCAGTCAACGGTGCTGACCGGAACCGCCAAGGTCTCTTTTCGACTGGGTGTTCTGGTTGAAAACTGGACACCTGGCAACCCTAGTCAGAGTAAGGACCATCATTCCTGAGAAGAAAAGCCATACATGCTTTATTTATATCCTGCCTCCTGAACCAGTGAGAGCTGTCACCCATTTTGTATATTCTTCATAGTACACAGTGTTATTTTGTAGTGTATACTTTTGTAATATTCAAAGCGTTCACATTATTGCAAGAAGTGGAAATTCTCTGGAAAAGGTTTTACTGAGTGGGGTTTTTTTTAGAAGAATTTTGAGAAATTATTTCCTGCAACTCTGCTATAAATATGAATGCATGTATACATATTTAACACAGCTTATGTTATTACAAACTCACAACAGCAATTAATGCAATTAATCAGAGTTAATGCAAGCAACTTTAAATCCCCTAGGCTTTGGCAGTGGCGCACAGAAAGAATTCCTCTGTGGGTGCTTATTCTCACTTGTGACTTTAATATTCAATGAAATGGTTTATTTGCTCTGCTCCTCAGTCCGTTTTAAAATTATTTAATTTGAAAATAATTGAAATAATGCACTTTCTATTAATTATCTATGCCTACTTAGAGAAGCAAAGACACAGTAACTGCACAAACATTCTGTGGGTGAACATGAAGACATTGGACATGGTCCCATGGCTAGACCACAGAACTGGGAAGTTAAGATCCAGATCCACAAAGGGACTTAGGTACCTAAACCCCAGATTTATGTACCTAATTCACAGTTTTAGACACCTCAGCGCTCCACAAAATTCCTGCTTCCCTGCCACTTAACCCTATAGATGTCAGGCTATTTTTCTTTGTTAATGGAGCTGGAAGCGAAGAGGGGGTCTCCTTAATCAGCTATTGTGATTTTGGTGAGATCGCACTGACGAGGAGCATCATGTAAATTGTCATAGCATTGAAGTCAATAGAACTATGACAGTTTTCACCAGCTGCAGGTCTGGCCCAATATTTGTGTTGAAATTAGAAAAGCTGGCATTTTAATTAACATGAAAATAAGAAATGTGCTAGTATTTTGTAGTTTGTTTAAGCATTCCTTAAACAGTTCTATGTCACAAATTCTCATTAAAAGTACAGTACCTGAATCTCCCACCCATTTATATGGCAAAGGTAAGATACCAAAGTGAAACTGAGACCTCACTTTTAAAAGTAAATTTTGTTAGCTTTCTCTATAACTGTTTATGTGACAGAGTAATGAGACTTCAGGTTTGCCCTGCTGTCACTTTGGATCTTGCCTTGTGGCATTCTTCCAAAGCTGCTTCCTCCTGTTATGGCTTGTAAAGTGTTCAGAAACTATTTATTGGAGCTAGATTGGTAGACGTTGGCAGTGGTGCTGCTGTATGCTGTGTAAATCTAGCAGGCTAGGCATCCATTTATTCAGGAGCATAGTGATTGTGTTGTTTCACGCACATAGATGTTATTAGCATGTTCAGTGCAGTGGATGAAGTACATTACATTTATCCTATGACTGCAGAGATGTTAACTGCCTGCTACACCTTGAATGGTCATTCACAGCGTGTGTTAACTCTTTATGCTTATCTATCTGTTCACCTTGTATTTAGCTATGGCACTCTGAATACCTTTAACAGACCTAAAGAAGAGCTCTGTGTAAGCTCAAAAGCGTCTCTTTTTCACCAACAGAAAAGATATAATAAAAGATATTACCGCACCCGACTTGTCTATCTATTAAATTAATAGTAAGGGTAATGTAGACTTCTAGGTCAATCCTCAGTTGGTAAAAACCAGAATAGTTCAGTTTAAGGACCTGCCTGCTCCCTATGGTTAGTATTATAAGCTTCTATATACTACATTTCTATGACAGCTGTCAGTGTAATTCACATGTAGCTGAAGGGAAGAAAATGAGCAGAGATGAATGGCCATATGACACTCCAAATGTGTAAAATGCTATTTGTGGTAGCCTGCGAGTCTACATGCTTCCTTGACACTCAGTACTGGAGGGATGTCAGCAGGATTCTGCAGCAGGAACTGAAACTCCAGGGTGATTGCAGCATCCCTGACTGAGAAATTGGATCAGTGACATTATTTTCCTATAGGAAAAGAGATAAATATGATAATTTCATCAGTCACACTAGGTCCTACGACCTACCTAGTGAAGTCCTTTCTAGGTGAGGTATCTATTTGCTAATTAGCTATAAATTATACAGTATGGAACAGCCACATAGAAAGATTTCACAGTGCTACATGTGCCTCAGTTTGGTTCTGAGCACTTATGAATCTGAAACAAACAAACAAACAAAAATGCTTTCTGGCATGTCTCAAGTCTAATCACTATTAAAAGAACCTTAGATCTAATTTAAAATGCCTTCTAGTTTCTGTGTGTCAGTTTATTGTCCTTGATTTTTTTCAAATAAAATACAAAGAACATTTCAAGGTGCACTCCTGGGTGGGGTAGGCCAAAATGTAACATAACCTAATATTGTTATAATCTCTGAGACTGTCATCTTGATTTTAAATTGCTTTTACAAATCACCATTGTGTCAGCAAGAAATACATTTTCAAAAGTTCACATATAAGTGACACTTGCAATATTTTTGTTCTGTTGCTGCAGAGGATAGCCATTCTGCTGGTAGAAGAAATACAAATCTGTAACAAACACTGAACCATATTCTGCTCTCATTTACAGTTTTGCAGTTCCATTGCCTATGTGTCTGTGAGAGCATTTATTACTGTTTGATTTATGTTCCTTGTATTGGCTGGATGGCTGCCCTCTGCAGCAGCCGAGCACAGATATTACAAGAGTAATAATAATAATAATAATTAATAATGATATCAGAATTGGAAATTGATCTTTCCTAGAAATCCAGATCCAGAAGATTGCTATGGATCTGGCATTCAGAATATAAACATCTCCAAAGTTGACAAGCATTTGAAATTGGAGTTCTTGTTTGGGGTTACCTCCGCTTGAAAGATGTAGGCAAATTGATGGGAGTTCGGAAAAGGACAAAATAAAAATAATTGAAGGGATTGATTTCTGAGAAAAGATTAAAGAGCTAGATAATGTTTAGCTTAGTTAAATGGTGATTAAAGGAGACATGGTACAATAAAACTCTCTCTCTTTCTTCTAAATTCCTTATCTTCATATATATATTTTCAAATGAAATTAAGGAAATACTTTAGTCTTCTTTGTGATTCACCTTGAATAACAATGGCATAAGTAATTTCAAATGTAGTTTTCATAGTAAAAGGCACAGTGGTCACTATAAGTCAAGTTAAAAACAAAGAGAGACTCTACAGTAAATATCACTAATTTTTCATGTTAAATAGTAACCTATTTAGGGCTGAATTTGCCTTAATTAATACAAATTAAAATATATATGTGAATCCTAGGCTTTGTTTTCCAAGTCCTTGAACCTTCATTGTCTGCCCAGAAGTAAGATAGTCTGCAGTATTTTAACTTCTAATGGTTTTTAAAGCAACAAATAAAGTCCTCAAATATACCTTTGAAAGCATGTTCAAAATAGCATTTTTCCTTATGCTGTCATGCAGACATGAGATGCCAGAAGCCAGGGTAGAACTGGATTAATATTGCAAAAATCAAAAATGCATGCAAATAAAACCAATGAACTCAATTCACGGCTATCCATCACCCCCTTTTATGCATTGTTCACAAAGTTTGGATGGGTTTTATTCTTAGGAATTTTAGGGAAAAGTTCAAATTTTCATGGATACACTTATTTGTTTCAGAAACTGTAAAGCTTCTGATTATCCAGTCAAGGAATGGAAACAGTCCCATGTTTCTTCAGTGAACAATTTCGCAATTCAAATAACAAAAAGAAAATGCCGAATTAATACTGACCGTGAAAAATTTGTGTGGATTCTAAAAGCTGAAATTTGTTCATAGGAAATCTTCATAAAACAATTGCAAATAGTGAACAAATTCATGAAAATCATTACCTAGTGTAAGACAAGGCAAAAAAACAGGATTAATTTGTCAAATTATTTGCCATGAATAGTTCAGCCAGATCTAAATCCAGGTATATATGATCAGTAATGCCTTCCTATTCTCTTGTGAATTTCGCTGTTTTTCTACTTTGTTTTGTTTTCTGTAGTGTAACAGCAACCAACATTGCTAGCTCAGTTCAAATCATCAGTAGAAATATTAAAGAATATAAAGTCATTTACCTGTGAAACTGATGTGAAAATTATCTCATTCAACTGTAGAACATCAACCTTTAGTTATGTTGTTATTTTCTCTGGAAGACTTGTATTGTAAAATACACATTACAGACAAATGGACTGAAAATATTTTTTTAAAATGAAACTTTATGTAGCAGAAGACCACAAATGCATTTAAAATCTAGACAACAATTATCATTTCTTATCTGTCTTGCAATTTAAATGGCCAAGTTGACCTTTTTTAAAAGCACAGTTGGTGTGTGTTGGGATATGGTGCAGAATGCTGTGTGTGAATTCAGAGCAGATTTTTGTCACACATGCAGTTTGGTCCTGCAGTCCTTTGGCTATAGTTAATGAGACTGCCTTAGCACTTCCTAGTGTTTTGCTCAAAACACCTGAAAACAGATATATGATACAAGCATACACGCTCACCACAGAAATTCTTGTGAACCCTACTGCAATATTGTAAATGGTATTGTCTGTACAGCTTAGCTTTTGGGGTATTTTTTTCCTATAAGAATTAAAAATAAGGGACCACTAAGATATGCAAAAGAGAGAGTGACAGCTGAAACATGATTAGCACAATTTAAATGTAATAATTTGTCTTGAAGGAGGAGGTCTGCTTTTGGCTCACCTGATACCTCTGCTACAATAGTCTTTCCTAATGCATTCAGGGGAATATTGTGTCCAGCTCTCTATGTGTGTACAAAGAGAGAGAGGAAAGCATGCCAAGGAGGATTTCTCTTGTGCAGGGGTCAGGTGCAATTGCAATCTAAATTTTCCTGGGTGCAGGGACTACTACCCTCTCCAAAGGGCTCAGTGCCATGGCTCCCCACCTCTTCTGCATCTGGTGTACCTGGCTTTGTTTGCATGGGAACACACGCTGCTCCTTGTCAGAGAGTGGCACAGCAACCAAAAGGAAATGTGAGAGGAAGGAACCATTCCTCTGCATCACTTATTGGTGAAGATGTAAATAATTTTCAGTGTTGTAATGTGGGTAAAAGATTATTGCTGTTGTTCCCAAGCCCTCAGCTGCTCACTCTGGGTGAGTGGAAAATTAAGTCAGGTGAGCCTGGTTGGCAAGGTGCAGCCTGACTGCCTATATTCTAAAGGCCTGAGGGGTAAAAGTGTTGCTCCTTTGTTCTTCTTCTGGTGTATGATTGTCTCAATAGGAAGGACATAGGTGGGTGGAAGTCAGGAGCCTTTAGCTCAAAGTACAAGTGAGATCTGACCAGCAAGGGACCCAACCAGCAGAACATCAGGCAGGCAGACAGAGAAACAAGCCAACAGGGCAGTACTGATGCATTGGTAGGCCAGGGTCACCAGTTTCAGACCAGCAGAATGAGAGTGAATGGACTTAGTATGATGATGGGCAGCCTGCATATCCTGGAATTATTGGGAGGTGGGTATCCTAGCTGGAGACCATATCAGAAAAAGGTAGCCTATCCAGAGACTGAGTCACTGAGGAGATATCTAAGGATAGCAACACTTAAGTTATATAAAAAAATCTAACTTCATATTTTCATTATTTTTCTTACATTCCTGTTTAACTGACTCATCGGAAATATCTGCACTGTAAGGAATGGACTGTTTTGTACTGACATAGCTAATACTCCCTTAAACTGCAGATAAGAGGATATGGCTTGGGAGTGGAATTGCTTAGGTCACTGATGTACTTTGGCCCGGTCAATGCGCTTAGTCCTTGTGGGACCTGGTGTGGAGTGTGTTTTTCAAGTGCTTCATGTATCAGTTGCTCTGCTTAGTCTGCCCTTTGCTGGTGTTGATTTAAAGTGGCAAGGTGAGTGAGGTAATATCTTTTCTGTTGGTGAAAGAGATGAGCTTTCGAGTTTACGCAGAACTCTTTTTCCTCACCAGAAACACAATAAGAGCCAAGCTACTACAGCAAGTTAGTAGCTCCTTCCCACTGTCGAAAAGGGTCCATAATCCAAGGGTTTCTTGGTGTGCGTTTGCTGTAGTTCAGGATTTAGGCATAGTGGTATACCTAGGAGAAAGGAAGCATGGCCAGAGTATCACTACCCACTGTTGATCTCCAGTTGCCAGAATGCCCCAGTGTGAAACAGCCCTGATGCCATAATCTAGCCCTAAATTAGACCTAATTGCCCAGCAAATGACTGCGGTAAAGAAAAGGAGGAGGAAATTAACAATGCAACAGTGAAAAGACACCAAATGTGTTTAATATTATGTATGCAATTTGTCAGGTCCTGTTTTGTCTTTTAATAATTTCATGTTAACAATACTTCAGTAGGGTGTCACAAGTGGGGTTGCTCCATAGCACCCCCTGCAGGGCCAAGGGTTGTACTGCAGGCACTCCTTGCCTTAGTCCACCAGTTGTAGCTGCATGCTCAGACCAGGGGGGCTTATGCTGTAAGCTTGGCATCAGTCTGTACACAGCTCAATAAAAATAACAAACTCAGACTTGTCCCTCTGCACCTTTAAACAAACCGAACTCCAAGGCAAATGCTGCAGTGCTTGAGGGCAAGGCTCTGACCTGGCCCATCAGTGAGAAGCTCATCCTCTGTCCCAGTCTCCCCTTGCACTGCCCTGAAAAGAAGCAGGCACAGCTTCTAAATTGACCTGCTGGCTCCGAACTGATCAGTGTCTCCTCCTAGTGCATCTAGACCTCTGAAGGACCAACCTTGTTGGTAGCCAGGTTTGATTGAATTCTCCTTAAGCAGGAGTCAGAGAAGGTCTGATAGATCCCATCACACAGGGATTTTGAATAGTGCCTGGGTACTATAGAAACCTCGCATTACGGTTGGATAGATGGAAAAAAATGGTGCCAATAAAAATTGTTAAAACATTCTCCAACATTTCTAAAATAGTGTCTCTAAAAGTATTTGGCATGAACAAAATACATGATGGAGAGGAATGTAGTCCTCCCAGACACATGTCAAGAAAACCTTTATATAACACTTTACAACCAAGGCCGGATTTCCAATTAGGCACAGTAGGCACATGCCTAGGTGCACCAGTGTTCTAGGGGGGCCTAAAAGTTAAAAGTCTGTTAAAAGTTAATACATACAGCTCCCCTATGGACAGCTGGGCTCCTGGCATGGGTTGGTGGCTGCCCAGCGTGTGGGGCTGGAGCAGGGTGAGCGTCCGAGTCAGCACGCCTGGGGGCGCTATGAGCTGCAGCTGGGCAGGGTGGCTGCTAAAGGTGCTGGGAGTGTCCCAGCCCCTTCCCAGTCTTGGCTGCCCCGCTGCCTTTGTTCCGTGCCAGGGAGGGAGAGGGTGGAGTGTGGCTGGCAGCCCATTCACTTGCACGGGCAGAGCTGGAAAGCGGCTGCTGCGCCGGGCTGCGGGAGGGACAGAAGACACCCGGAGACCCCTCGCCATGTGGAGAGGTACATTCCCCCCTCTTGTGCCTTGCTTGGGGCAGGTGGGCTGTGTCCCAGCTCGGGCTAGGAGCGCCGTGCATCCTGGGGAGGCTGTGTTTATATTTCTTTTTGTTTAATTTTTTTATGGAATACACAAAGGTAAGTTGTGGGTGGGAGGAAGAGAGGCTGAAGATGCTGTGCCTAGGGGTGCATAAGGTGTACATCCTGCCCTGTTTACTTTCTCTCTCAAAAGGAAAGTCGTGGTCAATTTCAGATGATTCATTTACTAATTTGTAAAGGTCCAGTGTCTGATATGGGTTTGCCAGGTCTTGGTCCTTTTCAAATGGAATAGATGCATTGAAGAATTTATGTTACAATACCAGGAAATTGTTTAAAAATGTAGAGTGTACACAAACATTTTGTTTTTTCTGGCCAGTGTCCCCCACTCACTCCTGTGCGTGTGTGTGTGTGTGTGTGCTGGAGAGGTAGTGGGTAACATAGTAGCTTTGAAGTATCTTTTTCACAGGGCAAGGGAGGGAAAATTCTGATTTTCAATTATCCTTTTCTCCAAGATGTGTTATGAACTAGGTTATTCAGCCATGATGGTATTAACTGAGGAATTTAGTGCTCATGAGAGATTTCCTTAAATGTCTTCCCAATAAATAACTGATTCCTGGGGAGAAGGAGATGTTTTTGTTTGTAAATCTTTTCACTCATTTTTCTTGTTGAGTTTAAACATTTTACATCATAGCTCCCAATCTATTGCATAAGAATCACCTAGATAGATCGGTCCATCAGCTGTCACAGAGAGAGCACCGATCAAAACACGTCATGTGTGTTGTTCTAGCCAGTCCTTCAGCCACCCACTGGCCAGGCTGTCAGTGGCACTGGACACCTGATCGACATAATGCACCACAGCCCCAAACCCCTGAGCCCAAGTGATCCCCCAGACTTAGCCTCCCAAGTACCTGGAATTACAGATGCATGCCACCGCGCCTGTATAAGAATCAACAATATAAATATATTTGCAAATTAAGTTTCTTTTCAGAAATGCAGTATGGCACTAAAGTTAGGTATTAAAGCTGCTGAGATTCAAACACATACATGATTGTAGCATTTTTTTTTTTTTTTAAGTTTTAGACAGTGTTATTTTAAGAACATTAATTTATATAGAAGTTGTTGCAAGGCTGCCAGATAAAAGAAAATCTTCATAAATATGAAGAATCAGATTCTGACACACTTACTCTATGATGTCACTGAGATGACTCATGAAGTGAGGTACTATTCCAGATGAGGAACAATGTCAGAATCTGGCCCTAAATATTTGCAGATTTGGTAACATTGTTATTGTCTTCTAACATATTTTCATGCAGTAGTTCTGTTATTGTTTTCAAAAGTTATAAAGGGGCAGGGGCAAGGGGAGAGGAGGGAATCATAGAATCATAGAATATCAGGGTTGGAAGGGACCCCTGAAGGTCATCTAGTCCAACCCCCTGCTCGAAGCAGGACCAATTCCCAGTTAAATCATCCCAGCCAGGGCTTTGTCAAGCCTGACCTTAAAAACTTCCAAGGAAGGAGATTCCACCACCTCCCTAGGCAACGCATTCCAGTGTTTCACCACCCTCTTAGTGAAAAAGTTTTTCCTAATATCCAATCTAAACCTCCCCCACTGCAACTTGAAGCCATTACTCCTCGTTCTGTCATCTGCTACCATTGAGAACAGTCTAGAGCCATCCTCTTTGGAACCCCCTTTCAGGTAGTTGAAAGCAGCTATCAAATCCCCCCTCATTCTTCTCTTCTGCAGGCTAAACAATCCCAGCTCCCTCAGCCTCTCCTCATAAGTCATGTGTTCTAGACCCCTAATCATTTTTGTTGCCCTTCGCTGGACTCTCTCCAATTTATCCACATCCTTCTTGTAGTGTGGGGCCCAAAACTGGACACAGTACTCCAGATGAGGCCTCACCAATGTCGAATAGAGGGGGACGATCACGTCCCTCGATCTGCTCGCTATGCCCCTACGTATACATCCCAAAATGCCATTGGCCTTCTTGGCAACAAGGGCACACTGCTGACTCATATCCAGCTTCTCGTCCACTGTCACCCCTAGGTCCTTTTCCGCAGAACTGCTGCCTAGCCATTCGGTCCCTAGTCTGTAGCGGTGCATTGGATTCTTCCGTCCTAAGTGCAGGACCCTGCACTTATCCTTATTGAACCTCATCAGATTTCTTTTGGCCCAATCCTCCAATTTGTCTAGGTCCTTCTGTATCCTATCGCTCCCCTCCAGCGTATCTACCACTCCTCCCAGTTTAGTATCGTCCGCAAATTTGCTGAGAGTGCAATCCACACCATCCTCCAGATCATTTATGAAGATATTGAACAAAACCGGCCCCAGGACCGACCCCTGGGGCACTCCACTTGACACCGGCTGCCAACTAGACATGGAGCCATTGATCACTACCCGTTGAGCCCGACAATCTAGCCAGCTTTCTACCCACCCTATAGTGCATTCATCCAGCCCATACTTCCTTAACTTGCTGACAAGAATACTGTGGGAGACCGTGTCAAAAGCTTTGCTAAAGTCAAGAAACAATACATCCACTGCTTTCCCTTCATCCACAGAACCAGTAATCTCATGATAAAAGGCGATTAGATTAGTCAGGCATGACCTTCCCTTGGCGAATCCATGCTGGCTGTTCCTGATCACTTTCCTTTCATGCAAGTACTTCAAGATTGATTCTTTGAGGACCTGCTCCATGATTTTTCCAGGGACTGAGGTGAGGCTGACTGGCCTGTAGTTCCCAGGATCCTCCTTCTTCCCTTTTTTAAAGATTGGCACTACATTAGCCTTTTTCCAGTCATCCGGGACTTCCCCGGTTCGCCACGAGTTTTCAAAGATAATGGCCAATGGCTCTGCAATCACAGCCGCCAATTCCTTCAGCACTCTCGGATGCAACTCGTCCGGCCCCATGGACTTGTGCACGTCCAGCTTTTCTAAATAGTCCCTAACCACCTCTATCTCCACAGAGGGCTGGCCATCTCTTCCCCATTTTGTGATGCCCAGCGTAGCAGTCTGGGAGCTGTCCTTGAGGGAGGTGTAGAGGACTCCAAAAGGCATTTATTTTAAAACTCCTCTCAGTTCTTACAGATCCCTTTGACATCTTATTTCCTTAAGGCACACTGTTTTAGCCTAATTTATTCAATATAAATTATTGGTCTCAACCTGCTGGTATGGTGATTATGTATTCTTCAGCGTGGTGTGTGTTCAGTGATAAATTGTATTATAATTGTGCCTGCCAGGGCTGCTGCAGTTAAATGGCTGCTGGCATTCCCATTACGAAATCCTGAGAGTTCAATGGTTTGTACCTTGGTTTGTTTACACACTTTGTTATTGATGTAGATAGTGATGGAATGGGAAGAAAACTATACCCAAAGAACTCATCATTGACCCACTTTCAAAGTGTTTCTTAAGATAATCAAATGCTTGTAGAAATATACAGCCTTTTGGGTGGAAACTCCTTTTGAAGAAAATAATTCACACGCATGGTGAGGGAAGTCTATTGCTGGCTTTTTTTTTTTTTTTAAATTAAATGTTATAACCCCTCCACCCTTAATTTGTATCCAGGAACCTGTATCCTAAATACCACCCCTCAAACAAAAGAAAACCAGCAATGGTGTATAAAAGAAAATCATTAAATTGAACACAGTAAAGGCAGGATCCTAAAGTACTTTAAAAAAAAAAAAAAAATGATAAGCAGCGAAAAGGTTAAGAAGCAAAAATTCCAAGTATCAATTACATTGAAAATTATGATAATGTATAACAATAGCTTCTAAAGACTCCACCTGAGTTTAGGGTCATGCTGTGCTAGGTGCTGCACAAACACATAGGGCTTGTATACATGGGGGTTTAATCCGTAGTTTTTTTGCTGTGTCAGGTAATGTGCGGTACACAAACTGTGCATGGGATGGTATGCAATGGGCATCACTGTGTACACATGGCAGGGGTTTGCTGAGAACTGATGGCATGGTGTTCTCAGAGGGTATCCCTTGCTCCGCTGCTGAGCAGTGTATATTCTGGGAATTTTTTTCTTGCTGTGCATTGTGGGATGCACAGCAGACGCCAGACCAGGATGTCAACGAAGCCATCACCACCCACTTACCTGGCCACCTGAACAATGGATTTCACTTCTTTGTCAATCATTTACACATTCTTTCCATAGGTTTGCCAACATGCATTGACTTTCAGGCTTGATTGCATCCACTGCCTGTTTAATATAAGTGACGCAATCAGCAATGAAAAACTTCCAACACTCCATCGTGTTAAGATTGGGATCAGCATCCATAGCGCTACATATCCGTGAGAACGAAAGCCTCATGTATGTGGCCTTGAAACAACGAATCACACCCTGGTTGAGAGGTTGGATGTGCTATGTGAAGGAGAAAGACTACTTCAACGTCATTATGCGCAAACTGGAGTGCCGCAGGGTGGCCAGGAGCATTGTCTATGAGCAGCAACACTTTAAATTCAAGTCCTTTCTCTTCGAGGTATTGCTTGACCTCCAGAATGAAATGCTTGTGGAACTAATCCAGAAATAATGCTGCCGTCACCCAAGTCTTTATTTGATTGCCAGAACACAGGCAGGAGATTTTTGTTCTTGCCTTTTAGGGCATGGGGATTCGCAGCCCTGTAGAGCAAGCTCGGCTTTATTAAATGCCCAGCCGCATTGCTACAAAACACAGTCAGACGGTCGTTAGCCGCTCTGAAGCCAGGGGCTTGTCTTTCTGATTTTGAAATATAAGTACAGTTGGGCATTTTTTTCCAGTAGAGCCCAGTCTCATCAGCATTAAAAACTTGTTCTGGAAGATAGCCCTTTTCTTTTACGATTTTCTTTAATTGTTCGGGATAGGCTTTTGCTGCCTCTTCATTGGCAGATGCAGCTTCACCAGTAGTCTGCACATTTTTGAGGTTGAAGCAGTTCCTAAAACTGTTAAGCCAACCTTGGCTGGCTTTGAATTCTCTCTAATCAGAAGGCTATCCCTCTTTGGCGGGAGGTTTGAACAGCGCATAGAGGCTAAGAGCCTTTTCTCGCAACGTGTTGCCATCGATAGGCACATGTTTACGGTTCATGTCTTCCAGCCATAAGTTTAATGCCTTTTCAGTCTTCGCTAAAGTCTTATCACACACCTGGCTCATCACCTTAGCAGTTATTGGAGCACCTGATGCCACAGCTTGATGAATTTCTCTCTCTCTAATCTAGATGGCACGGGTGCTAGATTCGTTGCAGCCATATTTATGCCCACATTGGCGACTGACATATCGTCTCTCAATAAGTCCAACACAGCCAGTTTTTCCTCCAGCGTTGGAACAGATTGCTGTTTCTTCAGTGAGCACTAGATGAAGTAGTTGGCTTCCATTTAGGGGCCATGTTGTATGAAAAAATACATATCTTTAAACACTAGAATCACACTCAGTGTGGTGAGATGCTCACACTATGAGAGGCACGCAGGAACTGAGACTGACATCTCCCATCTCATGCTCACTCCAGGGCATATTCTCATTGAGTGGAATGGTGGGCGGAATCGCCCGCACTATTTACAGGTATCTTATTTTTCCTTTTTTTTGCCGAGCGCGTATAGTTGAATTCGCGTAAGTTAAATGCGCATATGATGCGACTCACCTGTATTATCCAGAGGCCACATAACATGGCTGCTGTTGGTTTGCAGTACTGCGTGGCCTGCTGCCCTCATAGTAACATGCATTGCAAAGGGGCATTTTTTATTGCCTCAAGGAGTAGCCTCTGCATCTCCCCGTCTTTTCCATGCTGGTTTTGATCCTGGCAGGTGCCACACCATCCTCTACCACTGCAGTAATCTCTCTGGAAAACTTCTAGTCGGATTCCCTCTCAGTCCTCAGATATTGCCTCCAACTCTCCCTGTTTTTCAGGCGGTTTCTGGACTCTAATGATGTCCATGAACATTTCATCACAAGTTTTCTGTTTCTCCCACTTACCAAGAGGATGAACTAAATTGGGAGAAAGATTTATACCTCCGCTTCCCTTCAGGCTTGTATTGCAAAACAGCAGTTGCTGCTCTCCGAATATGACTTTGTTAATTGGGTGGCTGTATCTAAGTTCACGGACAAGTTGCCAGAAGTCTCTAGGGAAGAGTTCAAAGCATTCATTTTGGAGGGCCTAAACTTTGTTGCAGGCAGCCCTGGACATGGTGGAGGCCTCAGCCAAGATTATGTCATTAACTGTAGATAGGAGGAGGGCCGCGTGGTTAGGGAACTCTGGCATTGAGCCCGACATGCAACAGAATTTACCATTTTATGGCCAGTCCTCCCTTCCTGTGCAGCAATGGTATTAATTCGGAAAGAGTCACAGATCCCAAAGGAGGAGGTTCTCTGATTCTTGGTTTAGCTAACAGCATTTCTAAAGGATATTCCTATATTGGACATTTGAAGGGTTGCCACTTGGTCCTCTGTGCATACTTTTGGAAACCACTATGCTATTACATCTGCATCCAGATCAGATGCAAACTTTGGGAAGGCAATTCTGCAGCCCTTCTTTAAATAGACTCCAAGCCCCACCTTCTGTGAATACTGCTTGCGAACCACCCACATAGACTACATGGCTCCATCTACTCAAAGAAAAAATGGTTTCCTGTGACTGTTCTTTTAGATGTGATGTAGACATGTATTCCATGACCCATCCTCCCTCTCCTCTGCATCGGCATCTGCACTTCTGACATTTGGTGAGAAGGAACTGAGGGGGTCAGAGCATCGCCACCCTAATACCACCATGGGAGGGACTATGGCCTCAGGGCGTGAGCACAGCCCCTACGGATATTACTAGGCAAAATTCTCTAGCTTTGATGCATGGGGAGTGCACACCCACCATAGAATACATGTTTGCATCACATCTCAAAGAACAACAGTTTCGGGCAGGCAATTGTTTTTTTATTATTTTTAATTTAAATGACTTTTATATTACATGTACAAAATTTAAAAACAAAAAAGTTAAAATGGGAAGGAAACATTTTGATTTTATTGGAACAAAACATTTGTTTGACCCCAAACAGAATATTTTTGAATTTTAGTTTTATGGGAAGTGTTAATATTTGTTTTGTTTTTTGATGTTGGAGCAGGTAAAAATTCGGAATCCACAGAATTGCCAAGGAAACAGAAAATCCAGTTTCCACCCAGTCCTACTAACAAGAATCTCCATTGCTCAGTAATTCTGACATGCTGTTTCATTACTTGACTTTCAATAACTGAAAACAGAGCAAACAGCTAAGCATAAAAAGTATAGCAGACTTTCACTGTATCTTTATTCCACCTATCTGTATCCATCTGTGACGGGGGACACTCGCCTCTTCTGCTTCCAGCACATCCTGTCAGCTGTTAACCTAATCAGGTGGGTCTTCAGTGGCTCAGCCCTCCAGCCAAGTCACACATAATCAATATGTAAACAAACAAGCCAGCCCCTTTCAGGATAAAAGGTCCACCAGGGCATATCACTGTGCCCTTGCTGGGCTCACTTCTCAGCCCCTTCTGGGCTGACTTTAAGTCCGTGCCGGCGCTGCTATGGAGCAGTGCCCCAGGGCTTTCTCCCTGGACACTCTTTGTCTTATCAATTCTTATTGTGCCAGCTCGCCAGCCAGGTTACTCCTTCAAGTTTGGTCTTCTTCCTGGGGTAACAAAAATCCAACAAATGGTTGGCAGGGTCTCCAGCCCCATCCTAGAGTCCTTTAAATTTCAGCCCTGTGCTTGGGTTTCTACACGAAGCTTATCCCCTTCTCGGGGCTTTGGCCACCGCCGGTGGCTGGTGTGGTACCCGGGCCCGCCCACTACTTCGGGACCCCTACACAGGGATCCTACAAATAGCAGCCACATGCTGCCTCCTTTAATAGTTGCTGCTGCTATTCCCTAGGCCTTTCTCTATGTAGCCTTTTCTCTTCAGCCTTACCTCAGGGTTCTCTATTTGTTCCCTTCTTGAGCAGGGTCTCTCCCAGGCCTCTTTACCTGTGGAGTTCTGCAGCCTTCCAGTCAAACTTTCTCCTTCTGGTCCCAGCCAGCAACTGATCTGCTCATGTCCTGCAGCTCCTTTTAACTGAGCCTGCTGGATTCTGATTGGCTGCTTCCCTGCAGCTTCTCTAGGCCTGGAGGACCCACCTTCACTGCTCCTTTTCTGGGGTGGAGTGTGGTAGGACCATGAGGCCTCCAGCAGGGGGCCTCAAATGGGCTGATACACCCCATGATACCATCTGTCTGTATTTTGAAACTTCTATAAATATGCCATTAGCATCAGAAGTTATGATCACAATACTATGAAGACGCTTAAATTGTTTTGGGAACAACTGTTTGGGGGGTTGTAATCTTTGTTCCTTATATGAATTGACAGTTTATTACTTCCACTTCAGCAAGTGCTGTCATTTTTGAGGAATCTGGCTGTCTGGTGACTGTGAATGAGATGATTACCAAAACCAGTGGCGGAATCTATAGCTGGTGCATTAGTTTACAGATGTCTCTATTGATTTGACTTTTGCCCCAGTCACTGTAATAGTAAGAATGATGTGCTCAGCAAGCTTGTGACTAAGATTTTCTTTAAGTGGCGTGGTCACCTTATGTTGCACATAAGGTTGCACATAAGGTTGCAGATACTGGGCCAGGGTCTTGGGAGGCCATCTGTAGGAGCATTCTGTAGTGGTTCAGAGTTGGAGTGTTGTGACTTGACACTGCACCTTACTTAGCGCAGTGACATAATGGCACTATGGGGCCAAAGTGCTCTGCCAGGGATACCTTGGGAGGCAAGATATCTCTATGATCCTCGTTAATGGTAAACCTCCTGCACTGGAGTTTACTCTAGAAAATCTAACCTTGTTGTAGTGATAGCTTGAGTTAATTGGAAACAATTCCCCTTTCTGTGTCAAACAACTCTGGATCTCCAATAGGTAATTCACCATCATGGAGTGGACTAAAAGAGCTTTTGAGAAGGACTGGTAGATATAGTTTCATGTGCTGAGCAGTGAAATCTCTTACCAAAACTTTGAACAGTGGTTTCCAACGATCCCCTGTAAGTACATGGGAGCCAGAATGGAGGCTGGAGCTTTTGGGATGTTGATTATCTATCCTGCTGCTCTCATGCAAAATTGTCTTCTAGTAAAGATTAAACAAAGTATCTTCTATATAATAAGATTCCAGGATAGTCATCTGTTTGTATATCACTCTGAAGCCTAAAGTGTCTGTTGAGTCAGTGTGAAGAGAAGGAAACAGCTACAAGCATGGTTGTGAGCTCTTTTTGTTCAGAATACCACCAGGTTCAATCATCACTGGGTTTTGTGGTCTGTTGCTTTCCAATTTTTAAGTTCTCAGCCACTTTGCCTTTACAAATTATACCCCTGGGACAACAAGGTTTTTATCTATGCCATGCCAAGAGTCCTAAACCATTGTGAAATCAGAGGTAGTTTACATGCATCAGTTTCATTGGTTGTATGAGGGAGACTACATGGATGGTGAAGTACTTACCCCAATGACCACACCCGTATGACAGCACGGGCTTTCAGCTGCTAGTAACCATAATTTGTATGCACACACACGTGTGTGTGTGGGGAGGGGGGGGTCAGGGAAATGGGTTAGTGTGTCACGAGTACTGCAATATTGATATGCTCGGAAGGATTAGATTTTTATCAGTAAATATCGGTAAACCTAGATTTCACCGTACACCCACCCCCCCACGAAAAAATATTTTCATCAATAATAATAAAAATTTACCAATAGGCAAAGTAAGAAAAATGCTGCTTGAGAAGTTAATAGCATTTGATTTAAAGACATTTATTTTATAAATGTTGATATGTGGTGTTGATAATTTGTTTTTTAATGGTTATAAAGTTTTAGCTTTTTGAATCTCAATGTCTACTGTCATTAAATAATTATTGTCTGAACCTCTGTTGTCTAATTCTTCCTAATTTCCCACAACCATGAAAATCTAAATCAATAAAAATAAAATACTTCAGAAATAAACATTGGTATTACCTGCCAAAATTATAAAAAATAAAAACCAGATTGTGCCAAGACCCCATATTAATATGCTACAGCGTATGAATATGGGGGCTTGGCACAATCTGATTTCTTTGTATGTCCAACACATTTAGAATTCTGTGTGTGTTTAATCTTTTGGAAATAATTAAAATGTAGCAGAGTAGCTGAGCTGGCTGTGTTCTTTTCTACCAGGGGAGGTAGAGTTCATGTCTTCTGTGAGGTCTGGAAGGCACTAACTTTGTGACTAAAGACACATTCAGCCTTTAGGGAAGGGAAGGGGCGTTGCTTTGGTGCTGACTGGATGGTTGACTCAGAATGATGTCAACAGGATTGGGTGTCTTACCTCCCTGGTCAAAGGCTGTTGCTGCAATAAGTGCCTGTTTGTCAGAAGAGTGGTAACCTCTTGGTTGGAGGGCAGCAATCTCCCCTGCTAACTAAATTTGTCCCCAACAGAGAATTCAGTGGAAAAATGGTAACTGAAGTCTGAACAATTATGTGAAAACAAATCACAACAATGTGTTTTATGCTCATCATGAGATACTGCAGTAATTACTGATTGACAGACTTTTAGTCTGGAGATTTGCATTGAAAAGCACATGAAAGCTAGGATGTGGATTTGACGTTTCTGTTAGCCTGCAGAATTGGGTTGGAAGCCTCATTAGAACTGGCTTTGCATTACAATGAGAGCTGAGGCTGCTCACCACTGCAGGAGGGACTTGGCACTGTGCAGTATCAGGCTCATAAACTTCTTGATTTCCTTTTCCCTCTTTTTTCTCTCCCTGTCATAGAGTTTAATTGGATTTTAATTTTGTTTTATTATTCTTAATAACTGAGATCACATTCTCTGTTACTGAAACCTCCAGGACATTAAATCTAAGCTTCTGTATCATTTATGGCTAATAAAAAAAACAACCAAAGAAATCCAACCAACCCCCAACAACAACAAAAGCTCAAGTTATTGAAAAGCAGAAAGAGGATGAGGACTCTGCATTCAGGAGGTTTTCATTAACATGCATACTGTAGGGATTAGTTGAAAGTATATTGATGGGTGTGGACCAAGTTTCAGTTTTCTCTCATGTGGAGTTGATACAGCTGGTGGTTCATAAGACCATTTGCAATATTGGGGCTTTGAAAGTTTGCTGAATCTCCTCCCAGGCTGTTTCTCTTTTTGTCGTGCACATATTACATTATTTGTAGTGTGGAACTTTTCATTCCCCACAGTGTGGGTTACGGGACAGAACTCTGCAAAGTATTTTATCATCAGGGAACTCTGAAGTTCTGTTGAGCTCGAGGATTTATATAGTTGTGATTGCTCACATATGTGTGGCATTTGGTCACATCATGTTGTGTATGTTTAAAAATATAAAAATCCTAATAAAAATGTAAGGGAGGTTACTGGGAATGGGAGGACGATTAAAGTAGTGGTTTGCAAGTTATGTCTTTAAACATGTGACTCTAGCTTGTTTGACCTGATGTCTTTTGAACTCATTATGGGAATGTCAGACACATGGCCTGTGGGCCTGATCAGCCTGCTTGATGCATTTATCTGTTCCAAGAGAGATTCTGCAGAGTGGAAGCTTTAATTTTTTTTTAAAGAACATTTTCTACTCCTTGCAATTGGGAAGAAGACCTTCATAATACTTCCCAGTACAGCACTGTCTTAACCTGAAACAATTCTGAGAGATTTAAGTTACTACATTAATCTCAGTAAATTAACTCTTAAGCCTAACAATATCATAACATCCAAATTTCTAATGATTTAGGCATACCTAATTTGCAGTTACCCCAGATGTGTATGTACCCCATTGCACATAAACAATGGTCAAACAAAGTGAAGAAATAGCAGAGGCTCTAAAAGTGCACTGCATTAATTTTCCCCCTCTAAGTCATGTTGAAACTTTATTAATAAAGTTTAGTTACCACATAAACAAAGTGCTCTTGGTCTTTGTGAAATCACCCATTATCAAGAGGAGATCCATTGTGAATTGAGAGTTATATATGGCTCTGGTTTTGTAGCCCCAGCCCACAGATCATTATTAAAAGTATAATTTGTTCCACTCTGTAGTAGAGAGCTTTACATCTGTTTTTCTTTAACATTGTTGTGGACTGATTCAGATGTATTAGGTGAGCAACATACTTGTGTATCCAAATACAGCTGATTTGGACTCTAATAGGGTGTTTCCACTCTGTGTGGTGAGGCATCTTTTGCTATTTCCAGGAAGAAATAAATGACCAACATTGACAAATTAAGCGAAGATGGGGTATTAACTATGTTGTTTAACTTTGATCATCCCAGAATGTAATGGCTGGATTCCTGGGATCTTGAATATGTCAAGAAGAAAAGGCAGTTGAATACTCTTAAACTGTCTGAGTTTTTTATGTTAAAGAAACAGGAAGAGAATTATGGTGAGATTTATGCACTAGCTTAGAAATGAACACTAACAGCTATGTAACTACAAGGCCTTTTGTAATCCTAGAATTGTTATTCTTAACTATCTTTATGACAGGTGACTAAGGCTTAAACATTTCAGCTTTGTGTCTGTTGATTTAAAATTATATGTTCTGGTGAAAACTGCCAGTTAATTTGGTTATCTTGGCACCAGTATAGTATTCTCTCAGATCCAAGTTCAGGGGGGAATCATCTAATTTTTCTTTTGGTTTTCTAGAATCATGAGAAATGAGTTTACATGTTTTCATACTGAGTTACAAGGGGTACCAAATATCAGGGGTGATTCCACATAATCTCATGTTTTATGACAGCTGGTAAATGTGAGAGATTTCAAAGCTCTATAAACATATGACAGGTTTCAGAGTAACAGCCGTGTTAGTCTGTATTCGCAAAAAGAAAAGGAGTACTTGTGGCACCTTAGAGACTAACCAGTTTATTTGAGCATGAGCTTTCGTGAGCTACAGCTCACTTCATCAGATACATACCGTGGAAACTGCAGCAGACTTTATATATACACAGAGAATATGAAACAATGCCTCCTCCCACCCCACTGTCCTGCTGGTAATAGCTTATCTAAAGTAATCGTCAGGTTAGGCCATTTCCAGCACAAATCCAGGTTTTCTCACCCTCCACCCCCCCACACAAATTCACTCTCCTGCTGGTGATAGCCCATCCAAAGTGACAACTCTTTACACAATGTGCATGCAAAGAGTTGTCACTTTGGATGGGCTATCACCAGCAGGAGAGTGAATTTGTGTGGGGGGGTGGAGGGTGAGAAAACCTGGATTTGTGCTGGAAATGGCCTAACCTGACGATTACTTTAGATAAGTTATTACCAGCAGGACAGTGGGGTGGGAGGAGGCATTGTTTCATATTCTCTGTGTATATATAAAGTCTGCTGCAGTTTCCACGGTATGTATCTGATGAAGTGAGCTGTAGCTCACGAAAGCTCATGCTCAAATAAACTGGTTAGTCTCTAAGGTGCCACAAGTACTCCTTTTCTTTTTATAAACATATGAGACCAATTATATGACGTGTAAAGATAGTTACTCATGCATCTTAGTTGGGTGTTTTCACCATCCCACCTAAAAGGCTATTCCACAATAGCCATAATAAGACAAAACTCCACTGTCTCTATTCCATTCATGATTTTTAGTATCTAGCAAAATTATGAATTTAAGATCCCAGATACAGAGTGATTGCTTTGTGAAAAGTGTTCGCGCACAAAGCGATCACTCTATATCTGACGTCTCAGTCCTCATCCTCAAAGAAAACCTTCACAACACTTTCAAAAGATGAGCCTAGGAGCTTAAATTCATAATTTTGCTAGACACTAAAAATCATTGACTGAATAGAGATTTATTTTTTATTACAATAATCTACTAACAACCCTCTCTCCCTCTCCCACCAGCTGCTTCCACCCCTTCCTTTCCTCCCTATGACTGGAGGAGTGTTAACAGGTCACTTTCACCTTGAATGGTCTCTTGAAATGTGTTAACTACTTATGCTAAACAATCTGTTCCATCTGGATGAGTTTCCCAGACCTGAAGAAGAGCTCTGTGTAAGTTTGAAAGCTTGTCTCTCTCACCAACACAAGTTGGTCCAATAAAAGATATTGCCTCACCCACCTTGTCTCTGTAATATCCTGGGACCTACATGGCTACAACAACATTGCATGACTGGCATCTGCCTGTCACCTGTGATTCTTTCTCTCGTTATTTCCCCAGGGGGAGCGTGGTGATAGTCTACACTACTCATTGCTCTGGGAAAGTGATGTATTGACTAGCCTACTTTCTCAATCTGAAATGTTATTATTGACTTGTAAAAAAAATAAATCTCAATCGTGGAAGTCTGTCAAAAGAATTTTTGGGTAGCCAATTAACGTATTGCTAGCCATGAAATCCGTTTTGTCTTTAACTTTTGCCAGCTGGTCTCTTCATTGCTAGGGCTATTGTAACATTAACAGTGATGAATAATATATTCCTTTGTAGACATCCCCATGTGATTGTCATTTCCCTGCACTGCTTAAACTGTCTGTGGGAGGTTTTTTGATTTTTTAATTAAAAACAAAGTATGGGCTTTTTCAGGGGGTGTGCTGAACTAAGTTTTGAAATACAATAATTTCACTATACTGAAAATCCTGTGCAGTCAGGCTATATTATGCAAGTGCACCATGCAAAACTAAAGCTCAAACTTTGCCTTTTGAATGTGCGGCTTCTTCTCCTTCCGCAAAAAGAGGATGCACAAAGGCACTGCCTGGGGGTTTAGGAAACAGATAATAGTGTACAGAGTGATAGGTCTATATGGGCTGTGTTGTTTTTAATTTGGCTACTGGTGTTATAATGCAAACTTCATGGAAATTTGGTTTAAGGGTAAGCTGAGATAGCAAATGCGTGATGTCAACAAGCATAGCTGCTCCTGAGAACAGAACAAACAGAACACAGGTGGCTGAGCCACAGCATATTTTTCCATCCCCGTTTGTTTTAAATTTCCTCTGTTGAGTGAGTTTCCAATGAGTTAATTAAAGTAGTAACATGCCACCTAATCAAGCTATTCAGTCAAATCATAATAATAATATAATAATTAATCTTGCGTATAAATTACAAGTACAGGAATCATCTCCTCCGCCCCATGGAAACTCAGCTCCTTCTTGGGTGCAATACACAGCTGTGTATTAGTATGAGGCAACACTGTATAACTTGGGGAAGAGACGAAGAATAATATCCTCTTTAATTGAAACTGTAGTATGAAATGTAAGGAGGTACAAAGACCCATACTGGAATTTGTCCAAGACACCACAGTCATTGTCTCTGTTCTAGTGAAAAGTGCTTTGATGACCATAAATAGTGAGGACATATATGCATATACAGCAGCACACTTCTACCTGACATTGTTCTTGGGTATAGGCTCAGTGCTAACTCAGAGGGAATAACATCACTACTAAATCACCATTTTCTACAGTCCCTCAGTTTTCCACCCAGCTATTGTCATGGCCTGATTCTATTTAGCTTTTGAGATCTTACTATGTCCTGAATGTGGAATATGTATGGAATGATATGGGAGTTGTAATTTTAAACTCATTTTTAAATAGCTGTAGCAGCACTATGCTAGAATAAAAGTTGATCATTGTTAAATATTTGGAAACTATATAATAGCCCCAGCTTGTAGATTATTGTAATTAAATAGGTTTTCTTTTCTCTTAACAAAGAATGTTAATATGATTGCTGTTTTCTCCTTATCAGAATATGGTGGCATGGGCTTGGACTTCTCCTATAGCATTGCAGTGGCAGAGGAACTGGGAAATATCCACTGTGGGGGAGTTCCTATGGCTATTGGAGTGCAAACTGACATGGCTACACCAGCTCTAACAAGGTAACTTTCAAAAGAAATCCTCAGTTCCCACTCTTCTCTTCAACTTCAAATTTGTTAGGAAATAATATAATGTATTTAGCACTAAAAAACATTGCTGACCAAATTTACCATTTTTTATTTTTCCCCAAAACCAAGGTAAGCTCCTCTTTAACCTCACCTTTAAATAATTTAGTATAACAGGAGAATATGATTTTACACTGGAAGATAAGTTTTTAAAACCAAGTGATGTGTTCTACTTAATCTAGAACACTAAACACAGAGCTTTGACTCCTCTGAAGCATTCTAACAAGCTGGTCTGGAAGACTAATAAGCCAAGAATCAAATAATTGATTCAAGCAGACACAGATTTGTTTCTCCTGGTGCTGGCATTATTCAAACAGAAATTAGCTAATTTAGGTATGTTTCTTAGACAAAAATAAATATGCCACCTTTTACTGCAGTACATTGGTTACTGAAAGCAAGACTAGACATAAGTTAAACACAGAACCTCAACATGTTAATTTTTCCAGACAAATCAATATGCACCAGTAGAAGGATTCAATAGCTGGTGTGAGAAGATGAATGGTAGTAATGCAGTCTTGAGCAACAACAAATGAGAATCAGTTATTTGACTGTCAGAGACTAATTTCACACAGTCTATGAAGATAAATCTCAACAGGTTTTTAGCATCTGTCTTAAAGCAAATTTGGATATCATGGTCTGAGAAGTGGAAACCCACTTTATATCCTCAGATGACACTGTTGAAAAAGGAAAAGTTGTGGGTGGAAAGATAGAGGAGGTTGGAAGAGTTTAAAAATAAGAAATAATAACACATTGAACCAAATTTAGGAGTGATGTTAATGGTGACCTTCTGCATTGAGTATGACTGGTTCAGAAAACAGATGTAACTTGCTCCAATTTTAGCATTCGTTAGTTGCACACGAATGATGGAATGAGGGGGGTGGTGTGGGTGCAGAAAAAAAAAACTCAGAGGAAGGTGGGTATAAGCTTTAGAGTCCCCTCGCCACACCCACAACCTCCCCTTAATAAATCCAGGCTGTAAACTGCCCATAGTTTTCCAATCCTTTCTGAACCAAATTCATCCCAATGCAGTGACACCAAGGATGAATTTGACAGTAATTACTAGAATCAGTCCTCTTTTTCATTTTGCAACTCAGCACTGTGTTTGCTTTTCTCAATCCTTCCAGTACTTCCTCCATTTTTTTCTGAAATAATTGTCAGGTGACAATAAGTTTAACTAATTCCTTTAATGTCCTAACATGTGTGTCACATTGACTGACTGATCTGTGTATGTTCGTAATTTACCAGGCATTTGCTTACCTGCTGCTTAATAATACTTATTTTTAAAGGGCCTTCATTGCTTTGGAATTGTTTCTCTTTCTTTATATTCAACTGGTGTCACATCTATATCATTCCATCTGAATCCAGTTTATTGGATTTCTACATTCAGCACCAGATTAAAGCATAAACTAACTAAACTACAGCTTAGGGCAGGAGAGGGCAAACTACGGCCTGCAGGCCACATCTGGCCTGTCAGGGCTTTCAATACTGCCTATGGGATTGCCAGTCCCATGGCACAGTGGGGCTAAGGCAGGATTCCTGCCTGCCTTGGCCCCGTACTGCTCCCGGAAGCAGCTGGCACCACATCCCTGAGGCCCCTGGGGGAAGGGCAGAGGACTCCATGCACTGCCCTCGCCTTTTGGCACTGCCCCCTTCAGCTCCCATTGTCCAGGAATGCGGAACCGCAGCCAATGGGAGCTTCAGGGGTGGTACCCACAGGCGAGGGTAGTGCGTGGCAAAGCCGCCTGCTCCACCCCACCCCCAGGAGCCACTGCCGGATGTGTCTGCCACTTCCGGGAGTGGTGCAGGACCAGGGCAGGCAGGGATCCTACCTTAGCCCTGCTGTGCGCCACTGCCACCCCAGAGCTGCTTGAGGTAAGCGGCACTGGGCTGGAGTCTGCACCCCAAACCGCTCCTGCACCCCAACCACCTGGCCTGAGCACCCTAACCCCCTGCTTTGAGCCCCCGCACACCCCTCCTGTACCCGAACCCCCTGCCCTGAGCCCCCTCCTGCACCCCAACCCCCTGCCCTGAGCTCCCTCCTTCACCCCAACCCCTTGCCCTAAGCTCCTTCCTGCACACCGTACCCCCCACACACCTTGCACTCCCTCCCACACCCCAACCTCCTGCCCCAGCCCTACATTCATGATCCTGCATACAATTTCCCCATGCAGATGTGGCCCTCAGGCCAAAAAAGTTTGCTGAGGGCCTCACAATATGAGGGGCCTCTAAAAAAAGAAAAAAACGGACTCCATTTCAAATTTTATCAAAACCAATTGATCAATAAAGGAGATATGGGAAAAAGAATATTCTCTCTAAATATAGACATTTTTGTTCAAATATGACACAAATATACACATCTGACTACACAAATACCCTAACCTTATCTTTCACTAATTGTTCATTATTGACATGCCGGAAGGCCAGGGCTGAGAAAAAAACAATAATTGCACTTGTATAATTAGTATTTCTACGTATAAGTCTGCTATCAGACTCCTAAGGCAGCCTTTTGTTGGCCAGCTGCTACTGGTAAAATTCTGACCATACCTTCATAATTTATTTAAATAAATAAATAATCTCGCTGCCGATAAAATTGGGAAAAATGTGAGGTAGTGTCGTGAAGCAGTCCTGCCAAACTCATAGGGGACTCATCCTAGGGGTGACATCATATATAGTGACAGGTCTCAGAGTAGCAGCCATGTTAATCTGTATCTGCAAAAAAGAAAAGGAGTACTTGTGGCACCTTAGAGACTAACCAATTTATTTGAGCATAAGCTTTCATGAGCTACAGCTCACTTCATCTGATGCAAGCTTATGCTCAAATAGATTTGTTAGTCTCTAAGGTGCCACAAGTCCTCCTTATCATATATAGCAGCCCCCTTGGCTGGTAATAGCCGGAAGGCCGCCATCTTTTGTTTATGGTCCAGCACGCTCAGTTGTATAGTGCCTTCGCTCCTGATTTAATTTGTTTTCTTAAGTGTTAGTATGTTCTTTCTTCTTTTGATCTGTCCATACGTACAATTGTGTATTTTAGTGCGCACGCCGCTTTCTGCTTCATGCGCTATCCATGCTTCACATGATTGAGTTTGCAGATGATCGTCTTATGGACTTGGGTTGAGTGGATCTTGAGGAGGATACATTTGTGTTGGCTTCCCTCTGTCAGTTTCGGGAACCTTAGTAAATATCAGAGAGTGCTGACGAAAGGATAAGTAGAGGGGTTTGAGAGAAGTGAAGGAAAATATACATATATATCAAAATATTCTGAGTACTTGATGAGCAAGTTATTTCAAATTATGTGCATATATGATTTATAGGCAATTAAAGCCTATAATATTCATTATATTTGCTTGAATGTAGGCTAATTTTTCTCACTTTCTCAATACCTGTCTAGAGATTACCAGTCTTTTTTCTGGTAAATTCTTTCTTTCTCTTTCGTGCATAGAGCTTGTTGTCACTCTGTGTGTCCGAGGTTTTTACTCGAGAATAATTAGCGGTCATGGGGGAGACAGAGGATAGAGAAGCGAACGCAGAGAGATGTCTGCCTAGAAAATGCTGCTAGAAAAGCTATCTGCTCTAAGCATTCTATGCATCGAAAGTGACAAACTCCGTAGCTTATCATTTGAGGACATCATCAATGACTTTGCTCTCCAAAAATCACAAAAGAAAATGTTTTAAATTTCAGTGTTAAATTTAATGTCATCAGCAAACCAATATACTGCAGGTAGTACTGCTTCCATTAAGTAAGATGGTCTGTGTAACTAACTGCTTTTGTGTTGCTATAGATATAAAGTTTTCATATCTACTAATTAAGAAATCATAGATGAAAATATGTTAATTTGAAACTATTTTATAATGCAAACAGGCATATTACAAGATGTTTTCAGAGTAGCAGCCGTGTTAGTCTGTATCCATAAAAAGAAAAGGAGTACTTGTGGCACCTTAGCGACTAACCAATTTATTAGAGCATAAGCTTTCGTGAGCTACAGCTCACTTCATCGGATGCATGAGCTGTAGCTCACGAAAGCTTGTGCTCTAATAAATTGGTTAGTCTCTAAGGTGCCACAAGTCCTCCTTTTCTTATTACAAGATGTGTTTTAGTTAGATTATTATTCTATTTTTACAACTTTGCCTTTGTCTATATGCAAATAAAGAACTTTCATGTTTATATATTCAATGTCCTTTCTGTGAAAATAATCAACTAATTTTTTTTTATGGTATGGGGCCTCCTACACTTGACATAGCTTAGGGCCTCAGAATGTCATAATCCGGTGCTGTCAACACGACAGCGGTTGTAACACATCATTTTCCCAAAGTTTTCACCTGTCTCTAAGAGCCCCTGCTTATCCTGTAGTTCCATAGCAGTCCTGTCCCTTAACAGCAGCCCATCTAACCAGATTTAGGTTACAAGCCAGTAAAACACTTCAGCATTGGGACTGCTTACATGCTTAAAGTTATCCCTGTGCAAAAGTGCTTTGCTTGATTGGGGCCATAATAAGGCAAAGTATCTGCAACAAGTACCTCTGAAAACTGAAGGCTTAGATAATGGCATTCATTCTGGAATAATGAACTATTAATAGCATGATTAATAATAAAGATGAGAACTGATAATAAAGTCAAACATAGGTAACAATAATAAAAAATATTATTCTTTATAATAGGTCATTTAAACTATTGTTGATAAGGAGACTTAATTGCACAGTCAACTGATGCCTATGTTGAGTTTTGCAGAGAAGGACATTCTATCTTTCATTTCCTGAAGCCCCGTAGTCTGAAAATGTGGATATACTTCCATGATTTATACTGATCCTCCTTAAAAACTTGGAGGTCTTACTTATGGGAAGTCTTTCCAAAGAGAATTTCCTTTGCCTTACACAAATACACCAGAAACCTGAAGACAGATAGTAGCTATAGTTTATCATTTGATCACTCCTAGCACAGCTGTACTTCATTTATTATACTGCAAAGGATAAAACTGTAGTCTTCTATAAGACTGTAGAGGATAGCCCATACCTTAAGAGGCTTTTGTTATTTTAAATTCTTCCCTGTGGTTTAAAAGAAATCACTAGATAGCTGAGGGCAGAATTTTGTTCCATTGTAGTATTTTATAATGTTTTTCCAACACACAGTAGTAACAGCACCTAGGAGGGTAATCAAGACAACTGACCACACACATAAACACATTCCAGTGGGAGAGCACACTACATTCATTGCTTTGATGTTGGGGAGAGGTGCTTCAGAAGACTTAGAATAGATGAAGTTGCAATATACCGGGGTATGAAGCCTTCAGTGCTTAGGAAACTCCAGCTAGTACAGAGCTGCAACTCATCTCCTCAGCAACACAGACTATTGTGAGCATATCAAACCTGTTCTCTGCTGTATACGCTGGTTTTCCATAAATTTTAAATCTATGGTCCTTAACTTCAAGGTGCTTGTGACAGAGTCTGCTCACCACAGTAGCGCCTCTGGCTGGCCATCACAGGGATTAGCTGTGCCAGCTGGTGCCCCCTCTTCAGGTAGCGCCTTTCCCGTCATTGTCTCCGCTTGCAGACCCACTTCAGTTCAAGTACCACAGTGTCCTCTTCATCACTCGGTCCTCCGGCCGTGTCATCATCCGTGTTTTCCCCTTTCCAAGGGTGAAGTATCTCAGATCAATCATTCAGCCACTGCCCCAGTGGTGACTCGGGGAGACCCCGGCCCGCCCACTACTCTGGATCCTGACTGAGGAACCCTGTAGATAGCAGCCCCCTGCTGTGTTCCTTTAACTTCATTCAATGCTGCTTCTGTTCCCTGGGCCGCTTCCCCAGGGTCCCAGCACCTTCGTCACCCTCTTCTCAGGATTTTCAGTCAGCAAGTCCCAGCATCCAGCCAGGCACTCCCTCTTGCTCCCTGGTTCCTGCCAGCAACTGCTCTGTTCAAGGTGCTATCCTTCCTGCAGCCCACTAAGAACACAATCCTGACTCTTTGAGCTCCCCACAGCTACTGTCTCTGGCCCTGCTGCTCCTTTTATGTGAACCTACTGGGTCCTGATTGGCTGTTCCTCGCAGCTTCCCTCTAATTAGCTGCTTCCTGCGTAGCCTCTCTAGGCTGCTTGGAGGACTCATTTCCACTGCTCCTTTCTGGGATAGGGTGTGGCAGGCCCATGAGGCCTCTATTAACCCCTTCTTCTCCAGTGTGGGGTGAACACCCCATCACAGTGCTCCATTGTCTGGGCCCAGGATATCTAAAAGATTGCATAATGCACGGGAAGAAAACCATGGTCAACATCTTTGCTCTTCTGTCACATTGGAACTCTCAGCTGTGCAGGAGACAGAACTTTTTGGGGGGTTAGCCCAAAACTGGAATGAACTCCCCTAGGAATTAAGGACCATCACAAACCTCACCAACTTCTGCTCTAAATGAACTTGCATTTCTCTGATCTTGCCTTGTCTAATATAAACATGTAACAACATGTATATTTATTAAAACAAAACAAAAATCCTACCAATACGTGACACTCCATTGCACACACTTCTCTCGCTGGGGAGAGGATGACAGAACAAACACGTAATAGATGTTAGTCATGTTGTGTTAGCCATATGTGGGGAGGGGAAGGAATTTCCCCTCACACCTATTTGACAGTGACCTTTGCATTGTTGCCTTTGTGGCATGGAGTACGGGTCATTTGCTGGGATTATCTGGGTATATCTCTGTGACATTCCATACCTTGGGGGAGCATCCTGGAACCCCCATATTACTCATTTTTATATAATTGTGATTTTACCTTACAAGGCATGCTTTATATGTATCGGGGAAAGGTTATTATCTGCTGAAAGTCATTTCTCTATCCATATATGTATATCATTAATGTATATGAAATTATGAGTATTGTGTTGTATGGTGGTCACTAAAACATGCTGTAAATTGGGGAATCAGCCAGATATTAGCTCCCCAGAAGCAACATCAAGGAAAGTAACCAACACTTGGGCAGGATTTCAAACAATCCATCAACAGCCATTGTCCAGCAAGGGAGCTACAATTGCTAACTATCCTATTGCTACACAGTTCATCCTGTTTACCCTTATTAAATACTGGCACATTAACGTCAAGGCAGATCTTGCAGTTTACATTGAGGATCTGTCCTTCAGTCAGAGAAGCTGGACTGGTGGGAGAACCTTTTAGTCTGATCTGAGTACTAGCTGCCACTTTCACTATGTGGGTGCATATAGAAGCTGCATTTCATTCACCCCATTCCTGCTGATATCAAATCATGTCAGCAGCTCCAATTATAGGAACACCAAGAAACAGACTGTGGAGTCTTTGCTCTTTCTCCTCATACACTGGGCCAAGTTCTGTTTGTTTTATTCACGCAGAAAGAGTGCCCTGAAGACCCGAATATACCCAATCTTGACAGGGATGATCAAACTGCAGCTGGTCGTTCATTCACCGAACAAAACACAAAAGTGAATATATGTCATAGCGCAGCTGGTATCACTGCTGTTATTAAAAGTTGCCCAACATTTCCTATTATAAAACCTGGTTTTCAGTTGTTCATAACTTTAGCAAACTTTAATTATTTGGGGCTGATATTTTCTATGAGTGTCTACCTTAGGCTAGATTTTTTTGAAAGTTTCAGCCAAAACAGTTCAGCTGTTTCTGGGATCAAGATTAGGGAAAATACAGTGTTTTGCCATTTAAAATAATCCTGACAACCTTTTCTCTGAGAAACTCTCATGTACCAATGTTTTGGAAAAGGGAGTTGAAATTTGGCGAGGATGTGACTTGTGCTGTTCCTGTGGAATTGGCCAAGTTATAAGCCTCTGTAAAAACTCAGTCCACACACTTTTAGTAGAGACTTAGAATTTAGCAGCTAAAATCTCCAAAGATTCCATCCTCACTGAGCATGCTCTAGCCCCTCACAACTCCTCACGCTGACCGAACTGTGCATGCACCATTCCCACCGAGCAACTGAGCATGTTCCATGCCACCTTAATTTTAGCATTTCAGTGCTTGACTTTGCAACCTTAATGTTCTTTTAACACATTTTTATGTGTAATGTATATAAAAATAAAGCTCCTTGTAGACGCTGGAACATTTTTTCCCTCTGGTCCATTGTATAAGAAAATAGGTCCCAACTGTGGCACATTAATGATTAATGTTAAAATAGTTACATAGAAACTATCCATTCTTTTTTGCCCCATACTTGGTATTCATGACATTCCACCAACATTGCTGTTAATACTGAAGAAATGATTAAATATTATACTGTAGATGATGTTAAATAGGGTAAAATAAAAAAAAGTCACAGCAGGATCCAAATCCCATTACATTTCCTTGATCCACTTCTTAGTTCTGTTTATGTGCGCTCATTTAAAAAGCTGAAAGCCCCCTTAATTCATCTGAAATAGCAATGAATTTGCTTTCTGACAGATGTGATTCTTGATGCATTGACTGAAAATATGTCAACTGTACATCACTATTCTGGTTTAATAGAGCTGATGATCATCCTCTTAAAGTGGGGGAGAAAAGCTGACAGTTTTCATTCTTGTTTCTCCTACTCAAAGGGAAAAAAGCTGTGCTGAAGTGAATTGATTAATTAGTAAGGAAGGAACGTTTCTAATTAGGACTGACATTTTCTGACGTACTGTTAGCTGCAAATTGTAGTTTTGAGTATGAGCAGCTGCACCTGGTTCTTTACACTACACTCGGTGTTTGATTAAACCACATCAAGCTTTCTTGTTTCTGAGCTCACACATTCAAATGGATGATCATCTAACCCACTTCAAGCTAGATATGAAGTCTTCTGGGATAAGGTACCACTCCTTACACAGGTGGTGCATCAATCCTTGTGAGATTAAATGTAACCGCTGATCATAAATGAACACCAGTAAATTCAAAAGGACCAAATCCTGACACGAACAACACAGCTACTTTTAGTGACTCATTATCTAAGGAAATATAAAGCTGAAAAATAGACTTTGATGAGAAAATCTTAGACACATCTGCATTATTCCACAACACGTAACAATGAAAATGATTTAAATGATTTTGCTCATTCACTGTCAAGTAGTATATATATCAATTCCAAATAGTCTCCTACTAGTCAATATCAGAAAGGCAAAGGTCTGGTCATTTGTAACTGGTATGGCACACCTAATACAATGAGTCCTAATCCTGTGTGGGGCCGCTATGTACTAATATAATAAACATAAATAATATCACTACATTTTAACTACTTCTTAGCTAGGTCAGTTCAGACTGGAATTAATTTGTTTATTGTAAGTTAATAGAGAACATTTTCTTGGACAAAGCCTATTCAGCCAGAGAATCAAAGGTTGGATGATTTCCACTCGGGCTCCATTCTCAAATTCTCAGAGTAAAACACAATTTAATGTGACTTTAGTATGGGCATGTCTACACATGAAATTTATTTTGGATTAACTTGATTTTGGGGGGGATAAATTGCCTTGTGTCCACACAAGTTTTTTCTCAATTACCTGGGGTCTCAATACTCATTACAAACTCCACTTGCGAAGTAAATTTCAATAATAAGGTTGGCATGAACATATCCCCAGTCTGAATTAACAATTCCTCCTCTGTCAGTCCTCACACTGCTTTCCCACACTGCTTTGCTGCACACCTAGGTCAACCTGTTTGTTTACTGTGTGCCCTCTACCACCCTAGGGTCATCTTGACCAGATATCACCTTCCCGTTTAAATGCTGGTGCTCGACAAGGCGATTCAGCTTCCAGAGTCCAATACTGATTATATAGACATTCACCCGAATGCTTCTGCATGGTCCTATGCAGAGGTCCTAGACTTCCCTGCCATCTCAGGAGAGGAGTAGGTCCAATCTCATCTGAACAGCAGTCCCCAGAACACCAATATATGAGAGGATATAAGACCAAATGAAGGAGAGGGACCAGTCCTGGGGCACAGGCCAGTGCTGCAACAAAGAAAAGTCACCCCAGCAGGGTAATATAAATGTCAAGGACAATAACAGGACCCATGGAAGAGCTCGCAAGACCTGTGTCTACTACTGCAAGATCTGCCTTGAAGTTATTGTGCCAGTATTTAAAAAGGGTAAACTGGATGACCTGTGTAGCAATAGGACAGTTAGTCTGACACTGATTCTGGACAAAATCACAGAAAGGCCAATATAGGATATGAGGATATGATGATAGCATAATTAATGGTAATCAATATGGTTTTATGGAAAATAGTTCTTGTCAAACAAACTGGATATCATATTTTGATGAGATGACGAGTTTGGTTGGTAAAGGTAGCTTCTGTAAGGGATTTGACTTAGCCCACATGACATTTGTTGAAAAAAAATAGCTCTGTGCAAAATCCATGTAGCCAATATTACGTTGATTAAACAAATGGTAGTTGTTAGATCACAAAAAACAACTGTAAATGTGGAATTATCATTCAGTGGGGGTGTTTCTAGTGGGGTCTCGCAGGGATCTGTTCTTGGCCTGATTCTATTCAACTTCTTTGGGTGATTTGGAAGAAAATATAAATTAATTGTTGGTAAAATTTGCAAACAACACAAAAATGGGTAGAGCAGTAAGTAATAATGGGGACAGATCAGTTATAGCTTGTTAAGGTGGGCTTGTTTGAACAACAGACATTTTTTACATAGCCAACACGGTGGGAGTTTTGCCTGAGTGACTGATTTTTTTTCTCCTGACCCATGCTTTCATGATGGAAAACAAGTTTACTTTTTCATAAAACTCATTTCCTTAAAACACAGTTTAACTTCTTGCAAGACAGAAGAATTTTTCTTTGAATGTCACAGTATAGCAAAGTTGTTGAATTGCAGTTTCACAGATGCTGTATATTGTCAGAAGAGAGACGAAGTCAAGTATTAAATATATTTTTTTTAAGTTTACAGAAAAAAATGCTGTCAGTGGTTTTCCTTGTTTCCTTTTTTACCTGTGCATCAGTGCAGGCTGGTGGGAGATGTGATGGGAAGAAGCAAATAATGGATTTCCCTGCATGATTTAAAAACCAGTTTAAGATGCACCCTAACACCTGTAGTACTAATGTTCATGGCAGTTGAAAATCCCCTGCCATGCAGCGGTCTAGCACAAGATCCTTCACACCACTTAAGCCCTGTTCAGAGGATTTGCAAAAGAGTCTGCAGTATGAGTGGTGGTATGGAAGACACACTGAGAAAATGGTAGGGTTGCCAACTCTGAAGCTGTTCCGGGAGATTTTTTCGCCAACATGATGTAATGTCATTTTCTTAAAATATCCTATTAAAATCTCCTAGATTGCTTTCATTGGTCACCGGGAGATGGATGCTGATTCCAGGAGACTCCAGGCCAATCGTGGAGGGTTGGCAACTCTAGGAAATGGTCTTGATGCCAGCCCGATGTAGATTGGCACAGAAGGCTGGGGAGAGGTCATTGGATCCACATTTACACAGATTTGGACACCCCCAACACAATGGGTACAAAGTAGTTGTGGCTGCTATTCCAGCCAGAGGTTGGAATGTGAGCTTGGCAGATCTCTATCCCATCCTTGGGCTTGGAGGGTAGATTTTGCTCTGTGCACACCACCCACATAGAGATACATTATGTAAGTGTTACGTGGGTGGAGTGCGTTTCACCAAGAAATACTAGATTTTATACGCATAACTCCCTTTCAAAAGCCTTTAACAGTCTGTGTTTCCATTCTTTCATTGCAGATTTGGTTCTGATGAGCTAAAACGACAGTTCCTTGTACCAACTATAGCTGGAGAAGTAGTGGCTTGTTTAGGAGTCAGTGAACCTGGAGCAGGGTCAGATGTTGCAAGTAAGCAAACTGATTATGCCTAGGATTGCTAAAGCTAACATACTGGAGCAGAACTTAGATGACATGGTGATGAAAATGTCAGTACCCTGTTTATCTGGATTCCCCCATCATTGCTACTACCATGGTGGCTTTGGTGGGAAATTTCTAGGAAAAATGACTAGTATGGGCAAGACTGGAAAAGGAGAACAGACCAACAAGACCATGGAAGTCTCTGAGCCAAATTCAGCAGTGATGTAAATATTAGTGTAAATTATACTGTCTCATAAATTGGTCAGAGAGGGATTTAAGTGGCTTTACGTGGTAAAGTTGTGTAATTTGCACTGATTTGTCATTCAACAGATGTGTGAATCTAGTGTGATTTAGTTCCTCATGAGAGAATAAAAGAGAGCACAACTAACAAGAGATTATAAAGTAAGGTGGGGAGGTGTCATTCTTTAGGTCACTGCTGAATCTGGCCCACTGTTAAAAAGAAAAGTATTCTACGCTTGAAGAGGCTGAATGAGTTAACTCTCCATATTGCAGAATATAGCCCTAGACCAGCACGGCTTACTGATATAGACATAGCACTTGCAACACCTGCTAATGGAGATCTGAACTTATTTACAGTGGTGACAACTGGAAGATATTGGGCAGTCATCTGGAAACTGCTTTAATGTATCATAATGCCGATTTTCTTCCATTTCCTGTATGATTTCACAAACAGTGACTCCTTCACTGCAGATTCTGCTGTGAATTGTACTTTTCAACTGACTCCACTATTTAAATAAGTTAGGGCAGATAGTAATCTTATGAAATACAGGAAAAGGTTAATATGCTTGAAATTATTTTCAAACGGAAGTATAATTTTATAAAGTCAGGGAAGACATTTTACAGATGCCTTTCATACTGACCCTAGAGTTTTGCTGTCTTTGTTTACTGGTTGCCCTTTTGTCTTTATTTACTTATTGCACCTGTTCAGTTTCACTTGTCTAGCCTTGTCTGTGCTAGGGAGCGAACACTGTCAGCACCTACCCTTCTTGCAACACATCTCTTGTCCCAACATACAAGAGTGCTTGGAACTGTGCGGCGAGATTGCCAGCACAATTGCCATTGAATTTGTGCAAAGCTAATCTGACCACCACTGTATTCTGCCCTGCACTGTTTCAATGCTAATATGTACTGAAAGCCCTGGCATTTCATCTTTACTGTTGCAATACGACCTTCCAGCACAATCCCACAACACTCCTGCAACTCCTTCAGTGACCACTCTGTGTAGTGTAAAATGCCTCCTGTAGTGTTGATTATTTTCTTGTTTAGAGCTAATGTAGTTTGTCATGTTGTGCATAAAAGTTGTCTGTAGTCAATGTCTGTAGTCATACGCCTTTTCTTGTTTCAATACCTAAAGACTGTGTTATAAATTAAGGATGTATTTACATATGAAAGTTAATCTGGAAAAAGGTGGTGTGTGAATTTAAAGTGGAGTAACTATTCCTGATTAACTCCATAGGTGGACACTCTTATTCCAGAACAAAATGGATTGAGAATAAGGCACTATTATTCTGGAATAAGAGCACCAACACATGAAGTTAATCAGGAATAGTTAATTAGGAATAGCTATTCTGGAATAACTCTCTATGTAGAGAAGCCATTACATTGTTCAGTGCATAAAGCAGCCTATCTCTTGAACAATTAAATGGAACGGGCTTTGCAGAAAAACAATTTGATATATCACATCTCCACATATGGATTGCTACTCCCACAACACCCTTTTTCAGTGAAGGGGAACCCACCATGGATTGGTACTGCAGTGATTGGAAGTGGCACTGTTTGTGGATACAGTGAACAGATTTACACAGGCCATTAAGGTTAGTTTAAACACACAGCTCTCTTACAAACTACAGTGGTTCATTTGAACTAGTAAGAGTTATAATGGTACAAATTTATCCTGCAGACAGGGCTAATGAGATTATAGCTCATGGTGGCTGAAGTTTCTTGGTCAATAAAACCATGTAAAATGTTTAGTTTCTAGAATATTTGCTCTGTCAAAAACACAGATTACATTTTGATTTCTGATTTCTAAAGACAAATATATCTCCAGGATCATTATTCAGTGTTACATGTGGTGGTTTAGTCTAAATAACGGTAATGGAAATGATATGCTTTAATCCCTCTGTACCATGCACCGTCATTTTCTTTCCAGTAAATTGGCTCTGTTTGTAGGAAAGTTCACTGTTATCATTAGTTTTATTTCCAGTAACAGAAAGTAAATTAACATAAAGTAACTAGCAGAGGAAACACAGCATTGACCAATTATTTTAACAAATGCCTTTCTGGTTAAATTAAATCAATATCAGAACTTTCTAAATATGGTTTTGATTTAGGGATGGAGTGGTGCAGATAATTGTGACTTAAATTCTCTGCTTAGGTACAAGTTATTTATCATCTAACTTGATTGGCATAATACACTTGGAATAACACTTTGGAAAATCAAAGGTAATCTGTTTTTATTCTTAAGAGGTCTCTCTGTTTAACTGAAGAGGGAGGAGGAACACTCAATGCAGCTGAGAAAGGAAATGTGGGGTGCAAAGGAGGCTTTCAGTCACCTCTGTGCTCACCCAGTCAGGGGCAGGGGGGAGGGGTCTGGTCCCCGGTATAAGGCTACTCCTCTACTTGCCAGCTGCCAGTGGTTCCAAGTGGCAAGCAAGGATCATTGAGTCAACAGTGTGCCCTTATTGCCAAGAAGGCCAATGGCATTTTGGGATGTATAAGTAGGGGCATTGCCAGCAGATCGAGGGACGTGATCGTTCCCCTCTGTTCAACACTGGTGAGGCCTCATCTGGAGTACTGTGTCCAGTTTTGGGCCCCACACTACAAGAAGGATGTGGAGAAATTGGAAAGAGTCCAGCGGAGGGCAACAAAAATGATTAGGGGACTGGAACACATGAGTTATGAGGAGAGGCTGAGGGAACTGGGATGTTTAGCCTACGGAAGAGAAGAGTGAGGGGGGATTTGATAGCTGCTTTCAGCTACCTGAAAGGGGGTTCCAAAGAGGATGGCTCTAGACTGTTCTCAGTGGTAGCAGATGACAGAACAAGGAGTAATGATCTCAAGTTGCAGTGGGGGAGATTTAGGTTGGATATTAGGAAAAACTTTTTCACTAGGAGGGTGGTGAAACACTGGAATGCGTTACCTAGGGAGGTGGTAGAATCTCCTTCCTTAGAAGTTTTTAAGGTCAGGCTTGACAAAACCCTGGCTGGGATGATTTAATTGGGGATCGGTCCTGCTTTGAGCAGGGGGTTGGACTAGATGACCTCCTGAGGTCCCTTCCAACCCTGATATTCTATGATTCTGTGATCAATCAGGCATAAGGGAGCCTTGGCCATGTTACTACAGTGGCTCTGTTTCACACAAGGTTCCTTTTAGGCAATGGAAATACTCCAACCAGGGGGACTGACTTTAGGGCACCCGAGATCAGTGGCTTTCAACCTTTCCAGACTACTGTACCCATTTCAGGATTCTGATTTGTCTTGCATACCCTCAAGTATTACCTCACTAAAAAACTACTTGCTTACAAAATCAGACATAAAAGTGTCACAGCACACTATTACTGAAAAATTGCTTACTTTCTCATTTTTACCATGTAATTATTAGGGCTATTGATTAATTGCAGTTAACTCAAAAAAATTAATCGTGATTAAAAAATTTAATCACGATTAATTGCAGTTTTAATTGTACTGTTAAACAATAGAATACCAATTGAAATGTATTAAATAATTTGGATATTTTTCTACATTTTCAAATTTTTTTATTTCAATTACAACACAGAATTCGACGTGTACAGTGCTCACTTTATATTGCTTTTGATTACAAATATTTGCATTGTAAAAATGACAAACAAAAGAAATAGTATTTTTCAATTCACCTCATTCAAGTATTGTAGTGCAATCTCTTTATTGTGAAAGTGCAACTTACAGTGCCCCTTCATGCTTCGACCACCATTCCAGAAGGCATGCTTCCATGGTGATGATGCTTGTTTAAAAAAATGCATTAATTAAATTTCTGACTGAACTCCTCAGAGGAGAATTGTATGTCTCCTGCTCCATGGTTTTACCCACATTCTGCCATATATTTTGTGTTATGGTATTATAGGATGATGACCCAGCATATGTTGTTTGATTCAAGAACATGTTCACTGCAGATTTGACAAAACACAAAGAAGGTTCCAATGTCAGATTTCTAAAGATAGCTACAGCACTCAACCCAAGGTTTAAGAATCTGAAGTGCCTTCCAAAATCTGAGAAGGACGAGGTGTGGAGCATACTTTCAGAAGTCTTAAAAGAGCAACACTCTGATGCAGAAACTGTAGAACATGACCACCAAAAAAGAAAAGCAACCTTCTGTTGGTGGCATCTGACTCAGATGATGAAAATGAACATGCGTCGGTCCGCACTGCTTTGGATCGTTGTTGAGCAGAATCCGTCATCAGCTTGGACAGACATCCTCTGGATGTCTATCCTCCCTTAAGCATGAGGGGATATATGAATGTTTAGCACATCTGGCACATACATATCTTGCGACGCCGGCGACAACAATGCCATGCAAACACCTTTTCTCACTTTTGGGTGACATTGTAAACAAGAAGCGGGCAGCATTATCTCCTGCAAATGTAAACAAACTTGTTTGTCTGAGCGACTGGCTGAACAAGTAGGACTGAGTGGACTTGTAGGCTCTAAAGTTTTACATTGTTTTATTTTTAAATTATGTTATTTTTTTGTACATAATTCTACATTTGTAAGTTCAACTTTCATGATAAAGAAATTGCATTACAGTACATGTATTAGGTGAATTGAAAAATACTATTTCTTGTTTTTTACAGTGCAAATATTTGTAATAAAAAATATAAAGTTATCACTGTATACTTTGTATACTGTGTTGTAATTGAAATCAATATATTTGAAAATGTAGAAAACATCCAAAAATATTTAAATAAATGGTATTCTACTCTTGTTTAGCAGCGCAATTAATTGTGCAATTAATCACAATTAATTTTTTTAATTGCACAGTTGAGTGTGATTACTTTTTTTAATCGCTTGACAGCCCTAATAATTATAAATTAATTGGAATATGAATATTGTACTTACATTTTAGTGTATAGAGCAGTATAAACAAGTCATTGTATGAAATTTTAGTTTGTACTGACTTCACTAGTGCTTTTTCTGTAGCCTGCTGTAAAACTAGGCAAATATCTAGATGAGTTGATATACCCCCTGGAAGACCTTTGCGTACCCCCAGAGGCATGTGTACCCCTGGTTGAGAACCACTGGCCTAGGTGATCTGGTTCCCCACATTTCTCATTGGTTTCATTTCATTCATCTTTTTTCTTTAGATTACCTAAAATGTAGTAGAGCAGAGTGGTCATTCAAACGTAAAGGTTGTCTGCACAATCCTATTGTGGTACCAGGCAGGACCAGCTCTAGGCACCAGCAAAGCAAGCACGTGCTTGGGACGGCACAATTCCAGGGGCCGCCATCCTTTTTTTTTTTTTTTTGACTTGTGCAGTTGCACTCTCGGAGCTTGGGGCGGCAAAAAACCTAGAACCAGCCCTGGTACCTGGTATTTTTTAATCTGAAATATGACTTAAATGAATGCAGATGAACAATTATGGTATCTTTAGCATTTGCTTCCACGACTCTCAACACTTGTTGAGCAGTGAGTGAATGCTAGCTATCTGACTGCTGATGTGACTGAGAGATTAACGCTACCAATCACACCTCAGTCACCTGATCCGTGAAAAGAACCTCTTATTTCACATTTGTTTTTAAATAGGTATCAAAACAACAGCAGTAAGAAAAGGCGATGACTATGTCATAAATGGTGGCAAGATGTGGATTACTTCAGGATGTCAAGCTGACTGGATGTGCCTGCTGGCAAATTCCAGTGAAGGACCTCCCCACCAAAATAAATCTCTTATATGTCTACCAATGAACCTACCAGGTAAAAGCACTGATTTGTTTTTCTTACAGTTTTCTTTTTATTGCGTTTTACAGCATATGATATAAAATCTTTTGGAGAGAACATAATATGTCCTCAACTCAGTGTTATATTGTCAAATAAAGTAACCAAGCAAATATTCCCTAGGATGGAGTACTGCAAAAAGGTATCTGGGGGCCATAGTGGATCACAAGCTAAATATGAGTGAACAGTGTAACACTATTGCAAAAAAAAAAAAAAAGAGCAAGCATCATTCTGGGATATATAAACAGGAGTATTGTGAGCAAGACACGAGAAGTAATTCTTCTGCTGTACTCTGCGCTGATTAGGCCTCAGCTGGAGTACTGTGTCCAGTTCTGGGCACCATATTTCAGGAAAGATGTGGATGAATTGGAGAAAGTCCAGAGAAGAGCAACAAAAATTATTAAAGGTCTAGAAAACATGACCTATGAGGGAAGATTGAAAAATTGGGTTTGTTTAATCTGGAGAAGAGAAGACTTACAGCTGTTGTGGCAACCTGTGGTCTGCACGCGGCCTGTCAGGGTAATCTGCTGGTGGGCCACCAGATCATTTGTTTACATTTGCACGGCCGCCCACAGCTCCCAGTGGCCGCGGTTTGCCATTCTCAGCCAATGGGAGCTGCAGATAGCCGTGCAAATATAAACAAACGATCTGGCAGCCTGCCAGCAGATTACCCTGACGGGCCTCAAGTTGCCCACCACTGACTTGGAGAGAATATGATAACAGTTTTCAAGTACATAAAAAGTTGTTACAAGGAGGAGGGAGAAAAATTGTTCTCCTTAGCCTCTGAGACTAAGACAAGAAGCAATGAGCTTAAATTGCAGCAAGGGAGGTTTAGGTTGGACATTAGAAAAAACTTCTAACTGTCAGGGTGGATAAACACTGGAATAAATTCCCTAGGGAGGTTGTGGAATCTCCATCACTGGAGATTTGTAGGAGCAGGTTAGACAAACACCTGTCAAGGATGGTCTAGATAATACTTAGTCCTGTCATGAGTGCAGGGGACTGGACTTTAGATGATCTCTCAAGGTCCTTCCAGTCCTATGATTCTATGTCACTCTGAAATATTAAATGGTAGGTACAGAATGAATGAATGAACAGAAAGGGACAAAGGGAGGAAATTAAATATTTTGCAGACTTCAGACTCTGATGCCAAAGCTACTGTAACATAAAGGTTTCTTCTGGCCAGAAATATTGTTTAAAAAAGTCTATCAATAGGCTTCTGTTGGAGTAATTTATAAGCTACTCTGGAAACAGATCAGTTAAGTAATTGCCAAGGACAAAATTAATACCTTACAAAACATCATTAAAAACAGATTGAAGCAAAACTCTGAATAAACTATCATAATATCCAGTGTTTTAACCTTGGAGAGGGTCCACAAATGCTGTCCTGGATTCTGGTCCTCCACGACTCCCACCCCACCTCATCCCCCCAAAATGGTGTTCAGCTACTCCTCACAATATATTGTGTATTATTTTATCTTTATAGACTACATGGAGCTTTGGAGGATAAAAACTGTAAACTTCTGTGCTCGCCTTTCATCTTTCCAAAATACTGTTGAACTCTTTCTTTAGTGAGTGAGAATTACAGCACAGAATTTATACTTATATACTACTACTTAGAAAGTTATCAGTATATTAATAGATGTACAAGTTACAAACACTTTTTCACCATAAGAGCATTTAAAACATACGTATATTTCTAGGGGCTAAGTATTTAGTTTTACTAAGTAAATTATTTAAAGTAAGAAGTTTTTAATCATAACTGAAGAAACATGATCACTGAAAGTGTTTATGTTGTAATTTTAAATATACGCCTCTATATATGAGCACATTTTCACTATTACTATATAACAGTATACAATATTTTATCTGTAGTATATTCAGATGTTATATTGTGCAATTGTAATAAAAATTACTTTAGGGGCCTTGTCTGCTATACACACAGTAATACATATAATACAAGATATTACATATATAATAATACGATAACATAATACAAGATGGTAATATATGTATTTCTTATATAAAGAATGCATCTGAGAAATGGTATTTGAGTCATAATGTGTAATCATGTAAATAAAGATTGTGCATTAATACATAACAAACATAAAGTGGGAGCATTAAGGTATCGCATTCAATTTTAATTTTATCATTTCTAAAGCTTTGGTTGCTTAACCATGCAATTTTACTATTGCATTAACATAGTGTTTGTGATTTAATGTTACACAAGCCACTGCTAACACTGTGGTTGGAAGAGCACAACATTTATTTCAACCTAATCTGACATCATGTCTACTATGGAGATGGATTATTAGATAATGCTAAATAAAATTATGGATTTGGGCCCACCTCCTGGTGTAAAGCTCATTCAATCTCTGTATGCCAAAAAAAGGAGGAGTTCTCATATTGTTTCGTTTTGGATCTCCTTGTTGGAGTGAGTGAATGATACAGCCTGGCAAGATACCATAATTGTAGAGAAGATACCATTTGAAACTAGATTGTGAAAATCCTACCTCTATGTTGGGTGAAATTCACCACCTGAGGCATATGCGCCTCTGAAGTGGTGCATTGGCCCATCTGTGCAAGAATAAATTTCACACCTTGATGAGATGTGGGACTTCAGTGGGATTGGGATTGCTTTTTATGGCAGCTCAGTAGTGAGAATAAGTGTTTCAGTGTGGACCAAAACACATTTTCCCTGACATCTGATGTTTAAACTGTTTTCATAAAAGAGCAATTAACAAAGGGTCAAGAGCAATGCTCTCAGGAGGGTTAAATAATGAGCCATATGCATTTAGATGCCACTCAAGACTACTAGAGGCAGAAATGCTTTTTTTCCTCATGTGAAAAGAAAAAAAATTCCTCTATGCTGTTGACGCTGTTTGGGGATTAATTTCAAGTGATTTAACTGTAACTGTCCAGCTGCAAAATGGTCACTGCTAGCTGGCAGAAGAAAATGAATAGCTGGTGTTAGTTGCTGAAAGCCTCCATTGTATTCCATACATATGTAATGTGGCTTTTTAATGTCACTGGAGACATTTTGACCAGACAGGTACCCTCCTTCCAGAAAAATGCGATCATTGCAACATAGTACACTGAGAGAGGGAAAGGAAAGTCTTGGATCTAGTTTCACTAATCCTGAAAATGAGTTGATATGACAACCTATACATTATGTGAGACTAATTTGCAGATATTTATGAATTGGGAACTGCTCATATATTTGAAAGATAACTCAGAGGTTACAAAATACACAGATAAAATGGTCTTATTCCTAAATATCTATTACTGCCTTTACTGCAGTGTTGTCACTCAAAAAGTTACATTAATTTCTGCATTTTATACCATATAAAATAACATAAAAGCTAACCTGATACTGCTAGATTTCTAGAGGTCCATTAAAATAAAGGTTTCAGAGTAGCAGCCGTGTTAATCTGTATCCCTAAAAAGAAAAGGCAGATTTGTGGCACCTTAGAGACTAACAAATTTATTTGAGCATAAGCTTTCGTGAGCTATGGCTCACTTCATCGGATGCATCCACTGAATGCATCCGATGAAGTGAGCTGTAGCTCACGAAAGCTTATGCTCAAATAAATGTGTTAGTCTTTAAGGTGCCACAAGTCCGCCTTTTCTTTTTATTAAAATAAAGGCCATTTCTACTAGCAAATCATTAATTTTTTAGGATTATGAGAAGTAAGGTCTTTAGGATTATGAAAATTCTGATTTCCCATTTAAAAATAGTGGTGTTCTAACAGATAGGGAAGGAATGCTGTGGTTAGGTTTAAGACACTTTCATGTTTTCTTAAATTTAGGATTTTATTGTAGCCTAAGCATAGACATTTTCAAATTTGCAAATATTAGTACAGAACTCTTTCTTTTGTTAAATTAATATATATAATTATATACCGTAGACTCTTATTCCCTGTATTCTTCCTAATCCATCTTTATTTTTAGGTGTTTCCATTGCTAAAAAGATAGACAAGATGGGTATGAGGTCATCAGACACAGCACAGATCTTTTTTGAAGATGTCAGAGTTCCCAGCAAATACCGAATTGGGGAGGAAGGAATGGGCTTTACATACCAGATGTTGCAATTCCAGGAAGAGCGTTTATGGGCAGTAGCCAACAGTAAGTCATCAGCCATACTCCAGGCAAGAGAGAAGACTCTTACAAAATGACTAACAGAATTTACTTTCCTGGTGGTGGATTACAGCTAACTCTTGTGATTCATTTTTGTAAAATTGGTCATAGTCTAGACATAGAGAACTTTATCTTTGTATAGCTGGAATAAAAATGAAATGGAAAGAAAGTAACCTTTGGATACTACTAGTGAGGCACTGTATGGTTTTTGTTGTTTGTTTTTTTTGGTTTGGAGTTTTTTTATGTGTTTGTTTTTGCTGGAGCTTTCTGACAACAGCATGAGGAAGAAGCAGCAGCATTGTGTATGGGCTGCCAATGAAATACAAAGATGATCATAATACATATGGAAAATAGCAAACATGGATTTACCATAAGGCTGCGTTCTGAAACTGCCTGTAATGGAGAAGTTATAATTTTCTGTTTTTTCTTAAGAGAATTTTGTGGCTGTGTAAAGGTGCTCTTCTTTAACAGCTCTCTGTCTCAAATCTTCTATTCACCTTGATACAGGTACAGCATAAGCAGTGGCAGGACAAATTTCCCCGTGCTGCTCTGCCTCTGTGTCTCAAGCCTGAACTGGCAGGCCTCTTCTGTGGGAGTGAGAGTGTGGCTTAGTCTCTAGACCCATTTAGAGCTTGCTTCTGCTCCCATTGGAGTCAATGGGAATTTTGCAGAACTTAAGCAGAAGCAGATGGAGGGTTTTTTTGTTTGTCTGACTTTTGTTTTTATGGTGCCTTCTTTAAGTTTTGTGAAGGTGGTCTTGTAATGCAGACACTTACTGACTGAGAACTGATTGTGACAGCCAGCACTTATTAGTGCATAAAGTACCACACAAGTGCTGAGTATTATTAATAATTAACTTAACTTGGACTACCAAATAGTAATCAAATGGTATCAAATTTCAATCATTACTAATGCAGGACAAATTCAAACCTGTGTCCCTTTACCAGCCTCCTGAACCATTCACTCTTTTACAATATTTACTTAGTTTATAGTATTATTTGGCCCACTCTAAGAAGTGTATCTTTACTAAAATTTCAAAGTTATGTAAAGGTATTTTAGACAGGACTGGTAGCTCTGTCTATTGTTAAGATTGCCCAATGTGTCCCATTATATGATGCTGTTTTCAGTTGCTTATAACTTTGTCCAACTTTAACTGTTCGGGCTGAAATTTTACATGCTGGGCATCTGTATTCAGTCTCAATTCTTCTGGAAAATGTCATCCAAAATGGTTCAGTGATTTCTGAGAATGAGATTAGGAAAAAATAGGCTGTTTGGCTCATCTTAAAAAAAAATCTGGTGACCTTTTCTTTGAACAGCTCTAGCATCCTCAGGCTTTGGAGTGGGGACTTGAAATTTGGTAGGGGGTGAAGGATATGCCTTTTTGCCAGCCCTGTGGAAATCTACCTAAATTTGGCCAAGTAATAAGTCTCAGAAAAATCACAGTTTGCATATGCTCAGTAGAGACTTGTGTGACAAAGCTCTGTTCTTGCCTCTGAGGGTCCCGCGTTTCCTGGCGGATTTTGCTAGCCTCAGAGGCTCACTGTGACCCTCCACGTAACCCTTCTCTCTCTAGAGATGAGGGTCACAGTCTACTGAGCCATTTTCATCATAAGCCAGCGAGGTGGGTGAGGCAAACTTATCCTTCCTTGAACAGTCTCTGTTATCTCCCAGTCTCAGCGATTAATCAGGGGGCAAAGGTGGGGGAGAGGGAGCCCAGGCCCACCCTCTACTCTGGGCTCCAGCCCAGGGACCCTAATAGTATCAGCTATGGTAGCTGACCTTTTAGAAACATGACATGTACAATTCCCTAGCCTACTTCCCCCACAGCAGCCCTCACTTCCTCAAGCTCCACTTCACCCTTATCTCAGGGCCTCCTTCCTTGTGCCTGATATGGTGTGTACTACTCAGTCTCCCTAACAGCACAACTTCCTCCCACAGCTCCTGACACGCACCCCCACCTGACTAACTGGGAGGCTTTTAACTAGTTTCAGCCAGCCCCTGATTGGCTTCAGGTGTCCCAATCAACCTAGCGTTCTCCCTGCCTTCTGGAAAGTTCTTAATTGGCCCCAGGTGTCTTAATTGACCTGGAGCAGCTGCCATTTCACTTATCCTGCTACCAGGGATTTGTTTATCCTGGAGCTAATATATCTATCTCCCACTACTTTTCTATAGCCATCTGGCCTTGCCCCATCACACTTGCTAGAGCTTAACACCTAATGTCTCTAAAGAATCTACCCTCCCTAAGCATGCCCAGCCTCTCCTAGTTCTTAGTGCTGACCAGACTGTGCATGCACCACCCGATCAGAGCGACTGAGTATGCCTCCTCCAGCCCAGGGATAGAGGGACAAAGCTAGATTTTTCCTGTTCAGCCTTATGCTGGCCCTCTGCACTGAGGGTGAATTTCACCCGAAGAGTGCAAGAATCTTGACTGTCTCTAGCCCCTGGGCTGGGAGTAACTCTTTTTTCCATCTCCTCAGTCTTGCATATCCACAAAGTCAGTCACAAGCTGTCCCTTAACCATTGGGATCAACTGCAGAATTCTTTCCATAACACAGACAAAGGTTTGCTGCTGAAGCTTAAAAGACAAAGTATCCCCCCCGCCGCACCCAAAGAGGCAAAAGAGTCTCACTGTGACAAGATTCTTCCTACAGATATTTGTATCATTCTGCTCTTCTACCAGTCCCATCAAAGCCATATAGAAGCTTTTTTTCTTAATTAATTAGTATGTCATTACACAGCAGTTACCATCTATCCCTTGGGGATTGTATGCAAGGAAAAGGCAGCTTTGTCCCCGTTGAAATCTTGTCAATTTTTAAATTTTAATTTGCAGATCTCTCTCTCTTATGACTTGCTCTCATAATTACCACAGTAACTGAAGAGCTGATGTTCCCCTCTCTCCACAGGGATAAGTGAACATTCCAACAGCTGTCCCACTGGGAATGCCACTCAAATTTTAACCACTTCCAGATTTTCCCTTCTCTTCTGCTTTGATGTGGCAGGAATTACATTGCAGAGCCATAGAGTTTAAGGTCAGAAGGGATCATAGGATTGTCCAGCCTGACCTCTTGTGTATCATACGCCATTGCATTTCATCCAGTTATTCCACTAATGAGCAAAATAAGTTGTGGTTTTGTCTAAAGCAATCTTCCTGAAAGGCAGCCAGTCTTGTTTGAAGACATGGGAAATCCACCACTTCTCTTGGTAATTTGTTCCAGTGGTTAATCACCCTCATTGTTAAACATGTGTGCCTTATTTCTGATTAAATTGTCTGGCTTCAGGTTCTGAGCATTGGCATTGGTTCTTGTTATGGCTTACTTCACTATACTGAAAAGCTCTTTGGTACCAGGTATTTTCTCCTTGTGAAGGTACTTATACACTGTAATCAAGTTATTTCTCAGTTTGGTCTTCGATAAACTGAACAGATAGACCTTCTTAAGTCTCTCACTGTAAAGGTGTTTTCCAAGCCTAGAGTCATTTTTGTGGCTCTTTTCTGCTCCCTCTCCAATTTGTCAACATCCCGAGGAACGTATGCACTATTCCAGTATCAGTCTCACCAATGCCATATACTTCCCTACTGTTGTTACTCCCATTTATACATCCATGTATCGCATTAGCCCCTTTTGCCACAGCATCGCATTGTAGGGTGACCAGATGTCCCGATTTTACAGGGACAGTCCCAATTTTTGGGTCTTTTTCTTATATAGGCTCCTATTACCTCCAACCCACATCCCGATTTTTCACACTTGCTGTCTGGTCACCCTATCGCATTAGGAGCTCATGTTGTGTTTCTTGTCCACTATGGCCCCTAAATACTTTTAAGAGTCACAGCTTTCCAGGATATAGTCTGCCATTCTGTAGGTATGGTGTACAAATTTTCTCTATAAAATGTAATAGAAAGTTCCTCCAAGTTTAGAATATAATATGGATGTTGAAATAAAAGACAAACAAAAGAAAGTGGCTGAGAAATCAAAATTGAAGGATAGAGGATTAAATTACACTTTATCTGAGGAAATAACAGTGAAATGGGGAAAAGAGTCCTGTTATGAGAAAGGTGACAGAGGTTCAGAGAAACTTCCTGGTAGACATGATAAAGCCAGACAGCTTTTTGTAAAGGGATTAATGTTGTTAAAAAACATCTGAGACTGAATTTCTCTGAAAACAAAGTCAACCAAATTAGCACAGCCTTGGAAACAATTTTTCATTTTTAAGATATTTTTTAAGTATGTGATCTGCAGGGATCTGTGGTCCTGTAGCTCAGCCTAAAAAGTAATGTGATGCCTGTAATGTGCTGACAAAGACTTTTTGTTGTACTGAGAGAAACATTAGTTGACAGAATAACGTGTATTTCCTTTTCATTTTTTTAAAGGACAACAAGGTTAAAACTATATTATATTAAAAATCTCTTCATACCTCTGGCTCCAGTCCTGCCACTGGATCCGCATGGGAGTGGGGATTCAACCCTGGGAAATCAAATATAGGACTGGGCCTAAGTTGCCTGTAAAACGATATTTTTAAAATCTTTTATTTTCTAAATAGGGGCAGATTTTCAGGGCCAGCCTCCATCCCTGCAGGTGTAAACATTTCTAGATAATCTACTCACCTCTTGGGACCCACAAATGAGAAGGTTGAAGTCTATCTTGTAAAGTGTCCCCTTGCAGTTCAGTGCAGATGCAATTATTTCTGGACACAAAATTGTTCCTATAAAGCATAGACCAGTTCAAGTCTATCTGATAGCCTAATCCATAGTTTGTATACCTGAGGAAGTAGCACATCTTCAAAGAATTTTGTTTTAATCTGTTTCCATTGGAATTTATATTAAGAATAGAACAAAAAGAATAATTTTCTGGAAATGTTTTTATTGGTCTTATGTTTCATAAAAATCTTATTTTGCCAGATCAAAATGTGGTCCCAAATTATTAAACATTCCTTTCTCTCTTTGTCTGCTAAATGTGTCACAAAGACAAGGTGAGTGAGGTAATATCTTTTATTGGACTAACTTCTGTTGGTGAAAGAGACAAGCTTTTGAGTCACACAGAGCTCTTCTTCAGGTCTGGGAAATGTACCCAGACTGTCAGAGCTAAATACAAGGTGAAACAGATTGTTTAGCATAAGTAGTTAACACACATTTCAAGGGACCATTAAAGGTGAAGTAACCAGTTAACACCCTACCAGTCATCCAGTGTCTCTTTTCAGTTGATGATTTTTAGTGTCTAGCAAAGTTATGAAGAGAAGCTTCTAGGCTTGTCTCTTGAAAGTGTTGTGCAGATTTCCTTTGAGAATGAGGACTGGGAGGTCAGAGTAATCACGTTGTGAAAAGTGTTCACCCATAGGTGATGGAGTGTTTTTGTCTTTTATCATTTTTCTGTGTGAGTTCATGTGAGAGCAGTGTTTGTCTGGTTTCACCCACATAGTTATTACTGGGGCATTTAGTGCACTGTATGAGGTACACCATATGTGTGATATGCAAGTGTAGGACCCATGAATCTTGCTAGGTATGTTGTGGGGGTGTTGATCATCAGAGCAGTGGAGATATGCCTACAGGCTTTGCATTTCTTGATCTGACAAGGGCTGCTGCCGCTTTGAGTTGGTGTATCCTATCTGGTGTATCCTCACCTTGCTTCTAGTGATAAGCTCGGAGAGGTTGGCGGTTGTTTGAAGGCCAAAAGAGGGGGTTCAGGAAAGATTTCTTTCAGAGTGTGGTCCCCATTGTGTATGTGTTGTAATTGTTTGATGATAATCCATATGGGTTCCAGTGTGGGGTGTGGTAAGTGACAACTAGGTATATGCGGTCAGAGGGGGTTTTATTTCTGTATGGAAGCAGCTTTCTCAGGGTACTTGGGTGTTCCATGATGTGAGCTACTTCTCTGGTGGAGTGTCCTTGTTTGGGGGAGGCAGTTTTAAGTGTGTTGAGGTATATATCCCAGTTTTTCTCCTCAGAGTCTATTTTGTGGTATCTGAGTGCCTGGCTGTAGATAAATTTCTTGATGTGTTTGGGTGGTTACTAGATCTGTGAAGGCAGGTGTGATTATGTTGGGTTTCTTGTATATAGTTGTTTGTAGGGTTCCATTGTTGAAGCTGATCATGGTGTTCAGGGAGTTGATGCTAGTGTGGGAGTGTTCTACAGAGAATTTGAGGGATGGGTGATAGTTGTTGAAGTTATGGTGGAAATCTATGATGGAGTGTATGTCATCGGTCCAGAAAATGAAAATATCATCAACGTATCTCAGGTATATCATTGGTTTTGTGTTGCATTTGTCCATAAATTCTTCCTCAAGGTGTCCCATGAAGATGTTGGCATATCGTGGAGCCGTCCTACTACCCATCACTGTTCCCATGGTTTGGACAAAGTGTTCATTGTTGAATGTAAAATTCTTATGAGTGAGGATGAAATGGATGAGTTTGATGATGTGTTTGGAGTGGATATCTGAGGGCTGTCCATTATCTTGTAAATATTTGAGGCAGGCAGCAATGCGAGGGATGTTGGTGTACAGGCTACTGATATCCATAATGGCAAGGATGGTGTTCTGAGGAGGTTATAAATGTTGTGGAGTTTCTGGAGGAAGTCAGTTGTGTCGTGGAGGAAGCTGGCCCTTTGTGCGGTGAGTAGTTGGAATATGGGTTCTATGAGTCCTGATACTCCCTCAGTCAGAGTGCTGTGGCCAGATATGATGGGTCTGCATGGGTTCCCATGTTTGTGTATTTTGGGAAGCATATAGAAGGTCCCTAGAGTGGATTTGTGGGGGATGAGGTTGTAGAGTTTCTCTTTGAGTTGTTTGGGGGAGGATTTGATGATCTCCTTAAATTCCTGGGTAAACTGTGGTGTGGAGTCTTCTTTGAGTTCTTTATAGTTGGTGTATAGCAGTGGTTCTCAACCTATTTACCATTGTGGGCCACATGCAATACTACTTGCATAACCCTGAGGATGTCACATGGGCCGCAGCTGTGTGCTGATTGGGCCGCAAGTGGCGAATCACTTATGGTATAATATAGTAAATATATCACAGACATTAATAAAAGTAGCTGTGTTTCTTGCTTTCTTGAAGAAAATAATGAAGCACACCTTTCTGTTCATAATGTGACATGCCCATTCAATTTTAAAAATCTGTCATGTTGCCCTCAGGACAACATGGACCCCTACAGAGTCCCACAGATGCTAGCAGATCACACTGTAAGACTGGGGACCTGGACAGTAAAGTGCAGATCTCTTTTATTTATTAATTCCTATATTCAACTTGGAGGTGATGGGAAAGTTTAATGTGTGCTAAGTCCGTAGAATGGTATCTTTCTAAATACTTAATTTGTGCATGGGGGCTCAGGTCTGTGAGTCATGCAGCCAGGGCCAAGTCAGAGAACAATGATAAATGTTTAGGCATGAGGTGCTCTGCATTCTGATGTGGCAGATTGTTAGGCTTGGGAGTAGATGGGGATGTCCCCTTTGTATCCCTGAGGAATGACCTTGCACATTGGTTATCAGTAGAATGAAGAGAGCTTAGTTCATTTCTTCTAGTTTAAGGAGAGTTGTAGAAAGACTAGGCATGGGAAATTATGTACAGGGGAGCAGATTGTTCCACATATGTCTACTGTTGTTACCCAGGGTTTTCAGAACCCACAGTAGTGGTAACTTAACTATTTCACTCTAGGTGGTATCAAGAATAAATCAACGGGAACACAGAAATTCCATCTGATAAAAGATTAATGCAAGTAAGCGTGCTCTGTCTAAAACTGCAGTTTATTAGATTTAAGCACTCACAGACATAAGCAATAAGTTTAGAACATCCCAAATATTTACCTAAAATCTGGAATAGTATTGAGTAATTAACAGCAGGTTTACTTTGGCCAGTTGCTAACCCACTGGGGAGAAAAGGTGTAGGGAAAAATGTCTCTCAGGATGGCTTCAGAGGTCTGCTCCAAGTACACTGTATTAGCTAACCTTTATAACTAACTTCTACAAAACACGTAGGTCATCGTGACCCCTACTAAATCATCACTTTTCCTAACTTTCAATAAACTACTTATCAACAAACATTCCTAACAATCTTAATTGTAATAAACTTCTATATCAAAGGCGCCCAGATTCAAGGTTTTCTGTCCACTTATTTTCTTTCAGTCTCAGTTGTTGACCTTTTTCTCTCCACTCCTATTCTGATTAGCAGAAATTGCCAGCTAGTTTTGACCTTGCCTCTAAAAGCCTGCTTTCAAATTAACCCTATACTATGTGGTGTTCTATTTTATTAATTCATGGTGGCTGAATGCACATAATAGGATTGCCATTAGCATGATCACATTCTGGGGTACACTCCTACCCCTCAAATCCAGGGTAACACTCTAGGATTCTTACACCATCCTTTGAGGCCACTGGACTCTACGGACTAATGGTCTTATTGAGTATAGTAATTCTTATGTTCCTACAGTTCAGAATTCTTTGTTCCTTTAGCTTGTCCCAACATGTACAGAAGGTTATATGGGTGTGATGGGTGACCAGTGATGAGACAGAAGCAAGGAGTAGCCTTGAAAGTGATGCAGAATGGGATGTGGAGTCCCTGAAGGGACTCATAAAGATGGGTGATGAGGCAGGGAAGATGAGTTTGGCAGCTGTGCCGTGTGGATGGCCTAGAAGGAATGAGGTGAATGGAGAGAAGAAGGTTACAATAATCAAGGTAGGAGATTACTGAAGCATGGACAAGGGTAGTGGCAGTAGATATAGAAAAGAAGATGTTCTTTATACATACATACACTCTAAAGTCTTTCTTCAAGACATATTGGAATGACGGACATCTGTGGGGAAGTGAAACTATAAATAGTAAATAAGCCCCATAGAATAATTTATTTTTAAATAACTAGTTTATTCATTGTACCTATTTCACACAAGCTGGGAGGAAAAAAAAGTCTTCCTTTTTAACAAACCTCACACACACCACATAACCGCAAAACCCTTGAGTAAAAACAGCTGTTGTTCTGTGCTTTGATTCCTCTAGTCCTGGCACCAATGGAAAATGTGATAGAAGAAACTATTGACTATACTCGCCAACGGAAAATATACAACCAGCCAGTACTGCATAACCAAACAGTGCACTTTCGCCTGGCAGAATTAGCAACTGAGGTGGAACTTGTTCGCTCTCTGCTCTACCAGGCTGTTGGTAAGCTTCCACATTTGGCTTCAGGAATATACTCTTAATATCAAAAAATTGTCATGATTGGAAATCTGTGGGAAGGGGGTTGGGAGTGAAGTTATACTGCAGTCAGTGACTTACTATAGAATTTGTGCTTTTTTATTTTAGCTCTCTATATAAGAGGCAATGATGTGACCAAATTTGCTTCCATGGCTAAACTAAAGGCAGGTCGTCTAGCCCGTGAGCTGAGTGATAATTGCCTCCAGTTCTGGGGAGGAATGGGATTCACCAATGAGGTGCTAGTGAGCAGACTTTACAGGTGAGTCACTGTTTGAGAATGTGAAAGGTTTTGACTCTGCTTTAAATAACTTTGATCAAATATATGGAGTATTAAAAACCCTACATGGGATGTTTGCTCTTTCCAGTTTTGCTGCAGTGAAAATAATCTGGAACAGACCCTCAGTTGATGTAAATAATGAAGTTCCATTGGAGTTACAGAAGCCACAGATCTGATCCTTTGATTATCTCCTGCCTGATCCTGCAGTGGGATCCACAGGCAGAGAGTTTCATTGGCTCCAATGTGACTTTGCCTAGGTGTAACGGTCAAGGAACATGGAAGAAGATCCCTTTTGCAGGGATCTTCTTTAAACAGTAATTGTGTGGTTTAATCTACCCACAAGGCTCGTCTGAAACTCAAGTAAAGGGAGTGGTCACTGGTGACTCCATATTCCTTCTACAGTTCACCATTAGCCCTATATGTCTCTAAGGCAGTAGCTCCAGAGAGAAGGACACCTTAATGACAGGTCCTTTCCCCATTAGCAAGGGGGTGCCTATCCTAGGTGCTCCTGACACAAATTACAGAACCAAAATAAAAATGAATGAGCAACAGAACTTGACCCCCCATAAAAATGGATTCAGGAGTCTACCTTTAGGCTCCTGTTTTTGAAACTCAACACTCCGCACAGCTCCAACAACCTTTCCCCTGGTGGACCTTCCAGTATTCTTCTCTGGCAGCCTGTGTGGGGCTAGCTCAGGGATCTTTTCCAAGGCATGTGGAGGAATGAAATTCTGCCTCTCGCTCCCTCAATGCTGCCCCTTGGATGGGATTTAAGAGGTGCAAAGGTCTTACAGTGGCCCTACACACCATGAGTAAATTTTACCTGTAGAGACTCTGTGGACTTTTAAAAGGGAGATGCCAAACTATACACCCTGAGCCCACTGAGATTCCTGCAAAGATGATAAAAACAGAGGGAAGAGAAATACTGACTATAGAAATGAGCAAAATTGTAAGGAGAATATTTTCTATGCATTGCCAATAATCCTTTAAGTGGGATGCTGGCTCCAGTACCCTGTGTTCTTTTGGAGGATGGTTATAGCCTATATGCCAAGTGATGTTATTGCTGTATGAATTTTTACATAAACAAAATATGGATCTTAAATTCTCTTGCTTATAGTAGATTTCAGCTTGCATATCAAACCTCATAACAAGATGCCTAACAAAGTGTTAGTGGAATCAGGGTTAGGTCTGTCAAGATACTAATAAATATACCATTTCTGCGTAAAGTGGCAATAGGAAAATTGAAAAAATGGAAGTTATAAAAATTTTACTTCTTTATAATGTGTTACTTTGTTTCTAGAAATAAAGCTCTTGAAATACTTTACTAAAAATTACATCAGAGCACAGGATATAAACTGTCAACAGTCTCATTGCTAACAACCTCTTCTGTTAAACCAATGCAACAGAAGAAGGAAAGTGTTATTTAAAAATGTCTGATATAAAACTGCCGTCCCTTTGTGAGAAAGGCTGTAGAACTGCTGCTTCAGAGAGGCAAGGCTGATGTGGGCTGGCTGAAGAAGAGCTCGGATGTGTTGACCACAAGGTAGTGATATGGCAATTTCCCGAGCAGGGAGCAGTGTAAGTGCTTCATTCCCCAGAGCACCTTTCTGCAAGCTTCCTGCCCTTTTCAGAGCATGTTGCTGTTGGCAGAGGTGTTGTAATACATTTGTATTACATATGCCTCAGGAGTAGGATTTCCGTGGAGGAGGGAAATAAATCTCATGCATTTGAAAAGGTTTGATTTGTCCTCTGAACTTGTGGTTTTGGCACCATAGCTACTTCTGGGAGCACCCGTCTGACTCTGCTATGGCTGTTCTGGCCCATTCCAGGATAGGGCAGGTATGTATAAGGATTCCAGGATAAGCAGACTAGTGTAGTTATGTACTTGCTCTCCAGCTGGCAAATCCAGCACATTTCCTATTGGGATCTAACCTGTGCCTGCCATCTAATATTAAAGAAATAAATCCTTGCCACCTCAAAAGAAAAAGCCTTAGAAATAGACCTAAATGATGATGATCACAGTCCAGAATTTTGTTATGAACTAATACAATTCCATGGCTGGATAATTATAGTCACCAGAGAGGTGAAGTAAGAATATCACCTGAAGGAACAAACAGGTTTACTCTGTGATCCTTTGTAATCTCTACTAATAAACAAAGCAGCAAGTCTCCTAATACTAGCTCTTCCTTTTACTCAGACATTGCTGTAATCAGTTCACATCACTGTGACGTTTGTACAGCAGCAAGCAGCTGTTACTGTAAGTGCATGCATGGCATGTCCATTCAGTCATACCAGGAAAATTAATTTGCAAAGTAATCCTTAGTAAGCAGCGTTAGTGCTTGACACACAGGTCAGTCTGCTATTACTTCAGCAAGCATCATGAACTATGATAACTGTTTAATACAGTCAATACATTTGAAATTGCTTAACAGTGTTGGTAGGGAGTTTTAACTAGACATTGTACAAACCTGTCTGCCAAGTTGTTTCAGTAATTGTTATCACTTTAAGTTCAATAGCTCTGAAATCATTTGTTCTACAAAAGTATTTCCAACGTACAGAGTTGTTAGAAGATGGAATTAATGAAGGCTAGTTACCCCTCCCCCTCACTAAACACATCCTGCTGCTTTTATGTAATACATTTCCCAGATGTTTCACTTCTTATATCTCAGTGTTTATTAAATAAAATAGATATAGTAAGGATTTTTCTTTTCTTTTTTGGGGGGAGAGGAGGAGGAGAAAATCATTTTCGCTCACTGATTCCAGATATATGATTGTTTCATGGAAAGATCCCCATTTTATATAGGCAGACATCTTCCATATATTACATATTTGGATATTCAACAAACTTAGATTTCATTTTAATATAACATGACTTTTTTAGCTTGTCAGTGACTAACTAATTTTCTTTATTAGAAACTATTTAAATTTGTAAAGGGTTATGATCAACCTGAAATCTAGTCATCACAAAATTTTTTTACAGTAGTTTAAAATACTACAAGCTACCTCTGACTTCTGTCAACTGTTACAGTGTTGCAGTCGCGCATTCCTGCTTTTTAAATGTTTTTCTTCCCCAGTTGCTGTGTGTAAAACCCAAGCAAGCAACAGGGGAAACTGATTATTGGCTATGCTTATGAAACAGGTAAAATGACTGTAAATGGTGCTGCCAAAAGTGCAAGGTGGGGTAAATCCAAAAGATATCTTTTTCTCAAATACCTTTTAGTTATTGCTAGGCAAAGTTTTATTAGTAATAGATAAAATTATAAGTATGGTTTTTAAATTGTTACTTTGAATAACCAAGCATTTGCTCGGTTTCAGAGTAGCAGCCGTGTTAGTCTGTATTCGCAAAAAGAAAAGGAGTACTTGTGGCACCTTAGAGACTAACAAATTTTTTTGAGCATAAGCTTTTGTGAGCTACAGCTCACTGCATCGGATGCATTCAGTGGAAAATACAGTGGGGAGATTTATATTTCCCCATGTTTATCTCCCCCCCCCCCCACTGTTCCTCAGACGTTCTTGTCAACTGCTGGAAATGGTCCACCTTGATTATCACTACAAGGTGTGTTTCCCCCCCCCCACACTCTCCTGTTGGTAATAGCTCACCTTAAGTGACAGGTTTCAGAGTAGCAGCTGTGTTAGTCTGTATTCGCAAAAAGAAAAGGAGTACTTGTGGCACCTTAGAGACTAACCAATTTATTTGAGCATGAGCTTTCGTGAGCTACAGCTCACGTCATCGGAGTGAGCTGTAGCTCACGAAAGCTCATGCTCAAATAAATTGGTTAGTTTCTAAGGTGCCACAAGTACGTCTTTTCTTTTCACCTTAAGTGATCACTCTGGTTACAGTGTGTATGGTAACACCCATTGTTTCATGTTCTCTGTGTATATAAATCTCCCCACTGTATTTTCCACTGCATGCATCCGATGAAGTGAGTTGTAGCTCACGAAAGCTTATGCTCAAATAAATTTGTTAGTCTCTAAGGTGCCACAAGTCCTCTTTTCTTCAAGCGTTCTTTCAAGCTTGAATTATTTTGTGGTTTTTTAGAAAATGTTTAAAAAGTCAGTGTAACCTTTTATGTTGTTTTTTCAAACAGACCATAAATCTTATGAACGTATACATCTGATCTAGAATGACTCTAAGTAATTTCTTCTTTTCTTGATATGTGTCTGATTACCACAATGTCGCTATTGAATTGAAGAGTGGTAGTTTAGCAAAACAATTTTTTCCCCCAGGGAAAATCAAATTTACAAAGAAAATAGGAAAGAGCAGGGGCATGGTGGTTTATAGATCTGAGTTGCTATGAGAATTTAGGCATCACGGGTGGGGATGGCTCAGTGGTATAACAGCCAGCTTTTCAATTACTATTGCTGAAACCACCCACTCAAAAATAAGTAGGGTTAGAGCGGCCCTTCCAGGAAGATAAACTAAGTAAAAGTAAGGCCTTAAAAATAGTCTTATCAGATCAGGGTGGATGTTGGATACCATGATGTATTTTAAGAAGTAGTATTTACTCCAAAGTCATGCAAAAATGAACTGCCCCCAGTGTTCTGCAGAACCCTTGCTGCTGTTCGATTGTGACCCTTCACTACAGAGATCACTGAAGTTCAATGCTACAGACTACACTGAATTTCTGAAAAGTTAAAGGATGCAAGATGCCTTTTCTCCCTAGAACCCTTTTAGGGAACCTGCTCTCTCTACCCTCCATCCCCAGCAGACACAATTCCTTTTGTAAAGTGCAGCCTTCATCGTGGGGAGCATGGAGATTTCAAGTGTTAGCCTAACAAACTTGGACAATCTAAACAGTGTAGACAATGGAACACAAGCTGCTCTTCAAAGGTTTCTCTGGCCAATTTTTAAAGCTGTAGGAAGTTAGCAAAGGGGCAAATCCTTCATAAGCTTTACTTTGAAGGGGAAACAAAATTACTGAAATTCAGAGCTAGCATTACACTTGAAGAAAACTGCATTTCCAAACTTTAGGCTATGTCTGAAGCAATGCTGTGTTTTTCTTTTCAAACAACCGGAAAAGTTCCTTCGCTCTGATTGATGTGTATGTACAATATTAACTCAGGTTTTGTCTAGGAAGTATATACACTTCTACAGCTAGAGTATGTTTCTGTGTAAGAAAACCAAGGAAAAGTAGCTTTGTAGTAACTAAATGTGTGTCGGGGGCGGGGGCGGGGAGAGGAAACATTTCAGTTCAGCATGAATTTTCAGCTGATGTATCATACAAATGTTTTCACCCATTCTTTTTCTCTGCAGAGACTCAAGACTACTGTCAATAGGGGCTGGTGCAGATGAAGTCATGCTTTCCATTATATGCAAATATATGGAAACTCTTCCACAAAAGAAGTAACACCCAGCAACAGTTACATTTCTTCATTGAAAATTCATGAGAGAGATACAGTATATTGATTACGTACTGAAAGAATAAGCAATATATTTAAGGTGAAATTTAAGTGAAATTTTCTAGCATTTATGCCAATGATCTACTAGTTAGTGCCTTTGTATGCAAAATTTCTTGTACCATAACTTTTAAATTAAATACTGAAATTAAAAGAAAGTAATCTGAAAACATGTATCCTCTTGCAACATTTTTTTCTCTTGTTGCAGACTAGTTGCTGCTTGTGAGTGGTCCAGTGCAGGGGTGGCCAACCTGAGCCTGAGATGGAGCCAGAATTTACCAAAGTACATTGCTAAAGAGTCACAGTAATATGTCAGTAGCCCCCCGTCAGCTCTCCCCCCAGCCCTGTGCCTTCTGCCGGCCGGCAGCCCTGCTGATCAGCGCCTCCCACTCCCTCCCCGCACCTCCCAATCAGCTGTTTTGTGATGTACAGGAGGCTGGGGTCGGGGGTGGTGGTGGAGCGAGGACATGACAGGCTCAGGGGAGGGGCGGGAAAGAGTGGAGTGGGGGCAGGGCCTGTGGCAGAGCCAGGGGTTGAGCAGTGAGCACCCCCCAGCACATTGGAAAGTTGGCGCCTGTAGGTCCAGTCGCAGAGTCGGTGCCTGTACAAGGAGCCACATATTAACTTCTGAAGAGCGACATATGGCTCCGGAGCCACGTGTTGGCCACCCCTGGTCTAGTGCATATTAAGTAAATGGAGTGAGTGTCTACTTATATAAGCAAGGTACACCTACATTTAAAAAATCTAAACCATGATAAAATTGAGTGCCGCCTTGCCACATCCAGTGCAAGAGACAATTCTACCAGTAGTTTACTTAAGCAAATTTTAATGTAAAACTGCACTGAACACCAACCATATTGGAGACATGCACTTCATCTTAGGTTGTAAGCTCTTTGGGGAACGGACTTTCTTTTTCTTCAGTGGTTGTACGGTCCCTGGTCCAGAATTAGCACTTCTAGGCACCACAGTTTCTCATTTCTCATACCACATTTCTTGCACTTGTACATTCCGTTACTGGAACGGTAATTCTGCTGTCCTTCACTCACCTATAGGTTACCTAACTCTCACTTAGTAATATTAAATGATCAATAGCTCACACACTGCAGAAAGTGGATCTACATATACATCATTCATTTTGAACAGTGGCCATAAGTCTGGTAATATTCCCTTATATACCTAGTCCTTAGCTATCCGGGGGTAGCCGTGTTTGTCTGTATCCACAAAAATAACAAGGAGTCCGGTGGCACCTGAAAGCCTAACATATTTATTTGAGCATAAGCTTGCATGGGTAAAAAACCACTTCTTCAGATGGTTCTTTAGAAGTGGGGTTTTTACCCACAAAAGCTTATGCCCAAATAAATCTGTTAGTCTCTAAGGTGCCACCGGACACTCTGTAGTCCTTAGCTGAATTGTTACAGTCTGCAACCACACTGGGGAAGTTATACAGTCTACTGCCTGTGTTATACAGGAGGATACACTGGATGAGCACAAGGGTCCTTTCCGGCTTTGGAATCTATGATTGACAGGAGTTTACACTGGTTAGGACCTAAGGACCAAATAGACAACAACTTTTTTTTCTTTTCATTTTCTCTAAATAGATCAGTCCATTAATATTTGCTCATTTTGAATATTGATTCATCAGTGTCAGTTACACTTATTGGAATTGTTTAAACTTGATTAAATGTGTTTCACAGTGCCGTAAATTGTAATTGCTTTAAAGTACAAATATGTGACAAATGAAATTTGATTGGACAAATTAGCATAATTTGTTACAGAAGTCCCTGTCATGCAATGTACAGCTGCTTGCAATAAATGTAAAGGTTAGTTTTACATTATACTTACATTGAATCAAAATTAGTCTTTACATTTCAACCTTATCTGTACCTTCAAAATTGACTCTGGTTATTCCTTCCACCACTTTTAGATGAGAACAAAGCCTTTTAAACTGAAACATATTAAAAAATCAACTGTCAAAAACCATTTTACTGCAAAAAGAATGCTTTTGATGGGATTACTGCTCATTAAAATGGAGAATTTTCACAGTTTAATGATAAATCATAATGTATGTCTTAAGGAATCTCCACAGCATTGTGGGGTTAATTCTTTAAAGCAGATATTTCCTTTAAGCATCATGACAGCTAATATAAAAGTACATTGCAACTTGAAATACTTGTTTTGCTGGTACAGTAAAATACCATTTGCATTAAGTGCAAGAGCCATTTAAAATTACTAATTTTTAAAAAACCCAACCCCACAGCAATTAAATTTAAAAACAAAAGCAAAGAGAATTACAATATACATTGGAGAACTGTGTGAATAACCGACAGTTTGGTTTGGTGGCAGTTCTGAAAACTAAAAAAGAATAAAAACCATTTTGAGCTGAATCAAACATTTTTGTTTGACCCAGAAAATAATATTGCATTTAACATTTGGTTTTTAACAACATTAAAGGAAATTTCAAATAGTTGTTTCAAACTGAAATGTTTAGTTTCAAATATGTCAAAGCATAACTGGGGTTTTTTTGCCAAAACAATTTGCTAAAATCAATGCAAATTAACCAAGTGTTGTGGTCAACCCAAATTTTCACTTTTCACCAATAGTTTTGGTTGAAAAATGTTATTCAGCTCTAATATTTGTGCATTTGACACAATACTAGCGAGTGGACTAGTTTTCGTATAGCACCCACATCTGTAGTGAGTAAATGCAGAGTATTTTATGACCATAAGACCATATCATAGCACTCAAATATTTGCTGATCTATGGAGAAACTAACATTTTTGGTATGAATTATGAAACGTTCTAAGTAATGATATTTTGTTGTATCTAAAGCTATCCAGAGGCCAGTGCTTATTTCTGAGTGGTGTTAATTTCAATGGAATAAATGGGCCCAGAAAGTCACAGGTGTTAGTGATCTTGTCATTGTACAACACTAAATAGTTAAAGATGGTTTAGGCCAAGGGGTTGAGCAGAGACATCAGCCAGCATGTCGACAACCACCATTAAAAAGCTATCCTTTTATTAAAGATACAGAAAAGGAAATGATAGAGATTTGAAAGGTAAAGTATTAAGTAAGTGTTAAAATGAAAACCTCTCGCTTTCTATTCAGCTGCAGACAGTTTTATAGAGAATGCACCTCGGTTGACAATCTTTTAGGTGGTATTAAAGATGGTAACAGCTGGTCTTCTTTAGGGGAAAGAGAAGATTACTTGAGACGGGAGTAGAGCTGTAAAAGTCTGATCCCACTGCAAGACAAAACACACATGAAAGAGGAGAAAAACAATGATGGAAAATATAGTTTCTGTCTCTAGTGCTTGCTGCTGGAGAAATACAGGTACAGCATAGTCTTATCAAGCCACTTTGACATCAGCAACATCAGGCTCTTAGGGCACTCCTCTTGATTGTCTTTGGCTTCACTGCAGTGCTGCAAAAGATGCAGTTGTTTGGCTGGTTAAGCCCAACTCTTATTAAACAAAAGGCGGAAAGAGAAGGAAAAAGGACAAACGAGAGAAGAAGTAAGAGCAGAAACCCAACTATTACAGTCCAGCTGGTGGGCAGGATTTAGTCAGAACTGGTGGAGGTGACAATATCCTCTGGGCTGGGTTGCTCAGGACATCTCTCATGCTCAAAATGATGAAGACTTAGTGCTATCACAATGAATCTTGAGGCCTCAGAAGCCTGTGAAGATGGCACCCAGGATGGTAAAGCTCACTCCTTTCAGTCCACCTGTCTTCCACCATTGGAATTTCCCTCAAAGTCTTTAAGGAACCCAAAAGGGGTAATAGGAAGATTAGCTCATCTTTCTTTATTTTGTCCACCAACTAGTCCTAGTTTTTTACACCAATTTTGATCCATTAATTTCTTATTCCATTTGCTTTTTCTTACCAGTCACCACCTTAGGAATCCTTGGGTGGTACAAGAATACCCTTTTGTTTAGATTAATTCAATCTAACTTCTGCTGACTTTCCAAGTAATTTTATGTTAACAGGCTGTGTTGGACTTTTGTTACCTTGAACAACGTAAGAGTCCAGGCCTCTGCACTACAGGGGTTGCAAGACATCGTCTCCCCCAAATAGTCTCCTTACATATAGTATCCTCTACATACTGAAATATTCCTCAAGAAAGGGTCATTCTATTTCTACAGAAGTTCTCTCTCAACCTTTTCCAAATGAATGGCTGGGATTCTGAGTCAAATCTTCATACTGCACATTTACTTCTGTTAAAAGGCCGATACTTCATCCATTGTTCATCTTTATAATTTAAAATGCACTGGTAAAACCTACTGAAACACATAGTTTGTAACCTACAGCCGTCCACATGAGCTGCACGCTCTTAACTGGTTTCAGAGTAGCAGCCGTGTTAGTCTGTATTCGCAAAAAGATTCTCTTTGCGCTCTTAACTGTATCCCAGCCCAATAATTTCAGGCTACGAGAGATATCAAAATAACTTAATGCCATTAAAGTTGAGGCGCTCTAGTGTGATTAAAAATAAATACCCTTTTCACATCTCATTTCTCAGAGATGCATCATTTAAAGTACCCTATACTGATGCTATAGAAATCTCTGGTTGGAGAGAGGAAAGCCATGAAGTTCTCACGCATTCTAAGGAATCAGGCCATTACTGTGCTACTAATGCATTATACAAAACTTTTTTTTTCTGATGTAGCATATTGAGAAGTTAGGCAACCATAGCAGATTAAAGGAGTTTGTTTTTTCCCCTCTGTGACAGGTTCCCCCCAGGGTGCCACCTGGAACTGGGGTACCACTGAGCTCTCTGACCCACCAGCCTGGGTTCACTCTCATACTGCACTGCCGTGACAAGCTGCAGACATGCTCCCCGTCTTAACTTCCCCAAACATACACACAGGTCGGGATACATCCAGCTGCAGTTACACGCAGGCTCTCTGACTAGCCACTGCATGAACCAACAGTAGAAAGGCTAAAGCCAAGGTAACTCCCAGCGTCCCAGACACGCACCCACTCTAGAGCATAAACCCAAAATTATACCATCTTGTGCTTCACAGGGAACTGTACAGTATAAGCTGAGTTTGCTCTCCCCCCACCCCCCCACCCCCAATGTGGAGAGAAATATGCAGCAGCTCCTCTGAGCTACGATTCCCACACACCTCACTCTAAACTCACTTGTTTAGAGAAAGCAAAAACAAGTCTATTTACTACAAAAGATAGATTTTAAGTGATTATAAAGGATAGCAAACAGATCAAAGCAGATTACCTTGTAAATAAAAACGCAAACTAAGTCTAAGATACTAGAAAGGTGGGCTATGAATTAGCAAATTCTCACCCTGGCCGATGATACAAGCAGGCTGCAGATTCTTAAGGGGCAAGCTGTGCTTGCTTTACAGCTTGGAATCCTCAAGTCTTTCATACACCTGCTAGAAATTTCTTTAGCCGGGGTCCAGCACTTTCCCCAGTTCAGTCATTGCTTCTCAGGTGTTTCCAGGAGTCTTCTTGGGTGGGGAGTCAAGAACAACAGATGTCACTCCCTGCCTTATATAGCTTTAACATATGGTGGGAACCTTTGTTTCAAAACTTAGTCCCCAGACTGGTTTGTAGAAACATACTGACATCCCAAGATGGAGTCCAGAATCATATAGCCTGGTCACATGTCCTTGTAGAGTCATAGCAGCCATCACTCACGGGCTGTCTGGAGTGTTCCCTGGAAGGGTCACCAGGTAGAAGATAAGCTTCTCCTAAGGCCTATTGTTTTCCCTCATGGCTCACTGCCCTGAATAGACCCTTCCCAGCCAGCTATCTAGACTGAAAGCATCTTGTCTAGTGGGCATCACTCATGTGTCACCAGGTTTGAAGTACAGATACATAGTATTTGTAACTTCAGAGACAAAAATAATACATACATACAAATGGGATAATCATATTCAGCAAATCATAACTTTTCCAGTGACATCCCACATGACCCATCTTGCATAAAATACATCATGATTATGCTATAATCATATCTCACTATGAAGAATAAGGGGTGTAGTGTCACTCCCTCCTCATATTTTACTGTTCCTTCATGCTTAAAGATCCCTCACTTTTCTCCAAAGTATCAGATCTATTTTTCCTGGAAAACTAATGAGGTAGTAATATCAAGAAAAGGCTAAGACTCAAGCTACAGTTTTCCCAGGCATCAAGGGTTAGGGAGATGAGTCTTTCATAGACATACCTTTTACTCACCTGTTGAGATTTAAAACCTACACCTCAAAATCCTGTCAGTTTTAAACAATCTAAGAATCAAATAGAGGCAGATTTTATATTCTGAGGATTCCCACAAAGGCTGAGAAAAGGCAAGAATAAACTGTAAAGCAGTACTAGTGTGAACCCTGGTGTTAGGGCAACACTTCTGGGCAAGGGCAGAAAACAAGTATACCAACATGCATTCAAGTGTAGTTCAATTATGCTATGTGTTGCACACGCAATGAGTCCCTGCCCGTATAGGTATTTGTATGCACCAGGCAGAGAGAAAAAAAAGTAGTCTATGTAGTGAAACTGTTCAGCTACTATGTTTGATCACCAAAAAGAGATGCTGCAGTAACATGAAGACAGTATGTGCATCTATGTATGTATTGTGACAAAGTCTGGCTGGACAGCTGCAAGAGAATAGTGGAAGGGCTGTTTGATAAAGGCCATTTTCCCTATCAACTGAGGGGTTACCTCAGTGCAACTAGGGACACCTGAGTCCAATCAAGGGCTGCCTGAGACATTTATAAACCCCTCTTCTGGTGAGAGAGGGGGCAGAGAGACAAGTTGTTGCAGGGCTAGCGGTAGCTGGAAGATAGGCTTCTCCAGGGTGAGGGGCTGCTCTGCTCCTGACAAGGGAAACAACTAAACTGAATGCCTGTTTAGCGGAAGGATGGGTACTCTGGGGCCAATAACAGGATAACTCCCCACCTGAGAGACGGGATAGGAAAAGGTGTCTTCCTGTCTTTTGTGTTTGTGAATTTGTTTCTTTTGTTTGGAGCACTCTTTGGGCCTGCCCCAAAGCCTTCCTTGAAAATATTGATAAATAAAAAGGGAAAGAAACACTGTCCAGAGTGGGGCTGATTTGCTCCAGGCCCTGCCACTAGCAAAGGGGGAAGCGCTAAGCCTGGCAAGACAGATGAGGTGCAAAAGCTCTGGAGGTCAGAGGCAATGTACTGTATTCTGAATAATGCTTGTAGTATCTCAGCTTGGGGGGGTAACGCTCACTCCCAAAGACTACAATACCTACAAATAGAATAGTGAGTGGACTTTAATTCCTGAAGGCAGATTTATGTTAAAAATGGAGGGTTCCTTGGGCAGAGGGCCATTGCAACATACCTACAGTGATACAAACAGCCATCCTTTAAAGATGGAGGATGTGTTACGTAAGAGTCAGTGTTTCAAGCACATTTTGTTTGTGTAAATTATTTTAGATGTTTGACAAAAAAATTTTCAAGTCTACTCAAACTACAGTAGATTAATTCTTTTGCAGACTATCTAGAATTAGGTCTCTTCAAACGTGGTAGATAAGAAAAACACAATCAAGTTGCTGAATATGGATTATAAAAGTAACTACCCACCAGACTAATACTAGTATGATACTTAAATATTCAGAATGCACCTCAGTTTACCAGTTGTTTTTTTTCCCAAAATGATTGTTGCATCATTAAATGCTGCTGTTTAAAATATTGAATACTGATTCTAACATTATTTTAAAATCAGCACTTTTGAAAAACCTCTTAGTATTTTATGCTAGGAAAGACTACATAAGATGGAACAAAACCTGCAATCTATTTTCAGGAACAAATCCATATGGCTAAGAAATATACCACAGACATGCTTTATTTTTTACACTTTGTAATGGGGTAGTACTACAAGTCATGGCAACATATTGCATTTAATAGTGAGTCCAGAAAGTTTAGGCAAGGCATAGTTTTCTTTTAGATAACATTTCAATCTCCAGAAAATGGTTTCTATTTTGTATGCTGCATTTAACAGTGTAATAGTTGCTAGTCAAGAATTTACCTTTATGAATAACCAAAACTAAGGCTTAATCAACAAATAAATAAAAGTGCCTCTAACAAAAGAGGTAATTAGTGCTATCTTGCATCATAATACTCTCCAGTATAAGAGCTTATAAATCTGGCTTCACATTTAAAAATTATGCTAAGTAGCTTTAAGAGGTCATTAACTGACAAATGTACGAAGGATAAAAACCCCAGCGATTCAATAGAATCAGTAAGTTTTAAGTACTTAAATACAAAATGTAATGGAAAGATGCTATGCAAATATTTGCATCTTGTCCATGCTGGTTCCCCAAACTATCAAAAGGCATTTGGTTATATTGAATACGTCTTAGGGCTTGTCTACATATACAATGTTGCTGCAGCTCTGCCACGATAGCACTTCAGTGTGGACATTACCAATGCACACCTGAGGGGTTCTCCCATCTGCATAGGTAATCCACCTCCCCAAGAGGCAGAAGCTAGGTCAACAATTCTTCCATCCACCTAATGTTGTCTATAGCAGGGGTTTGGTTTGCATAGCTAATGTCTCTCAGGGATGTGGATTTTTCCACACCTTGAGAAACATAGCTATCTCGCTGTAAATTCCCAGGGTAGACCAGCCCTTAGCAATGCTTGGTCTCAAATTAAAATTAACCAACATTCTTCCAGTTTAGGTCAGTTAATTCCTCCTTAACCTGCGAGGTGAATTTTTTTTTTTAATTTCATTTTAAAATTCTAAGCCATGATACTTATAGAAACTTGCCAACCCACACCCAAAGCATTACAAGTATGAAGATATTGTAGTTTCAGGTGGTTTAATCCATGCTACAATAAATCTGTTTTGAAAAAGCATAAGCCTTTTTCATACTTTTATAATCTGCAAATTGCTACAAGCCTTATCCTGAGGTCCTTGCTCAGGATCAGGCCCTAATTTTATTAATATTTGTTTTTACTTTATTAAAAACGTGAAACCCATTAAAGGAAATTCAAAGTTAAAGGTTCACATTTTGTCCTTGCGGGCACATTTTTTATTTATTTATTTTTGTGCATTTCCAAAGATACTTCCCCAAGAAATAACTTGAGCCAAGATGTAAATATGCACAAGGTAGTATGATAACATTTGTTAACCCCAGAAAATAGGGGATATGATAAGAAAGCTTCTGGAATGGTAAACATTAAGACAAAATATACATAACAAATGCACTGATATCTAATATAATTTACAATAACCATTTAACCACATTTATCAACAGAGTATGTAAATTTAAGGTCTGTCCTCACAGATTAACACCATTTTGTGATTCTCTTGAAGTGGCACAAAAAAGCTGGATATAATTTGCATCATCTCAGTTTAATAATCCAGTAAATTACAAAAAAGACAAAGAGTGCAAAGAGCATCATGTAGCACAATAGTTTTGTCTGGCTCCCTCTGGAGAGTGTTTTCAGTCTGCCTATAGTCGCATCTAGAAATCCACCCGTAGAATCAAAGTCAGAGTCCTATGAAAAAGGAGAACATAAAGAGAATCATTTTAAGCAAGTAATACCATGCTACAATGCTCTAGGCACAATCACTTCTTGCATTTGTCTTTTCTTCTTATATTTAAAGTATTAAAAAACTATTTCAAACCAGCATATGAACAGGCAGTTACATCTTGCTAGCCTATAATAAAGGGAAGTCCTCATTTCATGTCCATTCCATCTGATTATCTATTTTCAGGTACAAGACCATCTTACACAAGTAACCAATTTTCTTGGATTTTTGCTTCCCTCCTCCATTTTTTAAAATCAATTCTAGCACTGACATGCCCCCTGTACAGGTTTGTCAAAGCTATATTTTAAATCCTATTGCATGTTTGCTTTAATGGAGCAGAAATAGTTAGACTCATCTGGGACCTACCAATCTTTACTGCTCCTTTAAAAGTTATATTCATACAAAGGCCATGTCTATGCTTATTGGGGATCAATGGTGCTGTGATCGATGCAGCAGGGGTTGATTTAACAGGTCTAGTGAAGACCCACTAAATCGATCACAGAGCACTCTCCGGTCAACTTTGGTACTCCACGGAACAAGAAGATTAAAGTAAGAGATGCAGCGCAATGCAGACACTGCAGTAAGTCAACATAAGCTACGCTGACTCCAGCAACATTTTTCATGTAGCTGCAGTACTGTAACTTAGGTCAACTTACCCCAGTAGCGTAGACAAGGCCAAAGTGTTTACATGAGGAAACACTGCTGCTATAGAAATAGTAGCTAACGGTCAATTTGGAGGACAGAACTGTTCCTCCTTTTTGTCCCTATAATAATTAACATTTTTGTGGTATTATATAACATAAGGGATAAGTTCTTAGTCCCGTCACTACAAGATTCTTAATATAAAAAATGCCAACTATAAACAAGCATATGTATATATCACTGTAAAAATTAATAAGATTAATTGCTACATACTTACCATGTCTGATAACATTTTATTCTGATTTTTAACTTCTGTTCCAATTTCAATGGAAAGCTATAAAAGAAGTGAGCATTACCATTACTTATATTATTTGAGCCATATAAACCAGATTTGACTATTATATACTGGGAGAAGTCATTCTGAAAATATCTGTCATCTCCTGTGTTTTTCTAGATGTAGTAACATGGATGCTATATTTTGAAAGAGGCTAAAGAAAAGCATCTATGAAACTGTGCACAAGTGCAATAGATAAGGCCCTCAACTCTGGGACACTTGTTACTTTAACACCATCCCCCTATGGCAAAGTGGCTCTAACCTGAATGCATCTCCCGACATGCAGATGCATCTTCTGGTGATGTAGTGCTACCACCGCATCTACATTTATGTTGTATCAGTTTACGACAAGAACATATACAGCCTAAAGACTGGCATTATTTTATGGTATACATTTTTCTCAGGATTTTTTTTAGGTTCTCTATAAAGATTGATTCTGGAATCAAATATTCAGAATAGAGAGAAGGTGTTTATAGCCTTTTCCCTATTTTTCTCATTTTACTAAGAACCACTCTTCACAGTGGAAGAAGACATAGCATGAATTTTCCAGAAATTTAAAAGATATGGGTGAAATTTACATAGCAATACGCTACACCAGGGTGCAGTTATTAGGTTATTGACACACCGCTTGGATGGCTGAATGTACTGTCTGTGTTCCTGGTTCTCAGTACACCTGAAGTATATGGCAATCACCTAACTAATGCACACCCTGGAGTAGGTTATTGCTATATTACTAACATGTTGACAGCAGAATTTCAAACTTTCCTACCTGGGGCCACCCAAATGACCTACTTTTTTGTGTCATGATCCCACTCCCATGGTCTTTTGCTCTTTTTGTATGAGGGTACTGTGCGGATGATTCTAAGTGGCACTTATCAGGAGTATAGCACAGTGTGGGCAGTAAGGAAGATGGTTAGGAGAGACAAGCTGTGAGAGCAGAAATCAGAGCTTCTTCTTCCCTCCCTTTAGCTCACTCCACTAGATCTTAGCAGTCACTGTGTTTTGGTGATTTTACTTCAAAATCCCAACCACCACCTGTGATGCAACCCCCAATTTGACAATCCTAGTTCAAAGTATGATTTAAGATGACAGCATTTATTTAAGCTAATGTCTCTATGCTTGTCTAATTGGAACTGAATTGCTTAATTATGAGCAACAGTCTGAGCAATAAGATTGTATGGGCTTTGATTCTGTAAAATTCATTGCCTTGCACCACATCTCTAGAAACAGCACCTATAGTGAGGGCTCCAAAATGTTTAATAGGTTTTGGAATGGATTAACTATTGGAAAAATGGAGTTTCTTGTTGAGTAGAGTGGACTCTCAGGGTTCTAGTTAGAAAAGGATTTATTTTAAAAATACAGTACTCGGTCTCTAGAATGAGTTTCCCTAGTCAAGAAGTTTCTTCTTTTGAGGAAATCAGGATGTTACTTCCAAAATAATTATTCCATATTATATATTCATAAATAGATGTAGTAAAAGTTGTCCAAACCTCAACTTAAAGGACTTGATTGTTCTTCAACTACTGTCTCTGCTAAGTACAAGTAGTCTAATTTCTTAAATTAACAGGAACAAACAAAAACCTAGTTGTCAGGCCAATTACGGAGCTGAACCCAGGCTTCTAGTTTCCCTGGCCAGTGTGAGTCATACTCGAGGAAATGCTGACTTCTGGAGTTGACAATAAGCAGTAAGTATAGACTCTGCTGTCCTCATCAGGCAAGTAGCTTCATGATTAGCGAAAAAGGACAGCAGGAGCTAAAGTCTAATTAAAGAGGAAATCAGCTACACGAGTGAATGCACTGTGCTTTTTGACTGGCAATATTTTGTTCCGCTATTCAATTTATGTTCTAAACTTTTCCTCTATTGCTGCTTCACTATTGTGCACTTAATTCAATCAAAGTGATGATGCCACTATAATTATATACTTACTGATTTTATGGCAGAGACTTTTGTACGCAGACTTTCAGTTAACCTTTCATTTTCCTCTTCGTGTACACTATACCCACTGTTGGTATAGCCATAGTTACTGGTAGGTGCTCCTTCACCTAAACACAAAAAAACCAGTAAATCAGGTCTACAGACAGGAAATATCATCCAAGCAAAATACAGTATCATGGGGATCCCAGTCCATCTATGGTTACAAATGCATTTCCTTGTGCATCCCTGCAGCATCCTCAAGAGTGAGCAAGAGACATTGTTAACATATACATATTCTCTCAGACAATTAGAACATTGAGTTTAGCTTTCAGTTCAGAAATCGGGAAAATTAAAAGATTCTTTGGTAACCTTGATTTAACTAATTCATATATCACAACCCAATTTTGCCCTCAGATACAGTACATTTGTGTATTCTCCAAGGAAGACAGCCTGAATGTTAAAAGCATACCTGAAAGTAGAACTGAGTCCATTGTATATTAAGGTATACATTCCCAACTATGCTGTATGTGGCATTCAGGAGTTAAGGTTACTCAGTAAGTCTTCATATTTTTGACTTTGAAATGTTTACATTTGTAACCTGTTATATGAAATATAGGTTTTAATGTTCCTTTAGTTTATAAAAAGGGAAAAGGATTAACATACAGGCTGCGTAATCAGAGGTTTCCTTATGTTTCTACCAGCAAGAGACCTCTGCCTTGCGGTGGAATGCTGCACTTGGCAAGTCTTCTGCTAGGTGGATGAAGGAGCTTCACAGTTGCTACCCAGACTGTCAACTGGCAGATGACTGACCAGTAGAGGAGAGTCAGTGCCAAAATCATCAGCTTAGTATGCTCACCCCTTCCAATCTCTAATAAAGAGACCATCCAACCAGCAGCTAAACAGCATACTGGGAGAGATATGCACCAAGATCCCTGCATTCCCCCCTCCCACCCACGCACACCACCCAGTACTCAAAGTAAAAACAGTCTAGCTTTGCAGGGCTAAGAGGAATAGCAGGGTGAAGCAGGCCAAAAATAGAAGACATACCAAGGGAGGTGGCTGGATAAAAGCCTGGGTTTTTATCTGCTAAATTTTAGAGTAGAGATTGTATTTACTTTCAGCGAGCTATCTAGTTCCTATCATCATTTATCATGACTAGCTAAAAATTTTAAATCACACTAAAACTGTTTGAATCCCCTCGACAAATTAATTCTCTCAGTTCATCTTTGAAAAGGTTTTGAGAGAGAGGAGACAGAGCAATCATATCAAAACTAGAATAATGGATTGATATTATCTCTTGACTGATTTCCCACTGTACTGTACATAGTAAAGGCATACACAGGAAAACAGGATAACTAGATAACTGATATTAAGGATTTATGATATTCCGTAATACCATGGTGGTTTTTTGTTTGGTGGTTGTTTTTTTACAGATGCAGATTAAAAACAAATTTTTTTCACCAGTTGGCCTGATGACAAGTTTTCAGTAAGGATGAATGAACTGGAAAGCTTCCATTTTACTATCATGTTACTCAACAATGGGGAAATGGATCTTTTTTCTTTTATTCTTTTAAATTTTTTTCCAATCAGATTTGGATTAAGACCAAAGTTGGCTCAAAGGGAATCTTTTCGCAGAGTCACAAGCATGTGCCAAATATGAAGTTATAACGGAAGTAACCTTATAGTACTCATTACTAAGTGAATATCATAATAGGTACATGTTTACAATGGACTTCGATAATCTGTAGCTTGGAGCCAGAGTCCGGTAGTTATACATCAAAGATCATTGCAAGAGACAGTCTTTTACAAATGGAACAAGCATTCCAAGTCTTTTTAATAAGCAAACCCCATATTTACATAAACCACAACTTCAAGTGGGAATGGGGTTGCCAGACAGGTATGGAAGAAGTACAAAGGGCAGACTTTTGAGAGAAATCAGTGCCGTGTGTGTACTGTCCCACAACATTGTGTGCTATCATTGTGGGAATAAGCAGTATGCAGTAAGCACAACTGTGTAATAGGCAGCCAAAGAAGGCACAGGTGGCTGGCAGCAATGGCAGAAATTCTATAAATTATAAGTATTCATAAGAATAGAAGAATTTACGTAGACAACCTCTCTCAATGTGCCCAATCTGAGCGGGACTGGGTAGGAAAGTAGAAACTGAATAGATTAAATAAAACAGATTTCTCCTAAAATAAAATGTAAGAGTCTGTCAAGAGTTGTGAAATAGGAAGATACAGGATTCACGCTCATCTTAAAAGTGCACAAAAAATTGTTTCTTTGGATTCTTTAAGATCAAATATTCTGCTAACTGGAACCATCTACTGAAATGATAGAGCACAAAGTTTAATGAACCTGTAAGCAAGCAGGACATTTTTTAATGTCCTCATAATAGCAACGTAGCCACACGATAAATTTAAGTCACTTTGGCCTTCTAATAGCTTTTCAACATTAGTTTCATTCAGGAACAGTCTGTTAGTGCCCCACGCTGGAGGGGACGGCGAAAAACTCCCAGGGCCTCTGCCAATCTGCCCTGGAGGAAAATTCCTTTCCGACCCCAAATATGGCAATCAGCTGAACTCTGAGTATGTGGGCAAGACTCACCAACCAGATACCCAGGAAAGAATTCTCTGTAGTAACTCAGATCCCACCCCATCTAACATCCCATCACAGGCCATTGGGCCTATTTACTACGAAGAGCCAAAAATCAATTAATTGCCAAAATCATGTTATCCCATCATACCATCTCCTCCATAAACGTATTGAGCTTAATCTTGAAGCCATATAGGTCTTTTGCCCCCACTGCTTCCCTTGGAAGGCTGTTCCAGAACTTCACTGATGGTTAGAAACCTTTGTCTAATTTCAAATCTAAACTTCCTGATGGCCAGTTTATATCCATTTGTTCTTGTGTCCACATTGGTACTGAGCTTAAATAATTCCTCTCCCTCTCCAGTATTTATCCCTTTGATATATTTATAGAGAGCAATCATATCTCCCCTCAGCCTTCTTTAGCTTAAGCTAAACAAGCCAAGCTCCTTAAGTCTCCTTTCATAAGACAGGTTTTCCATTCCTCAGTTCATCCTAGTAGCCCTTCTCTGTACCTGTTTGAATTCATCCTTCTTAAACTTGGGAGACCAGAACTGCACACAGTATTCCAGCTGAGGTCTCACAGGTGCCTTGTATAAGAGTACTAGCATCTCCTTATCTTTACTGGAAGTACCTCGCCTGATGCATCCCAAGACCGAATTAGCTTTTTTCACGGCCATATCACATTGGCGGCTCATACTCATCGTGTGGTCAACCAATACTCCAAGGTCCTTCTTCTCCTCTGTTACTTCCAATTGATGCGTCCCCATCTTATAACTAAAATTCTTGTTGTTAATCCCTAAATGCACGACCTTACACTTCTATTAAATTTCATCCTATTACTATTACTCCAGTTTACAAGGTCATCCAGATCTTCCTGTATGATATCCTGGTCCTTCTCTGAATTGGCAATACCTCCTAGCTTTGTGTCATCCGCAAACTTTATTAACACCCTCCCACTTTTCGTGCTGAGGTCAATAATAAAAAGATTAAATAAGATTGGTCCCAAAACCAATCCCTGAGGAACTCCACTGGTAACCTCCCTCCAGCCTGACAGTTCACCTTTCAGTATTACCCACTGTAGTCTCCTCTTTAACCAGTTCCTTATCCACCTTTCAATTTTCATATTGATCCCCATCTTTTCCAATAGGAAACGCTGAAAAGCAAAACAATTAATTTTATCAATTTGCAACCTCCTTTTTATGTTGAACATTACCTTCAATGTAGCACGAAATGAGCAATTAGGAGAAGTGTCTGAAGCCCTTCAACCTTAGTATACCCATCCAGACATATTTAAATTTGCAGGTCTTGCAAGTGAAGAAAGGGGAAAAATTTAAAGAAACAATATTACAGAGTGAGCTGGTGGCAATCCCTATATTTTAGTTACTTTGACATTAATGGTTTAATATGACCCAGGAATGGGTACAAACATCCATTCAGGGAAAGTATGTTCCCATTTAATACCGATCCCATATCTGAACAGAAAATCAAAGAATACTGTCCGAATTAATCCTGAACTTCTGATGCATGGGTCACATGATATAAATCCTGAAGTATTAATACCTACCAGTCCTAGAACGCATTGTGGAAGCTCAAAAGTTCTTTTACTATCACCATCAACACCATGGTTGGTTGACCGAAAGATAACGATGCCCAAACTTCCCAAAGACTCTGTGGAATTCAGGAACAGTCTCTATATTTGCACCCAACTACCATAAATGTTAAAATGTATAATGAGCACAAACTTTTTAAAAAGCATGACTTTTAATCAGAGGTGGGATAAATAAAAATCTATGATTTTTAAAAGAAATTTTTAAAAATTGGATTTTTTTATTTAAATCGGATTTTTTTTTTTTATAAAAAAAGAGTTTTAATTAAGATACATTAGGGCTCAAAGATATCTCATCATGGAATAGAGATTATAAATTCTAATTCTATAGTATGAGATAATATATTCATGTAATGTTTAAGAAAAGTTTTGTAAATGAGTTCCAATAGTTCATGGATTAGGGACCAATTTTAGGGGGTTCCACAGGCGTCTGTATAGATTATTTAGGTTAATCCTTCTATCTACTCAATGGGACTCGGTGCTCAGTCTAGAAGATACCATCAGAGATGCTTAGTTTTGCAGTTCTCAAACTGTGGATTTGTGTCTCCAGAAGTAAAATTCTTGTTAACAGCAAAAATGTCTGTAAATAAATAAAGAAACAACATATAGAGGTGAGAAATAACAGATCTCAACTCTGTTGTCCCTCTGCAAATTTCTGACCACAGAGTCAATCCCTTACTTCTTTCTAAAAGTGCAAAGTTTCAAAAAGTTCAATGAATAGAAGATTGGGGGCGGAATAAATCTGGACAAGGAGAAGAAGTCTGGAGATAAACGTGAGAAGTGAGGGACAGATGCTTGTTTTGTTAAAATATTATATATTTGCTGTAGAACAAAAAAAACCAAAATACTTAATGTTGCTGTTTTAGTTAAATAAAACTATTTAAATGTCTGTCTGGTGATGTTCTCCTCCTAATACAGCATGGCAAGAAATTCCTCCAAATATTAATGATTAACCCTTTGAACTGGAGATAGTTCACCTCCCAATGACTTCATAAATATCTGCTTCAGTTACTTTTGGTAAATGAAATAACCAATCATTAATTTTCTGATATAGCTGTAAAACTAATCTGAAAAGTTTTCAAAATAAATCACTTTAAAAACGTATAGTTGTGTACCTTCTAAAAATAAAACCTCCATCTATCTCTGAGTTGTGAAGAATATGTATTAAGGTAATAACAACCAACAAGAATGCACTTTTATGTAGAAAACCATGATTAAATAGAGTCTTCCTGGCTAGTGATTTAAATCATGATTTAAATCAAATCCACCCTGATCAGAGGACCACAGCGAAAGGCACTAAACATTTTTTTTTTAAAAAGCTACTGAAGGTGTGTTTGGAGGGACCCGTCACTACAAGCTGACCATTCCTTCAGTGGAAATCTGATGTGATTTAATTAGAGAACTAGACCCACACAAAAAACCCAGAAAAATTCAGAAACAGCTATGGAACCTATTACTTAACTAACACGATTCATCCCAAGCACAAAGAAGCGTCAGAAACGTGGCTGATAGAATAACAGAATTTTTTCTCTTCTAGCATTTAAAAGTAAAGATCAAGATTTCTACCCCAAATCTTGTTTGCAGAGTATGTTGTATCATGCAGTTGCATCATAATTAGAGCTCTGTGTTTGTCATGGAGGGGGCAGAAGTCACGGATTCCGTGACTTCCTGAGACCTCTGTGACTTCTGCAGCGGCCAGTATGGCTGACCCCAGGGCCAGCTGCTCAGGCGGCCCTGGGGACAGCCACACAGGCTGCTGCGGGAGTGGCCCCGCAGCCAGCTGCAACTGGAGTGGTCCCGACCCCAGAGCCAGCCGCTGCTCTGGAGGCCCCAGGCAGTTGGCCTCAGGAACACCCGAGTGGTGGCCAATGCAACTGGCCCTGGGGACTGCCTGAGCAGTGGTCCCCGGCGGCAACCAGAGCAACCACAGCTTGGTGGCCCCCCAGGGCTTCCCTGCCCCGGCCGCTGGTGCCGCAGGCTCCCCCTCCCCTCTGCGGCACCCCTCACCCGCAAGATTCAATAGGTATTTATGGTATAAGTCATGGACAGGTCACAGGTCCTGATTTTTTGTTTCTTACCCATGACCTGTCCATGACTTTTACTAAAAATACCCATGATTAAATCATAGCCTTAATCAGAATGGAAGACTGGAAGTAAAATAATTGTCCTAGATCAGTTGAATTCTGTACATTTAAAAAAAAATATTGTTGGTATTGCAGTAGTGTCAAAGGCCATATCTGCACTGTATGCTTCTTTTGAGGGCGTGTAGAGTATGTACTAAGGTGGCCCTCCAACCCCCAGCACAGGTTTAAATAGCAGTGTAGACAGGGAGGCACAGCTTAGGTGAGTAGAGTACAGACATGCCTGAATAGTCAGGGTATGTACTCAGGTACATATCCTACATGGCTCTCTATTCGCCCGACCCATGCCTTCCTGTCTACATTGCTCTTTTTAGTCATGCAGTGTCCCACCGCTTCCCAGCTGGAGACTTTCCCTTTCCCTGCCACAAGGAAAAACACCAGCACTGGGTAAAGGCTCTGGCAGGGGGAGGCAGCGGGGAAAGGTTCTGGCGGAGGGGAAAAGGTTCCAGCAACTCCCCACTTCTAGAACCTTTCCCCACTTCAGGAAAGGACTCCAGCAAAGGGGAGGCAGCAGGAAAAGGCTCTGACAGCTCCCTGCTGCTGGAGCCCTTTGCCGCCAGAGCTTTTCCTTACTGCAGATAAGGATTCTGGTGGCAGGGGGAAGGCTTCAGCAGAGCAAAAGGCTCTGGCAACTCCCCACCACAGGGAACAGCTCAGCCTCTCCCTGCCAGAGCCTTTTCTCACTGCAGTGAAAGGCTTGGGGACCTGCTGAAGTCTTTCCATGCTGCCCTTTCCCCGCACCAGAGTCTTTCACTGACATATAGCTACACACTGCAGTATGGACGCAGCCTGTTTTTCACTGCACCATGTAGCTACACATACCCTACACACTGTGTAGTGTAGATGTAGCCTAAGGCCCCCAGACAGAAATCAGGGCTCTGTTGTGCTACTCATGATAGAAACAACATAACAAAAAGATGGTCTACTGGCCCAAATAACTTACAGTCTAAAACCTCATCTACACATATCATTTACACTAGCATAGTGATTTCAGTCAGGAGCGTAGGTGAAAAAACTACACACTTGGTGACATAGCTCTGCTGACAAAACCCCCAGTGTATACACAGCTATGCCAACAGAAGAAGGCTTTTCTCAGCAAAGGTAAGGTTATGAAGGGAAGTGGTTTTTATACCTGCAAAATTCATGTTTGTTGGCAAATGCTGAGTCTACCATATGGGCTATGCTGTCCTTAGGCTATGTAGTGTAAACATAGCCTAAGTAACAGAGTCTGTTTTACCACATTCTGAATGGTTTGGTCAAAACTAACTCCTAACTACTTAGTAGATTGGGTAATCCATTATTTTACTCTTATATTTTATTTACATAATTACAGTTTTGTCAATTTGGACAATGTTTTTTCTCATTTACTTAACTTTTTCCCCCCATTAAGGGGAAAAATCACAACCTTACAGTAGTGAAAGGATTTAACTGCTATGTGCTGTACAAGTAATAGTGCCCGTCCCCAGACAATAACATGTTCATAACTTCCCATACCCCCTTTTTACATAATTCTTCCAATGGCCAATATTCTTGTTACCCAACAGGGTTATTTCCAAGCCATACTCTAGACACATCCGGAAGTTTGATGCCAGCTGCAGAAGTAGCTTGTCTTCAGGCAGGAAATGAAGGGCAACAAACAGCTAGACATAAATTTTACAAATACGTTTTTCAAGTCACGGGCTCTGAAACAGAGTCCACGAGCTTAGTACTGGCATACCACAAAACAAAAAGGCAAAAACAACAACAGCATTTTAAATGCATCTTCTTTCACTTTCTGTCACCCTCGGCAGGTTGGAGGATGATCTCTACCACAGATTTACATATGGGTCCCGAGATGACTCGGGCCTCCCGCTGTCTGTAAACAACAACTGACTGCTCGAGGGTACTGAGAGAAGGCCTGAAACAACGACAACACTCAATTCCGGGGAGGGGGGCGGGTAAAGGAAAGCAGCAGCTGGAGTGGTGGGGGTCTGATAAGCGGTGACCAACGAGGTGGAAAGAAAAGTATCCCAAGGGCTTCCCCGAAGAAGTAGTTCAGCGCTGGGATGGTGTCTGGCTTCTGCAGCCTCCTCTCAGTGCCACTTACTTCACGGGGGGCGGGAGGGGGTGCACAGCCCCGGCTGGGGTAACCGCCCTGGAGTTTAGCCAGAGGCGAGTTCAGGCCGCGGGTAAGGAGGCCACAGAAACGACTCAGGCATCATTTCCACCTGCTTACACGGCCCGGTCACCCCCCAGCTCCCGAGTCCGCCCCCCAGCTCTTCTCCGCGCCGATCCGCCCTGCAACGGCCCGCCGCCGGCCCCCGCTTACCCAGCCCAGCGCGCCTCATCCCTGCGGCGGGAGGGGCCGGGGGGCCGCTGAGCAAGGGGCTCTGCGCCTCAGCGGCCGCGGCCAAACTCCGGCTTCCGGGCCCGCCTCAGGGGCCACCCGTCACCCCAAACGCCACGACATCGCTGCCCCGCAGCCCTCTGGGTAACGCAGTCCCTGCGCGGGCGGGGCCCTTCCGGCCGAGCCCGGGGCCTCCTGGGTAGCGTCGTTCCGGCGCGGCGGCGCCACCTTGGTCCTGCCGTTGTGTCGCAGCCGCGACTCCAAGGCCAGGGGAGGGGCGGGCGGGTCAGCAGGAGTGGGCAGGGCCCGGGCTGGGAGCCCGGGGAAGTGCGTCGGCGGATACGGGACGCTCCGGCGCCCTGTGGGGCCAGCCCTGTGGCGCGGCGGGGGCCGGAGCGGCAGCCCCTGGAGCCAACCCCTGCGTTCCCGCAGCAGCCCGGGGCCTGGGGCAGGGCCCCGCCACCCTTGGCCCCAGGCGGTGGCTGTCCGCCAGCGCCGCCCCGGGCGCTGTATTCCGGCAGCTGCAGGCCAGCTCCTGCGCCCTGTCCCCCTGTGCTGTGCCCTCGCCCTTTGCGCCTGTGATCCCCTGCAGGCTTCGCTTTTCTCTCCGCTTTCTTCTCTTCTCCGCTTTCCCCTCCCTTGGGCCCCTCTCGCCCGCTCCTGTTATGCTCCCTCTTCTTTCCCGGGCCCTAGTCCTGCCTCGCTCCCCCTCACTCCTTCACTTTCATTTCCTTTCATGCCCGCCACAAGCCAGCCCGGAAGCGGTGAGGAGAAGCCGTGGCGGCTCGGGTCAGCCGCGTTCTCCAGATCTGTTGACTGAGCTGTCTATAGATTTGCGCCTGTCTTATTTCCCAGCGTCACAGTGAGCCTCTGATTCCATATGCCTCTAACACTTCATGCAGAAGAGGGTTGGCTCAGTGACTTTGAAGGGGCAATGAGAGTCTCTGGCATTACTTGTGGCAGCAGGATGCGCAGGGTGTGAACATGTGACAAAATTAGTGATCATTAGGGTTGCCAGGTGTCCGGTTTTTCACAGGCACACCCGGTCGAAAAGGGACACTGGCAGCTCCAGTCAGCGGGGTTAAGGCAGGCTCTCTACCCGCCCTGGCTCCATGCAGCTCCCAGAAGCGACCAGCATATCCCTGCAGCTCCTAGGCATAGGGGCAGCCTGGGAGGCTCCGCACACTGCCCTCACCCTGATGCCGGCTCCGCAGCTCCTATTGGCCGGGAACTGCAGCCAATGGGAGCTGCAGGGGCAGCTCTTGCGGGCGAGGGCAGTGCATGGAGCTCCTGACCACTCGTGCGCCTAGGGACCACAGGGACATACTAGCTGCTTCTGGGAGCTGCCTGACGTAAGTGCCACTGAGAGCCCGCACCCAAACCCCCTGCTCCAGTCCTGAGACCCCACCTGGAGCCTTCACCCCAGCCCTGAGCCCCCTCCTGCACTCTAAATCCATCATCCCTGGTGTCACCCCAGAGCCCTCACCCCCAGCCAGAGCCCTCACCCTCTCCTGCACCCCAATCCCCTGCTCCAGCCCAGTGAATATGAGCAAGTGAGGATGCGGGAGACCAAGTGATGGAGGGAGGGGGGAAGGAGCGAGCAGTGGTGGGCCTCGGGGAAGGGGTAAGGCCTCAGGGAAGGGGCAGGGCAAGGGTGTTTCGTTTTCTGCAATCAGAAAGTTGGCACCCAGTGATCATGGGTAATTTAGACATAAAAGCAGTCAGCCAGCCTGCTCTTAGTTTCAGCAAAGCTGGCTGCCTGGTGGCTCATTCAGCTAACCAGTCTGCAGGGATTTACAAAAACTTGGTCTTAACACCATCTTTTTAAATGGGCCCTGAAAACAACTTTACTTGTTAAAAAATGTGGTATATGGAATTTCTGCTGGTGACAATTTTTTTAGAAATAATCTGGGGCTAGAAAAGCTGTTTCACTAGTGCTGCAAAGGTTTCAGAGTGGTAGCTGTGTTAGTCTGTATCAGAGGAGTACTTGTGGCACCTTAGAAACTAAAAAAATTATCTGGGCATAAACTTTCGTGGGCTAAAACCCACTTCATCGAATGCATGCAGTGGAAAATACAGTAGGAAGATATATATGCACAGAGAACATGAAAAAATGGGTGTTGCCATACCAGCTCTAACGAGACCAATCAATTAAGGTGGGTTATGATCAGCAGGAGAAAAAAAACCTTTTGTAGTGGACACTGCTCCAGATGAGGCCTCACCAATGTCGAATAGAGGGGAACGATCACGTACCCCGATCTGCTGGCAATGCCCCTACTTATACAGCCCAAAATGGCATTAGCCTTCTTGGCAACAAGGACACATTGTTGACTCATATCCAGCTTCTCATCCACTGTAACCCCTTAGTCCTTTTCTGCAGAACTGCTGCCTAACCATTCGGTCCCTAGTCTGTAGCGGTGCATGGGAGTCTTCCGTCCTAAGTGCAGGACTCTGCACTTGTCCTTGTTGAACCTCATCAGATTTCTTTTGGCCCAATCCTCTAATTTGTCTAGGTCCTTCTGTATCCTATCCCTACCCTCCAGTGTATCTACCACTCCTCCCAGTTTAGTGTCATCTGCAAACTTGCTGAGGGTGCAATCCACTCCATCCTCCAGATCGTTAATGAAGATATTGAACAAAACCGGCCCCAGGACCGACCCTTTGGGCACTCTGCTTGACACCGGCTGCCAACTAGATATGGAGCTATTGATCACTACCCGTTGAACCCAGCTTTCTATCCACCTTATAGACCATTCATCCAGCCCATACTTCTTTAACTTGCTGGCAAGAATACTGTGGGAGACTGTATCAAAAGCTTTGCTAAAGTCAAGGAATAACACGTCCACTGCTTTCCCCTCATCCACAGAGCCAGTTATCTCGTCGTAGAAGGCAGTTAGATTAGTCAGGCATGACTTGCCCTTGGTGAAAGCATGCTGACTGTTCCTGATCATTTTCCTCTCCTCTGAGTGCTTCAGATTGATTCCTTGAGGACCTGCTCCATGATATTTCCAGGGACTGAGGTGAGGCTGACTGGCCTATAGTTCCCAGGATCCTCCTTCTTCCCTTTTTTAAAGATGGGCACTACATTAGCCTTTTTCCAGTTGTCCGGGACCTCCCCCGATTGCCATGAGTTTTCAAAGATAATGGCCAATGGCTCTGCAATTACATCTGCCAACTCCTTTAGCACTCTTGGATGCAGAGCATCCGGCCCCATGGTCTTGTGCTCGTCCAGCTTTTCTAAATAGTCCTGAACTGCTTCTTTCTCCACAGAGGGTTGGTCACCTTCTCCCCATGTTGTGCTGCCCAATGCAGTAGTCTAGGAGCTGACCTTGTTCATGAAGACAGAGGCAGAAAGTTCTTAAATTAAAAGTTGTTTTGAAAATGTAACAGACCTTCATGTATTAAGATGAGCACTATTTTTTGAATCATGTGCCTTAAACTTTTTTCTAAGAACTGATCATATCATATACTAATAGGTTCTCAGTCTTGGTGTTGCAAAAAGGTTTCAGGTAATCCTTGAATCATGAGCACCTTCCCTTTTTATGGCTAGATAGGAAGAATAAATTCTAAAAATATTGTTTTTTGCTGTAGTAAGATGGAGTCACAGTATTGAAAAGATTAAGAACCACTGTCCCAGTGGAACCCCTTTTTGTAAGTGTTAAAGGAGCCCTTGCAGTATACAGCTGCTCAAACTGGAAAATTCAAGATCTCACTATTACTGAATCTTTAGTGCTAGGAATAATTCAAATTTTATTTGCAAAGATAATTCATCCTCTGCTATGATCCTCAACCCATTCTAATGCTTTGTCAAAATTGGGCTTTATCGCCTTTTGTTAGGGCTGTGAATCACTCTGTATGCCACTAGATTAATTTTATTTCCCAGGATGATAATCCTACTGCTAAAATACATCTGGAAGCTGTAGCTCGCTCCTTTTCCAATTAATTTTTCCTTGGTCATCCCACAACTTCTTTATCAAACTCACTTTCTGGACCCAGCAGTCATTGGATTGTGGTACATCAGGGTGCAGACAATGATTCTAGTGTAGACTAAAGTTAAGAGTTGGAAACATATGTTAATTTTCATATTTTATTTGAAATTCATTATAAAATTTATCTAATAAATTACGAGACAAATATATTCATGAATTATCCACCAAAACTGTCAAGGCTGATTCCCCACTCTGGCACTTAGAGTGCAGAAGGAGGGGGCCTGCAAGGATTTTAAAATTAATGCTGTCCACTCCAGGCTTGTATTAAACTCCCAAGGTTACAGTTTTTCTCTGACTTGGGCTTGGTAAATGCTGCCACTATCCAAATGCAAACCCCTTTTCAGATCCCAGGAAGGCACATTTGGGAATTCCTTTGTGTGGGGTACCTTCAAGCCCTTTAACACCCCTCCGCGGAAGAGCTGAGAAAGAAAACAAATGAAATTAGCTGTGGCCACCAGCTAATTAAACAACATATGCACAAACCACTTAGGACATCAAAAATCCAATCCTGTTCTTAAAAAAGGTAAATTTTATTAAAAACAAAAAGAAAGAAAATACATCTGGAATTTAGGCTTTTGCTAGATTTTAAAAGAGCAATTCCAAAAATCAAGTACCCAAAATAGCTTTCTTGGGGGTTACAAGCAAACAAAAGCATCTGGGGTTAGTACAGAGGAGTTCACAAACCTTACAGAAAATAAAAGAAATAAACCTAATCGCATCTTCCTAGACATTTCCTAATTTATATACATATTTGGGTAGTTCTTGATATAATCTGATGATTTCCATACCTGCCATACCTTACATACAGCGTAGTAAGAGCCCTGACTTTGCTCTGTTCCCCTCTCTCCAGAGAACAACCACAGAACACAAAGGGAAAGCTTTTTTCCCTATTTTAAAAAGTTCTAGCCTTCCCACTGGCTCTTTTGGTCAGGTGCCCACTCCCTTTTCTTTATCTGGGGGACTTTTTAACCCTTTACAGGTAAAGCAAGCAGCCACCAAGAGGGACTTTATAGCAAACTGGCTAGCTGGGTGTCCATAAAAGGGAGCTCCCCTCCCCCACATTTCATTTATCACACAAAGCTTTATATCTGTATGAATATTAACAAAAAGTTAAATAATTTATTTTAAATATATTCTGAAATTTGTCTAATAAATTATTTGAGAAATATTATCCGGCTTCACACATAAGCATCTCAGATGGTTTAATCTCATTTGAAGTTGAGGGATTTCCTGGTACTTGAGTTTAAAGAAAATACTTTTGTGAGGCTTATTTATAGATTCTCCTAATTTAAATGAGGCATTTACTAGAAAAAGGAGGCTACACTGGGTTCTCTTATTCTATAGGAGACTGGCATCCTATATTATTTTTATTTTTTATTTGTATTGCACCAGCGCTTAGAGGTCTCACTCATGAACCAAAGCCCTGTTGTGCTAGATCAGGGATCTCAAACTCAAATCACCACGAGGGCCACATGAGGACTAGTACATCACCAACACCTTTCCATAGGAAGATACAAAAGCGCCCCCACTGCCCCCAGTCCTGCCCCTACTCCACCCCTTCCATGAGGCCCCACCCTGCCCTGCCTCTTCCCACCCCTTCCCTGCCCCCATTCCAACTCCTTCCCCAAAGTCCCTGCCCCAACTCCGCCCCTCCCTACCCCTATTCCAACCCCCTCCCCAAATCCCGGCCCCAGCCCCGCCTCTTCCCCTGAGCGTGCTGTGTCCCCCGCTCCTCCCCCCTCCATCATGGAAAGTCCTAAGCGCCGCCAAACAGCTGAGGTAGGTGGAGGAGCAGGGATGCAGCAAGCTCGGGGGGGCGGGCGCAGGAGGGGGGCTGGGACGGGGGGTGAGGGGAGCTATGGCGGGCTGCAGGAAATAATTCTGTGGGCCGCATGTGGGAGACCCCTGTGCTAGATACTATACAATTGCATAACAGAAAGATAGTTCCTTCCCAAAGGAGCTTGCAATTCAAGTATAAGAGGAGACAACGTGATTACAGACAAACCAGGGAGCGTAATCAGACAATATTGGTCAGTATGATAAGCGGTGGGTCTTATCAAACCAGCCGCCATCCTATATACAATTGCTTTAAAACAAATCATTCTCCTTTTGTGACATGAAAACCCTGGTAACTTCCAGCATTTCCTTTTTCTCTCCCTATCAGTTGAACAGAGCTGTCAGCAACAGTTCAGCCTGATTTTAGCACATCTTTAAGATGAATTTGGAAAAGACATGTATTTACTTTCTTTGCATGTAGAATTATTACATGATTTATATGTACAATTAATATTGATGTAAAATTTCCCTTCCCAAGCAGTAGAGTGTAGATTTACATTTATGAAACAAAAGCCCACCCTAGCTATAGTGTTTGCTTGTAATTTCTTGCCATCTCCCTCTAAATAGTCAAGCCATTCTTTACCTCATTTTGGAAATACATAATCAGAATAAAAATAACGAGGAGTCCTTGTGGCACCTTAGAGACTAATAAATTTATTTGGGCATACGTTTTCGTGGGTTAGAACCCTATCAGAATAGGGGAGCCTAGTGCCCTGAATTGTGTTTCTTTGTGCCTTAAAGAAGTGAGCATGCCCTTATGGAGGCTCTTCACCCTGGGATTTGAGTGGAGCAGGCATTCTGACCCCTTGCCTGACTGAATGAGAGTCAGAGGAGCAGATTGACAGTTTGCAGGTTTGCAGCCTGTATAGTACACAACACCAGCAGGATTAGAGGGAGGCAGTGAAGGTGGCAATTTAGGAGGGGGCAAAGTAGAGAATGGAGGAGAAAGCAAAGCAGGAGAAAAAAATTAAATTTTCACCCTGTCCAGTACAATCTCCCTTCAGCAGCAGGCAATTTTCCATAAAACCTTGTCTGAAATGCTACAACTCTTATTATTTACTCTGTGTATATCTATGCTGCCCATTATTTTAGTGTCTGGATTTTATCTACATCAGTCCAGGAAAACTTATCAGTTCCTTCAGGAAAGGGGTCAGTGTTCTCATACTGCTTTCCCCACTTCCATCCAGATCAAAAGTGCTTATTTGTGAGAAAAACGTTTAGGTACTTTACTATGCAGAGTTCACAGGTGGGGTCATTCCCCAACTTGGTTGGTTTTTTTAAGGAAGTGATCCAGGACGCATTTCTGTAAGAGGCAAGATTTGGATTTAGCTTCATCTCTGGCAGTTGTGAAATCCATAACTAAGGGCCATATTCTGAGAGAACCTTATTCCTGCCCCTTGCACATTTGAACCTGGGCTTCATCAGTAATAACATTTTCTTCCATGGTGGGTTGCAGTGTGATAATCTCTGTGGAAGCGCCTCAAACTCAAAAACAGGGTGAATTCTGGCCCCCACTGATGTTCGTGGCAAAACTTACTTTCTCTTCAGTGCGACCAGAAGTTCACCTAAAGTCTTTTGCTATGAAATATAATCCCACTTACATTTTTCTTTTATACTGTGCATGATATGTCTGCTCTGTGATGAGGATTTCCCTGCAATTTGTGATATTTCTTCATGTCATATTTCCCATTTTCCATGACTTGTTTCTCTGTCTTCCTTGTTTTTGGTAGAAAAGGTAGACTCATGCCAGTCATGTCTGTAATATGCTTATAACATCTTGCAACCATTTATTAATTCTATAAACCATTTATAAATAGAACAATTATATAAAGTGTGACCAGTAGATACTCTACACTTTCTTATAGCATAAAGTAGTGAACAAGATGTTTTATGATACACTGAATATGTATTTCACTTTGTATTTTTTCTAATTTTATTGTAGTTATATTGCTTAATACACCTCTCTGCACCTTTTCCGATTCCAGTACATCCTTTTTCAGCTGGGGTGCCCAGAACTGCAAACAGTATTCAAGGTGTGGGTGTACCCTGGACTTGTATAGTGGCATTATGGCATTTTCTGCTATAATAGCTATCCCTTTCCAAATGGTTCCTAACATTCTGTTTGCTTTTTTACTACTGCTGCACATTGAGTGGATGTTTTCAGAGAACTATCCGTGATGATTCCAAGGTCTCTTTCTTGGGTGGTGAATATAGTGACCAGATAGCCTTCTTATAACTAAAGTATTTTAACAGTAGGAACAATGCATGTAGGGTTTGTCTACATAGCAAATTACTGCCTGGCAAACTGTGATGTGAATCTACAGCATGGGAACTTGACACACAGTAATATCCAATGCGACGCTGCTACAGCACAGTGAAAGTCCTGGAGTCTGGCTCAGCATACTACACTAAGTCCTCCATACATATGGGACTTTCGCCATCTTACATATGTAAGCTGGGGAATAGTCCCGCTATTGTGGGGAACTTTCCTGGCTTCTGCACTACCCCGGTGAAGTGGGCGAGTGAAAGGATCTGAGTCCTCGCTCCCACTTCCTTTACCCAGTGGCCTCCCTGCCCTTGAGCACTCCCCTTCCACTCTCCTGTCTGGAAGAGTCCTCGTAACCCCAACAAGGCTGGTCTCGGATTCTTGGGGGGCTCGACCCCCAACCCTGCTGTGGTCACCGAGGACAGGGGCTAGGGTGTCCCCACTCTGGGGTACTCTCTCTGCACCGGGAACTTCTCTGACACTGACCATTACATACAAGTTAAAGCAAATACAAGTTATTTAATCAACAATTAATTTTAAAAAGAATGAGGAAAAATGGGAAAGGTTAAAGGGAACACATTGTCGAGGACTTGAACCCCAGACGGCACAGTTTGTTGTCTGACCGGAGCGAGACAGGCAACACCAGCAAGGTCCAAACTCAAAGCTCTTTATTGAAGAGTGCACACAACAATAGAGAGCAGCCCGTCTCCAAAGAGAACCAGCCAGCCTCTAAGTAAAACTCATAGGTTTATATAGACAGTTCCGTCGCGTCACAGATTTATTCATGAAGCAGATCACCCCTCCCCTACATTAGTTAAAATCCTCTTTCTCTATATGCATGCACATCTACCCCCCCTTATTGTAGATAACTTTTAGCAAATTGTAGTGCTTCACTAACTTTCTTATCGGTATGGATGCCAACCAGGAGACAAGGAGTTAAAACAGACATAACACAAGAGCAGGGAGTGGAAAACAGCGCCTCTGTATCTCAAGGACTGTTCCCAGAACATCTGGTACAAAAATGCAGGAATGCAGGCCTCCCCTTTTTTCTCACTCTCTGTAACTTAAACAAATATTCCTTCATTCTACTTTCAGCAGCCTCTCTTAGCCTGACTTTGGTTCGGTTGGCATAACTGCCTCCTGTTTAGCTTTTCTCACCTAACAACATCAACCCGCTCTGTGGCAGGGAACATCACAAACAGTGTCTCTGGAATGTCAGGGCAGTTCACAGTCTGTTCCTTGTAAGTCCCAGGCCGCCTTCTCAGGCCTGGCTGTGCTGCAGGGATGCTGTGGGTTGGACACTTGCTCTGGTGGTGGCCACACACTCTCAGGCTCTAAGTGGTAGGACCCTTCTTCCCAGTGTCGCCCCTGCCCTGTCAGGGTTACGATCCAAGCCTGGCCTGCAGAGCCTCTGGCTGAGGCGTCTCCCTGTGCTGGGCCCACTGCCCAGGGTCCCCCTCGCTCTCCCCAGCTGCTCACCACACCCAGCTCCAGACCGCTCCAGCTCCAGCTCCACCACTCAGTCTCTGCACTGCTGCTGCTGCTGCTCTGCCTCCAGCTCCCTGCGCTGCTTCTTTGGCCCCTCTGGCTCTGGTTGCTGCAGCTCTGCTCCCAGGACAGGTCTGCTCTGCAGGCTGCTTCTGTGACTCTGCTCCCAGCACTGACCTGCTTCCTGGGCTGCTTTTCTGGCCCCTCTGGCTCTGGTTGCTGCAGCTCTCCTCCCAGGGCAAGTCTGCTCTCTCTGGGCTGTGCCTCTGGCTTTGTGGCTGCTGCTCTGCTCCCAGGACAGGGTCTGCTCTCTCTGGGCTGCTTTTCTGGTCCCTCTGGATCTGGCACAGCTCTGCTCCACAGCGCAGCTTGGGCCCCTGTTTCTCCTCAGCTCGGCCCCACTCTGTCTGACCCAGGCAAATCCAGCTCACACGGAGGACAGGACCTCCCTGGCCTCCTGACTCCCTGATTAGCCTGCTCGCCCTGTCATTCAGGCTGACCTGGAGCATTGGCCTCTCCCCATTGTTCCTGGGGACTATCAGTCTCAGGGTCCTGGTTTCCCATAGACCCTTCCCCCTTTTACTACTGGGAGCTAGCCAACCAAAACACCCCCACTGAATGTTAGTAAGGGGGCAACAGTCCCCTTATACATGCATGGTTTTCTTATCTATAGGCTTATCGCCCCCTGATGGTAGCTTAGGCAGGCCTTGCTTCTTCAGACACCTAGTGGATGTCTGTCTCAGTTTGCTTTCCCTGGACATCTGAACAGCTACCCCCTTCTTGAGAGGGAGTCCCTTTTTAAATTAATCATTTGTTCTTTTTCTAGTTCTCAAGCTTTGGTCCTGTTTGTCAAAACCTGCTCTGTAAATTGGCTGGGGCCAGGAAGTAGAATCTTCACAGCTCATAGTTCAGGCATTGTCTCTTAATACCTCTTAAATATTTACTAGGGAGTAGCTTATCTTGAGCCATTGCTTCCTTCTTGCTTGCTTTTCCTTGCAGCCTCCTATTAAACTAAATACCCCAATAACCAGGTCAACACGCAGGATTCACAAATTATTACACAGCAGTTCCACTTGTCACAATCCTTACCAGTAAGGTAAAGAAAAGAAAAGGGAACAGCCCAAAAAGGGCCTATTCAGTTGAACTTGTAAGAAACTCTTAGAAAATCAGAAATCCGAATAAAGAAAAGGAGTACTTGTGGCACCCTTAGAGACTAACCAATTTATTTGAGCATAAGCTTTCGTGAGCTACAGCTCACTTCATCGGATGCATACTGTGGAAACTGCAGAAGACATTATATACACAGAGAAACAATACCTCCTCCCACCCCACTCTCCTGCTGGTAATAGCTTATCTAAAGTGATCACTCTCCTTACAATGTGTATGATAATCAAGTTGGGCCATTTCCAGCACAAATCCAGGTTTTCTCACCCTCCGCCCCCCCCCCCCCACAAACTCACTCTCCTGCTGGTAATAGCCCATCCAAAGTGACCACTCTCTTTACAATGTGTATGAAAATCAAGGTGGGCCATTTCCAGCACAAATCATACACATTGTAAGGAGAGTGGTCACTTTGGATAAGCTATTACCAGCAGGAGAGTGAGTTTGTGTGTGTGGTTTTTGGAAAAAAAAGGGGGGGGGTGAGAAAACCTGGATTTGTGCTGGAAATGGCCCACCTTGATTATCATACACATTGTAAGGATAGTGATCACTTTAGATAAGCTATTACCAGCAGGAGAGTGGGGTGGGAGGAGGTATTGTTTCATGGTCTCTCTGTATATAATGTCTTCTGCAGTTTCCACAGTATGCGTCCGATGAAGTGAGCTGTAGCTCACAAAAGCTTATGCTCAAATAAATTGGTTAGTCTCTAAGGTGCCACAAGTACTCCTTTTCTTTTTGCGAATACAGACTAACACGGCTGTTACTCTGAAAGAACTCCGAATGTGATCATCATAATAATTTATCATTGCATAAAAAGATTGAGGTATTTTGGTTACTTCGATGTTTTTAAAACAATTTTTCACAATCTTGATTAAAACCCCTGGCTTCCCAGAATTACAAGCTGTGATAACAACCTAATGAATCACATATGTTGGCATCATTAGAGAGCTGTAAAGCTGATACTGTATCATATTATGTGTTTGTACCTAATTTTTCAGTGTCTGCTGTTTGCTGTTAAAATAGTAAGTGACTTTTTTTTTCTTTAAAATAGCCTGGCCAGTGATTCAATAGGTAATCCATCAGTGCAATTAGGTAACAGCTGATTGTGGATATTTATAAATAGAATCCATTACATCAGCCACATAAAAGCAGGACTAGCGTCAGACAATTTTCCAGGTTAACAGATAATATTTCCAAAAGGGATAATGTGACCGTCTTTCCTCAGCATCCTGTTAACATCTTACACCCATACTAATTACTCTTGGGGGAATTCTGCACCAAAAAATTAAAAATTCTGCATACAAAATTTTAAAATGCTGCATATTTTATTTGTCACAATAACACAATATAGTCAGGCCAGTTTCAATTATTTCAGTAATTTATTTCAAAATGGCTGTCGACATGTATGTCTGTAACAATACAGACAACAAAAAAGATTCAGGAAATGTTTTTTTGACAAATAGATTCTTTACTAGAGATATTAATATAGAACTTTGACTAAAAATTCATTTAAACTACAATACAGAAACATATTTCCTGCACCCCTCAGTAGCTACACAAAGGCTTTGGGAAGTCAGGTTTAATGGAGGAGCTGAGGGGGAAGGAAGTCATTGCTGGGAAGGAGCCTGGGAGTGAACTTGGAGGGTTGTTGGGTGTGGATGAGAGAAGTATGGGACAGGGGGTTTTTTGCGGGGAGGGGGAAGGGATTGTTGGGGAGCCTCCCCCAGGCAGACCCTGGCTGACCTTTACCCTCTCCCACTCAGTCAGGCACATCTGCCCCATCCCCATGTGTCCCTGCACCCTCTTTCCCCATGTGTCCATGCCCTCCCCATTCAGCCACCCCTTCTCCCCCATCCTCTCATGTCCCTGCACCCCTCAGCAAGCGCTCCATATCCGTCCCCATGTGTCCCTGCAACCCCCTCCCTCGTTCCATGTGGCCCTGCACCCCTGCTCCCATTCAGCCACTGGCTCAATGCTGTCACCCCACTAGCTCCTGTGCCCCCACCCCAGTCTGTCTCCCCCCCACCAGCCCTTTTGAACCCCAGTCTATGTGACTCCCCTGAAGTCCCATGTGTCCCATTCTGTCCATGTCCCCCTACATATCCCGTTCCTCCTCACCTGATTCCACGGGTAGGGCGCTATGAGAAGTGCAGCCTCTCCTTCCCACTCTCTGCAGTTGACTGCTCTGGCCCTGGCTGCATGTTCTGGTGCCACAGCTGCCTGTGGTGCATGAAAGGTGTAATTTCTGCAGAGAAAAAGAATCTGCAGGGTCATGAATTCTGCACATATGCAGTGGCGCAGAATTCCTACAGGCATAACTAATGTCACTTGGAAATTATGAATACACAAATTGCTTGTGTCAAGAGAATGAAATCAGTCAAAAGATGCTCACTGCCCAAAAACTTCATCCTGCATTCCTTACACTGACAAAACTTCCATTGAGGATGGTCCCTTTAAGGAGGTCAGTATCCCTCCTCTTACTGATTTTGTCTCCAAGCACTGCCATCTTCAAGGATACTAGGTGTGGTGGAAGTTACTGTCATAAATCTTCAAATTGTTGGGGCAGTGTCCTGATGGCTGCCATCTGTGACTAACCTAAGGGAAGGGGAAACAATCTGAATGAATTCAGTGGAAGGCATCCTAGAAGGAGAAGAAAATATTTTAAATTTTTAAAAAAGTAATGTATTGCCCCATAGTAACAATCATTTTACAACTATGACTGTGTGATTTCTTCTCCAGTATAGGTATATCCTTTGATGTAATTTAGATTTGACAAATATTCTCAGATTTAATTTCTGACCTACTTACCATTTGAAAAATAATTAACAGGTATTTAACTTATTGTTAAACAGTCTGATCTTGATTGTTTGAGGCATTTGTTCTTTCATATAATTATTTTTTTAGGTTACATTCCTAAGGCATCTGTTGTCTGATTCATCAGTGTGTAACCTATGTCATGTCTCTGCTTTTCTTTTGTAGGTTTATTTTCAGGGCTACCAAAATTAGATTAGAATAGAAAATACATTGTTGTGGATACACTTGCAAGTTTTCCACCTAAATTCACTATTAAAAAGCTTGATCCAAAGTTCATTGAAATTAATGGGAATATTTCCATTGATTTCAATTGACTTGGATTTGGTTGTAAATCTTCATAACTAACTAACTCAGTTGATTCTTTGTATTCTACATAGCTAATGCGGTGTACTTTATGAATAATGCCAGTCACATTTTCTCCCTGTAAATTAAGGTACTATTTCCAATGTCAGCTCTGACTGGTTAATAATATCAGTTGAGTGAGTGATAAGAATTCAGAGCAACTTCAGTAGCCGGAACATTAATAACTGTCTGAAGAGAAGGAGAACTGAAATGATTTAAAGACTAACCCATTTAAAACCGGAAGCTGAATTCAGAAGTGACTTAGGAAAACAAGAATGTGTAATAATAATGAGTAGAACATACAGCTCTAACATTTCCGAAGAGGCAATTAAATAATGATTTGGAAAACATGGGCCGCTCCACTTATATCTAGGCAAACATCTCAGATTCTGCTCCTTTTATATCAACTATTGTCTGTGATGTGATTCAGGTGGGAGGTTTCCAGATCAAAATGTTTTGCAAGCCACCAAATGTTAACCAGCAAGTTCTGCCGAGACTAGCTCACCCAGTTGTCTATATAGGTGACTTCAACAGCCACCATCCTGACTGGGGATACTCTCCATCAGACGGTGGAGTGGGCATCTAACAACGATCTTGCCCTCATCCATTTTGCAAGGCAGAGAGGCAACCTTCCGCTCATCCAGATGGTCTCATAAATATTCTCCTGATTTGTGTTGGGTGTTATTCATGGATGGTCACTCCTAACCTACATCATGTCTGGTTTTGGAACCTACATCATTTCTGGTTTCGGAACCTACATCATTTCTGGTTTCCCATGAAGTCTGTTATCCACATGGGGTTACAAGTCCCAATCATTAGAACCTTTAACACGCCAAGATGGAAATTCAGGAAGGCAGACTGGAAAAAGTACACAGATGCTCTAGAAAAAAATGTCATTTCTATACCTTCACTTATCGTCTCACTCGATGAAGCCTTTAGTTGATTTTGAGAAGTCATCTTCAGAGCCGCCTGCCCATCCGTACCATGCAGGCACCGTCCAGTCTACACTCCATGCCTGGATGCTGAATGTGCCAAACTGCTCAGTCAGTATGAATCCTCTAGTGACCCAGATATTGCTGACCACCTAATCCGAGCCACTTCTTGCCGCTGGACAGGCATGATGGGAAGGGATGACTTGGAATTTAGATATCACTCACTGAAGCCAGAAATACTGGAATTTGATTTGTCGTCTTGGTGCAGTTCAACAACCAAAGCAAACCACCTGTGATGCCAAACCAAGCTGCCAGCTATCTGCTGAATCTGTCAAAGGCACCAAACGAGAATCATGTCAGACAACAAATCCATGATGAATGGTGTTAGTTCCATTGGAGAAAAGCCTGGAAATACTTAGAGCCCTCACAGCCACTGACTTAGACAAATTTTGGAGTGATGTTAAGAGCAGCACTGTGGCTGCTGGTTATGACAACATATTGTCAGAGTTCTAGAAGTACCTCAGGACTCCTGCTTACCAGTGGCTGGCACAATCCTTCACGCAAGTGGTCAACAAAAAGCAATTTGCAAAGACATGGCTATGATGCTGGCAGACAAGATGCTGGCAGGCTGGGGCACAGGGATTTTCTTACCTTGGGGATTGTCAGCAGTCAGGTAGGAGATGGGTGTGATTTAAAGGTTTAATGAAGGGTAAGTGGAAGTGTAGTGTTAGATGGCATCATGTGCATAAGGGTGAAGGGGTTGTAAAAGGTATTGAAGGGGTTATAAAATTTAGCAGATGTGTTGTTCTTTCAGTGGAATAGGCTAAGTGTATGAGTGCAGGCATCATATTGGGGCATCACTCAAAGAGGGCAGAATTACAATTGCATGGACATCTATCTGAACTCTTCATTTTCTATTTTCAGATGTTTGAATTTTGTTGAACTCAGCACGGTCCCCTAGATCCCAGCACACACACAGGAGGAGAGAATGTGCGGCTGACAGGTGCCCACTGCTCCAAATCCCACCCTCACCCTCATACCCACCTCCATGTCACCCTTTCCACTCTCCCTAATCCCCACCCTCTCCCACGATCTGAACCTTCCAACCCCGCTTCCCTCCCATACTACCCATACCCATTATCCCCCTCCCAATAATCCCCCTCCCCTTGCTGCAGAACCAAATCACTCGCCGCTCTCCCACCCACAGCTAAATCCTTTCTCCCCCAACAAACATTTATATGTGCAATTTACTTTCTTTTCAAATATAGATTGAGTGCCTCCTGAATTTTCTGCTGTAGTCAGATTACATTTCCTCAAAATAAATAAATAGAAATCTTGGATGGAGGTAGTTTGTAGTAACATACCTATATTTCATTTTCAGATTTCTACCACAGGTTGGGTTCAAACTTACAGTGTCTTACAGGCTGTAGCAAAGGTTTATTGGCCAGCACATGTCCCCTTGAGCCACCCTGTCTGCATGTGACATGTGAGCATTGGCTTTAGGACACTTCGAAAAGTCATCGTTCAAACAGAAAGGCTTCCCAACCTGGAGCTCCCGTGTAATTTATCTCAGAAGAAAGAAATTAAGAATTTAAAAAGTATCTGTAAAGTATCCATAAATATTTTGCAAGATCTTATTTGGTTTTCCAGTAGGACCACACCAAAGTAATTAAGGCAGGAAAACAAAACTAATTCTGATTTCACTAAAAGAAACATTATATATTATGTTTAGGCAATTCCAGTAATGCCGTCTTTTTAATACACTCAGTAGCTTCATAATTTGTTTGTTACCTTTGATGTCCAGTCAGTTAATTAGAATATTGTATATACTTATTCTTACTCTTATATACTTATAATTTCAGAAAATGACAAAAATATAGCTGTTTCTTAATCTGAAATGTAAGATTTAGCATGTAAAAAGCTATACTGTAACCAGGTGAACAATGTTATACAAGCTATTCAGTTTAGAAAATGCTCTAAATGAATACTTTGGCTCAGAAGACAAATCCCTGAATTGGTATTTATGTTGGTATAATAAGCATTTTCAATAGGTTCTATATTTTTATTATTAATCTGCTAGAATGTACAATATGACAACTTTGAAGAAGGGACTGCAGTGTACTCAATGTTAATTAATATAATTACAATATAATTAATATCATTTTAAGAAACTCCTAGTGTATCCACTAAACATTCTTAAGGATCTTAACTTGATCTTATTGAAGTCAATGGCAAAACTCCCACTGATGTTAATGGTACGGGATCAAGGCCTACAGAAACTAGTGTGTAAATACAAGAAAAAGATTTTAGAGTGAAATATCTTGATCTCTTTTCATTTTTAATGGTAAAAATAATAAAAAAAACAAGAAAACAAAACCCCTAAATTATGTTTCATTATATTGCAGGCAGCAAGATTTCAGCCTACCACAGTCATAGATACTAAGGTCAGAAGGGTCCATTATGATCATCTAGTCTGACCTCCTGCACAACGCAGGCCACAGAATTTCACCCACCCACTCCTGTGAAAAACCTCTCACCTATGTCTGAGCTATTGAAGTCCTCAAATCGTGGTTTAAAGACTTCAAGGAGCAGAGAATCCTCCAGCAAGTGACCCGTGCCCCATCCACTTACCCAGCAAAATCAAATGTTAGCATCTCACAAATTATAGAGAAATTCCTTATTGTCACTGCAGATTTACTTTAAAAATACAGGTGCCTAAACAACTTTACAGATCCCCCATGTGGATGCTTATATCAGCATATAGGCAATACCTCCCCCCCAAAAAAAGAGGTGGGGGGGAGATATTTAAGCACTCATATTAAAGTCATGAGCATGGTAGGAGAACACAAGTAAATCTTGTGTGTTCAGGTGCCAATTTGACAATTCAAGTGTGAAATATAGACATCCTATTAAAATATGTATATTTGAATATTGGGCCTATAGGTTTTCAATCACAACCCTCCATTTCTACACAAATCATGGTGTACCCCTACCCTCAAGAATGTTCTTATTTTGGGTGAAATTCAGTGCAGCTGAATAAAGTCCAAGGAGTTGAGATTTATGTGGTTGAAGACCTCTACTGTTGAGGAAGAAAAGTTTAACCCTTCAGCCTCTGTCCCTACTGTGCCTGTGGGCTGGAAATGCAGCTATAGAACTTCCACACAAATTACGTGGTTTGTCAGGACTCTTGGATCTATATATTTGTGGATCCAATGTCCCTGCTTGCAGCCCACACCCAACTCCTCCCTCTATACTGTCCGAAGCATGTTTCTAAGTGGTGTAGAAGACTTTGTGTCATCCCTCTACATCAGGGTTGTCAAGGTTCCTTACCAACTCTGAACTCTAGGGTACAGATATGGGGACCTGCATGAAAACCTCCTAAGCTTACCTTTGCCAGCTTAGGTTAAAACTTCTCCAAGGTACAAATTAATTTTACCCTTTGCCCTTGGATTTCCACTGCCACCACCAAACTTTATCTGGGTTCTTGAAAAAACGGAGTTTGGACACATCTTTCCCCCCAAAATCCTCCCAACCCTTGCACCCCACTTCCTGGGGAAGGTTTGGTAAAAATCCTCACCAATTTGCATAGGTGACCACAGACCCAAACCCTTGTAGCTTAGAACAATGAAAAAGCATTCAGTTTCCTTACAAGAAGACTTTTAATAGAAGTAAAAAGAAAAGAATCACCTCTGTAAAATCAGGATGGTGAATACCTTAGAGGGTAATTAGATTCAAAACATAGAGAATCCCTCTAGGTAAAACCTTAAGTTACAAAAAAGACACACAGACAGGAATATTCATTCTATTCAGCACAGCTATTTTCTCAGCCATTTAAAGAAATCATAATCTAACACATACCTAGCTAGATTACTTACTAAGTTCTAATACTCCATTCCTGTTCTGTCTCCGGCAAAAGCATCATACAGACAGACACAGACCCTTTGTTCTTTCTCCCTCCTCCCAGCTTTTGAAAGTATCTTGTCTCCTCATTGGTCATTTTGGTCAGGTGCCAGTGAGGTTACCTTTAGCTTCTTAACCCTTTACAGGTGAGAGGATTTTTCCTCTGGCCAGGAGGGATTTTAAAGGGGTTTACCCTTCCCTTTATATTGATGACAAGGGTGAATTTCACCCTATGTGAAATCCTCCTCAGATAAGTTCTCTCTTAAACTGGCTGCAACAGTTATTGCAATGGAAAATGAGAGAAAGCAGCAGTACAGAACTTTGGCAAAACTCCTCCAGTGACAAGGAATTCTCCTTCTTTTGTGTTTGTCAGATAATATTCATGGCATGGAGTAAATGGAAACGCCAATGTTATCAAATTCCCAATTCACTTCAACTCTAATCACATGTAAAATTCCTCTTAGAAACCTGTGGTGTGAACTTTGTCTTAAATAACTCATTGAAGTCTGTTAAAAACAAAGTTATCTTTGAACTACAACAATGCAAGAAGGCATTTCAAATCAACACATTACTAAAGGGCCAGTTTATGGGGGAGAACAAGAGAAGAGCATGGCGCAAGTTTGTAAAGGGAGCGGGGGCCACGATCTCTATGAGAGAGGAGTGCAGGACGATGGTTTCTACAGGGGAGACTGCTTGAGAGGGGTTTCTAGAAGGGACTGGAGAGCCAACTTATAGCAAGCTAGCTATAAAAAGATAGAGTAGCATTCGTGAGTTTGACGGCATGTATTGTTGTTTGCAGTGTTGTAGGCATGTTGGCCCCACGATAGTAGAGAGACAAGGTGTGGAGGTAATATCTCGTATTGGATCAACTTCTGTTGGTGAAGGAGACACACTTTTGAGTGCTGCAGAGCTCTTCTTCAGATCTGTGTGTATTCTTCAGCATGTACGAAACATTTTAGTTACAACTAAGTTTCATAGCTCAGTTAGAAATTCTAGGGAAAAAATTATAAATTACAATATCCTAGTGGCCTGTTTTTCAGAAATGCTAAGCATCCATAAATCGTATTAAAGTAAAAGGAAACTGTGGGTGTTCAGCAGTTCTGAAAATCACAATGTAAATACATATTCACAAGAGTGCATTTTTCTCTAAAGTGGATCATTTAATAACCCAGTGTATTAAAACTAAGCTTATTTTCTATACAGGTGTTATTCAGTAAGACAAAAAGATCAAGACAATAAGCTTTAGAGTGATATGTCCTGAATATTTATTTAGAGTCTTGGACTTCAGGGATCATGCTTTTTGCTTGCAAAAGTCAAAAGTGAATTTGCTTGCAAGAGTCAAAAGCCACCCATCCTCCTGACTCTTTGCTCACCATTTTGTACAACTGACTGGTTCACCTGTCTCTGAAACACCAAGTTTTGGCATCTGCTTAAGACAGGCTACTACACTTGATAGGTCAATAGTCTGTCTAGGATGTTTGATCTATGTTAATGCTCAATTCCACAGACTCTAATATTGTGGGATATTATTTCAGAATAGGAATGAAATGATGACAGCATTTAAGTATGTTCCAGAGCAGGTCAGTTAAGACAGATTTATCTGGAAAAGCTTGATTTTGTCATCTTACCTAATGGCCTTTCAATGTGAAAATCATGTTTTCCCAAGGGGGGTCTCAAGGAAGCTGTAGAGGGAAAGGGGAAGCCATCAAAGCAAGCTGCATAGTAAGCTGGGAAAGAGCCAGGATATCCTGGGGCTTTGTTTGAAAGAAAATGCAGTAAACATCTGCATAAAAACCAATCATCTATAGTTTAAATGAGCACACAGATTAAGCTATATAGAATTCATTTCTGGTATATCTTCTTTGACCACAGTAGGGCTCATTTTGGTTTGGGAAGCTGGCTTTTGTTAATTTATCCAGACAACCTATATAGCTGAATGTAACCAGTATGTAGCTGACTGTATAATACTTCTCTCTTGTGTTAGACTCCATTTTCAAACAAATAAACTCCACAAGAAACAAATATTACAGAAAGTCTGGAAGAGGCAACCTAAACAATAACCAAGAGATAAAATAAAGCCTTCTATATGCTGAGACATTAAATCTAGCTGCCATGTTGTGCATAATCAAAGCATTCTAAAATGCTTTTTAGTTCTCTGTCAATTTACTTGAAATGTCAGCTTCTGATCCAGGTGACCCCTACAGGAATTGGTTCACAAAGTGTCTTCTACAGCAGTGCATCTCAAGCTATCTAATGTGGGGTACCGGCAGTTTTTTCCCCCAGTGTGCGCGCAGACCGGCAGCCGATGGCTCGCGGACGGGCACCGGTCCGCGGACCACCACTTTGAGTAGCACTGTTCTACAGTTCAGTTGGCAGAGAGTTTGGCTGAAGTGAACCTGCATTTGTAGATCCAAGTTTGACCTTCAACCTCCAAGGGAAACATTCTCCCTCCCCACAAAGGGCCCTCATACCAACTCTTCAGCACACCATACATTCTACCTTTACTAGATATAGCTGAAGTCAGACTTGTGTGTATTTGATGGACATGGGTGAGAAGGATTCTAGGGTTTATTGGAAAGAGAGGGGCTACTGAAGAGAGAAGGAAGGGAGCTTGCGCTGATGTAGATCTCCAAATTTCTTAGCTCTGCAAGCATCTTTCATTCACATACATCAATGCCATATATCAATTACAGGCTATGATTGAAATGTTTCACACTGCTAGATAGTCCTCATATGTCTGTAATCCCAAATCAACAGTACTTGCTAAAAGAAGAAAGCATGTCGAGAGAGTAAAGCACAGGATTAAAAGTAAAGAGAATTGGGTTCTATGCTTGACAACATCACAAACTTCCTGCGTGACATTTGGAAAGTCATTTAACTTCTCTGTGTCTCAATTTTCCTAGCTACGAAGTGGGGATGATAATATTTACTGCAGGGGTGCTGTGTATTTTATGTTTATAAAGCACTTTGAGATCTTCAGATGGAAAGTGCTATAGAAGTTCAAAGTATTATTCAAAGTTAATGGAGTAATTATTGTTTATATGGCAGAGACCGCGATCAGGATTGGGGCTCCATTGTGTTAGGGGCAGCACAAACATATAAAGACATTTTTCCTCCCCAAAATGTCTTAATAGTCCAATTGTAACTATATACATACTAAAGGAGTTAACCATTGTGATCATTACAACCCTGCCAATTTCTGAAAGCTAATATGGACATTTAAAGAGACAAACAGGAACAAATCTTTCAACTCCTTAGAAATATATTGGGCTGGGAGAACTTTCAAGAAGGACAGAGTGGAAAAAGGAATTATATTTTGATAAAAGTAAGGAACACCTTAAATAGAGTGTAATGGATTCCATGACCTAAAATTGGACCGGGCGTTATCAAAAAATTTGGGAAGGTACAGGGCGAGTTGCAACATGAGGTTTACTGTGCTTATCACCAAAAGAGGGTGAGAGTGTGTAGTGTGAAGTATGTGTGTGTATATGAAAGTCCCACACATGAATGAAGTGGCTGTTTAACACTGCATACTCCCACAGTCTGAATGGATGCTGAGCCCTGTCTATTGTCCATCCTATTGGAAACCAACATCCTGTTTAATCTTTATAGCATGATAAAGAGTTATACTCCCAACTGGCTAACAGAGAATATATTATTTGTACTAATCTCAACCAGATACCACATTATATGTGATTCATAATGAGATAATTGGTTTTAGGAAATGCATAGATTTGGCAAAGAAGTTCTTAATAAAAAATGGCCAGCTGTTTTTATTGTCACTAAATTAGAGCAGTCCAGAGTGGAATTTTGTCTGAATTTCCTTTTATGTTTTTGTTTTGTTTGTTTGTTTGTTTTTCCAAGCATGGCTGCTATTCATAAATGAAATTTACCCCTTTCATGAAAGCCTAAGGAGCTGGGCTTCCTGCAAGGAATGAAGCAGAGCATGACATTTACACCAATCCCCCAACCTACAGTCAGGCCATGGAACTGAATTGGAGCCTTCTGTGGTCACTGGTTCAGTTTGTGGTCTGAAATACTGGCTCCTTCCCCTCTGCTTCTTCTCTGTGCAAGCTTTGGGGCACTAGATCTGTACTTAGGATACATTGCAAACATCACTGAGGACAGAGAAATAACACAGGCTAGTTTTGTATTTAGAATTGGGGCTATTGCAGTTTAAACCCATTGAGAATCTGACCTTAAGTCTCTTTTCATTTCTAAATTCTATCCTATGCTGAATTCTCTCATGTGCAATCAATTTGGAAATTCCAGATTGTGTTTCTAGCAGCACACAACGTCTGTTGCATTTTAGGAGTAGCTAACTCTCTGTGATGCATGGTGAGTGATTTAGAATTACCGCAGAACAGTAGAGTGCGAAATAGACCTATTGCACCTTCCACTGGTCAAACCAAGTAGTTCCTTGGAAGGAGGCCAAAAATATATGAGTATGGAGAAAAAAAATCACCCTCCAGATTAAGAGGTTACTGCCTATACTTCGATGTTCGGCTGCACAGATGCCTGGGAAGGGCCTATTGGGGGAAAACAGTCAACTAAAATATGAAAGTAGAAAAAAATGATCTGAAGGAAATGGTCTCCAGGATGGAATTCAGTCTGTGGGCCCTTTATGGTGGTAAGACTGCCTAGAGCAGAGGTATGGTGTGGACATTGCCTGAAACTCCATATCTGACCAGTGCAGGCCCAAAACCAGGCCAGACCTAGCTAACTTGTAGATGTCCTGATTCACCACCTATGGAGCCAAGAAAATCAACTGCCCTATCCTGGCAGAATGCCACCCCCCTCTAGTGCAATATACTTTCATGGGCAAAGGAGACACATATAACACCCTGGATACTAGTAGGAGTGAATTTTGAACAGTTTGAGATCTTTCTGTGAAATGTACTACTTTATATAGTGCAGTATTTTTATTAGCATTATACATATCATATAATGTACCACATACTGTAGCAATAAGTTCCAGCCAAGTTTTGAAAATCAGCTTAACTGTTAATCTTCAGATTTTTAAGAGTTTTATTTTCTTGAACTCTTCAGAATATAACCTAAAAGTCAAATAAAAATTGGTTTCCTGTGTTGGAACCACTCAGCGGAGTGATAGAAGCTTTATCAAGAGACCCTAACACACTGATGTGTAAGTTTTATTTCATGGAATGCTAATGTGGAGCTTAAATGACATTAAAGAAGGGAATATGAAAAGATTGTTTTCTTTCTACAGCTGAATTATTAGCAGGATCCTACTGAGCTGCAAGATAACATTATTACTTTTATATCAGTAATGGCTTTCTAACCTCAATTAGCAGGAGACCAGAAGCTATGCTATGAATCTATAACTGAAATACAGTTGTGAGCTATGTAAATAGCTTTATAAACATGTCTTGGAAATGGAATTGATTTATGTAAATGAACCTGAACCGCAGCCTGTAGGTTGTAAAGTACAGGAAATGATAGAGTAAACTCTGGCATTCGGGGCATTGTCGGAATCTATTTGAATGAAAAAGGACTTCACTTGGGGATCCCGTTAGCGCTTTCACTGGTGGGAAAAAAGAGTGTTAGCTAACAAGGTTTTCCGTTGTGTAGGGCAGATGGAAGACATCTAACTCATTTCCTTCACCTGTGCAACAGCTAATTCTCAGATTGTATCATCTACTGCAAACTAGAGTGGTTGTTTTAAACCACCATGGTCAGCTGGTAAGCCATAATATGAACATAAATAAGTTTAAAGCACAAAATTAATAACTCAGGACTATATACCGTAGTCCGCTATACTGAGGCAAAATTCAAGTCAATGGGAGTTTTGCCTCAGTGAAAACTGTAGGATTTGGCCCTCAGAGAATATATATGTGAGCTGAATTTGCACACCTGGGGTTGAATCTTGACCCTACTGAAGTCAATGATTTTCATCATTAACTTCAGTGGTGTCAGGATTTCATCTCTGAAATCACAGTTAATGTTTAGCACAAAAGGATCAAGAAGCACAGAAAGCTCCCTTGGAGGCAACAGGTGTAATCGTAGTATTTGGTTTTGTGTGTGCAACACTATAATTTTATAATACACCTTCCTCAACTCTAATAATGTATTTTTTCTTCCCTACAAAATAAAGAGTGTTCTAATCTCCCTGTGATACTTTTACTAATTCCTGTAAAATCCGTTATTCAGGAACACTGATCAAATTTCATTAAGTGAATTGTGAATTCATGGATGCCAGGCAGAATGAGTACCAAGGTAGTGATTTCTGGGGAAATGAACTCATCACCACACTGACTTCTTTTCTGCAAATTAAAGGCCACAGCTGTAGCCTTTTATTCTATTTAATATTAATCATATCTCAGTGGGTTTGGCTCTTACAGTCTCAAATTCAACAGTACCTCTGTTTACTCCAGATCTAGAGTTCATAGAAACACATGTAACCATAGGCAAATAACACATACTATTACAAGGGCATCTATCTTTTAGTAATTTTATAAAAGTTACCAAGAAAGCTATAAATGTCACAGCATATACAATTCCTATAGATAAGTATAATGAACTAGTTATACCTACAGACATACTCACATCCCTCCTAGATGGTGTTAGAGTCTGTTGGCCCCCTCATGGATTGACTATCAATACAGGAATGGTTCCTGCTGGAGTTTCCCATAGGAAGCCCAATTTCCTGCTCTGGGCACCCCTTTTTATACTGTGAGTCTGTCTATACCTATATTCTGTACATGTACATGAAAGTGTCAACCCTCTTTTTTATTGGTTTGTGACCCCTGGAAACACAAGGGACCTCAAATTCTGTAGGCTGGGTAAGTTCTTGTCAACACTGAAGTACCACCTTTGTCCTGCAGTTAGCGTACGTGTTAGAAATCATATTTGTTGTTACAGCATTTTATGATTTAAATTTAATCTTCCCAGCTATACTTTCTCAATATTACCAGTTGGTACCTCTTTCCCATCATCTTTTGGGTTATTTCTCAGTCATCGACTTGCGCCATCATTTCTTGTCTCCAAGGCCCAAAATAGCTAAGCTAGAGTCTTGCAGGCCTCGGCCTACAGGCTTTTGCATTTCAGCTTCTCTTACTCATGTCTACTACATAGTTCCTCTAAATATTGATCAATCTTATACTTTTATAATCCTACAAATCAACTCTAATTAGCATACAGTGAAAATATATAATATAACATATTGATGAATCATATGATAACATCATATGATAAATGGATACTAAACAAAAACCAATGGCTACACAGCCATTTAATAAAATATATTTACACCATGTGTGCAAACTATATTTCCCGCCCCTAACTTATTTCCTGCATTATGAGAGCACTACTATGATAAAATAGGTCTTTCCTATTAGCAAGGCCTTCATTTTAAAACTCTACAGTAAAAACTTGATTTACTTCAAAAATCCTAGTACAGCTGCAGTTTTACAGTTTTCTTTTTTTAAAAGTACTGATATACCCAAAAATATGTTTGGCCAAAACTTCCCCAGCTTCTTGGCAGGTGAAGGAGATGAAAACCCAGATGGTGGAGGTGATGGGGAATAAGGGAGAGACAACTTCATAGAAGAAGCCCATTTCCATGGATGCTCCACAGGACTCCAGGTTCATTCTAAGTGTGGTGTACGAAGCCTGTTTTCTGTAGTGTTGTTGTTGTTGCTGTCTTGTTCCACAATAATCATTATCAGGCCATGAAGTTTGAGAATGAATTCAGAGACTCCTAAGGTATGTCTACACTAACGGTGGTGTGTAGAGTCCATACACTGAATGCCATCTAGCACAGTTATTAATAGCAGTGTAGACAGAGAAGCACTGCTTAGCTGAGTAGAGTACAGCCACACCAGGACCACTCCCTACACAGGTCTCTACACACCCAAGCAATGGCTCATATGTCCACACTGCTATTTTTTAGTAATGTAATGTTAAACTGCTGGAACCTTTCCCTGCTGTCACCCCCCTGCCAGAGCCTTTCACTACCACATGTATGGACACACCACAGTGTGGATGTAACCTGCCTTTTGCGGTCGTGTGTTACTACACATACCCTACACACCATCACAAGTGTAGAGTCCCAAGAGTCATGAAATTCATTCTGAAACTTCATGGCTCAATATGATGACAAGGCCTTACAGGGTCCTTTGTAAGGGCTTGATCTTAGGTCTAAAACTGAAGAGCATCACTTTCCTTATAATATTACATACAAAAGTATGGGCAGCTGCTTCTAACAAAATGAATATAACTTGACCCCAAACTTTATTGACTTGCACTCCTGCAGTGTACCCTGTCTGCAATATCATGATAGCCGATGTTGTTTACTATCATGTTTTGATGTTTTCTGTGTACGGTGCTTTTTAGTTTCTAAGAACTGTCCCTGTGTGCAGAACAGAGTAGCCATTTTGTTGTCAGAGTTCCTTCAGCCTGTAAGAGCAGATGTACTCTGCTCATTGGACTTTACTTCTGTACCTTCTGGTCTCTTACTTTTACCAAAAACAGTGTAAACCCCGCCCACACACACACCCACACCCACACACACCCCTCCCTGCTCTGATAAAGACTGGCTGCCTGAAGGAGCTGTTGTAACTAACGTAGTCTGGGTGACAACATTTATACCTCAAGGGCCCTTCCTAGGTCTGTCAGAGAATAGTATTCCAAGCTGTCCTCCATGCAGCCCCTCCAACCAGCTCTTTCCCATTTGTTGAATAAGTGGAATGAAACTATGGGGATTGGTGCAAGTGATGAGACTACAATCTGGTTGTCCTATGAATTAACTGAAAATATTCGCAGCAATTCGAAATTGGGAATCTCCATGTTTCAGTGGAAAGATTTTTTTAATTTTCTGTTTTTGCTTTTTACATACAGATTCATCTATCTATAGCTCAGGTTTTTGACAGCTCATATTCTACTGATATCACAAATCCTGAGAGTCTTTTTTTGACTTACTCAACACTTTAGGTTTATCTATTTAAGTTTCATAAAGCTAGATTCTGCAAAAGCCACATTTGTGAGCAGTCAGGAAAACAACACAGGTACATTTAAATCTGCTGCAGTTTATTCTTCACAGTCAATAAGCCTGACTCTCCTCTCACACCAGTGTAAATGAGAAGTAATTCCATTGAAACCTCTGGGGTTACTCTGGAATAAAACTGATGTGAGATCATGCCACTGCAACAGTTTAAGAAGGCTGACATGACAAACAGTGGGATATTGAATAGGAGTAGGGTGAAGGTATTGCTGCTATAAACAGCATTAGTGAGACCATTTCTGGAGTAATGTGTCCAGTTCTAATGTCCACACCCCAAAAGGACATTGACAAATAGGAAAGGGTTCAGAAGAGAGCTACAAGAATGATCTGAGGTCTGAAAAACCTGCCTTATAGTGAGAAACAAAAGAAGCTCAATGTATTTGGTTTAACCAAGAGAAGACTGAGGTAACTTGATCCTATTCTGTAGGTAGCTTTATGAAGAGAAGATCCCTTAGAAGACTCTTTTATCTAGCAGACAAAGGTATAACAAGATCTAATGACTAGAAGCTGAAGCTAGAGCTAATCAGATAGAAATAAGGTACATATTTTAACAAAGGAGGATAAGTAACCACTGGAACAGGGATGTGGGGGAATCTCAGAAGCCTTTAAATCAGACTTGGGAGTCTTTCTAAAAGATATGTTGTAGCTCAAACAGAAGTTGTGAGCTTGCTCCCAGAATTACTGGGTGTAACTGTATGACCTGTGGTACACAGATGAAATGATAACAATGGCCCCTTCTGTGTTTTAAAGTCTATTAATCAGAATCAAGTTCAGTGTTCTGTAGATGTGATGCAAGCATAGTATGTGTCACGTCAGCATGGCTGTATAGGGTAGTTCTTCATCAGTTCCTAAACGAGGTCAGAATGAATCTCTGTCTTGTCTCTTAATAATTTTTTGAGAACTCCAAACCTGTACCAGCCTGAGCATTTTTGGGCAGGCCTACAAAGCAACGCTTTATCATTTCACAACCCTGAGGATATGTCTACACAGTGGCATGGCAGGCACTTCCCAGGGCAGGCAGGCAGACACACACTAGCTCTGTTAGAGCTAGCACCCTAAAACCAGCAGTCTGACTGAGGTAGAGCAGGCGGCAGCTCAGACTCACATGCGTACTTTTGGGGTTGGATGGGTTTGTGTTCGGGCACCTAGTCTGAGCTGCCACCTGTTCCACCACAGTCATGCAGCTATTTTTAGCACAGTAGCCCATGCAGAGCTAGCGCATGTCTGTCTAACTGTGTTGGGAAGCACACTCCTTGCTGCTGTGTAGACATACCCTATAGGACAGTGGTTCTCAAACTAGGGCCGCCACTTGTGGAGGGAAAGCCCCTGGCAGGCCGGGCCGGTTTGTTTACCTGCCGCGTCCTCAGGTTTGGCCAATCGTGGCTCCCACTGGCTGCGGTTCGCCGCTCTAGGCCAATGGGGGCTGGGGGAAGCGGCGCGGGCCAAGGGATGTGCTGGCCGCCCTTCCTGCAGCTCCCATTGGCCTGAAGCGGCGAACCGCAGCCAGTGGGAGCTGCAATCGGCCGAATCTGCGGACATGGCAGGTAAACAAACCGGCCCAGCCCACCAGGGGCTTTCCTTGAACAAGCGGCGGCCCTAGTTTGAGAACCACTGCCCTAGGGAAAATTCTATCCCTAGGCCCCAGACACTTTACAGTGTATTGAGTATATGTTTGTCAATAAGCTGACAAATAAAAAGCACATACATTGTTATACTAGACAAGTTGGTTGATGACAAATACTCTGAAGCAGGAATCTTATAGCTTCATGAAGAAAGTTGATTTTACAATGATGATGACAGTAATAAATGTAAATAAATATATAACCAAACCCCCTAAATATGCAGCTGCGTGGGATGTAATGAAACTAAATCTGTTGGGTTTATCGTTTAATTGATGGCACATAATTAGAGAAATCAATTTATTAGAGCAGGCTGTTGTGTAGTCTAGCTGTTATTGAATGCAATATTACAACTCCTTTCCTTCAGCTGAAATATTAGGGTCTGTTATGCTGCATGTGCAAAATTCCAATATTGTTTCCAACAGTTGCCTTTATACAGTATATAAAAAACGACAGTATTGCCATTTTCATTAACTAGAAAAGATTGTGGTGCTAGCTGCAAATTCTAGAAACAAATACTTGTTGCAGACTTTAATCTGATCACTTCATAGGCCTCCTATTCAAATCAAAGGAAAGAAACTGCAGATTTTACGGAGGAGCCCAAAGTAGAAGCATTTTGATGTTAATCTGGAGAATGGAGAGAAAGATGTATATCCACTTCTGCACTGAGAATCTAAAAATAATAAAAATGTTGAGGGCCAAATCCTGCCATCAGATATGTGCAACAACTCTCAGGAGTTACACAAAAATATCTTGCGATTTCTTGTGCTGTAACAGATAATTAACGAACTTTGAGCCACATGCTCCTTTCTGACAAAGTGTGTGTGTGTGTGGGGACAGCAAAATCTGCGAAATGTGGGTTCAAAATCAGGGATGGGGGTGAAACTGTAGCTCCAGGGCCCTGGGTGGAAGGAAAACTAGGGAGCAGCAGCATGTTTCATGCCGGGGGGGGGTATAATATTTCCAATCAGAATTACCCCCACACTTTACCAGAGATTGAACCAGCAAAAATTTGCTTGCTGCTGGACCTGACAGAAGTGACCAAATTGATGTTTGGTCATGTACTGCATTGCAAACAGAGGGGAAAATCAGACTGGGAACAGAATTAGAAGTGAATATATTGTATTGCTAATTTTCTGAGATAAATATTGCAAACAACAGCGTATAGTTAAAACAAAAATCTGTGAAAGTTATCCTCAAAGGTAGTCCTTTAAAAAACAAGGTAGTAATAACAGGGTTTGCTGTGATAAGAAACCTCTGTGGAAGTCTTGGGAGCTTGAGGAAGCATCGTTGTTTCTACAGATGAATCAAAGCAGGCTAATTGGGAAAATACTGGTAGTGCAGGACATAAGAAGCACTAGGAAATCTCAGGTTCAGGAAGTGATTAGAAACCAAGAACAAAAAATCAAGATCTGAAAAAAAAAAAAATACTAGCTAGAAAGAAGCAAAGAAAAAAATTGCTCATTTGTTCCATTCCTGGGGCACTCTGCTGAGTGGGGAGTGTGTTTCCTTTTGTTTATTGTTTTCAAAGAGGATTGATCTGGTGTCATTTGGGGATGGCTAATATTGTTTATGTTTTCCGCATTGTAGATGGACCTAAAGATCTGAATAGGTGCACTGTACACATTATAAAAATCAATCTAATATCTCAGCTAAATATTTCTGTGTTCTACTTTCACCGCCTTTGTTCAGGTGCACACACATTTTTGATATCTTTACAAGGTCTGTTCTGTGGCTGTTAGACATGGCTGGTTTATTTATTATTTTTTTTGGCTGGTTTTTTTAGGGCCAGGTTGTGAAGACCTCACATTATTGAGGGGCAACCCACAAGACTGCGGTTGTTGACGTCACTTGTTTGTAAAGCGTTCACAGTCTGGCCTGAAATGATTTGGAGGAAATATTTTTGACAAGCCATCAAAAGCAGGGTTTAGGAACTGTTGTATTTGTGCCACACCAATGTAAAGTGAGGCTTTGGTGAGAGATTCAGCACCTCTCTGTCTCAATAGAAAATGTAAGTTAATTCTGACATCCCTTTTGAGCCCAGGACATATAATCTTTGAGTCTTTTCAGATATTACAAGTTCAGAATCTGTTTAGGGCTAGATCCTGCACTTACACATGGCTTAACTTTATTCCAAATGGGAAGGCAATGGGAGTAACATTAAACGTGCAGAAGTGTTTGCAGGCTCAAACCTGAGAGTCACCACAGGGTTAATCTATCTTAGTACTTAAATGGACCCCATCACTGTAGTATCTTAGTGCCTCAAAGTCTTTCATATACTGATCCTCACACCAACCCTGTGAGGTGAGAAAGCACTACTGTCACCATTTTATAGATGGGGAAGTGGGGCCCAAGGAGATAAAAGAGATCTCCAGAACTCCTGAAAAATCTGGAGTAAGTGCACAGCGATGGGTTGTGTCATGTGCAGAAGCGTTTTCAAACCCAACTAACTCAATTTGATCCAGTTTAAAACCCCCTTGTAAATAAGCTGTAAGTGACATGCCCAAGGTCACACAGGAAGTCTGTGGCACAGCAGGGAATTGAATCTGGGGCTCCTGAGTCCCAGACCAGCACATCCTCTCTATCCTGCACTCCACAGCAAGCCCAAGAACAGAGGTTCCAAGAACAGAGGTTGCAGAAAACTCCTATAGAGCATAAAAGGTATAAAGCTAAACTATTGTGCTCTACAAAATAAGATTCCATATCACTCTATTAAACTGAACAGTCTTTTCAGAAGAATTTATAATCAGCCTGTGGAACTCTATATCTGGGATCTAACTGGCCTTTAAATTCTCTGTTTTTAGTTTAAAAATATTCTAGAGGAAGGAGATAACTCTCATATATCCTGAATTGGATTTTCCCATTTGGATTGGTAAAGGGCAACTCTCCAGGGTGATAGGGGAGACATTGCCACCCTTCAGGCAGCTGAACAGTAGCATAGGAGAGATCCACAAAGGTACTTAGGTGCCTACATCCCAGATTTAGGTGCCGCTGCAATCCACAAAACTTCTTGGTTGCTGCCTAACCTTTCAGGTGCCTAAACTCACTTGGTGTCTGCGTTTTCAGGGTAAAAGTTCCCTTGGTACCTAAGTTTTTGCATCTGGGCCTGCACTCTTCTGCTTCCTTCTAGGTGTCCCAATAATTACGTCTTGCCTAAGCCTAGTTGTGATCCCTGAACCAGGGGAAGATGGGCATTTTGCCACCTAACTCACCTGTTGGGCCCAGGCTGGTAGATGTGCTCAGAGCTGGATTGGCCTCCATTCAAAATCTGGCTGCAGGATGAGGGGGTTCTACCCACCTTATAACTTTTAGCTGAGTAGTTAGAGCACTCAACTGAGATGTGGGAGAGCTTAAATTCCCCCCTCTACTTGAGGAGAAGAGAGGATGTGAACTGGGGTCTCCCACACCCCTCAGGACCAGTGTGCTGACCACTGAGCTATGGGATATATTGATAGGGGGAGGCCTCCTCACTTTCTCCTGTTGAAGCTGTTCCAGCATGTATAAAGTGTCACTGGACCAGGGAGACTGGATCCTGGGGATCCTACCTCCCAAGTGTGTGCCCCAACCACTGGACTGTATAGCCTCTGTGGCCTAACTACTCTTTAATTATCTATCTACAGGGGAACAGCTTCAACAGGAGAGAGTGAGGGAGCCCCACATCAGACTATCCCATAGCTTAGTGATTAGAGTACTGTCCTGAGAGGTGGAGGAAACCCCTGTTCAAATCCTTCTGCCTGAGGGGAGAATTGAAGCCACATCCCTGATAGGGGAGGAGCATGTTTTGTGGAGTGAGGCAAGCACCTAACTCATTCTCACAAGAAATGTCTTAGATCCCTAAACTTCCCTACTCCAGGAGAGGTTCCTCGCTGTGGATCACAGGCAGAGATGGGTGCCCATGCAGCCTGGGTTTAGGTGCCTAACTCCATGAGAGGGGTGGGGCTTAGGACACACACCTTTTCATTGGCATCTCCCATTGGCTAACTTAGGCAGCTCCCTGACTAGCATGCTGATTTTTGTAGAGCACAATCCAAGGTGCCACTCTCTCATCGTACATCTAATTCAGGCTTTGTGGATCCTCGTGTTGGTCCAGTTACTGCCTAAGGGGCAGAATTTTGAAGGTACTCAGGCATCTAGTTTGATTTTGCAAAGCATCTAGGTGCCTAAAACCTACTGGCCTAAAAACAGAAGGTTCCTAAATACACGCTAAAAAAAATCTAGCATTAGATGTTGCAACGCTGAACATTGCAATGCCTGAGTCTTTGTGGATGCAGGTCATAGCCTTGACATAGTAACTACTGTGTTCTCAGGACTATAGTAGCCTCCACTCTGGTGGTATCCATATGCCTCAGGGCGGGATCTTCCACATGATATGTGGAGTAGTGCAGTGTGTCACTGTCAACTTTGCCTTGACAATTTCCTCTCCACAGTGTCACAAGAGACCCTTCCAGGGCTGGATTTTGTGGCACGGAGTGGTGCACATCTTCCATTCAGTCTCCTAGCATTATGTTTTCCTCTGAGCGTAATGCACAGCACCACTGCTGCAATGGGGAGGGACGTAGACACAAATGAATGGGTAAGGGTTGCCCCTGCTCCCTAGTGAATTGTTGCTTCTTTTAGCTGTAGTTATAATTTTAAAATTTTGCATTTATTGCATTTATCTGTCACCTGCATGTTGGTCTGTGGATATTTAAAACAAAACAAAACATGAAAATGGCTAATGAAACTAGTAAGACAGAAGCTACTAATACAAATTCCCTACATAGAGTAAGTTCAATATCTTTGAACAATATATACCACTTCTCAGCTGCTGGTTATTATGCGTTAAAAAAAATGTAATTTATTTCTAAAAGGAAATTGTGGCTATTTATCTCCTTGAACCCTCTCTAAAGCATGTTTTGTTTTCAAGTGATGGTGTTATAGTATTATGTGTAATAAGAAACTACAACTTGAATCCCATTACAAGTTATAAGCATTTCAAATTAACATAGACTTAATTTTCCAGCAGACAAAATGCTGCTTATTCCCAAGAGAAAAGGCCTAATATGAACATTGCTGCTTCTATTGCTTCTAAAATGTTGCTTAAAACACATTTATTTTAAGTTCTATCTAGAGCTGAGCCAAACCAGTGTCTATAAGTTTGGCTACCTCTGGAGCCTGAGGTGTTTACCTGTAAATCTAGCTGCTGCCATTAGTGGGTGGGGTGAGAAGAGTAATCAGACATCTATATGCCAGCAATGCCCAGCTTTATGTACTGTGTGATACTACTGTTCAGGCTGTAAAATACGCGATAAGCCACTAGCTTTAGGAGAGTGGATGAGAAAGAGGATCCATTAAATGAGATGAGATTGGCAGGGATCTTTGGTTTCTTTTCGCCTTTCTCTGCGGCACATAGGCGCAGGTCACTTGCTTGGCTCATCTGGGTATATCTCACTAAATCAATTCCCTGCAATTCCAAGGGCTTCGGGCATTAATGCATCTCAGGCCCTCCTGTTCTCTGCCTGTGGCACACAATAGTTTTGTCTCCTGAGACCTGTAATACTTTGGTCTGATTCTGGTTGTTGGCTTGGCCTGTGGGTGGCCGGGTGGTGTTTAGTGGCCTGTGATGTACAGGAGGTCAGACTAGATGATGTGGTGGTCTCTTCTGACCGTAAATTCTATGACTCTGTGAACAAATACAGTACATAGGTAAAATTAACTTTTCCTAAGTGGGGGCTTGAATAATGACTCTAATATACCCCTCTGTTGGAGGATCCTGTGGAGATGTCCCATCCTAATGGGAGCATCCAGGAGCACAGGAATGCAGGGGGACATCACAGAGTATTCCCCTTTTAACGATGTTCTGTATGTGTTCCCTCCCCCACCCTGCTTAGGACTGGCTCTGCCGGTCAGTGTGTGGTTTGGAACACTTCCTTCCAACCCATGTGGAAGAAGTTAGCACAGCTGTAGGTTACTTCAAAAAGTTAAAATGAACTTTTGATAGTGCATCAGACTTTAAGATGCTAATCTGAACTGTATGTGGTTCACTCATTAATAAACTCTCCTTTGGGCTACATTTCCAATGATTAAAAAAAGCAGTTGATTATCATTCATAATTATAGACTGTAGGGTTTGTGCATGTGTGTGTACACAAGGTAGCAAGTAGAAAAGGAGTACTTGTGGCACCTTAGAGACTAACCAAATAAATTGGTTAGTCTCTAAGGTGCCACAAGTACTCCTTTTCTTTTTGCGAATACAGACTAACACGGCTGTTCCTCTGAAAGGTAGCAAGTGTGTGTATGCAGTCTGACAAATCTTCAATCAGTGCTAAGGTGTGAAAAATCCAACTTGATACCAGAAGCAAAGTGCATTGAATAATTCAATGGACATTCAATCATGCCCATAACTACCATAGCTGTGCAGGGGGGGTAAACAGAGAGATGTGTTTTGGGAGAATGAGGTAGCTTTGAATTTAGCAATCATAACACATCTGCAAGGATGCAGATTGCTGAGAGACAAGTAGATGATGAGCACACTCAATTCCCAGTGAGGCTCCAAAAAGTGGAGATGGCCTTGGAATGAGAGGTGATGTCTGGGAGTGGCTGAGGAAGCTTTTAGGGATGGTGGATGGTGAGAGTACACATAGTGGGTTTTTGCTCATGTACATTTTGTAATTTTGTGCATCTTATTTGAAAATCTGACCCTCAATGCTAAACTTCCGAATGCTTCCGAAAGCTTTGGGAGGGGAAACAGAGATGAAAATGCACGTCGGTTGCTTTAATTCAGAGAAAGCACCATTATAACAATACAGTAGATAGGATCTAGAGTCTCAAAGTTAGACTCTGCTTTCACAGCTGGATTTGTTCTTTCACTCTGGGTTGTTTAGATCTAAGGTTTTGGTTTGTTCCAGTATACAAGTGAGGCTATTTGCAAAACTTTGATCTAGATTTCTGACCCCTCCAAAATTTGGGCACTTTCAGAAAACCATTTTTCCAATGTGGAATAGGGGAATGTGAAAATTCAATTTGAATCTTAATTTATGCATTCTACTCAGTTGCCTTCTGAGGGTCTTTGAGAGATTTTCATTGAAATGGTATAATAAAATACTGGATGCTTGCATTACCAAATTTTCTTACAGGTACTTGAAATGTCTGCTGTTTTTTTCTCTAAGGCAGAAATTTACACTCTTGTAGTGTAAATGAAAAGCAGTACTGTACCAGGAAAATTAACCTATTAGATGACTAGAAGATGCGGGTGGATTGGAACCTACTGGAAAATAAGAGTCTATAAATGGAGCCAGCATAATGGGGCTGTGATCTCTGATTGGGGCCTTTGTGCACTACTGTAATGCACACATACAGTCCATCATCCTTTCTCTTTGCCTTTTACCTTTCACGGGTAACATTTTGAAAGACTGTTTCTAAGCAGTTCTTTATGTGTGATCATAGAATCATAGAATATCAGGGTTGGAAGGGACCTCAGGAGGTCATCTAGTCCAACCTCCTGCTCAAAGCAGGACCAATCCCCAACTAAATCATCCCAGCCAGGGCTTTGTCAAGCCTGACCTTAAAAACCTCTAAGGAAGGAGATTCCACCACCTCCCTAAGTAACCCATTCCAGTGCTTCACCACCCTCCTAGTGAAAAAGTTGTTCCTAATATCAACCTGAACCTCCCCCACTGCAACTTGAGACCATTACTCCTCATTCTGTCATCTAGTACCACTGAGAACAGTCTAGATCCATCCTCTTTGGAACCCCCTTTCAAGTAGTTGAAAGCAGCTATCAAATCCCCCCTCATTCTTGTCTTCTGCAAACTAAATAATCCCAGTTCCCTCAGCCTCTCCTCATAAGTTATGTGCTCCAGCCCCCTAATCATTTTCGTTGCCCTTCGCTGGACTCTTTCCAATTTATCCACATCCTTCTTGTAGTGTGGGGCTCAAAACTGGACACAGTACTCCAGATGAGGCCTCACCAATGCTGAATAGAGGGGAATGATCGAGTCTCTCGATCTGCTGGCAATGCTTCTACTTATACAGCCCAAAATGCCATTGGCCTTCTTGGCAACAAGGGCACACTGTTGACTCATATCCAGCTTCTCCTCCACTGTAACCCCTAGGTCCTTTTCCGCAGAACTGCTGCCTTCTACTCGGTCCCTAGTCTGTAGCGGTGCATGGGATTCTTCCGTCCTAAGTGCAGGACTCTGCACTAGTTCTTGTTGAACCTCATCAGATTTCTTTAGGCCCAATCCTCTAATTTGTCTAGGTCCCTCTTTATCCTATCCCTACCTTCCAGCGTATCTACCACTCCTCCCAGTTTAGTGTCATCTGCAAACTTCCTGAGGGTGCAATCCACACCATCCTCCAGATCGTTAATGAAGATATTGAACAAAACCGGCCCCAGGACCGACCCTTTGGGCACTCCACTTGATACCGACTGCCAACTAGACATGGAGCCATTGATCACTACCCGTTGAGCCCGATGATCTAGCCAGTTTTCTATCCACCTTATAGTCCATTCATCCAGCCCATACTACTTTAACTTGCTGGCAAGAATACTGTGGGAGACCGTGTCAAAAGCTTTGCTGAAGTCCAGGAATAACACGTCCACTGCTTTCCCCTCATCCACAGAAACAGCTCTCTCATCATAGAAGGCAATTAGATTAGTCAGGCATGACTTGCCCTTGGTGAATCCATGCTGACTGTTCCTGGTCATTTTTCTCTCCTTTGAGTGCTTCAGAATTGATTCCTTGAGGACCTGCTCCATGTTTTTTCCTGGGACTGAGGTGAGGCTGACTGACCTGTAGTTCCCAGGATCCTCCTCCTTCCCTTTTTAAAAGATGGGCACTACATTAGCCTTTTTCCAGTCGTCCGGGACTTCCCCCGATCGCCATGAGTTTTCAAAGATAATGGCCAATGGCTCTGCAATCACATCCGCCAACTCCTTTAGCACTCTCAGATGCAGCGCATCCGGCCCCATGGACTTGTGCTCATCCAGCTTTTCTAAATAGCCCTGAATCACTTCTTTCTCTACAGAGGGCTGGTCACCTCCTCCCCACGCTGTGCTGCCCAGTGCAGCAGTCTGGGAGCTGACCTTGTTCGTGAAGACAGAGGCAAAAAAAGCATTGAGTACATTAGCTTTCTCCACATCCTCTGTCACTAAATTGCCTCTGTCATTCAGTAAGGGGCCCACACTTTCCTTGACTTTCTTCTTGTTGCTAACATACCTGAAGAAACCCTTCTCGTTACTCTTAACATCCCTTGCTAGCTGCAACAAGTGTGATTTGGCCTTCCTGATTTCGCTCCTGCATGCCTGAGCAATATTTGTGATGAGGAAGGCTGGTTTCTGATAGGAGGACACACACAGGCAGAAAATCAAACTTATACTAACAGACACCAGCTCTAATTTATGGGTTTGGTTCTACCCTGAGGTATGTACCTGCAACACATGGACTTAAATGGTAGCAGTAAGCAAGTATGTGATGGCAAATTTGGGCTTTACATTTCTAATGTCTAATCTAAAAGTCCAGTTGATGTTCATGGATCCATATATACTGATACCAAGAAAATATATCATTACAAGCCACATACAGACAAAAACCAGAAGTTGTAGTTAATACCATACATTCTTAACCAAAATCAAAGGATAATAAACCTTCTGTTCTCAAGGAATACGAGACTCAGTAAAAATAATAAACATTTCCTATGATAATTTTACATAAAATGCTGGAGAAGAGCAACAATTGCCTACTTTGGCTCAAGCAATCTATTTTCCTTTTCTTCACAGTCCCTTCTTATCAAACCTCCAAATTCAGCAGGTGTGCAACTTGATATATGGAATGCTCATCAAGAGGATTCTTGGCAACTGATAAATTAAGCCAAACCTGACTCAAAAGATTTTTTCTGTAAGTGTTTTGTATGTCAGAACAAGACTGAATCCTAAATGTCTGGTATTTATTAAGAAAAAGTAATGAAAAATAGTTACTGCAGCTTCATTCTCTGTAACTAATTTATAAACGCCATAAGCCTGCAATTTTTAATTTTCCCACATAAGAAATAGGTCTGCTCTGCAGTACAGACTAATAGTTTTCTAACTAAATTTTATTAAAGGAAGCTCACTTTGAGTTATGACAGCACAAAAAATGTAGCCCCCAAAGCCTTTTAAAGAAACCTTTTTGTCTCTTCCTCTACAACATGAACATATCTAAGGTGTTTATTATTATTATTATTAATAATAAGTTGTACAAATATTTGCTTGCAGGCTGAAAACTTATAGATATTTTATCTGGGAACAAATGCTGATGTTAATCTTAAAGAAGGGAATACATTTGCATATAGTGCCTCACTAAGAACTAATAGAAAGTGGTTCCTAAGCATAGTTTTTGTAAATAAATGTAACAAATAGTACTTTCCTTTTGAGCTTTATGGATCATAATGTTTCATTAGCATGTTTAAGCACTTTCTAGTAAATGTGCTAATCACTTCAAAAAATGGGGTTATTAGTGCATCATTATGAGTTAGCAGCAAATACTTAGAATGAGGTGGTTAGAACCCCATTGTGTCAAACAGCTCCAGATCAGCAATTTTACAGGGGGTGGAGAGGCACAAGGTTAGCAAAAGCACTGAAGGTGGGTATTCTGTGTGTAACGGGATCCACAAACCCCAGGCCAGCTGCATTAGGGAACTTCCTTTTTGTCCCCTCCAATAGCCATGAATGGCTTTGTGTCATGAGGAGGCACTCTGCACTGCCTACCAGCCTATGACTGTCAGCACGCTCATAGGAAAATTAAAATGAATTCTGCTTGAAGTATTATGATGTCCTTTTACTATTATTCTTCCATAGTGTTCTTACAAGGGAACATGCCACTTTGTGCACTTCCCCACATAGTGCCTTTCTCTACTCCACAAAAGATCTGCAAGCCCATTGACTTCATTCAGAAAGGGAGCACAGCTCGCTGTGTTCCCTTTCTGAATGAAGTCAATGGGCTTGCAGATCTTTTGTGGAGTAGAGAAAGGCACTATGTGGGGAAGTGCACAATCTCCATGTGGCCTGTTATGGGTTTATTTTTTGCAGTTTTGCTCTCCTCATGAGCGCGGGGAGTTGCTGAAGGATGGTGGCTGTATGGGCCATAGTCCCTTTCTAACATGCTGTTCCATACAGTAAGCATGCAGAGGTAAACGCTAATGTTTCTTGTTCCCCTGGAAACAATTAATATCAGCATGGTAAATTGGGTCCTTGCTGCACCTACGTTGTGGAGCGTTTTTCTTCCTTCACTTTTGAAACAATGAACTCTTGATGAAAACTTGCATTCTAGCCCAAATTCTTGTCAACTCAGGGCTTGGTGAGTTTCACAGACCTCTTGTAATTTCTTATGTTCAATAACTGTCTTTTTTCTCCATTGTGCATCTAAAGCCCATTTTAACTTCCTGACTGAGTTAAAGGAAACAAATAGAAGGAGCAAGAGAGTGTGGCCATGTTTAAAGATTCACAGTGCTTACAATTAAGACATAATTTTTCAAGCTACCAAAGGTTATTTTTCTGCTGATTTCTGAGCCATAGGATCAGACTGGAGCCCTTATCCCCAAATACTGGAAAAGCTCAGATCCATTTAGATCCTCAAACCAATCTCCCTCTTAATCCAAGCATCTCAAAGATCCTTATTACCACATTAATTCAGTGATTGGCTAAAGCTACAAAAGTTAGATCTGCTCACAAAGTTTGAGGGTAGTGGGATCTGAAGTGTTAGCTTTTGGCTCATCCATTCTCTACATAAACTAATGAAGCTTTGCAACATGCCTGTATGGTTCATTAGCAGAGTATTATCCTATCCATTTTACAGATATGGTAAACAAAGGTATAGGGAGCTTAAGTGACTTCCCCAGGGCCACACAACAAGTCAGAGGCGGAATCAATAACAGAAATCCAGAAGTCCTGGTTTCCAGTCACTTGCTCTAATTGCAAAACAGAATTTGGCAGGGGGCTGCCAATGTGTTTTCTGCTGGTTTTAGTTTGATTTTTAAGTTGCGTCCAGGATTGCTTAGGTGGATTTTTGTATCTTATTAGAAATCTAAATAAAGTAACCGTGACCACTATGGATGAACTGATGACATCGATGAAAAAATCACAAATGAGGATTTTTCAAGCACATTCTATTAAAATTTCTTTCTCAACCTCTTCCTGTCTTTTGTTTTTTCTTCCCTTCAGCTGAGAATTTTCTTCCTGTGAACACCCTGCACCTGTTTAAATACCAAAGGCCTGGATTTACAAAGGGATTTAGGTGCTGCAACCCTAGCCATTGTGGTGCCTAATTTTTAGGTGCCTAGAAAATTGAAAGAACAGCACTGTGATCTACACAGCCTGAGTTAGGCTCCCTATGCAATGAATGGGGAGAGATAGGTGCCTTAAAATGCAGTTCACAAAATCCAGCCTATTACGCCAGAAGCCACCCAAGCTAGCCAAAGGGAGATGATGATGTGAGTGGTGTGTGCTACACTTGCCCTGCTCTCATAGTTAGGTGTCTAAATCGGGAACCTCCTTGCAGCCCGGTCTCTGCTTAGCCATCCGTGAATGGGAACCTGTCTCATGGAGTCAGATGGCTTAGGCCATAATAAGCAGTTTTTTGTGGGAATGAATTAGTCACTTGCCTCAGTTCATACAAACTACGCAAAGGAGGAGTGCTACCCACCTTATAACTTCTAGGCGAGGTGTTAGAATACTCACGTGGGACATGGGAGACCCAGGTTCAAGTCCCCTCTTCCCCAGTGTGGGAGAAAGTATTCAAACAGCATTCTCTTACCTCTCAGGAGCTGTGTGCTAACCAGTTGGCTATAAGGTATTCTGACATGGGCTCCCTCAGTATGTTCTGTTGAAGCTGTTCCACTGTAGATTAACTAGTGATTTGGGCAGGGGGACTGGTTCCTGGGTCTCCAAGTGCCCAGGTTGTTGTCCTAACCATGGGACTCCAGAGTCATTTTAAAATATGAACAGTATTTAGATGTATATCCTTTGAATAACTGTAACAAGATGCATCATCAGGCTGTATGTGCAGATTAACACATACTTCAAGTGCATTAGAGAGAAGCACTGGGTTTCACTTGCATTAATCAGCTGTGCTGCATGGTCTGTTGTGCTTTATTACTTAATTAACTGCTAGTTGGCTGTTTGACATTTAGAAGAAAGATTAGTAATACACAAGAGAAACTTCTGCTGTGCTGATTGCAAGAGTCATCAGCAATTTTCCAGACCAGACTGGGAATCAATGCTGAAGTTGAAAATCCACAAGCCGCATAGCAAATTAACACCCTGATGTATTTTTTTTCCAGAGAAATAATAAAACTATGAGACAAATCATGTTAAAAGTCAAGTCCTAGGTCACTAGCCCAAATAATAGACCAAACAGTCATAATAACTACAGTTTCTCACTATGCTCTGGATTTTCACTGTTGAACTCAGATTTTCCCCTAACACATGCTGTTATCAGGAAGTGAGCTACCTAAACACAGATGAAATGGGTACTGACTCACTGCTGCAGCTGGCTCATTAATCACTGTTATAAGAGAGATGGACTGCCCTCCCTTTCTCTGGGAGAGGTAGAAAGCCAGTTAAGCTTAAGAAAAGAAGCTTTAAGAGATCTTGGAACAGACTGGGATGGTGAGGAGGAGCTTTGATGGAATATAGACTAAGGATAAGAGGAATCCTTTATAATTCTCTGACAACTAAGTGGTTGTGACCTGATTAAAGAAGACCTGAGGGGGTGTAAGAATTGTTTGGGACGGGCTTGGGACATAGTGCCTACTTACACCTTCCAAGGGAGAAGGCAGAGTTTCCTGCCATGGTTTAAATGGTGGGGATGCAGAGAGGCCAGGGAACATAGTTTTTTCCAATGCTACACATCAGCAAGGCTCTCAAAGAAGTGTTGGTGTTGTAGGTGCAGAAGTCTTCATGCAGGCGGTTGCGTGTACCTGCTTTGTTTCCCTTTCCCATTATAGCATCACTGCAGGAGTTCTGGTGAGCTCATTTTCAGGCCATTTCATATTAAACATGTTGAGTTGTACAATAAGGTCATGCTGTTGAAACCTGAGTATTTCATGGGGCATGGTGAGGTCATGGGAAATTTGAATTTCAAGCAAAGGACAGTGAAGCACCATACTGTAGAAGGTGGCTGCCAAAATTCTATTTTTTAGCAGATCCTGGATCTTTTCCAGCCTTGAAAATATTTGCTATGTCCAAACCCTAAATGTACTGATAATCAAAATGAACATATTTGCCCCAACCCTGTCTTCCTGCTTCTTCTCCAAGTCGCTCCTCAAAATGTACTATGCCTATAAAGTTTATAGTCTTTTAGTCTCCCTCTCTTTAGTAAACTGTTTCAGTAGAAAAACAAATGCCTAATACATACTCCTGAACTCATATGACTCACGCCCCATATTACTAACTAAAGCAATCACACAACCTTATTACTGGTTTCAGAGTAGCAGCCATGTTAGTCTTAAATTTGTTAGTCTCTAAGGTGCTACAAGTACTCCTTTTCTTTTTGCGAACCTTATTACTGTCACCTTTCTCCTCCTGTCCCAACTGCTGCCTCTTCCTTCTCTCTTCTCCCCAACTCTGCAAAAAAAAAAAAAAGTTTACTATCCCTAATGTCGTGTCTGAACATGAGTCATGTCATGTCTTAAAATGAAAAAAATTGGTTCACTCAGTACCTCAGAGGATAGGCGCCTTAGATTGTAAGGGCTTTGAAGCAGGGATACTCTCTCTGACTTGTCTGTAAAGAGCCAGGAACGTTTACTGTGTCATATAAACAATAACAAAGGCATAAAACTCTGCATAGTAAAGCTCCATAAAAATAATACTTTCAACCTAGCAATGCAAATAATTTTCCAGTTGTGATGGTTTGTTAAAGAAGCATCCTGCATCAGCTCTAAACCACAGCCAAAGAAGACCCACGTTTCAGTATCCTAGTTTGAAACACCCACATACGGAGGTGACGTGCTTCAGTGTCAGCAACAGTATGTCATGGCCTTTCAAGCTGTATGACTGCTGGAAGACTGCAGATAATGTCTGTCTAGAAGACAGATAGCAAAGGTCATTTTGTCACAGAAGATAAAGGGGAAAAACCTTTTTTTGAGAATGAATGAATACTCGAACTATCCAGGGAAGGAGAATTCATAAAAACAAGGTTCCCAGCTGTCCCTATTCCTTATCTCAGGATTTCCAAGATCATCCACTAATAATTTTTCTGAACTCGTATGACAGCCAATCAGATGATATATGCAAGATACATATAGATAGTCACATATGTTTGCTGGTTTATGCATATGACTGCTGAAGTCATTAAGCTCACATATGCAAATTTTACCTCTTGATTGGCTTATCACAGTATTTTTTTTCTGGATCTGTAACTTAGTTTACCCTTTAGAACATTAGTTTGAAAACACTGGTACATTATGCACAGGCATAATGGAAAGATTTCCAACTATTTTTAATGAGAATATTCAGAAGGTTTGCAATAATACAAGCATATAAACAAAGCTGCTGTTTATTTTAAGTGACAATACATTTAATATTCACATCAATTCATATGAACTTATTGTTGACCTCTAAATCCAAGAATGAAAATATTAAACATATTTAAAAGGGTTTTGTTAATAAAAGGAAAGTCTCTATGTAAAAATAAAAAGAGAATAGTTCTATTTTTGTAATATTACAATCTTTGATTAATTCAGTTCTCAGATGAGTTCTTCCGTTGGAATTCAATGGGAAATATGGATATGTGTCAGAAGGCAGGATTTGGATTCCTATGTGAATTTAGCCCTCTGTCTTTATTCCTACAGACAGATTTAAATGGTTGCTTACAGGATGACCAGTGGTGCTTTAAGAAAAACAATCTTATTGGGGTGATCTGAGAAGTGACTAGGCAATAGAGCTACTGGTGTAAATAGTACAGGACAAGTCTGGAAGCCTTGAAACTGCAACAGAGAGGTACCTGAACCTACAGATTTATCATTTAGCTTTTTATTACTTTTGTTTAGATAGTCTCATTTCTCAGGTTTAGCCATTCTTCCGCATGTGTCAAGGTTCCTCCCCCACTCTGAACTCTAGGGTACAGATGTGGGGACCTGCATGAAAAACCTCCTAAGCTTATCTTTACCAGCTTAGGTCAAAACTTCCCCAAGGTACAAAATATTCCACCCGTTGTCCTTGGATTGGCCACTACCACCACCAAACTAATACTGGTTACTGGGGAAGAGCTGTTTGGACGCGTCTTTCCCCCAAAAATACTTCCCAAAACCTTGCACCCCACTTCCTGGACAAGGTTTGGTAAAAAGCCTCACCAATTTGCCTAGGTGACTACAGACCCAGACCCTTGGATCTTAAGAACAATGAACAATCCTCCCAACACTTGCACCCCCCCTTTCCTGGGAAATGTTGGATAAAAAGCCTCACCAATTTGCATAGGTGACCACAGACCCAAACCCTTGGATCTGAGAACAATGAAAAAGCATTCAGTTTTCTTGCAAGAAGACTTTTAATAAAAATAGAAGTAAATAGAAATAAAGAAATCCCCCTTGTAAAATCAGGATGGTAGATATCTTACAGGGTAATTAGATTCAAAAACATAGAGAACCCCTCTAGGCAAAACCTTAAGTTACAAAAAAGATACACAGACAGAAATAGTTATTCTATTCAGCACAATTCTTTTCTCAGCCATTTAAAGAAATCATAATCTAACACATACCTAGCTAGATTACTTACTAAAAGTTCTAAGACTCCATTCCTGGTCTATCCCCGGCAGAAAAACCAGCATATAGACAGACACAGACCCTTTGTTTCTCTCCCTCCTCCCAGCTTTTGAAAGTATCTTGTCTCCTCATTGGTCATTTTGGTCAGGTGCCAGCGAGGTTACCTTTAGCTTCTTAACCCTTTACAGGTGAGAGGAGCTTTCCCCTGGCCAGGAGGGATTTCAAAGGGGTTTACCCTTCCCTTTATATTTATGACAGCATGTTTCAGGGCTCCGCAGTAATGACATGCCATTCTGTTCACACCCAGAGGACATTTGTGTGTGAAAGCAAACTAGAACAGAGGCTGCAACTGAGTGAGAAGTGACTTCCAAGGCATCAAGTCTTTCACAATCCATTGATGCAAATGAAATTCACAAATGCAGCACAAACGGGGATTCTATTGACAACAAACAATTTCCTATTTGAATGCAGGATGCTCTGTATACTTTCACAATAATGTCAGGCCTCTGGGTTTAAAAAGAAAAGAAGTTCACCTTCAGATTAGTTTATCCTCTTCTTATTTGATTGTTTTCTTATTTACATTTTAGCACCTTTTTACACAAAGCCATAAAAAAGTAGCTGTGTGAACACAGCTATATGATTGCACTATTTGCACATGCACAAATGGATAACTGTCTGCACCATCACTGCTTGTGCATGAGTAACTGTTTTCTGTATGTAAATACTCATTTCACCTGGGCAGTTACATTTTGCAGGTGCAGTTTTGACACAGACATATCAAGATTTGGCCCAGAAAATGTTAAGGATTGTTCAGAATCAGACCCTGTAGCTCTGCTTCTAGAACTTTGAACATTCTCTCTGCCTTTGTGAATTTGAAACTTTTATGACAGGTCCCAGTTTAAAAACTCAAATGTATGTTGATATATTAATAATAATTGAATAGAAATTGTATGTAGTATGTGCAAGGTGTTGCCCTGTAGAACTCAAATTGTTCCACACAGAGGTCAGGAAATAAGACAGACAAGCAAATAAGTACAATAGATCAATTGAGAAAGGGCATGGAGAAGCACTTCTTGTAATTGTAATCTATACTAAATAGTCACTGTTATATCTGGATTTAGGATAGAGCCTTATTTCCTCAAGAATATTTACCAGTTTGATGGACCCCCACATTAAGCAGCATTGGAAGAAAAACAGTGACACATCAGTCATTTCCTTGTTGTCTTTTGAATTCTTCCTTGCTCCAGTTCTTACAACAGAGCTTTTATCATTGGTGCAGTACTTAAGGGGGGGGTGAAGTAGAAATCATACTTAAAATAAAATGTTACCTGCCCATCTCAATTCATCTGGTGCTCTTTTCTTATTGCAAGGGTGCAAGTAACTTGTGAGTGGACACTATGCCATCCTAACAGATGGGTATGAATACAGGCAGAGAATGAAACATGTACATGAATCAAGTAGGAATCCTGAGAGCAGGATTTAGTTATGCTGAGTTTATAGCTTGTGACTAATGGGATGTGCAACTGTAATCCATTTCCGATCAACTTTAACTTTCCACACTATTTGTGTTGCACATCCCAAAAAGATATGCCAAGTACACGCTACAGAAAAGAGGACAGGAATGTTTGGAATGTCGATATGTGTTGGAACAAATTCAACCCTATTGTATCTGAGTTTCATAGAATCATAGAATATCAGGGTTGGAAGGGACCTCAGGAGGTCATCTAGTCCAACCCCCTGCTCAAAACAGGACCAATCCCCAACTAAATCATCCCAGCCAGGGCTTTGTCAAGCCTGACCATAAAAACTTCTAAGGAAGGAGATTCCACCACCTCCCTAGGTAATGCATTCTAGTGCTTCACGACCCTCCTAGTGAAAAAGTTGTTCCTATTATCCAACCTAAACCTCCCCCACTGCAACTTGAGACCATTACTCCTCATTCTGTCATCTGGTACCACTGAGAACAGTCTAGATCCATCCTCTTTGGAACCTCCTTTCAGGTAGTTGAAAGCAGCTATCAAATCCCCCCTCATTCCTCTCTTCCGCAGACTACACAATCCTAGTTCCCTCAGCCGCTCCTCATAAGTCATGTGTTCCAGTCTCCTAATTATTTTTGTTGCCCTCTGCTGGATGTTTTCCAATTTTTCCACATCCTTCTTGTAGTGTGGGGCCCAAAACTGGAGGCCTCACCAATGTCAAATAGAGGGGAACGATCATGTGCCTCGATCTGCTGGCAATGCCCCTACTTATACAGCCCAAAATGCCATTGGCCTTCTTGGCAACAAGGGCACACTGTTGACTCATATTCAACTTCTAGTCCACTGTAACCCCTAGGTCCTTTTCTGCAGAACTGCTGCCTAGCCATTCGGTCCCTAGTCTGTAGCAGTGCATGGGATTCTTCTGTCCTAAGTGCAGGACTCTGCACTTGTCCTTGTTGAACCTCATCAGATTTCTTTTGGCCCAATCCTCTAATTTGTCTAGGTCCCTCTTTATCCTATCCCTACCCTCCAGCATATCTACCTCTCCTCTCAGTTTAGTGTCATCTGCAAACTTGCTGAGGGTGCAATCCACACCATCCTCCAGATCATTAACGAAGATATTGAACAAAACCGGCCCAAGGACTGACCCTTTGGGCACTCCACTTGATACTGGCTGCCAACTAGACATGGAGCCATTGACCACTACGCGTTGAGCCCGACAATCTAGCCAGCTTTCTATCTACCTTATAAAGCATTCATCCAGCCCATACGTCTTTAACTTGCTGGCAAGAATACTGTGGGAGACCGTGTCAAAAGCTTTGCTAAAGTCAAGGAATAACACGTCCACTGCTTTCCCCTCATCCACAGAGCCAGTTATCTCGTCATAGAAGGCAATTAGATTAGTCAGGCATGACTTACCCTTGGTGAATCCATGCTGACTGTTTCTGATCACTTTCCTCTCCTCTAACTGCTTCAGAATTGATTCCTTGAGGACCTGCTCCATGATTTTTCCAGGGACTGAGGTGAGGCTGACTGGCCTGTAGTTCCCAGGATCCTCCTTCTTCCCTTTTTAAAAGATGGGCACTACATTAGCCTTTTTCCAGTCGTCCGGGACTTCCCCCATTCGCCACGAGTTTTCAAAGATAATGGCCAATGGCTCTGCAATCACATCCGCCAACTCCTTTAGCACTCTCGGATGCAGTGCATCCGGCCCCATGGACTTGTGCTCGTCCAGCTTTTTTAAATAGTCCCGAACCACTTCTTTCTCCACAGAGGGCTGGTCACCTCCTCCCCATGCTGTGCTGCCCAGTGCAGTAGTCTGGGAGCTGACCTTGTTCGTGAAGACAGAGGCAAAAAAAGCATTGAGTACATTAGCTTTTTCCACATCCTCTGTCACTAGGTTGCCTCCCTCGTTCAGTAAGGGTCCACGCTTTCCTTGACCTTCTTCTTGTTGCTAACATACCTGAAGAAACCCTTCTTATTACTCTTAACATCTCTTGCTAGACGCAACTCCAGGTGTGATTTGGCCTTCCTGATTTCACTCCTGCATGCCCGAGCAATATTTTTATACTCTTCCCTGGTCATTTGTCCAATCTTCCACTTCTTGTAAGCTTCTTTTTTGTGTTTAAGATCAGCAAGGATTTCACTGTTAAGCCAAGCTGGTCACCTGACGTATTTACTATTCTTTCTACGCATCGGGATGGTTTGTTCCTGCAACCTCAAGAAGGATTCTTTAAAATACAGCCAGCTCTCCTGGACTCCTTTGCCCCTCATGTTGTTCTCCCACTGGATCCTGCCCATCAGTTTCCTGAGGGAGTCAAAGTCTGCTTTTCTGAAGTCCATTCTGCTGCTCTCCTTTCTTCCTTGTGTCAGGATCCTGAACTCGACCATCTCATGGTCACTGCCTCCCAGGTTCCCATCCTATTTTGCTTCCCCTACTAATTCTTCCCGGTTTGTGAGCAGCAGGTCAAGAAGAGCTCTGCCCCTAGTTGGTTCCTCCTGCACTTGCACCAGGAAATTGTCCCCTACACTTTCCAAAAACTTCCTGGATTTTCTGTGCACTGCTGTATCCCTCTCCCAGCAGATATCAGGGTGATTGAAGTCTCCCATAAGAACCAGGGCCTGTGATCTAGTAACTTCTGTTAGTTGCCAGAAGAAAGCCTCGTCCACCTCATCCCCCTGGTCCGGTGGTCTATTGCAGACTCCCACCACGACATCACCCTTGTTGCTCACACTTCTAAACGTAATCCAGAGACTCTCAGGTTTTTCTGTGGTTTCATACTTGAGCTCTGAGCAGTCATACTGCTCTCTTACATACAATGAAACTCCCCCACCTTTTCTGCCCTGCCTGTCCTTCTTGAACAGTTTATATCGATCCATGACAGTACTCCAGTCATGTGAGTTATCCCACCAAGTCTCTGTTATTCTGATCACATCATAAGTCCTGACTTATTTAATTCCTTGACTGTGCTAGGACTTCCCGTTCTCCCTGCTTGTTTCCCAGGCTTCTTGCATTTATGTATAGGCACTGGAGATAACTTGCTGTTTGTCCTGCTTTCTTAGTATGAGGCAGGAGCCCTCCCCTCTCGCACTCTCCTGCTCGTGTTTCCTCTCAGTATCTCACGTCCCCACTTATCTCAGGGTTTGGTTTCCTTCCCCTGGTGAACCTAGTTTAAAGCCCTCCTCACTAGGGTTAGCCAGCCTGCTTGCAAAGATGCTCTTCCCTCTCTTCGTTAGGTGGAGCCCGTCTCTGCCTAGCACTCCTCCTTCTTGGAACACTATCCCATGGTCAAAGAATCCAAAGCCTTCTCTCCGACACCACCTGCATAGCCATTTGTTGACTTCCACGATTCGATGGTCTCTACCCAGGCCTTTTCCTTCCACGGGGAGGATGGACGAGAACACCACTTGCGCCTCAAACTCCTTTATCCTTCTTCCCAGAGCCACGTAGTCTGCAGTGATCCACTCAAGGTCATTCTTGGCAGTATCATTGGTGCCCACATGCAGAAGCAGAAGGGGTAGCGACCCAAGGGCTTGATGCGTCTCGGCAGTCTCTCCGTCACATCGTGAATCCTAGCTCCTGGCAAGCAGTAGACTTCTTGGTTTTCCCGGTCGGGATGGCAGATAGATGACTCAGTCGCCCTGAGGAGAGAGTCCCCGACCACCACCACCCGCCTCCTTGTCTTGGGAGCGGTGGTCGTGGAACTCCCATCCCTAGGACAATGCATCTCATACCTTCATATCGGCGGAGTCATCTTCTGTTCCCTTCCCTCAGATGTATCATCTAGTCCACTCTCCGCATTAGTACCTCTGGAGAGAACATGAAAACGGTTGCTTACCTGTATCTGCCTTGCTGGTACATGGACGCTCCCCTTTCTTCTTCTGGAGGTCACATGCTGCCAAATTTCTTCACCGTCCTCCTGTCCCCGCTGCTCAGCCTGCTCTGAATCTTCAGAACATTGTGTCCGTAGAAGCATATCCTGACGTCTGTCCAGGAAATCTTCAGTTTCTCTTATGCAACGCAGGGTCGATACTTGTTTCTCCAGACCTTGAACCTTCTCTTTCAATATGGAGACCAGCTTGCACTTTGTATAGACAAAGTCGCTTCTGTCCTGTGGAAGAAAGACAAACATGGCACATCCAGTGCGGGTCACAACAGCTGAACACTCCCTATCCATATTACCTTCCTTCTACTAGCTTCCTCAGGAGTTGTAGTAACTACTCAGAGAAGCTGGCAAGATGTAAGCCTCAGTGGGCACTCCCCAGGCGAACTCCCAGGCAAACGTCCTCTGTTAGCCTCTCTGCTGTTCGCCGCTCAGCTGGTTCGCAGCTGACTGGCTTTTTATAACAGTCAGGCCCACTCAAGGCTCACCTGGAACAAAGCACTCCCAATTCACACTTTTCAAACAACCAATCAAGCACACGGTCAAACTGTCCCCACAACAGACACTCGGATACTCACCAACACAGCCTCCCTAATGCAGCCCTTAACGTACCTCCTCTCAGACAGATCCCAGGCAAACTCCCTCTATTAGCCTCTCTGCTGTTCGCCGCTATAGGATTGAATTTGGCCCTCTGGAGTAAATCTTAGATGCTTTGTGCAGCCAAAACTTCCACTCTACAGCTTTGCTGGGCATTTGGGATGTTCAGTGAATGCAGGACTGCGCTCATTAAAAAAAAAATTAAAGTTGAGCAAACTCAATCATCCTGAATTTGTAAAGTGCTTTACAAAGGCTCTTCTTTCCCTTATCCCATCTTACCCTCTTCTTTGGTGCAATCTATTCACTTCCTCAGTTGTTCTCTGAGTCCCTTTCTATGACCCTGTTCACCAGGTCCCCTTCATTCATCCTTTGCCTGTGTCCAAACCAGCAATGTTGCACTTCCTGGATTTTGTCAGCTGCATCACAGACTTTGACTTCCACTATAATACTTTCATTTCAAAATCTGTCTGTCGGTGTAACTCCTCTAATGGAGTGAAGACATCTAATCTCAAACACTTGTAGGCACAACCCTGCTGTCTCTTTATTGCACACACTTCTGCACCATACAGCAGAGGTTCTCAAACTATGGTCTGCAGACCACCAGTGGTTAGTGAGATCCATGCAGATGGTCCATGGACAGTTCCCTGTAAGTGGAGCTGTGCATGCCTTCCCAGCCCTCCCCCACCCCCGTTCCCAGCCCCAGCTACAACAGGGGAGAGACACCCTCATCCTTCCCAGCCCAGTCGCTGCCGCGGCAGATGAGAGACCCCTCCCTCCTTCCTAGCCACAGCTACGGTGGGGGAGAGACACCCCACTCCTTCCCAGCCTGGCAGCTGCCACGGCAGGGGAGAGACCCCCCATCTTCCCAGCTGCAGCTACTGCATGGGAGAGACACTCCCCACTCCTTCCCATCCCGGTGGCTGCCGTGGCGGGGGAGAGACACCCTGCCCCCTTCTCAGCCCAGTGGAGAGATTTAGTGGTCTGTGGTAGGAGTAGATTATTTAGTTGGGCCTTTGGTGGTGTTTTATTTTATTTTATTTTATTTTTATTCACATTTAATGCAGAAGCGAAATGGGTGTTTCTTTAAATTGGTACCCTATGACACAACATGCATAGTTTTAATTAGTTTCATTTTTCAGCTGTGTATGTGTGGTTTGCATTGGATGCAATTCAGCTAACCTACCTATTGTATGTGTTGGGCATCATTGTCACGTGGAAAGTACTGACTGTACCAGAATCTAGGGCTTTTTCAAAAAAAACCTAACAGTTGTCAGTCCAGTAAGTAGGATCGTGGTCAACCCCCAGACATGGATTTGTGGTTGAAAACGGGATATTTGAAAAAGAAAACAACAACAAATAATCAAACCAGTGACGGTGAGATCAGTGAAAAGTTCAAAATCGAACATGAGAGTACAGCAAGCGAACATACATCTGCAAAGGAAATTTTGAGTGCAGACCCATGTTTACCAGGAACCAGTAAGACAATGCCACTCAAGCTATATTAATGTAGGCTTCACATCTTCACATGGTGAACAAGATGAACTAAGGCCGCAGTGTGTTCTGCTACGCAGTGCTGGCTAATGAAAGCTCGAAGCCTGCAAATCTCCGGCATCATCTGGAGACAAATCACGCTGCTTTCAAAGATAAACCTCCTGCATTGTTTCAGCACAAACTGAATGAGTTCAAACAAGGGAAAGTAACACTGTTTGCTCATGCAACAGTAAATTTAAAGGCCCTGGAAGCTTCATTTCATACAAGCCTTTGAATCACCAAAGCAGGGAAGCCTCACACTATTGGGGAAGAAATTATTCTGCCTGCAGCTAAAGAACTCGCGTTTATAATGTGTGGAGAGAAGACGGTAAAGCGGTTAGCTTGTGTGCCTCTTTCAAATGACACTGTGTCACACAGAAGTCAAGATATGGCAGCTAATGTTAAAGACATTCCAGTGAAAGGTGTGAATAACAGTAGGTATGTTGCATTGCAATTGGATGAGATGACTGATATCGCTGATGTTGCAAATCTTCTTGCATACATCAGGTATGAGTGGGAAGGGAAAGTACTGGAAGATATTTTGTTTCGTTGTTCAGTGCCAAGAATAACAACCACCGAACAATTTTTCCAGTTACTAGATGAGTTTGTGAAGGAACATGGTATTGATTGCCAACATTGTGTTGGAGTATGTACTGACAGTGCACGAACAATGATGGGAAGACACAATGGGGTAATGGCTCGCACCCGTGAAGTGGCACCTAATACCACATGGGTGCACCATAGCATTCATCGAGAGCCACTAGCTACTAAGAATATGCCAGTGGAAATGAAGGATGTTTTGGACTCTGCTGTGAAAACTGTTAATTACATAAAAGCTAGACCTATGAATTCAAAAATTTTTAGTGTACTGTGCAATGAAATGGGTAATGCTCATGTACAACTTCTTCATATAGATGTACGGTGGTTGTCAAGAGGCAAAGTACTTACTCGTTTGTTTGAAGTACAGCTATTTCTAACAGAGCGTCCATTCCAATTCACAAGCTGTTTTGAAGATTCATCCTGCCTCTCACGATTGGTTTACCTCTCCGATATATTCACACGCCTAAATTAGCTGAATGCTGGGCAGCAGGGAGTTTCATTGGATGTGCGAGACAAAATCAATACAATGATCAAGAAACTGGACTTGTTTGCTAATCATGTAAAAAAGGAAGATTTCAGCTCATTCCCAACATTGGAAGGTTTTCTGTCTGAAAATGAACTGGTTCTTGAAAAAAAAATTAAAAATGACATAGAAGAATATGCTCTTAAGCAGCAGTTTGAATATTACTTTCCAGTAGAAGCTGAACCAAACAACTGGGTACATAGTCCTTTCGGAATTGAAATCTGTGAGCTGCCCTCTGGTTTTTCCAATAAGGCACAAGAGTGCTTGTTGGAGCTTTCTTGTGACGAAACATTATGGTCAGAATTTAAAAGAGCTTCCCTAATTGAGTTTTGGATTCAAAGAACTGGAGAGGACCCAGAACTTGCAGACAAAGCAGTGCGTTTTTCTGATGCCATTTGCTACTATGTACCTGTGCAAGACAGGATTTTCATTACTTACCGCCCCCAATTCCAAATACAGAAGCAGGATGAATGCTGAACCTGACCTAAGGCTAAAGCTGGACAAAACATTACACCCAACTTCCCTGAACTTTGCTCACAAAAACAGGCACATCCTTTGTATTAGAAAGATAAGACTACAGATATTAAAACATGAGTTATGTGCTTTTATTTGTAGAACAAAAAAAAGTTAATTATTGTTAAGGGTTTTTTATTTGGCACTTTTATCAAAAAGTGCTTTACAATAGTTAGTTAATGGAAGAAACAACATTTGGAAAGATCATTAAGTGGTCCGCCGAGACCCTCAGCAATTTTCAAGTGGTCCATGAAAGAAAAGTTTGAGAATCACCTCCATACAGCATTGTGGGGTCCACCATTGTTTTATACAGCTGGACTTTTCATTTGAGTGGTGTGCACTTGTCATACACAACCCCTGAGATATTGTTCCATCCTCTTCTCTGAAACACTCCCCAATCTGAACCATATCTCATGTTCAAGCTCACTGTCTTCTCTGTCTCATCCATCAAGGTACTTGACCTGGTCAGTCTGGTTTAGTCACACTCCATCAATCTCTGTGTCCACTTTCCTTGTGGCACCTCTACTGACCCACATGACCTTGGTCTCAGTCATGCTAAGTTTCATCTCATGCCAGGTTACCTGGTCATGCCACTAGGTTACTATTTCTTCTAGGTCTTCTTTTGAGGATGCCCTTATTGCTATGTCATCTACATATAGTAGCTTCTCACTTTTTTCCATTGGGATCTTCCTACTGACCCTGTCCATCATCATGATAAGCCTCCCAAAAGACTGTTACGGCTGGGATGGGTTTGGGGATGAGCTCCCAACACCTATAAAAGTCCACTGTCTCGATAGTGTCTGACAGCCAAACTCCCCATCGCTTGCCTTCATGTGGCAGAAGTGTTTTTACTAAAAGTGGGAGTGTGAAAGGTGGATATCTGGTGCCTTTAAAATAACCAGATAGCTCAGGGCAGGTGGGGGCCCATTAGCCCATGAGGGCAGCCTACCTAGGAGAAAGAAAACTCTAATTTCAACCCCCCATTCATGGGTTAAATGTAGCCTGAGGTTGGGAAGTTGACAGTCCACCAGGCATATGGCAACAAGGTGGGAAGACTGGGCAAGTACTAAGTCTAATTGCGAAAAGGTCCTCTCACGGCAGTGAATGTCAGGGACACAAACTGAAGCATGATAGTTCTTATTGGTGCAAGGTGACTGCTTTACAAAGGAGAAGTATCACTATCGTTTTACCACTGCAGGAAAAAAACCCACAGAGTGGCTTTCTGTGATGAAGATTCCTTCTCCCACAGATTCCCCACATGGATACCAAATGCCCAGCTACACATACAATAACCCATAGTATCTGGTGTGTGTGGGTGTTTACTATTGCAGCTTTTTAATAACTACAATATTATCAATGAAACAGACAAATAGAGGTCTGACTGCTCCCAGCTACTGTAAATGTTTAAGCACATGTAATGAATGTGGAACAGTCTTGGAATACCAGAATGTAATGTATCAGACCATAGAGTGATTTCTTATATGTTTAAAAAGTTTACTTCTATGTGTAAACACAACAGGAGTTATAACTTAGATAGCAGCAGTCCAAGGTTCCTGATCCTGTGCTTTGATGTGTTTCAGTCTTGTTCTGGAGAAACCATCTCTTGGCTGAGAAGTTAATTCAGCCTTTTTGCTCCTTCACTCCTTGGCTTATCAGCAGAGACTGCCCATGAGTGCCAGTTAGAATACTGCAGTTTTGTGATGTGGAAGCATACCCATGGAAATCTTAACTGACACCACCAAATAACTTCATAGAGGCCAGCAAGCAGCCATTGAACAGTAATGATTTTTGCTCAGTAGGCTGTATTTGAAATGGTGACCGAGAAAAGGTTGTCCGCTAATGATCCATTGAGACACCAACAATCTTTGTATCATAATTTCAGTATCTATCTATCATAAATAGCAAAAATGTATGTATGTATCTATCATAAATAGCAAAAAGCATGCCATCACATTCATTATTATTATTATTGGGGTTTTTTAATAAAAGAGTTCTTTAAGAATAATTTAGGGACTTTTATGCACCTCTTTTGTTTAAAAATTACTTCTACAAAATATGTGTTTACATGGTCAAACAGGTAATTTGCAGGCAAAATATGCATTTGCATGCACATATGGATGACCTCAGCATATACAAATGATTCTTGCATGCTGAAGTACTTATCTGCTTATGCAATGTCCTATTTTTACCGACAAAATGATGCATCTTGTATGAACAATTGATTGACTGCGCATATGTATATTTGGTAGCACAGGGTAAGGCCCTTTCCTGAAGCATCCTCCTGGCAGATTGATGAGAGCATTCAGTATCATCTGAAGCCAATAAAAGGAAGCTGAGGGCATTCAGCAGCTTTCAGGCTTTGGCTCAATTTGCCTGTTTTTGAAAATTTTAGCCTTTAAAGGCCATTTTATTAGTTGGATTAAGAACTGCTTATTTTACCACTTTAGAAGACTGCTACAGAGGTTATTACTTTGCAGGTATAAAATTTAAAAGCTAGAATCAAAGAACCAGATTCTCAAAAGTGCTGAACACCCAGAGCTCCCATTTAAGTCGATGAGTGCTCTTGGATCTGACCCCTAATGAATAGTACCTCCTGGTTCTTACATCTTATTTTCTAAATTGTTTCTAAAGTGCCAAATTAAGTGCTTCATGAAAACAGAACGTTTACAGCCTGTTGCATTCTTGGAGGAAAATGTTCATACCTCTGAATAAAAAGGAAGTCTTGTAGCATCAAGCCATTAAAAATGTATTGCATAGTCTTCATTGTCAAAATATACACACAAATCACACAAAGCACATCACAGAAATGTTTTAAAATGCAAACCACTCTTCATAAAATATAGATGCAATAATAATAGAACATTTCAAGGAGATGGGCAATAAGTTTCTTTAAATTATTTCTTTGTTATTTTCACTTCAAAATAAAATGTATAATCAAGACCATTAAACCCAATCCTCACCCCCCCACACACATAGTGTTTTGAATGAAATACAAAATCTTGTAATAAGCCTTCAAAGATGTGTACAATATTACACATAATGGACCAAATCTAACTGGCTTTATTCAAACAGTAAAGTCAATGGGGTTAGTGCAGATTTACAACATTATAGCTGAAATCAGAATCTGGCCTGTTAGGGTACTGACAGATCCAAACCTTATTTAGTTTAGCCATTGTCCCTGTACAGCTGATTTATCATTTGATCCTGCACCATTAAAGTAAGTTGGTGCCTTGCCATTGAATTCAATCAGGCTCCAAGTCAGAAAAGTCCATGAAATGTTCAACACTACTGTTTCATTCAATCCAGTAAAGTTATTTCTGTCTTGTTTTGCCTTAATTCTACTAGCACTTTTCTAGATGTACAGAGTTATATATATATTTACATTTTTTTCAAAGCTTTGAAATTTAGGACTTTGCATCAAAGATTTCTTCTGGTCATATTGCATATTAAATTTGTATTCTACTTCTTCATTTTCAGCATGTTATCTCTGGGTAGAATTGTGTGTAATAAAAATGTTTTATCTGGAAAAGTCACTGAGATATGCGTGCTGTTTCAAAGTACATCCTGACCACTAATATTATTTCTTTATAACATGGACTGCAGGAAATAGGCATCACATGGCACAAAAGGAAGGGATTTTTATGATAAAAATAATAAATCACCTTTAATTTCTTGGCCTATATTGTGGTTTTGTTACCAATCCATCATACTGTGTTGCTTTGCAATGCCTTCATAAGTCAACAGGGCTAAATGTGAAATTTGTTAAGTTGGCCAGTCATCATCTGACTCATCTAAAATTGCTTCATCCCATTCCTGTTAGCACAACTCTCTTGTTAGGTCAGGTCTGGAAGAAGATTAATACATATACTTAAACCTGTGAAATAGTTGGGAGTGGATTTCTCTGGTCTGCTTGTGACCTTAAACTATCTGGCAATTCCCAGCTGATCATTTTCCTGTGTAGGGGGAATTTCTCCTTGCAGAAGCAACATAGGTTGGCCTCTCTGCCCCTTGCAGCAGCTGCTTCCCCTGTTCCTGGCATAAGTCAGGGACAAGGGGTGGGTGAGGGCACAATTGGGCTGAACTCTTCTATACCTGAACCTTTGCCAGTATAAAGGGCACCAGCAGTGGAAATTAGAACAGGATTCCTCCTGCTCTTACTCTGGGGCTGGAACCCCAGAATTAGGGAGATGTACCATCTCCCTCCCTGCACAACTTGGAGGTCCTGGAGAATTGGGGTCCTTGTATTGGAGGGCCCCACAGCTAAGCAATGGTATATCAGTAGCAATGTTGCCATTTGAACCAGCTTAACCTAACCCAAATGGGACTGAAAAACATATGTCTTTAATAATTCTATTCAGTAAAGAGTCTGAAAAATGGCAGCTATCAGCGGACTTGAGCAAAAAAACACTGCCTTACTCTCTGTTCTGATTTTGGGGATTACAGGATGATATGAAAGGAGAGAGATTCCAGCAAATCACCACAGCAGCAGCTTCTGTGGAAGCTGTTCCACATTGTAAAAAACAAAACAAAAAACAAAAGCTTCAATAGTCATTGGGCCAGAGAAAGCAAGTGAACCAAAGAATGACTCTGGTGGCCAGGGCACTCATCTGGGAGGTGAGAGACCCAAGTCCTGCCTACTGACTCTCTAAATATTTATACACAGTGGAACAGCTGTCAACAGGAGAGATTGAGAGATACCCATATCAGACCATCCTGTAGGCTGTGGCACTCTCCTACAATATGGGAGACCTACGTTCATATCCAGTCTCCTCATCAGGCAGAGAGGGGAATTGAACCAGGTCTCCCATATTGAAGGTTCATAGAAGATGAGTGCCTAACCACTCGGCTAAAAGTTATAAAGTGGGCATCAGCACCTCCTCCCGTTCCTATGGCTGTCTTGTGAATGCTGCCTTTCATTTCTGTTGCTTTTATTTCAAAAATTGCCCCAAAATAAAAGTTTGTTTCGAGTCAAAACAACATTTTGTCTGCCCTGAAACTGATTTGTTGTTAACTTCACTTTGGCAAAAATTTTCAGCATTCAAACCAATTTTTTTTTAAAAAAAAATCGGAACTGCTAGTGAACTGCAAAATCAATTATTCACCTGGCTTTAGTTTCAGCAACCTCCTGTCATCCTGCTCCTTCCCCGAGTCTGGAAATTAAGAAAATAATATAAAATAAAAACTATCTGCAAATATTCCAAGTTAAAGAGGAAACTGAAGAAGCAAAAACTACTAATTGGATCCAGCTTCTCTCCAAGAAATGTAATTTCATCCACTGATGGTAAAAAAAAAAAATTGATCTCAGCAGCAGACTTTTAAACGTGGATTTGGATACACAAGATAATTGTATTCTTTGCCTGTGTTTGGGGTCATGTGCTTCTGACCCAGAGACTGAAATGGATGCACATTCAAGGAGGCGGGTACACATCTGCCAGGATATGTCTCAAGCAATTCAGCTTAGGATGCTCAAGCTGACTATGTTAACAGTGAAATATATCTATAATGATGATGAAATTGTTTGGCTTTATCCAGACAAATTCTATATAGTCTTGGGAGGTTCAGAATATATGTTCTGTGATTTTTATGATGCCAGAAATGTCTTGGAGCTAAAACCAGCATTCTCCTCTGAGCAGGAAGGTGAAATAGTGGATATAATGGAGGAAGAAAGGTTATAAAAAGATCTTAATCAGTTCTCTAGAAAATGGCTGGGTTGGCTTATCCTTCTTGTAGATATCAGCATGTAATTTATTACTATGATTTAATAACATTTATTTGATCACTGCTGTCTCTATTAGCACAAAAGTTACACAACCTAAAGTACTTAATCGGAAGCACATCAAGATTCCACGGTGGTCATTTTTTAACACTTGATAAACTGGCATTTTCCAGACTCAGTTAAATGTCAGTGTACTAAGGAAAACACTTTGTGGGACAGATCCTGCGCTGGTGTTAATCAGCATGGCTCCTCTGAAATCAATCCACAGCTGGCATATGCTCCCTCTAAAGACCTGCCAGGCAGCACTAAAATACACTGAGGCAGGGGCAGAGAACCAGAGAGCTGTAACCAGCTTCAGAACAGCCCCTACTCTCTGTTGTGCCCAGTGTGAGCTGGATTCATTAGAGAATCTGGCCCATTGGCTATATTTGCCATTAGAAACCTACCAAGTATTCCAGACAAAGCAATTAAAAAAGGAGAAGTGGAATTCTTCTAGCCTTCAAACACCTGCCTGAGTAGGGAAAAAACTGGCACTTTGACTAATGCTTGTTCATTGTACGTCCCTGTAGAACTCAGTGCTAATGTGCTTTATTCAATACTACTTTTTTCTTTTTACTTGGTTCCCCAACTTCCATCTGAAGCAAAAAAGAAAGCCCTTTACAATAAGTTATCAGATTAAAAAATAATGTGGTTAAAAAAAGCGGGAAGAGACAGCCCTGAAACTCAGCTACCATTGGCATCATTGTTATTGTTAAAATAGAAAACGTGAGATGGCTTAACATGTCACCTCAGTAACACCTTTCAAACAAAAATTCCCTTTCAATTTCCTAGTTATAGAGAAATAGAAATAACTGTATCCCCAAGACTATCTTAAAGAAACAATTGATACTGCTTTTGTAATATCAATATGTAATTAACTGTAACCCACAACCTAGATTATCACAGCTCTGCTTTCTTTCTTTCGCCACACAATATTCATTCTGTCCACCATGCTTTTTATCTTTAATTTAAAAAAGTAACTAAAAACACAGCAAGTGAAATGGTACAGGAAGAGTTGGCAAGGAAAAAAGGGATGTATCTTATGAGGAATGTTAAGAACCAGACAACCCAAACTCTTTTTATACTTTAGGTTATAAGCCCTATCCCTTTTAGTACTTTGGTGACTACTGTTCTCTCTCCAAGTGTCTCACTCCCTTCACAATACATCTGATTCTTTCCACCCTTGCAGGTTCAAAGTGGGCTTTGCCCATAACTGCCATCCCTACCACTCATTTACTGATATTCCACTTTGAGTCTCTGCTAGGTTTGCAGCTGTCTTCAAGTCTCAGAGCCTCTGGGAATTCTCCAGAGTTATAGGCATAAAACATATTTTAATATTTCCTTATAGAATCACAGAGATTTATTGGGACACATCATGTACCAACTCCAGCACACACAGGCAGGACTGAACACTCCTGCTAATCCCCCAGGTCAGATCAACAACATAACAATACACAAGACAACAACTTAACACTAAGATAAAGATTTATCACCATCTATTGATGGAGGTGCAGTCTATGCTAATCATTACAACTTTGCCTTCTCTAAGTTAAATAAGAATTTAAACAGTAACTCCTAGGAATCCAGGCAGTCTGCCATCCATGGAAGTTTCCATGTTTGTTTGCCCTCTTGAGTCCGATGTTCAGTCATGGACACATCACCTGTAGTTGGATCTAGATTCTTAGTGAGTGTGGGGTTCACGTCCCCTAGGTCTGGCCTATCCATTGTGGACAGCCCGTTCAAGATGGCAGTGTGTTGAGGTCCTGAGAAGACATCAGCAATTTCTTCTCCACAACCAGTCTCCCATTATGAGCCACAGGAACCTACTTTCTGCATCCTCTTCTGTATCCCTCAGGGACTGTTGCTGAGCATCCTGAGTGTTTGTCCTCCCCTTTCTTTCGGTGAATCTGTGCACTAGTTCTCCATGTACTACAAAGGGGTGAGCTCTTGCTTTTTGTATCAGTGAAGATAAGAGGTTTCTTAGTCACTGTATAAGGTCCCCTCCAAAAAGAAGTAAGTATGGGATTTTTTTCCAGGCTGTTTCTTCAGTTACATAGCCTCACCTTCTCTTCCTGGATGGGCACGCAATTTTCCTTTTTCCTGGCATCTTGGGCCTAGTATGCTTGCTTCCAGTTCATCTGTTCCACCACCTTCTGGAATGCTGTCCTCAGGTCACTGATATAAGACTCTGCCATATCACCCACCTGTGTAGATGCAGGGGGGCTTTCCAGTTCTTGCTGTCTGAATGCCAAGTCACAGGGAAGCATGGGTTTGTGGAGTCCGAAAATCATCTCATAGAGAGAGTAATGGATAATTGAGTGCTGGCTGGTATTATATGCAAAGACGACCAAAGGTAACTTTGTATCCTAGTCTCATTGGCCTTCACTGTCTAAGACTCTAAGTATTAGACCCAAAGGTATTAGACCCATTACTTGCAGGGTGGGTGACAGTGGTCCTCTCCTTGGTTATCCCGAGTTGTCAGCAAACCTCTTGTAACAACTGTTGTTCAAATTCCTTCCCCTGAACACTGCAGATGCAGCGTGGTGGGCTGAGCTGCAAAACTATATGATTCTTCAATACATCCATAACTGTCTCAAATCTTTTATCCTTTAGTGGTTGCACCACCACATACTTTGAAAATGTATCATATACTACCAGCATATATCAATTTCCAACTGGTGTTTCTGGTAGTGGGCTTTTCAAGTCAATCCGTATGAACTCCCAGGACTTACTATCTTGGGGGACCAGCAAGTTGGTAGCCAGATCAATGCATAATCATTCCTGAACCACGTTGGACCTCCCCAGTCTGGGTCTCCTTCGTTGGATCTGTTGACACATCAAACATAACTCAGCGAGTCCTTAAACTGTTCTTGCCAGATGCCCTCACAAGACCAGGCTGAGTCTAATCTTAGTGTCCTGACCCAGCTGAGAGCCTCCGCAACCATGTTTTGCTTTCCAGGTTTATGGTGAATTGTGAATGTATATTCAGACAGTTTGTGAATCAGTCTCCACAAGCCTCCTTCTGCACACTGTGGTCTGTGTATTTTGTGAATTCTGTACCTAATAAATAGGTATGATAGGCCTTGAGGGCACAGTAGCAAACACTCCAGTTCCATAGATGAATATTTGGTTTCACTCTCATTTAACTTGTTACCTCCAAAAGCCACAGGTCTGTACCTACCAAGCTCATCAATTTGTTCCAGTGCAAATCCAACAGCAACCTTCCAGGCATCACAGGTTATCATGAATGGATGGGATGGACCTGGGAACTGAAGCACCGCATGGTTTAAAAGTCCTTCCTTCAGTGACTCAAACACTTTTTGGTGTTCCTCCATCCAGATAAAGTTGCACTTTGTTAGCTGATATAATGGTGTTGTCCACTCTGTGAAACTTTCTAAAAATCTTCTGTAGTCTCCACAGTGGCCTTCAAACTGCTAAACCTCCTGCAGGTTTGTAGGGACTTTACAGTCCTTTGTAACATTTAGTTTCTGGGACAGGGGTTCAAACCCCTTCTCACTGACTCTACATACTAGGAAGGTGATGTAACTCCTTACAAACTGACAGTTGCTTCCTTGAAGTTTAAACCCTGACTCATAAAAAGTTTTTAAATCCTTTCCACTCCTACCAGATGTTCCTCTCATGTTTTATGTAAACCAATGAAGTAAACTAAATAGGTGAGAATGTCTTCAGTTCTCAAACTTGGGCTAGATCATTTATTATCTTCTGAAATGTCCCTGGTGCATTTTTGAGTCCAAAATGTATTCTATGGAATTGAAACAGTCCACAGTGAGTTTTATCTTGATCCTCAGGTGCCACTTTACTCTCATGGTATCTAGATACCAAATCAAAACAACGAAACTATTTTTTCTCCTGACATTTTATCCAGGGTGTCTGTTATGTGGAGAAGTGGGTAGCTATCTTGAACCATCTGTGAATTAAGTCTCCTGTAGTCAATGCATATCCTCAAGCCACCATTGGGCTTTTTCACAATTACAACTGTGGATGCACAAGGTGATGTAGGTTGCTCAGTCAGGCCATCCTCCAGCATGAGATTTAGCTTCTTTTTCACTATAACCTGATACACTTGGGTAATCAGACATGGGGACCTCTAGGAACACTCCCTGATTTAAGCACAATCCAATATTGCATCCGATCATATTTCCCAAACTCTTCATTATTCCTAGAGAGCACACTAGCATACCGTGCAGGCAGCTGTTCTAATTGCCCTCTACAGCTGCTATTGTCAAGTCAACCCTGAGCTCTTTTACTGACTGGGCTGTTTTACAGCTCTTGATCTCTGCCAGTGCAAGAGGCTTTGAGACACACTCTCCCCTTGTTCTGATTTTTCATTAGCTGCACCTCCTGGTCAGTCACATTAATTGCTATTTCCAGAATTCCCCCTTCAGCCCAGCTTGAAACAGAGTTCTGCTAAACAACAACCTAATGGATATTTGTAGTTTCGAACACTCCTACGGGTTCACTGCACCAGGCTTTTATCCTTAGGAGCATTATTGCATCATGATCTGGCTTCACCACAACTTATTCTGAGCCACCACAGGGGAGTTCTCTGACACACTGTAGGCAAGGTAGAGGCCCTCTAAGATCCCAAGAGTTGCTCTCCAAGGTCCACATCTCCTCTTACCTACAGCCAACAGAGTATCTGACTGTTGTCCAGGGACAAGGATGTTTTATTAACACCCCAGGAGTTCTTGTGATATTCTCAGATGAAATCCACTCCCAATACAAAAGAACTACAAATATTGGTCACAACAAAAGTCCACTTACTATGCAGAGACTGCAAGTTCAATGGGACCTGGATGTCTCCTGCTGTTTGCAGTGGCTGATGAATAGTCATGGATTTAACGTCTTCAATACACATTTCCTTCTCTGTTAGCACCATGGATCAGACTTATTTCAGATCCTGAGTCCAACAGCATTGTGGTTTTCCAGTCATCGATGTCTCCAGACATGCAGTAACAGATATCTGGGCAGCTCTTCATGTGCCCATTCTAATAGTGGCTTGTGGTGGCTCAGCTGCATCAGCAACTTCTAGTGTCCCTTGGTGTGGCCTTCTTCTGCTTGGGCAATTCCATTTCCTGTGGCCTTTGCCTCCTCATTGCCTGAAAACCTGTCCTCTGGCCTGGAACCCACTCAGGAGACGGTCTCTCTTCTGATCCACAGGATGCGTGTCACTAGCTTGTGCTTGGGCCTCCTGCCAATTTTTTAGTCACTTCACTAGCAATCACTTATTGGAGTGCTGCATCTGATACAAAGATGTGACCCTGAGGGTCGGAGTTAAATACTGATACCTATAAAGAAACACCAATTTCTTCTTTCACATTTTGAACTCTGCATGTAATCTGGTCCATAGGTTTATCCGGTATTTTATCCTCCTTCATTAGTAGATTATGAAGTTCCCCTGTTTACCCATTTGTAAACTGAATTTTCACATAGGATTCTCTCGTGGCTTGTTACTGGGCACATGCCCCACTCTGCATTGCCAGTTACAAATACAGTACAGCATGTTCTGTTTCACCTGACCCAGCTCCTGGGCAGGGAAAGCCCTATTGAACTGTCTCCTTAATGCAGGGGTTCCCCATCCTGCCTCTTCCTGGCTTGCCATTCCTTCTGGTATTTCAAAAGGGCCAGTCACAATGGTTGTATAAGTGTTTGCATAACTGTCTATAATAACCACAATCCACAGTGGGAAACTGCTGGAAAAATGCTTTGGCATCACCATCCAAAAACAATGCTAGGCACTGTGCTGCTTTCTCATCAGTACATTCATTCACAGGGAGCAAGAGCTCGAAGTCTGTCAGGTACTCACAGATTCCAGTCTTACCTGTATGACCAGTACATTTCTTCTCCAGCAAAAGGGCTTTTGCCATCTTGAAGGCACTGCCACCAGCTGGAACCCTCATTTACAGAATCACAGAGATTTACTGGGACATTGCAAGAACCAAAACTCCAGCACACACAGGCAAGACTGAATTTCCTGCTAATCCTCCAGGTCACTAAGGTCTTAACACTAAAATACAGCAACATCTACAGGTGGAGATGCTATCTACACTGATCAATACAATGTGTTGGTTATGAGAGATTGGGCCTGGGAATAGAACTCTGATCACTGGCCCCTGTCAAGTTTCGGTCCTAAATACCATGCACCAGAGCTTCTTCTCCTTCTCCTTTCCCCCTGAAATGTTCTTCCCCCATCCTCTGTGCTGGGGAAGGGACACAAAGTCCATTTAGCTGACTTTATATTTAGTATGGACTGCCCCATGTTGGGATATCCCCAGCAGAGGACCTAAATGATGTTTCTGTTCCCTTTCTGAGCAGAAAGGGAGTCAACCAGTCATTGACTTGGTCCAGTTGCTCCTTCTACAATATTTTGTTACCATAAATATTGGATAATAGTTTAGGGCTCATCAAATGATAGTTGTAGTCAATAAATCGTGGGTGGGATTTTCAAGAGCACCTAAGTCACTTATGAACACAAGCCTAATTGAAAGTCAATGGGACTTGTGCTCCTAAGTCACTTAGCTGCTTCTGAACACCCCATTCCTGGTGTCAGTTTGGTTGTTCTGTGTATCAAGTTATGGTTTTTATGTTTCAGTGTTTAGAAAATTTCAGGGGCTTTTTTGTTTTTCTTACTGTAAGTTTCTATCTTGTGTGTTCAAACGGATTGCAAAAAAATCAAATGGTGCCTGTTTCTAATATAAGGAGGAAGTGGAATGAGGGATTTGACAGCGAACTCCACCTGCCAAATGTCACTTGCACATCATCAATGTCTTTGTTAAGAAAACTTTTGTTCTGGCACATTGCACAAAATGAAGGGCCCTTTCTGTATGAAGAACACATGATCTGTCAGTCATGTGGGTGGTCACCAGTTAATCTCATAAAAAACTGTCACTCTTCATGTCTACAGGTCTTGAGTTTCTGGCTTGTGAATGACACATCCACATGAGTCCAGTGAAAGAGGTTTTTCAACAGACAACCAGACCAATAAGAGTTTTATTGTAAGCAGAGTGTCTTAAGAGATCATGAAATATCCAAACCTTAGAAAAATTGGAAAAGTCTGTCTTCAGACCTAGCTCTTTGAAATCAAACCACTGCACTTACATTTAAATATCTTTTGGAAATTATACTTATAAAATTGGTTGATGATACCAAGATACAAGTAGTTTGGAAGAAAGGATTAGAATTCAAAATGACCTTGATAAATTGCAGAATTTGTCTGAAATTCAGTAAAAACAAGTGCAAAGTACTGCATTTAGGAAGGAAAAAGCAAATGCACAAATACAAAATGGGGACTAAGTAGCTAGGCAGTAGTACTGCAGAAAAGGAGGGTTATAGTGGAACACAAATTGAGCATGAGCCAGCAATGTGATGTAGTTCCAAAAAAGACTAATGTCGTTCTGATATATTAGCAGGCTTGTCGTATATAAGACATGGGAAGTAATTGTTCCACTCAACTCGATATTAGTGAAGCCTCAGCTGGAGTTCTGTGTCCAGTTCTGAGTGCCACACTTTAAGAAAGATATGGAGAAATTGAGAAGAATCCAGAGGAGACCAAGGATAATGATAAAAGGTTTAGAAAACCTGATCTATGAGAAAAGGTTAAAAAAAACTGGGCATGTTGTCTTGAGAAAAGAAGACTGAGGAGGGGACCTAATAACAGTATTCAACTATGTTAAGGGATGATATAAAGAAGACAGTGATCAATTGTTCTCCACATCTACTGAAGATTGGACAAGAAGTAATCAACTTAATCTGCAGCAAGGGAGATTTAGGTTAAATACTAGGAAAAACTTGCTAGCTAGAAGGATAGTTAAGTACTGGAAAGAGCTTCCAAGGGAGGTTGTGGAATCCCCATAGTTAGCAGCATTTAAGAACAGGTTGAACAAATACCTATCAGGGATGGTCTAGGTTTACCTGGGCCTACCTTAGCACAGGAGACTGGACTAGATAACCTCTTGAGGTTCTTTCCTCCCTACATTTCTGTGATTAAGACATAAGGTCAGACTCCCACCTGCACCAAGATTAACTCATTGCAGAAGAGGAGGGGATGGCTGAGAGGGTGCTGGGTATGGCTCTGGTAGTATCTGCTATGGTAGTGGCCCAAGAGTAAGTTAGAGCAGCCTCTGGGGAACTTACACCACCTGTGGCAATGACCCCAAGGACCTAAACCAGCTGAGAATTGATAGAGCACACCTGCACTGTATCTTCTGCCTGACATGCCATCTGTGCTGAGGTATGGGAAGATAGCAGTTGACTTAGGAGCTGTCTGTGCTGACTTTAAACCAGGTGAGGGCTCTGCAATGCCAGAAGAATTGTGGGAAGTTAGCTCCAGATTCCAGCAACTTTATGCTGCCTGAACAGCACAGAGGAGCCACAATGGGGAGAAAAGGAAGAAGGAATAAGCCTGACTTTTGATACCAATGTACCACGTTTTCTCTAAATACTGCTAAAGTGACCATCTTTGGAGTTAGCAATTTGTTTGATTGTAGTCTTAGTCCTTTCCTGGTTCCAGGCTTCTGCATGGAGTAGGAGTCCTCATTTATATCCTCCAGATGGGAATGAGACTCAATCAGTAGATGCTGTCCAGCTGGGTTGGCTGATTCCCAGCACCTGCCTCCCAGAACCTTAAATGAAGGCCCAGATAGAAGACTGTATATTTAATTCAGTTGGAAATGTCACTAGGTTATTTATATCCTCCTAGAGCTTGACTATTAGCAAAATGCTAATTTCAGAACTTGGCCAACAATTTCCCAATAACAACAGCTCTTAGTAACAGTGGCTTACCGTTAAGCCTCATCTTGTCTGAATAAAGGCTAAAACAAATGAAACAAATGTATTTGTGCATGTACTATCAGTAAAAAGAAAAGGAGTACTTGTGGCACCTTAGCGACTAACCAATTTATTTGAGCATAAGCTTTCGTGAGCTACAGCTCACTTCATCGGTTGCATCCGATAAAGTGAGCTGTAGCTCACGAAAGCTTACGCTCAAATAAATTGGTTAGTCTCTAAGGTGCCACAAGTACTCCTTTTCTTTTTGCAAATACAGACTAACACGGCTACTCTGAAACCTGTACTGTCAGTGTTACTCTGGTTTCTATGGTACGTTTACACTGTGCACTAAGACCTGAAGTGTGGATCCCAGGCTTGTGGACTCAGTGTTTCCAAGTCTATGCTTGAGCATCTACACTGCAGTGTAAACCTGGCTTTCCTGTTGCTGGACCTGGGTCTCACAGCCATGCTAACACATCCATATTATACTATGTGGACCTTCTGATGGATCTGCTGCTTGACCTACATCCACACTGCAGAATGACGGGGCTTGGACCCAAGTCATGGTAGGACTTGGGCTATGACCCACGCCCTTAGCAGGGACCTGGGACCCAAGTCTTGAGTGCTTGCTGACCTGAGTCAGGCTCATTTGTGTGTGGATGGAAGAGGGGCTTGGGCTCAAACCAGAGTCAGAGTCTGGGCTTGGAGTGCAGTGTAGACGCACCTGATGTTGCAAGATACTTCTCGTTTCCAGTGGCTGAGAAATATGATTAAGGGTTTTGTTGGATCAAGGCCACAACCACTTTTTCTGCTGGAAATGGAGAAGAGCTGCTACAATAGTTGGTGTTTAATAATTATACTTTAACACTAAGGGTACATCTACACAGCAATCAGCAGCCTGTGTCTGCAGGTCTCAGAGGCTAGATCTACAGATTTGGGCTCATGGAGTTCACACTTTGGTGCTAAAAATAGCTATTTGGATTTGGGCTAGAGTTTGACCTCTGAAGTCTAGGAATGGGGGTTGGAGTCAGAGTCTGAGCTCCATCCGGAGCCTGCACATCTACACAGCTAATATTAGCACTGCAGTGCAAACCCCATGAGCCTGAGTCTTAGACCCAGGCTCTGAGTCCTGCTGTCGCTTGCTGGGTAGGCATTCCCTTAGAGGGGCCCACTAGGTCAGGGCCCCATTGTAGAAAGCAGGATAAGGCTTTTAGTCTTGCCTGGCTTGAGCACTGAGTGTGCAGTTGCTCCTGGCAGTTCTTTTCAAAGGTTTTCAGTAAGTGACAATAGCAGGCCCTTTATCATATTCTCTGAGGTAGAAGAATTGTAGTCACACTAATTTCACTCTTCTGTCATGTTTATAGCTGTGACTTGAGCTGCATGCTGCACATCAGTGTGTCTTAATGTCATGTAACAGAGGAAGGCGTGTGACTGTGGAACATGCAAATCATTGTAATTATAAAGGAATAGAATATGAAATCAACAGGGAGGTAGAAGAGGAGGGTAAGTGTTTATTCACTATCTCTTACATGCCGTTACTTTCGCACAGTAAACAATATTCTGATTCTTTGGGACTGACTACAAAGTGAAGCTATGAGTCAATAAGTATCCAAATGCTATAAAGTGTGATAAGCGTGTTCAGAATTTTAGGTAGAAAAAGATAGCCGTTGTTGTTTTCAGATGTGATTAACTGCCGGGATAGTTCTTAGCACATGCTTTAGGGAGTAAATTCCCTATTTCTCACTGGTACATGAGACCTAGAAATACAGTTCATGTCAGCCATCTGTATTCAGCTGACAATTTCCAGAGAGATGCTGTGGTTTAATAGCTGGCTCCACAGTCTTGTAGTTCTGCGATTTTTATGCATGAAGCTATCAAAAGGCAAAGGGCAACAGTATTCACTGCAAACCAGCTCACTGCCTCTTGTAGTATTGCAAAAGGCTTCAAGCTGACTGGCTCCGAGGCAGTGATTGTCTCTTACTGCTTTCAGACACGTGTTTCTTGTTGATTGCATTATTTATTATAACTTTCCCACATTTAAGCCAAGATCTATGGCACTGCTACTTTGATTTGTATGTACCCATCTGATTGATTCTGTCACAGATTATGTTTAGTATGTTCCAATACTTTCTTATTGCCTGCTGCGGGGGGGTACTTTAAACTACACAGTAGGGAATGAGACAGTCCAAAGCACATGTATGTCAGGAAGAGGGGGCTGCCCCCGCCCAACCCATGGCCTCCTTGGGTTTTCTGTTTGGCTATTGACTGGGCAAAGGGGGATGGGGCCAGCTGATTGGCTGCTGTGTGACCCCACCCAGTGCCCATTTAAATTAAGCCCAGGTTTTTCAAAAGCCTCTTACTCTTATGGCCTCTGTCACTCCATGCCCTTATGCAGGGGGAAGAGAAGGGGATTGGGGGGGAAAGGTTTCACAACTGAACTGAGTCCAAGGGGTAAGCTAGGGAGGGTCTACCCCAAGTAATTGTTTGATTTGTGGTAAAAGCCCAGTTACACTCACTGGAACCAATTAAATGCTTAGTACATGAGGTCTGGGGGTGGGCAATATGGTGTCCCTCCCCAGGCTATAAGTAATAAAGTTGGTCATGGCCTGTCATTGAAACCCATTCAATGTGTCTGTCAGTCAGTTGCCTGTTTGTCCTAGTTAAACTCAATAGTCACAGGAACACACAATTTATCAGTGTAAAGAAGCATTGAATACAGAATGCACACAGTTTACTCAAGTACATGGGGGGAGGCTGAAATTTCCCCAGGGGAGGCTAGCTCCCTGTCCTGCCTCTTTTGCCTGTGGCCCCACCTGCACTCCAATCCTGCTCCACTCCAGGCCCTGAGCCCGCTCAGCACCCCAGCTGCAGCTCACTGCGTTTCTCCTCTCCTCCTCCCTCCCCTCTTCCCACGTTCCTTCTCCCCTGTCCCACAAGGCCCCCCATTGCCTGTCACTCCCTGCGTCCCTCCTGTTCTCTACATGCCCCCTTCCCCCATGAGGCCCCACCACACACAGAGATGTGGCGAGCAGCTGCGGGGGGCCTCTTGGGGGATGGAGGGTGAAGGAGAGGCAGGAACGACGGGCAGTGGGGGGCTTATGGGGGAGTGGGGGTGGAGGACAGGAGGGATGTGGCGAGCAGCGAGGGGCCTTGTGGGGGATGGAGGGTCAAAGAGAGGAGGGAGCGATGGGCAGTGGGAGCCTTGCGGGGGACAGAGGGTGGAAGAGAGGATGGACACAGGGTGGTGTGGGCCTCGTGGAGGAGGGGGGTTGGAGGAGAGAAGGGACACGGCAAGCAGTGGGGACCTCCAGAGAAGGGGGGTGGAGTGGAAGAGGGGAGAGGAAGGACTCACCAGGCAGTAGTGGGAGCCTCGATGAAGGGGCAGAGCAGGGATGGGAAGAGGCAGAGTGCAGGTGGGGCCATCAAGGCCCAGGCAGTGGGTTGGCGGTGGCTGCACGAGGGAAGACATATACCCGTCGCCTATGCTCAAGTACACATAACACCTTTATAGGGATAAAGCATCTTTTGTCCAGAAGAACTCCAAAACCTTTTATGAGCTCTAAGTAAAGGATTCATTCATCCACCACCTCAGGGGGTGGGGGGGAAGATTCATAGATTAATGCAAGTGGGGATCATTTGATTATCTAGTGTCACCCAGTTACCCCTGTACTGAGCCCAGTAATTTGTGTTTGACTAAAGCATATCTTCCTTCAAGGCAGTCAGTCTTAATTGGAGAACATTAAAAGATGGAGAATGTACTTCGATCCAGGGGTAGTTTGGTCCAGAGGTTAATTATGCTCACTACTTTACAATTAGTGCCTTGTTTCTAATTCTAATTTGTCTGACTTTAACTTCCAGCCACTAGTTTTTGTTATGCTTTACTCCACTAGATTAAAGACTGCTTTAGTACCTGGTATTTTTCCCTCATGAAGGTACTTCTACACCATAATCAAAATGTAGCCACCACTCCGCACCCACAGAATATATAACAAATACTGCTATGTAACAAATTTTAGAGACGTAAACAAAAAATGCACTGTAATAGAGGAAAGGCGTGGGGATGATGGTGTGCTCATTCATTCCCTTTATTTTATCATTTGCTGCTTTGTCTTCACTGTCTGTCTATTCAGGTTCTTATTTTGCTGCCCATCACCATAGCTTCTGAACAATAGTCCTGTTTTCCTAAGAGTAAACTTCAGATTTATTTAGCATGTCATAGGTTACATGATTACAAATAAAGAAAGAGGCCAAAACTAGACACAAGGTCAAGCTACAAAGTTCAGATCTGAATTGTAAATCTCTCAAAGCTTGGGGAAGTTTGAATCCAGGGATTTGGTGGGGGTCTATTATAAAAATAAAGCCATTTGAAAATCCTGATCCAGATTTGGGCTTGGATTTCAGAGATCCTCAAATGTTAAGACAAAAGTGCTAGTTCAACCCAATCTCTAGCCAAAACTGGAGTCTTTTATATTGCTTTCTTCCTGACCCCAAACAATACAATTTCCAATAAAATGAGACTCGAACCTGAGATGGATAAGACCTGAGTTTTGGTTTTAAAAAATCTAAACCTACTTCCAGTCTTGCTCATCCCTAGCAGGCAGTAAGTATTCCAAGTCCATTTGCTTTTTTTCTTAAAAAATGTATTTTATAAATGAATAATAGACACCTGAAATTGCATTGAGTGTAAACTCAGCAACTGGCTCAGCAGTGAATGAGACCTGATTACAAAAGAGTGTGCACTATGACAAGTTAACTAAAATATGCCTGCTGGCCCAAACAGCCATCTCAGCAAAATACACAAGACTTTAAACCCTGAGGAGAAAAGCTTACACAGAATGAATTCAAGGATTACAGTATGCAACTGATTCAGCACAATTTACGTCTTGATCAGCAAAGTATGCAAACACCTCCTTGAAACGGTTAAATATACAGCAGCATCAGCAAAACACTGGGAGTTAAAACAACTCAGCTTTCTGGATCGCTTGAATGCTAGGTTGTGAGACCATGTAGTGTGCTAAATGGCATCCACAGCCCACGAGAGCATGGCCAGTCAGCTTGGGCAGGGTCCCACCACCTCCTGCAGGTCTAGATTCAACTGCTTCTTCCAAACACAGTTGTAGCAAGAGCTGTACAACATGCTCCTCTCATCACTGCAATTCTATTCTGCCTGCATCTGCTCTGCTTAGGGAGAATGCCTCTCAGCACCACAGCTTGAATGCTACATCTTCTCCCCATCCCCCATCACTAGCTCTTTAGAGAGAAACAGGAGCACAGGTGGGACCTTTTATATTTAGTGCTGTGAGCACACTGCTACTTTCTACCTGGTAGAGGTTAAGCAGCTTACCGCCACAGCACACCAGCTCCTGCTGGTCTGAGCAGCAGGTCACCTCACCTATCTAAATTTACATCCTCTCTGCACTGACATTAGACTAGGAAGCCAGCCCAATAACCCAGCTTTGTTGCCTCTCCCATGTGCTCTCAGTCTCTCCCCTACCCTGCATTTTTCCAATGTTACTCAAACTAGTCCTCACTCTAGCACTCATGCCTTCAAATATTATTCAGAAACTTAGCTGGAAACACTTATGGTACCACTCACATCTTCTTTCAATATAGGAGTCCAATTCACATTTTTTTCCACATCAAACTAATGTGCAGCATGGTTGGTCTCCTAACAAGATGTTTAACTGGGAATAGTCAATTTAGTACAATAAGTTTATGGTAGCCAGGGGTTGCAATATTATTACATATAAGTGGAAAGTTACAATAATGTGCAAATTCATGCACTTGCTTCTGGACTAGGCTTCCATTTTTCACAGAACAATGCTCAGGCATTAAGCAGGAAAAATGGGTCCTCTGGAACCTTGAGGTTCTCCAGGAGGATAAGTCAGGTTCTTCTTTGAGTAGTGTCCCTGTGGGTGCTCCACTCTAGGTGCCCTTGCACCCCGTGTGCCTTCGATCAGAGATTTCACACAGTAGTGTCTGTTCAGCCTGTGCATGAGTGTTACTTGTCTTATGCTCTGTTCTGTTATGTTGTGCTGCATGGGGAAACAGCCCTCCGCTCCTTCTTAACTGCCCTTCAATTTCCTTCCCAGGAAGATCCTTCACTCCAATCTTGAAGTCCTACTCCTCAATGCATGGCTGGTGGATGGTTCATGGGATTAGAAACAACCTGTCCAGAGGAAATAAAAAGAGTGCTATTACACAGCAGAAAACAGTCTACACACTACACTTACTTATAAAAAATGGACAAGATTTGGCTGCTGGTGTAACCTCAAACGCATTCCACCAACAATCTCATTGCTGTCAGATATACTGGACTACATCCTAGAATTGAAAATTCAGGGCTGTCACTGAGCTCCATTAGAGTTCACCTGGCATCTACCATGGATTTCCATTCCCAAACAGATGGTTATTCCATATTTGCTCACCCAACAATGAGGTTTCTTAGTTGTTGCTACCAATCTTACACATCTGAACTCACTCTACAAGGTTTATTTCCATTTCTATAGACTTTCTAAAAAATGTTCCCATAATTGAAATATGTAGAACCATGACTCTGACTGCTATACATATGTTTGCTGTGCACTATGCAATAACTCACTATTCCGCATCCAATGCTGTAATTGACTCGATTATACTTTCTTCAATATTGGACTCAATTTCAAAGCCCCCTCCTCCTTAAGGGGGACTGCTTGGTAGTCACCTCAAGTTGAACACTCATAGAGACACTGCTCAAAGAAGAAGAAAGTGTTACTGCACAGAGAAAGTAACTGTGGTTCTTCAAGATGCGTGTCCATATTGGTGGTCCAATATCTGCCGTCCTTCCCCTCTGTTTTGGAATTCTCTGCTGTGGAGTTTCATGATAGAGAAGGAGCTGAGGGCAGTTCACCAGTGCAGTGCTATATAACAGAGCAGAGCATGAAACTGAGCAATACGCATGTGCTGCCTGAACAGACACTGCTATGAGAAATCTCTGATCAAAGGTGCAGGGGGCGCAAGCGCCCTAGGGTGGAGCACCCATAGGGACACACATCTCAAAGAAGCATAGTCATTGCACAGGGTGAGTAATCATTTTGTCCAGTTTAAAGAATGTGCAGTACTCCCATCAAGGGGAGTTTCACACCCTGAGTGCAAGCATTGGGGACCTCCTCCCTCCCCACCCCGGAAACTTTATTGGGAAACTAGAGATGCTCTCATCTAGGGTAAGGAGTAATGCTTACAATCCAATGTGCTGATTATAGGACACAGAAGTGGACAGTATGGCATGGCAGTAGGCTGGGCCACCCTGAAGACAGAAAAATCTAACAGGCTGGTTAATGAACTCTCCCACAACAAGACTAAAAACATAAATCCCCAACTCCCAAGGTGTATGCTAGAAAGGTGCATGTTATAAAAACATGTCTTCAGTGTTAGCCGGCTTATAGCTGGTGGGGCCTGTTATTGTGGGTGAGGGACTCCAGTGATGAGCTAGAGCGGAAGCTGTGATATGAGGTCTCTCAGATCCACATTACTACTGCTTACCCTTCTCCACGGCAGGTGCCTCTGAGTGGGGCAAATTCTGATAGCCCTTCCACACTAATACGGGTATGTCCTCTCTTGACCTCTGGTATCTAGCCCTGTCACTTTCCTCTGAAGTTCTTACAGACAGCATACCGGATATTGGGCTCTTTGTGTCAGCCACAGGAGCTTGCAAATAATAAGAGCTAGTTTACACTAGAACCGCTACATCGGCGCAGGGACACTGATGCAGCAGGGCCACTATAGTGCATTTAGTGAAGATGCTCTCTCCACCTCCATGAGAGGCAGTAGCTATGGAGGCAGGAGACGCTCTCCCACCAACATAGCATTGTCCACACCAGCACTTAAATTGATGTAAATTATGCCTTTCTGGGGGGGGTGGCTTATTCAGACGCCTAAGTGACATAAGTTATACCAGAGTAAGAGGTAGGGTAGACCTAGCCTAAGACGAGAGCTCTGGTTAAGCTCGCTCTTCCTTCATTTCTCGCTCTTGTCAATTAAATGATCAGCTGGATGTGCATGTGACAGTACTGATGCCTTGTGCCCAGTCTGGAAAAAAAAACAACTCCGCATCTTAGAATTTCCTTTGGGTTTTATAATATAACACTTTATGCTTCATGAGCACCTTCCATCCAATGATCCCAAAGGCCTTTAGGAACATTAATACATTTACTCTCACAAAACCTCTGTGATGTTCAGTAGGGAAGTACCGTTATCTCCATTTTGCATATGAAGAATCTGAGGCACTAAGCAATTAATTGACTTTCCCAAAGTCACACAGGAAATCCAGGGCACAGGCAGCAATAAAAACCCACATCACAGTCTTATGATTTAGCCAGAATATCAAAATATGTTCTCCTGGTTCCTATACACTCCTTTTTTTTAGAAGGCAGCAGCCTAAAATCAAAGCAATAGCCTCTCTATGGAATATTTAGATAAGCTCCACTGAGATGGACTGGATTAATAAAAAACACTCCCTGATCTGATTTGTATTTGGATCAAAGAGGTGGAGGCTTCTGATTCAATAATATGTGACTCATATGACAACATTTCTTTAAAACTCATAAATCTTTTAGTGTATTGAGGCGTGACACATTTAGGTATAAAAGTCCTGCTGCTGAGTCATGCTGAGAACCTCCAATTTTCATTGGCGATAGTGGGAGTGGATAGCACTCCGCACCTTGCGTGGGCTCTCAGCATTTTTCAGTTTGGGGCCCAGAGACTATCTTGAGCAATATTCTGTTATAGCTGTGTTAATACTCATTGCCACCCATATGTTTGCTTAATGTTTCTTTCCTTTAGTATAAATAATGTATCTGAAAGGCTCCCTACATCAATATGCTGTAATTATGGGTTAGATTTGTCTTTTTAAACACCCAGATTGTGTATATGAAAGATACTAATCATCCTTTAATCTAAAGTCTCAAACCAGACAAAGTTGTAGTAAACCATTTTCAGATGTCTAAGGAACAGCTCCAGCAATTTTAAGGAGCCAGGGCAACAAGGCTTTTTATATAAATAGTTTCAAAATAAATACAAAAGAAGGCAGAATTCTGAATTTGCAGGTGACTTCTTCTAACACCATCCTTGAAAAACATTATCTGCTGCCAAAATGATCACCAGACTTCTTAACAGATTTTTACCAGAAGGGCTAAAATTCAGGGCCCGCAAATTATCATTGTTTTAACAAAAAACACCTATGTTTAAGATGCCTAGAGAATCGCTGGAACACAGAAGCCCGAGTAAGGCTCCCTTTACAATGAATGGGGAGGGTAGCGTTGCCAGGTTTTTGACGCGAACACCCGGTTGAAAGGGACCATGGCGGCTCTGGTCAGCACTGCTGACCGGGTAGTTAAAAGTCTAGTTGGTGGCACAGCAGGGCTAAGGCAGGCTCCCTGCCTGCCCTGGCTCTGCACAGCTCCCAGAAGTGGGCTGGTATGTCCCTGCGGCCAGGGCTCCACAGCTCCCATTGGCCGGGAAACGCGGCCAATGGGAGCTGTGGGGGTGGCACCTGCGGCTGGGGCAGAACGGCCTGGCTGCCCCTGTGCCTAGGGGCCAGACATGTAGGCCACTTCCAGAAGCTGCCTGAGGTAAGCACTGCCCAGAGCCCACCCCCTGACCTCCTTCCCCAGTCCTGAGCCTCCTCCTGCACCCAACCGCTATGCCACAGTCCTGAGCCCCACTCCCACACTCCAAACCCCTCAGCCCTGGCCCCACCCCAGAGCCCACACCCCCAGCTGGAGCCCGCACCCCCTCCCACACTCCAACCTCCTGCCCCACGCCCGTGAAATTGAGTGAGGGTGGGGGAGAGCAAGTGACAGAAGGCAGGGGGGATGGAGTGAGTGGGGGACAGGGCCTCGGAGAAGGGGCAGGGCAGGAATGGGGCAAGGGGTGGTGTAAGGATGTTCAGTTTTCTGCAATCAGAACATTGGCACCCCTGGGGAGAAACAGGTGCCTAAGAGTGGCATCCACAAAATCCAGCATGCCAGATAGCTCCCTGTCTTAGCTAGCCATTAGAAGATACTGAGGAGAGAAGTGCATCCTAAGTCTCAGACTCTGCTTGGGATCCACAGCTGGGAACCTACTCCTGGAGTCAGGCGGATTAGGTGCCTAAGCCGTTTTTTGCAAAAAAACAGAGGAGGAGATGGTGGCAGCAGTGCCACCACCCTGCTAACGTTTAACCCAGTGTTTAGAGCAGTCACCTTGTATGTGAGGCTTCCACGGTCAGGTTCCCCTTTCTCCAAATGTGGAGAAAGGACTTTAATACAGGTCTCCCGCCTCCCTGGAGAGTGCCCTCACTACTGGGCTATGGGAGGTTCTGCTGTGGAGCTCTCAATCTCTCCTCTTGAAGCTCTTCCACTTAGATAAATAAAAGTCATTAGGACAGCAAGAGAATGACCTTATAGCCTGCTGTTTAGGACACTGCCTGGGTAAATGCGAGACCCAGGTCCAGTCCCCCTCTCCAATGACTGCTTTCTTATTTATCAAAGCTTCAGCAGGAGAGACTGAGGGAGCCTCACATCAGACTATCCCATAGCCAAGTGGTTAGGGTACTCTCCTCTTCAAGTTATTTCTCCTACTCAGGCAGAAGGAAGAATTGAACCAGGGTCTCCCACATTCCAAGTGAGTCCTACAAATACCAGGCTAAATGTGTAAGGGAGATGGCACTTCTTCATCTTGCTGGATTTTTGTGCAGGGTTTGATTGGGTAGGTGTGCTCAGAGCACACTTACTGGATCAGGCCCCCGGCTGAAATAGGTGGGGCAATGTATCTTCACCTGGTTTGAGGGTCACACTGGACGTTAAGCATGAAATACACATCCAGCCATCTAGAGTGAGGTGGTGTGCACATGCCCAGAGGCAGAAATTTAGGCACCTCCTGAACTTTTATGGCAAACATTAAAGTGCCATGGAATTTTGGGCACCTACAGGTTTAGCTGGCAGCCAAGCAGAGATTCTGAGGATCTCAAGGGCACCTACATTTTGGCCTTTAGGTACTGAATGCCTTTTGTTGATCTGAACTTAAGACAATGGCTGAAGTCCCATAGGTTCCAGTCCAGCAAAACAACTGAAGTACATGCCTTGACTTTAAGTGTCACGTTAATTGGATCAGGGCCAAATGAGGCAGTGGCATAGCTGGGGATAAAACCCAGGACTCCTGATTCCCAACATCCTGTCATCAGAGCTGTCCCTTGGATACAGTGAATTGGGATGACTACCCTAAGCCCCGCGCTTTGGGGGGCCCCGCGGGCAGGGAGGTGAGGCAGGCAGATGGAAGGGAGGGGCGGCGAGGACCCCTCCTACCAGAACCTCCCCCTCCCAGTGCTTCCTGCCCCCGACAGGCCCTGTTGATCAGCACTTCCCCCTCCCTCTCAGCGCTTACTGCCTGCCACGGATCAGATGTTTCGTGGCATCAGGAGGCGCTGAGCAGAAGGGGAGAAGAGCAAGGGCACAGTGCGCTCAGGAAAGAGGACGGAACTGGGCGGGGAAGAGGAGGGGTGGGAAGAAGCAGGGCGGGGGTGGGGCCTTGGGGGAAGGGGTGGAGTGGGGGTGGGGCCGGGTCGGAGCTGTGGTGGGAGTACCGCCCAGCAGATTAGAAACTCAGGGCCTGTGTCCCGGGCCCTGCACCCCCCTAGGGTGGCCCTGCCTGTCATACCCACCCTTCATACTCGGACCCAGGGCAAATTATTGCAGCTTAGTAGTTCTGCCTCTGAAAACAAGCAACTTAAATGAAAATGCAGATAGACGTTTCAGCTCTCAGTTGGGACTGTTGTAATGTGTACCCAGTGGAACACATTCAGAAACTACACATCACCCATCAATATCATTTGGGGATTGCTATATGTATCGGTTTCACTTTTCCAGCAGGCCCCTGAACCTTTGAACAAGCTGCTACAAACACAAATAGTTGAGAATAAAAGAAAAATCATTTTAAAAACACCATATGGAGGAATATATGAACATGCACTGACGTGTCTACTGATCCAATTACCTTGCACAATGACTGTATAGTGAACAGGTTTCCTTATTAAAATATATTTTGTGGTAATGACTGTTGAACATTCCTGCAGGAATATATTAGCATTAGACTGATGATTTAAAGGCTGGATGTATTTTTTTAAATACATGATTGGCTATTAAAGGGCAAGATGCATGGGCGAAATGAGCAGTAATTGCCAGAACGACACTCCCAGTCATCAAATGGAAGCCTTGTGCATCGACACACTTATACAATATAATAAGATAAATTGCAGTTTATTCATTGCCATGTGTTAGGGACCGAATCTCTTTGAATAGCAGTATAATCAGTTCAGATGGTTGAAAAATGTGTCTTTATCAGATTGCAGAATTTTAATGCTTACCCATCTTTGACTAACTTACAAAGTAGTAATGTGATGCCTTCAGCGTTGTGTTGAAAGCACACCCTTGCCTTATTCCTGTACTTAATTTCTTTTGTATCTGATAGTATGTCAATCTTTGTTTCAGAGACAATGGGATCAAAGTTTCCACACTGGGGTTCTCGTGGAGTCATTTTTATGTGAAAGGGAACCCCGCTCCCATGAAGCAGGGTTGATGGTTATGAGGCTTCAGTGTAGAACTGGATGAAATGTTTCAGACAAAACTTTTTTTTTTGGCAAAAAGAAAAAAAAAGGCAGATTTGGGTTGACAAACATTTTATGAATTCATGTCTAATTAGTCAATAAAAGGGCATTTTTAAAATATATTAGGAACAAAAAGAATCCTGACAATGGTATTGGTCCATTACTAGATGGAAATGGAAGAATTATCTATAACAATGCAGAAAAGGGAAAAGTGTTAAATAAATATTTTGGTTCTGTATTTTGGGGGAAAACAGGTGATATAGTCTAATCATGTGATAATACTCTTTCCATTCCCTTAGTATCTCTGGAGGATGTTAAAGAGAAGCTACTGAAGTTAGACATTTTTAAATCAGCAGATCCAGATAATTTGCATTCAAGAGTTTACAAAGAGCTAGCTGAGGAGCTTGCTGTACAGTTAAAGCTGATTTTCAATAAGTCTTGGAGACTGAAAGAAATCTTATGTTGTACCAATTTTTAAAAAGGATAAATAGGTTGATCTGGGTAATTATATGCCTCTCAGTCAGATACCAATCTTGGGCAAGATAATGGAGCAGCTGATCCAGGACTTTAATAATAAAGAATTAAAGGAGGATAACGTAATTAATGTAAATCACTGTGGGCTTATGCCAAATAGATCCTGTCAAAGTAACTTGATATCTTTTTTGGATCAGTAACTGGTTAAAAGATAGGAAATAAAAGGTAGGAATAAATGGTCAGTTTTCAGAATGGAGAGAGGTAAATAGTGGTGTCCCCCAGGGGTCTATACTGGGACCAGTCCTGTTCAACATATTCATGATCTGGAAAAAGGGGTGGCAAAATTTGATGAAACAAAAAATGTTCAGGTTAGATAAAAATATTACACCAACCTACTAAAAGCCATTTTCTGATGTGTTCCTTCAAGTTTTATTGATAGATTCATTGTTCCTTATCCTCTGTGCAGAAGGTTCCATGACCAGGTCAAAAAGTAAAGGACACAATGCACATCTGTTTAGTCGTCACCTACCACCCCACACTGGAACCTATATGGGGTATCATCATACAACTACAACCCATACTTGATGGGGACTTGTCAGGGTTCCCTCCCCCGTCTGAACTCTAGGGTACAGATGTGGGGACCCGCATGAAAGACCCCCTAAGCTTATTTCTACCAGCTTAGATTAAAAACTTCCCCAAGGCACAAATCTTCCTTTCCTTGGACGACTACTGCTGCTACCACCAAAAAGTGAGTTCAACAAAGATTCAGGAAAAGGAACACTTGGAGTTCCTGTTTCCCCAAAATATTCCCCCAAGCCCCTTCACTCCCTTTCCTGCGGAGGCTTGAGAATAATCTGCCAACCAGATAGATAAACAAGGTGAGCACAGACCAGACCCTTGGGTTTTTAGGACACTAAAAACCAATCAGATTCTTAAAAAACAGAACTTTATAACAAAGAAAAAAAAGTAAGAGAAGCACCTCTGTAAAATCAGGATGGAAAGTAATTTTACAGAGTAGTAAGACTTAAAACACAGAGGATTCCTCCCTAGGCAAAACTTCAGTTACAAAAAAACAGGGATAAACCTCCCTCTTAGTACACGGAAAATTCACAAGCTAAAACAAAAGATAATCTAACCCATTCCTTGCTATTACTTACTATTTCTGTAATATTAGATGTATCATTTCAGTAGGGACTGGATTACTTGCTTGGTCTCTCTCTTCGTCTCCGAGAGAACACACAGAGTACAAAACAAAGCCGCCCCCCCCCAGATTTGAAAGTACCTTCTTTCCCCATTGGTCCTTCTGGTCAAGTGCCAACTAGGTTAATTGAACTGATTAACCCCTACAGGTAAGGGGATTCTGTACCTCTGGCCAAGAGGGATTTTATATTACTGCATACATAAAGGTTATTACCCTTCCCTTTATATTTATGACAGGACTATATCCTGAAAGAAACCTTTCCTGAACCCCATCTTCTGGCCTTCAAACAACCCGCAACCTCTCCAAGCTCATCATCAGAAGAAAAGTTCCCCACGCCCCAGGACGCACCAGCTCAAAGAGGTACCAGATCCTGCCAGAGCAACGTATGCAAAACCTGCAGACATATCTCCACTGGAACAATGAGCAACACCCCCAACAATGCACCTTTCAAGATCCATGGGTCCTATACATGTCTATCACAACATGTGGTGCACCTTATCCAGTGCACTAAATGTCCCAACAACCACCATGTGGGTGAAACCAGACAATCACTATGCTCTCTAATGAGCTCACACAGGAAAACGACAAAAGACAAAAACACCACATCACCAGGCTGTGAGTGAACACTTTTCACAAAGTGATCGCTCTATATCTGACCTCTCAGTCCTCATCCTCAAAGGAAATCTGCACGACACTTTCAAAAGACGAGCCTCGGAGCTTATGTTCAGAAGTTCGCTAGACATTAAAAATCATGGCCTGATACTGGAATTATGGCTTATTACAACAATCAATAACCCACTCTCCTCCCCCAGCTCCTCCCTATTACTGGAGTGGTATTAATGGGCCCCTTCACCTTGAATGTATGTGTTAACTACTTATGCTAAACAATCTGTTCCACCTTGCATTTAGCTGTGGCACTCTGAGTAAGTTTCCCAAACCTGAAGAAGAGCTCTGTGTAAGATCAAAAGCTTGTCTCTCTCACCAACAGAAGTAGGTCCAACAAAAGATATTACCTCACCCACCTTGTCTCTAATATCCTGGGACCAGCACAGCTACAACACTGCATAGTCCCTCTGTGTAATTCAGATGGGTGATTAACCTCACACTGCTGCATTTGGGCTGCATTCTTTATCACTTTCACATATCCTTGGCAAGCCAGCTACTTCCAGATATCCTTGAATAAGTTCAGAGCTCGGAGTATCTGAAGTATAGAGGTTTTTATAATAAGCAGCAAAAGTAGCATATATTTGATTAAAGTGTCTAACTATTTTTTACTGATTGTTTTTAATTAGTGCAATAATGTGTTGCTCTTAAATCCCTTTAAGTTTGCAAGCTAATAACTTATTCTTATTTCCTTTTTCATAAAACATCTGCTTTGTATAGCTAAGGGCTGTTTCAGTGGCGCCTGTCATCAACATATTTAATTTCCCCCTATTAACTAATTGTTGATATACTTTTTTGATCCTGTGTTTTTATGAATTGCTTGTAACCTATTTTCTGCTCTAGTTTTAATTTTTCTTGGCTCTTTCTTTTTGCAAATGAGAGGCTCTGTTAATCATCTGACACCTAAGCACTGCTTCACCTGCCTCCCATAGAAGATCTCTCTATAGTGTCTTTGTTCAGTACTTTCAGAAATATGATAATATCCTCTCTAATTCTTGGAGAATCGAATAATTCATTTAAAAAGTCATCTTGGGGGCCCTCCCAACTATCAGATACTACTTCCAATAAGTAATATTTGTTTTACTTTCAATGGTCCAATTTCTTCAGATATTGCCTGCTTCAAAAAGGATTTAGAAATAAACATTAAATCTTTTCTAGTATACAGATGATAAGGGTATGAATTAAATATAAAATCTCATTTCCTTGGGTGCAGTTTTCTCCAGAAATCTGAGATTGAATTGTTGGTACAGAAAGATTAATGCTGTACTTGTTTCCTTATCTGTTTTGTCTGTATCCAATCTGTCGCAGTAAGGTATCAGAACACAATTGAAGTCTCCTCCAAGTATAATTTCTTCTTCCCCAAAGTGTTGCAATGTTTTAAAGAAATCCTGTTTTTAAAGTTTTGCTTTTGATTGGGAGCATACATTGAGGCCACTGTAATTATTAACTCTACTATTGTGCCTTTTAATAAGATAAACCATCCCTCCTTATCCTTAAATTGATCTTTAATCTGAAAAGGTACACATTTAGTAAAGATTATACTCACTTCTCTTTTCTTTGGCTGAACCAAAAAAAAATCTGTCAAAATCATGCCTCTGACATTCAGAGATGTTATTTTAAATGGAAGAGACACTGATAATAACTATTTAGCTCAATGATACTCAGACTGCAACTCTGAAGCCGCAAGTGGCTCTTTAATGTGTCTCCTGCAGCTCTTTGCAGCACATATTAAAACACTGTGTGATTTAATTATTAACCAATCTGGATTCTTTTACTATGTTATTAACCAATTAAGTTATTAAATTTATATTAAAATATAAATATTTCTTCTGTCATACTGTTTAAATATGAATATATAGTATTATAGTAAATCAAACAATGAATTCATACTACTGTGGCTCTTTGGGGTAATATTGATGCCTCATTTGGCTCCTGCACCACTGATGTCTGAGTATCACTGATTTAGCTTATCAAAAATCTTGAAAGTTGTTCTTTGGCTATTTCGATGGCTTGAACCCTAGTGAGGCACTTGTCTTTCATTTCTCATTATGATGTATTCATAATGGTGTGCCTGAATTTGACTTGTTTGTAAACCCCCATAGCTATTTCCTGTTTAATTCCCACCCCACCCCTGGCCTCCCTAGTTCCCGCCTTTCTCCTGCATTCCTCTTAGTTTAAATCCACAAATAAAATACCAACGTAGCATATAAATCAGTCCTCAAGTGACTGTGCCTTGCTGAACCCTAAGCCCCTGTAACCTCCCCATGAACATTTGGACTACTTCTCTTGTAATCCAAAGACAGTACCTTCTCCATTTATGGAACTTTAACCCTGGCCCTTAGGGACAGATTACCATCTGATCATTTGAGTTATATGGCAAGGATTTGCACAGAACCCCCCAGGTTCCCTTCCCATCTCCTACACACAAACTTTTACTCTCCCTCTCCCCCCTTATTATCCTTTATTTTTTCCAGAACACAACTATCACAGAGTTATGATCACCCCAATTAAACCAATCTTCATGCTGTTTTCTTTATGACATTAATAAAGTTACTGTTCAGCTATTCATTCTTGATGTCTCACAAGAAGTCTCTTTTGGTTCATCTTCAGATTACTTTTCAGCTGTCTAAATCGTCTAGTTCAGCTTCACTTCTGGTATTTCCACGATGTTCTATAGAATGGTTTTGTCTTTTCCTACCCTCCTTTTCTTGAGTTTTGCTGTCTGGCAAGACTTTTTTCAGCAGTTTATTATTTGTTTCTATCTCTGAAGTATTTTCTTGTGTGTCTGAGACTTGCATTTCTATCACAGCTGCCTGGAGTGTATATATTTCCCCACATTTAAAGTCTCTTACTGTATAATACTGATTTTGGAAGCCGAATGAGCACTTAAATGGGAATTCCCATCTGTAATGGATTTCTGCCCTCCTGAGAGTTACTTTCTTCTCTTTTTTTAAAGTTAGGGCAGAGAGGTCTTGAAAAAATTGCAGTTTGTGGCCTTTGAGTATAAAATCTGGATGCTTTCTGACCAAAGCCAAGTTAGCCTCGCATTGTTAACTATATTTGAGAACTGGGGGCTGCACCCCAGAGATCCAGTGTGAAAGTGGCTGGACCATGTGGTTTCATGCCTCAAGAGGTGCAGAAAGAAAGGCCTATCATGCGAGGAGTGCTCATGAGAGGGACTAAAGGGATCTATAACACAGTTTGCCCTGTAGCCATGACAGTCTGTTCTGACACATTTTTTGACTTGAAAATTCTTTTAAAAAAATTCAGAATTGTCAATGTCATCTTTTGACTTTTTCAAAATGAAAAATTCGAGTTTTCTGGTATGAAATAGATTTTTGTTTAGAAAATTAAGCTATTTAGGGTAAAAAAAATCAAACAATTGAAATATTTTGTTTTGAATTCGACAAAATTATAGGAATGCCATATCTCATTTTGATTGACCTGAATTGATTTTTTTTTCTCCAAATTTTTGGTTAGTGAAAATTTGACTGTTCATCCTGATTCTAGACAAGAAATATTTTTGAAATCTTGAGAATCATTGTGTGGGAATATAGTTTCCAACCCAGCTCTAATATTAACCATACAATACACAGAAGATTTAATTTTAACTTTCTATTTTACCATTAATAACATATATTAATTTTCTATACGAGTGTCAACAAATCTTATTTATAACCTGTTTTTCTTACCTTTAAAAAACTCATTTGTGTTTTGGTCAACCTCTTCTCATTATCTGTATATTTATTTTATTCAAATGGTTATCTATACATCATAAAATTTCTAGATCCTGATATAAAGTTGTCTGGTCCCTTTTTCCATTGGAAGGATTTCCCATACTTTATTTCTCCATGCCACCAAGGCTGGGTTATCTGTCCTTTTCCAGAAAAGGCACTGTCACACATCTAGCTGCTAGATTTCTTTCAATTAGCTTTTCTACAGTTTTATCAGTCGTGAAAGGAAAATGATCATAAATATGTATCAAACACAGTCATTATCTGAACAGATCACACCAAAACCTAGGAATCCTCTCAAGGAGGAGACTAAACACAGTATTCTGACAATACAGTAGCTCTATCATATAAACATCATTAATTTTGTATCTGTTCCCAAAGAGATGAGCCATAACCTAATTTTAATAAGCAGCTATTTATTATTCATTCTGTGACAGAAAATCCAGATAACTAAGGAATTATAAAGATGAAAAAATCAAGTGCACGTGTGTGTGTGTGTGTAGAGATGGGAATAAGAGAGGAGAACTAGGGGGGTTTAATTAAAAATGCATTATGAATAATTTCTAATGTAATAGGAAAGCCCAGTAAACTAGTTAAGAGGGTTTATAATGCTTTAAGGAAAAGCCCGCTGTTAATAATAATAATACATTTCCTTTCTACAGAACCTTTCATCTGACCATTGCAGAACACTTCACAAACATCTCTTCCACTTTTGTTAATTATATTTTAAAGATGTTTCTATATCGCAGCTTCAGCGCCAGTAGAAAGGTGCATTATTGTAAGATCAGTTTTACCAAATGTTGCTCTCGGAGTACAGTGCCAGAGCCCTGCTGCCACTAGGAGCCTGATACCAAAGAAATAAATAGCCTACAGGGACAAGGAAGAGTGCCATAAGGAAAAAATATCTTCAGGACTCTCCATGATCAACAGGAGGTCCTCAGATGAAATATATTCTTATCGATCCAGAGAACATTTTCAGATTATCACAGAACACTCCCTGAGAGCTCTGAGAATTCCAAGGCAAGTTAAAATACAGATATGGCTTAGCCTCATAAATAGCCCTTTTTGTTGAGGCAGATCTCAAGCACTCCCATACTTTGGCTGCCAGTTGCTTCAACTATAGCCCAGCGATGGAAAGAAGAAGCGCTGCCCACAAATTCTGAAAAAATATCTAACTGGAAAATGCCATACTGGTAAGCATGTGTCATTAAAGCTGAGCCCTGAGAAGGGGGAGGAGTAACTCAAGGAGATCAAATGTGAGCAGAGATGATGTGACTACAAGTGTGCCAGCAGGGAGAAGTCTCTGTGCTCCCCTGATTGTCCCTAGCCCATGATGAGTGGTGATAGATATTATAAACTTCTTGAACAAATGCATATTCTGGGGTTCCAGGTTCCTCTGAATACTCTTTATTTAGTATCTGCCTCTCCATCTCTGACACATACTTAGTTATAGCAATGATAAAGTTCTCTACTTTTCCAGCTGACCAAAATAGCTATGTACCAATATTGGCAATGTGCAATATTTCCAAATGGTCTGAATATTGACCCTTATTCAGGAATCCAAATTCCTGAATAGTAGTTAGATAAATCTGTACTCTGAGATTCTAGGTACACATTCCTAAACCCCCAGTTAGATTTATGGCTGTCTTGCTTGAGTATTGTAAAATACAACTGGATTAAATGAGGTCTGCACTCTCTCCTCAGACTCTTTGTATCCAACCACTATGGATATTCTTATCAGCATGTTTTCTCTGCATTTATCACTCAGGTTTCATTGCTGCCTGTAGTGTTTAGCTGGTCTCATTTCTGCATTGTAACAGATTATGCAACTTCAATTTTCACTGGACATGCCACAACATATTTCTCTTGCTGGAGAGTAAACAGCGCATTTCTTATTCCAACAAAGAGTGGAAATGTGATTACAGAACAACATGGTGTATTGCTGCTCAGAACTGCCACATGTACTTCCATGCTATGACTAAGTGAATGACTAGATAAATGCTGGGTGTTGGTACCTATACGTTGATTGCTAGACCAAATATACTCCCCCCCACAAATGTAATTTAACCTAACAGTTTGGATTTGGGTGTTAGATGAGGAACTAGAAACAATGTATCAAGAAAAGAACACACAATCCTGCATTTGGGCATTCCCTTGTGCATAGAAAAATGCACAGGGAGAAGAGTTGTGATCAAAACTATGCAGAAAATGTTAAATGCCACTTACATATAAACCTCTCCCTCTGAATCAGAGGAAGCAGGTTATGCACACCCAGGACTGAACAGAATCCATAAAGACAAGGGACATATTCTCCTACTGAGGTGAGTGGGACTGGCTGATATCCTTTAATGAGGGACTCAGGCCCGGGGATGTTGAAAGTACTTCCACAAAAGAAGCAGCAAACACTGCTCAGTCCGGTAATCACATCCGCTAGTGGAAGCAAAAGGCATCTTCAGTTATAAGGTCATGGAGTAATAAGGGCTGCAGGACAAAGTCCATGAGCCAGATTTTTTAAATGCAAATACAGTTGATGCCAAGGAATCTTAAATTCTGACATCCCCCAAGGCAGCATACAGATACAGGAAGGGCAATAGAGATATTCACCCAGGCAGCATATTCAACACAAGTGGGAGATGTAAACTTAACATCTGTGCCCATGAGAGGGCCTAGAAAAGTAATCACAGCCATGCCACACACAACTCTGCTGAGTCTGTAGTACTCAAGAAGCTTGAATCTGCTGTTGACTGCTATGGGTCTGGTACTCTCTCTATTTTATGCAAAGGTGACTAAAATCATTCTTATTCCAAGGAGAAACAAGTAACCTCTCAATGTATTAGGAGACAGTCTGAAAGATCATCAGCACTCTTGAAATGAAAACCTATCTGAGTTTCAAGAAGGCTAAAGAAGGCTGAAGAACAAGCTTTAGCTCATCTGTACTGAGAGCAGGCCAGACCCTGCACCCACTAAAGTCCGTGACAAAACTTCCAAGAAAGAGAACCCAGGGAACGACAGACCAGTCAGCCTCACGTCAGTCCCTGGCAAAATCATGGAGCAGGTCCTCAAGGAATCCATTTTGAAGCACTTCGAAGAGAGGAAGCTGATTAGGAACACTCAACATGGATTCACCAAGGGCAAGTCATGCCTGATCTGCTTGCCTTCGATGATGAGATAACTGGCTCTGTGAATATGGGGAAAGTGGTGGATGTGATATATCTTGACTTTAGCAAAGCTTTTGATATGTGATACTCCCACAGTATTATTGCCATCAAGTTAAAGAAGTATGGATTGGATGAATGGACTGTGAGGTGGATAGAAACCTGGCTAGATTGTCGAGCTCAAGGGGTAGTGATCAACGGCTCAATGTCTAGTTGGCAGCCGGTATCAAGTGGAGTGCCCCAGAGTCAATCCTGGAGCCAGTATTGTTCAACAACTTTATTAATGATCTGGATGATGGGATGGATTGCACCCTCAGCAAGTTCGTGGATGACACTAAGCTTGGGGGAGAGGTAGATTCGATGGACGGTAGAGATAGGGTCCAGAGTGACCTAGACAAATTGGGGGATTGGACCAAAATAAATCTGATGAGGTTCAACATGGACAAGTGCAGAGTCCTGCACTTAGGAGGGAAGAATCCCATGCACTGGTACAGGCTGTGGACCAACTGGCTAAGCAGCAGTTCTGCAGAAAAGGACCTGGAGATTAAAGTGGACGAAAAGCTGGATATGAGTCAGCAGTGTGCCCTTGTTGCCAAGAAAGCCAACATCATATTGGGCTGTATAAGTAGGAGAATTGCCAACAGATCAAGGGAAGTGATTATTCCCCTCTATTCGGCACTGGTGAGGCCAAATCTGGAGTACTGTGTCCAGTTTTGGTGTGTCCCCCCACTACAGAAAGGATGTGGACAAATTGGAGAGAGTCCAGTGGAGGGCAACAAAAATGATTAGGGGGCTGGGGCACATGACTTACGAGAAGAGACAGAGGGAACTGGGGTTATTTAGTCTGCAGAAGAGAAGAGTGAGGAGGGATTTGATAGCAGCCTTCAACTACCTGAAGAGGGGTTCCAGAGAGGATGGAGCTAGGCTGTTCTCAGTGATGGCAGATGACAAAATAAGGAGCAATGGTCTCAAGTTGCAGTGGGGGAGGTCTAAGTTGGATATTAGGAAACACTATTTCATTAGGAGGGTGGTGAAGCACTGGAGTGGGTTACATAGGGAGGTGGTGGAATCTCCTTCCTTATAGATTTTTAAGGCCCAGCTTGACAAAGCCCTGGCTGGGATGATTTAGTTGGTGTTGGTCCTCCTTTCAGCAGGGGATTGGACTAGATGACCTCCTGAGGTCTCTTCCAACCCTAATATTCTATCAGATTCTATTATTTCAGTGGGAACAAGATTGGTTCCTGGTTGTGCTGAACAGCAAAATATTTCAGATAATTTTTGTTTAGCATCTTCTTTCTATTGTGTTGTATTCCACTATGATGTATTCATAAGCCAGTTTTTTTCAGTATGTATAACCTAACTCAGAATACATCAAGCTAGTAATAGTAGAATCATATAATTTCTTCAAAATGGTTTCCTTGAGGACCTACTCCATGATTTTTCCAGGGACTGAGGTGAGGCTGACTGTTCTATAGTTCCCCAGGTGCTCCAGAAACAATCAGTTGTAAATGGCCTTAATTACTTGAAAGCCTTCCTGTGTACGTGTGGGCCAGCCCATGGGGAATGGAAACTAGGGGTCTTACAGTGACATGTGACCATGTCACCTGATAATGAAATCCATCTTAAATATGGTACATTTCCATTTAGAAGGAGGGGTGGGGACCCAGAGAGACAAAAGATTCACGCCTTGTGCCAAAGATACAAACGGGGGTGGAGCAGGACAAAAGAGACTGCCAGTCATGAGAAAACCCCTGCTTACCACCTGAGATGTCTGCTGGAACTAACAAGGACTGTACCAGGGGAAAGGATTGGGCCCAGACTAGAAAGGAGTCTAGTCTGTGAAAGAAGCTTCTTGGAACATCTCTGAGGGTGAGATATTACCTGTAATCAGTTTCTTAATGTATTAGGCTTAGACTTGCATGTTTTTGCTTTATTTTGCTTGGTGACTTACTTTGTTCCGTCTGTTATTACTTGAAACCACTTAAATCCTACGTTTTATACTTAATAAAATCACTTTTGTTTATTAATAAACCTAGAGTAAGCTATTAATACCGGGGGAAGCAAACAGCTGTGCATATCTCTCAATCAGTGTAATAGAGGGCAGACAATTTATGAATTTATCCTGTATAAGCTTTATACAGAGTAAAGCAGATTTATTTGGGGTTTGGATCCCATTGGGAGCTGGGTGTCTGGGTGCTAGAGACAGGTAATCTGCTCAGCTGTTTTCAGTTAAAACTGCAGCTTTCGGGGTGTGGACCAGACCCTGGGTCTCCGTTGCAGCAAACTAGCATGTCTGGCTCAACAAGACAGTTCTGGAGTCCCAAGCTGGCAGGGAAAATGGGCTCTGAGGTAATTTCAGCACATCAGGTGACAGTCCCAATGAGGTCTCTGTGACTGAACCCCTCACAATGGCACTATATTTGCCTTTTTCCAATCGTCCGGGACCTCCCCTGATTGCCACGAGTTTTCAAAGATAATGGCCAATGGCTCTGCAATCACATCAGCCAATTCCCTCAGCACCCTCTGGACCCATGGAGTGACAGTAAAGTAGATCATTTATCACCTTTGGTTACGAGGGCTGCTTAAAACAATTTTACAGACAGACTGCACAAGATCAAATGCCACTGATGACTAAAGATAAAAGATTCTGAGAAAATAGTTCCTGGGAACACTTTTAATAAAACTGGTTTCTTTTCAATGGCCATGCTCTGAATTCTGAAATGAAGCTCAGAAGGCATACAGCCCCTAAATGCATTTCAAATGAAATTACACTCTCAAACACACCTCTGAAGTTCTGTTGGTGACAGGAAAAACACAGACAATATATAATGACAGGTTTCAGAGTAGCAGCCGTGTTAGTCTGTATTCGCAAAAAGAAAAGGAGTACTTGTGGCACCTTAGAGACTAACAAATTTATTTGAGCATAAGCTTTCGTGAGCTACAACTCACTTCATCGGATGCATTCAGTGGAAAATACAGTGGGGAGATTTATATACATAGAGAACATGAAACAATGGGTGTTACCATACACACTGTAAAGAGAGTGATCACTTAAGGTGAGCTATTACCAACAGGAGAGCGCAGGGGTGGGGGGGAACCTTTTGTAGTGATAATCAAGGTGGGCCATTTCCAGCAGTTGACAAGAACATCTGAGGAACAGTGGGGGGTGGGGTGGGGGGAATAAACATGGGGAAATAGTTTTACTTTGTGTAATGACACATCCACTCCCAGTCTCTATTCAAGCCTTAAGTTAATTGTATCCAGTTTGCAAATTAATTCCAATTCAGCAGTCTCTCTTTGGAGTCTGTTTTTGAAGTTTTTTTGTTGAAGAATTGCAACTTTTAGGTCTGTAATCGAGTGATCAAAGAGATTGAAGTGTTCTCCAACTGGTTTTTGAATGTTATAATTCTTGACGTCTGATTTGTGTCCATTTATTCTTTTACGTACAGACTGTCCATTTTGACCAATGTACATGGCAGAGGGGCATTGCTGGCACATGATGGCATATATCACATTGGTAGATGTGCAGGTGAACGAGCCACTGACAGTGTGGCTGATGTGATTAGGCCCTATGATGGTGTCCCTGCTCTCCTGCTGCTAATAGCTCACCTTAAGTGATCACTCTCCTTACAGTGTGTATGGTAACACCCACTGTTTCATGTTCTCTATGTATATAAATCTCCCCACCGTATTTTCCACTGAATGCATCTGGTGAAGTGAGCTGTAGCTCACAAAAGCTTATGCTCAAATAAATTTGTTAGTCTCTAAGGTGCCACAAGTACTCCTATTCTTTTTACAGACAATATATGTAAATCTTAAGTACAGAATTACTTTTAAGGCTGGCTGGAAAAAAAGAATTCCATTGTGCAAAAATTGTCAGTGCTTGAAATTTGTTTTTATTCTGCTCCAGAGCTCTTTCAAAAAATTTCACAAAAAATATGAGACCCACTGTCCCCAGAATAGCTAATAGCTCAGTGGTTAGGGCATTCATATGGGAGATCAGGTTCAAGTCTATGCACCAAATCGAGCCAAATAGCTTGTACCTCAATTTCCCACATCGCAGGAAAGGGTCCTAAACACTGAGCTATAGAGTGAGTTGCTCTTGAAATTCTCTGGTGGAGCTTTCAGAGTAACAGCCATGTTAGTCTGTATTCGCAAAAAGAAAAGGAGTACTTGTGGCACCTTAGAGACTAACCAATTTATTTGAGCATAAGCTTTCGTGAGCTACAGCTCACTTCATCGGATGCATACTGTGGAAACTGCAGAAGACATTATATACACAGAGACCATGAAACAATACCTCCTCCCACCCCACTCTCCTGCTGGTAATAGCTTATCCAAAGTGACCACTCTCCCTACAATATGCATGATAATCATGGTGGGCCATTTCCAGCACAAATCCAGGTTTCCCCCTCCACTCCCCCACAAAACACACACACACAAACTCACTCTCCTGCTGGTAATAGCTTACCCAAAGTGACCACTCTCCTTACAATGTGTATGAAAATCAAGGTGGGCCATTTCCAGCACAAATCCAGGTTTTCTCACCCTCCCCCACCCCACAAAACACACACACACACACAAACTCACTCTCCTGCTGGTAATAGCTTATCCAAAGTGACCACTCTCCCTACAATATGCATGATAATCATGGTGGGCCATTTCCAGCACAAATCCAGGTTTTCTCAACCCCCCCACCCCCATACACACACAAACTCACTCTCCTGTTGGTAATAGCTCATCCAAACTGACCACTCTCCTTACAATGTGTATGATAATCAAGGTGGGCCATTTCCAGCATAAATCCAAGTTTAACCAGAACGTCGGGGGGGGGGGGGGGAGGGGCTAGGAAAAAAACAAGGGGAAATAGGCTACCTTGCATAATGACTTAGCCACTCCCAGTCGCTATTTAAGCCTAAATTAATAGTATCCAATTTGCAAATGAATTCCAATTCAGCAGTTTCTCGCTGGAGTCTGGGATTTGAAGCTTTTTTTGTTGTAAGATAGCGACCTTCATGTCTGTAATTGCATGACCAGAGAGATTGAAGTGTTCTCCGACTGGTTTATGAATGTTATAATTCTTGACGTTCTGATTTGTGTCCATTTATTCTTTTTACGTAGAGACTGTCCAGTTTGACCAATGTACATTGGCAGGTGGGCATTGCTGGCACATGATGGCATATATCACATTGGTGGATGTGCAGGTGAATGAGCCTCTGATAGTGTGGCTGATGTTATTAGGCCCTGTGATGGTATCCCCCTGAATAGATATGTGAGGCACAGTTGGCAACGGGCTTTGTTGCAAGGATAGGTTCCTGGGTTAGTGGTTCTGTTGTGTGGTATGTGGTTGTTGGTGAATATTGCTTCAGGTTGGGGGGCTGTCTGTAGGCAAGGACTGGCCTGTCTCCCAAGATTTGTGAGAGTGTGGGTCATCCTTCAGGATAGGTTGTAGATCCTTAATAATGCGTTGGAGGGGTTTTAGTTGGGGGCTGAAGGTGACAGCTAGTGGCGTCGAGACACCACTGACTTCCTGAGGAAACTACAATCCATCGGTGATCTTCCTGATAACACAATCCTGGCCACTATGGATGTAGAAGCCCTCTACACCAACATTCCACACAAAGATGGACTACAAGCCGTCAAGAACACTATGCCCGACAATGTCACGGCTAACCTGGTGGCTGAACTTTGTGACTTTGTCCTTACCCATAACTATTTTACATTTGGGGACAATGTATACCTTCAGATCAGCGGCACTGCTATGGGTACCCGCATGGCCCCACAGTATGCCAACTCTTCCTCAGCTCTCGTCCCCTAACGCCCCTACTCTACTTGCGCTATATTGATGACATCTTCATCATCTGGACCATGGAAAAGAAGCCCTTGAGGAATTCCACCGTGATTTCAACAATTTCCATCCCACCATCAACCTCAGCCTGGTCCAGTCCACATAAGAGATCCACTTCCTGGACACTACAGTGCTAATAAACAATGGTCACATAAACACCACCCTATACCGGAAACCTACTGACCGCTATTCCTACCTACATGCCTCCAGCTTTCACCCTGACCACACCACACGATCCATCGTCTACAGCCAAGCTCTGCGATACAACCGCATTTGCTCCAACCCCTCAGACAGAGACAAACACCTACAAGATCTCTATCAAGCATTCTTACAACTACAATACCCACCTGCGGAAGTGAAGAAACAGATTGATAGAGCCAGAAGAGTTCCCAGAAGTCACCTACTACAGGACAGGCCTAACAAAGAAAATAACAGAACGCCACTAGCCGTCACCTTCAGCCCCCAACTAAAACCCCTCCAACGCATTATTAAGGATCTACAACCTATCCTGAAGGATGACCCAACACTCTCACAAATCTTGGGAGACAGGCCAGTCCTTGCCTACAGACAGCCCACCAACCTGAAGCAAATATTCACCAACAACCACATACCACACAACAGAACCACTAACCCAGGAACCTATCCTTGCAACAAAGCCCGTTGCCAACTGTGCCCACATATCTATTCAGGGGATACCATCACAGGGCCTAATAACATCAGCCACACTATCAGAGGCTCGTTCACCTGCACATCCACCAATGTGATATATGCCATCATGTGCCAGCAATGCCCCCTGCCATGTACATTGGTCAAACTGGACAGTCTCTACGTAAAAGAATAAATGGACACAAATCAGACGTCAAGAATTATAACATTCATAAACCAGTCGGAGAACACTTCAATCTCTCTGGTCATGCAATTACAGACATGAAGGTCGCTATCTTACAACAAAAAAACTTCAAATCCAGACTCCAGCGAGAAACTGCTGAATTGGAATTCATTTGCAAATTGGATACTATTAATTTAGGCTTAAATAGCGACTGGGAGTGGCTAAGTCATTATGCAAGGTAGCCTATTTCCCCTTGTTTTTTCCTAGCCCCTCCCCCCCCCCCCCGACGTTCAGGTTAAACTTGGATTTATGCTGGAAATGGCCCACCTTGATTATCATACACATTGTAAGGAGAGTGGTCAGTTTGGATGAGCTATTACCAACAGGAGAGTGAGTTTGTGTGTGTATGGGGGTGGGGGGGTGAGAAAACCTGGATTTGTGCTGGAAATGGCCCACCATGATTATCATGCACATTGTAGGGAGAGTGGTCACTTTGGATAAGCTATTACCAGCAGGAGAGTGAGTTTGTGTGTGTGTGTTTTGTGGGGTGGGGGAGGGTGAGAAAACCTGGATTTGTGCTGGAAATGGCCCACCTTGATTTTCATACACATTGTAAGGAGAGTGGTCACTTTGGGTAAGCTATTACCAGCAGGAGAGTGAGTTTGTGTGTGTGTGTTTTGTGGGGGAGTGGAGGGGGAAACCTGGATTTGTGCTGGAAATGGCCCAACTTGATTATCATACACATTATAAAGAGAGTGGTCACTTTGGATGGGCTATTACCAGCAGGAGAGTGAGTTTGGGGGGTGGGGGGGGCGGAGGGTGAGAAAACCTGGATTTGTGCTGGAAATGGCCCAACTTGATTATCATACACATTGTAAGGAGAGTGATCACTTTAGATAAGCTATTACCAGCAGGAGAGTGGGGTGGGAGGAGGTATTGTTTCATGGTCTCTGTGTATATAATGTCTTCTGCATTTTCCACAGTATGCATCCGATGAAGTGAGCTGTAGCTCACGAAAGCTCATGCTCAAATAAATTGGTTAGTCTCTAAGGAGCCACAAGTACTCCTTTTCTTTCTGGTGGAGCTGTTTCCCTTTATGTAGGTAATTAACTATTTATTGGGCCATAGCATGAACAAGACTGACCCCGTAGACCAGTGTTTAGGAAATTCAGCTTGATAGAAGCAATCAAGGTTCAAGTCCCTGGTGTGATTCAGGGTCTTCCACATCGTAGGTGAGTGCTCTAACCACTGGGCTATTGGCTAGTCTGGGGCAGAGCTCTTTCTGGTTTTGACTTGAAATTCTATCCTTCGTCTGAGAAACCTTTCCAATAAAAGTTTTGCCAAAACCAATCCATTTTCATAGTTTCAGTTATGATGAATCAGTGTTTTCTGTCAAAAAAGTTTTGTTGAAAAATACTTGTTCAGCTCTAATGACTTGCCCCCTCCACAGACTTTCATGCTGTTCTCTCTGGGCTTATTGATATGTTTTTATCTTGAATTAGGGAGCGGTCTGATCTAAACTACCAAGCCCACCTACATACACACAGTTATCCTCATAATACTTGTGAGTGATCAGTCAACCCAGTTTTGATAGCACAGCCATCTGTGTTGTTATTACCGTTCACCTAAACGACAAAATACCTGTCAACCCTTCATATTGTTCTTGGTTCATTACTCCCAGCACCTCTAGAGAGGCAAATATAAAAGGTGTTTTTGAATTTCACTGGCTAGCAGGTACAATTATTAGAGACCTTCCAGAGCACCATCACTGTTAACATAAACATTCAATACAAATCAGCCATGCTGTCCCCACAGATACAGGAGAGATGTGGTGACCATGTCGCCTTTTAATAAGCAGCTATAATCAATTTAGTTAAGGTATAGTTAAAAAGAAATCTGTCAGATGGCAGCATTACTAATCCTACATCCACAGTCCAAATCTGAATTAGATTAATTAATCCCTTGTTAGGACAGAGTTACATAGTACTACTATGAGGGATTGGATGTTTCAAGTACTGGTCTACAGCTCGCCAGACATGCCTCATATCACAGCCACCACCCGGAAGCTCACTGGTACTAGCAGGAACTGTGGGTTGCTGGATCCTAGCTCACCATACGCACTGCCCACAAAACTCCCAGCTGGAGGAAATGACCAATCTCTCTGACTGGCTCAAGCTCACTATTAAAGCCAGAAGGAGGCACAGGAAACTGGTCAATCATTGGCTGATTGGTACATTGGACTCTGCCTTCAGGCCTGACTCCTGAGCCCTGCCATGGTTTGTCCTCCTGCCTTGTTCCAGATCACTGCTTCTGTGCCCCACCCCTGGCTTCTGGCTCTGACCCTTGGTTCAATTCTGGACTCCGACTCCAGCTCTGATCCTTGGCTTGATTCCCAACTCTGTTGCTTACTGCTGGGTCCTGCTCTGACTATTAGGTCTGACCACCACTGCTGTACCCACTAGGTCTGACTGCTTACGTCCTGGTCTATGACAACCACACTGTGTCCCAGGGCTGTGAGAATGGTGTGTTTACACCTGATATCAACAGGCTCAACCACTGAACAGCAGGATTCTACCTCCAAAAGCTGCTTGACTGCCTCCCTGAGCAGCTGCTGCCATCTGCAGTATCTGTTCAGCATCCAGGTGGCTGCTGCCTCAGCACCAGCTACTCCCTTTACCAGCTCCCCCACCTTCTCAGCTACTTCTCGGCTTTGCAGATCTGGGAAGGAATGCCCATCACCTCTGTACCTTATTGCAACTGCAGCCTGATCTCATTACCTGCCTTGTCAAGGTCCCTCTGCATGAACCTTCTGGCTAGTCATGGCCACATGAACTAAACACCTCTCAAGCTTTACAGTATATTACTTGCTGCTCATGTTTGTACACATGCTCAGAAGCCTCTTTCCATTGATTTTTGAATGGGTAAGTTGGGTCTACCAAATTTTAAAAGCTCTAGAATGATCTAGGAATTTAGAGTCTGGAAACAATTACTTGTTCTGTTTCTTGTCACCAGTTTATGACTGGAACCCAATGCTATGAACTCTGTCTGAACAAGAACCACAGGCAACATTCTTATTCTCTCTTATAAAAAGCTGTGGGGTTGGGTTTTTTTGGGGGGGGGGGTTGAGGGGGTTAGCAGACAAGCTCACTGTGGAGGACAAGGAGAAGGAAAATGAAAAATTATCATTTTTAGTTTGTGGATTTCAATGTTGCACGTTAACGGATTTTAAAATTCCAATTTTTGAACTACGTGAGATGATAATAAGTGTTTCCTCAGGTGGCACCTATTGAGGATCTGGGGGAATGGGCAGGTGCAAGCCCACTCACATCTAAAGCCCCCGCAGCCTAAGGGGAGGAGCTACTGGACCCAGTGTTCAGCTAATCTCAGGGGACAACTAATGATAAAACAGGGTTGGGAGGAAAGGTCACAGGGTCAAAAGCAGGAATCCAGAGGGGCACACCAAACAGACAACTCCTGACGGTGCCAACTGCTCCTCAAAGGCCAGGGAGCCAGTGGACATGGCCCAGAGGAACTCTCCCCAGAGATGTGACTTTAGGGAGGATCGAAAATAGGCCCCATAGTTGCAGAGCACCTCCACATACAGCTTCCTCCTCCTGGTATGGTGGATGACCACCTTGGCCAGCGCCAGGTGTAGGTTGATGAGGAGGACTCATGACTTTGTGGGGCCATGGATGGTGTGAACGTAGATCAGGAGGTGCTGAGAAAAGTGCAGCTAGAACCTGAGGAGAAGATTCGGCTAGAAAAGGGGATGCAACCTGATGCATTTGAGGCAGATGTGCACCAGAGTCTCCCTCTTGCTGCAGAAGCGGCAAGTGTTGGGGGAGGTGGTGAACTGCACCAGGTACACACCCATGCTCATGGCTCCATGAACGAGCAGCCAGCAAAACTCCCTGGCGGGCCATGGGAGCAGGGTGGAATACAGACTAACCCATGTGGGCTTTTCATCCTCCAAGGGTGGTAGGAGGTCCTGCCACTTGGTGTTGGGGTGAGACACGAGGGTTTCTCAGGTGGCAATGCAAGAAGCACTGATGGTGACTGACTGGCATTAAAAGGGATGCTTTTCATCATGGACTTAATTTCCTCTGTTCTCTTGCCAGAAGATAAAGTTTACCATTAAGAATAATCTTTCCCAAACACGCTGAGCAGGCCTTGGGGTGGGAAAAGAAATTGAGAAAAAGAATCTTAATGCCTGATCAGCTCAATCTTGGGGCACAGCTGAAAGAGAAGAAAAGGCAGTAAGCTGGTGACAGTTCTCTTTCATATAATCAATTACAATTAAACTAGCAGTCAGGGAGTTAGGAAGAAGTCTTTTCTTGTTTAGAGCTATTTTCATTAGTCAACATATGGGAGAAAGCTTGGGACTGAAAAAACAAAGGCGATGGCAAATTGGAATGTGTTTTAACTCTTGTAGATCTGGAGGAATCTACAAATCTGCCAAAATTCTCAAGGGACCTGCAGATGGTGTAGGCACCCAAAGAGCTGAAGTTTGAAGTTAGAGGCCAAATTCAGAGCTGCTGTAATCAGAGGCAATTTCATTCACTTCAGCTGTGTCTCACACTGTTACGCTGTATCTGAATTTTGGCCTAAAGAATTTTTCTGTATGAGACCAAAGGAAAATGTAGAAGGTGTCTCATGCTGAGAATATATTTACCGCTTTTTGGCTGTGATATCCTCAATTAGGAAAACACTTAACCTTGCAAAGGTCTTTCATAGGTTTATTTTCCATAAAACTTTTTGGAAACAGATAAAAATCCTAATCTTGCAAGCACACATGTGCTTAACTATAAGCCTTTGACTTCAATGGGCCTGCGCACATGTTTAAAATTAGGCGTGTACATAAGTGTTTGGAGAATAAGGGCCATGACTTCTGATGAAAGTTTAGGTTAGTACACTGCAAACTTAGACTTTCTTTTACCTAAACCTTTGGTTTGGATTTTGAGACAATCTGAGGATCCATCTCCAACTGTGCTAATGAAGAGTGACAAACTTTTGTCCTTTTCATGCTTGCAAAAATCTATTGCCGCTTACTATCTCTGCTGATTAAATCTCTCTCACTCAGGGCCTGGCAGCACCATCTGTGAATTTGTTTATTTACTGCCTTAAATTCATTTCTACTCATTATTAAAATCCATCTCATCAACATTCAGCATTACCGACATGAAGCATGCCACATTTTCTGGCAGATATATTATTTGGTCCAGCTGCAGTGAAATAATAATTTGGAAGCCTCCATAAGGACTCCTGAAAAATCTGTATAGTATTTTAATATTTATACTGAACATCTAGGAACACATGATGACAACTGAGGTCCCACTATAAGAAATTGCAAGAATCACTCATCACAAAACCCATAAACCTCTGCCCCTATCTTCCATTAAAATGATGGCTGTTTAGTTATATGAATGCATTTATCAGTATCAGATCATAGAGAGACATATAGGTGAAAATAAAATCTGTATCGTATTTATATTATACTTCATATAACTGAATATTCAACAACCTTTATGTGGTGACAAAACAGTAAAAGAAATAGCTCCTTTGGAGTCTATTCTGGAAACTTTCTTTCCTTCAAAGTAAGCAAAATACAAAGGCCCAGACGAATCCCATCTTCATAGCATTCAGGGAAAGAATGTGTACAGTGGTTTAAACACGTCCAAATGGTATAAGATGGTGTTTGCAACATGCCTTCATTACGCAAACACCAGAAATTGACCAGACACTTAAAACAATGACATGAGAACATAAGAAGCTTGGAACTAAGAAAAATGATTAAAAAATAAAATGTGTTTATTAGTGATGAGTGAACCTCAAACTTTTTTTTAGTTCAAGTTCAGTTATCAGAAATTTGTCTGAAAAATCCAGACCTCTAGGAAACTGGACTGTAAACCTCATAAGAACAGTCTTCCTTATGAGAGTCCTAGTGATTCCAGCTTCTGAACAGGCCAGACTGTTCAGTTGCATGTCCCTTTAAATCTCACTCTGTTCAAGGTGCCCATCATTCAGATGTCTGAACATGCATATTACAAACTTGTCAGCATCATTAGTAGGGCCCTACCAAATTCACGGCCATGAAAAACGTGTCATGGACAGCGAAATCTGGTCTCCCCCTGTGAAATCTGGTCTTTTGTGTGCTTTTACCCTATACTATACAGATTTCACGCGGGGAAAATGGGAATGGGGGGAACCAGCAACCAGTATTTCTCAAATTGGGTGTCCTGACCCAAAAGGGAGTTGGGGGGGTCAGGAAGTTATTTTAGGGGGTTTGTGGTATTGAAACCCTTTCTTCTGTGCTGCCTTCAGAGCTGGGCGGACAGAGAGCAGTGGCTGTTGGCAGGGCGCCCTGCCAGCAACAGCGCAGAAGTAAGGGTGGCAATAGCATACCATGCCACTCGTACTCCTGCGTTGCTGCTGGCAGCGGCTCTGCCTTCAGAGCTGGGCTCCTGGCCAGCAGCCGCCACTCTCTAGCTTCCCAGCTCTGAAGGCCATGCCACCGCCAGTAGCAATGCAGAAGTAAGGGTAGCAGCACCACAACCTCTCCCCCCACCCAATAACCTTGTGACCCGCCCACAACTCCTTTTTGGGTCAGGATAATTACACCACCTACAATTACACCACCATGAAATTTCAAATTTAAATAGCTGAAATCATGGAATTTACGATTTTTAAAATGCTATGACTGTGAAATTGACCAAAATGGACTGTGAATTTGGGAGGGCCCTAATCATTAGAGCAAAACAGATGTATGTAAAGAACATAGATGGGTCCTGTATCACAGAGGCAAAGAAGGAAAAAAGTGCTAAAATTCAAAGTGCTCCATAATCAGTACCTTGCCTGGGAATCACAGAGAAAGTATTCACCTGCATCTTCAGAGGTCTGCAAATTCTCCATGGCTCAAACCGTACAAAATCTGTATAGATCCCTAAGAGATTACTGGCCTAGTAGATGGATGTGCAAAAGAAAACTTTTCGAGTTTACTGATTATGGAATGGGCATATTTACAAGTATTACCTTTTAAGCTGATTTCTAAACATTCAGATTCTGTAAATGACATGCACTAAAGTGGGAAGAATTATTTTTAAAGCACAGACATATTCGTTAATGGTTCCAATAGCCTCATAGTTTTTGGAGTGCCTGTGAGAGTCCTTTTATTATGTAAGGGTAATACCCATCAGAGATACTAACGGAACAAAGTCTGGACTCCATTACACTGATGTAAATATGAAGTAACTCTTCTGAAGCCAGTGGAATTTCTTTGGACTTGCACAGGTGTAAATAAGAGGAGAATTCAGAACTTGAACATGTCCTTGACAAACTGCTAAAGCACATAAGAGCTGGGTGAGTCATCAATCAAAGCTGTGGAGTGGATGAAAAATATCTGCAACAGTTCTGCCAATTTTTTGTTATTAATTTGCTGCTTCTGTGCTCTCACCACTTAAGTGTTTGCTTTCTGGTAATGTTGTATGGAACAAATGTTGCTGGAAGGGATGTTCACAAAAACAGCTCATATTTAGCAGGGCTAAACAAGAATTCTATTTCACAAACAATTTTGATTTCAGAATTTGTTTTTGTTCCAATGCAGAAAAAATTCTCTGAGAGAAACACCCCTTCCCTCCACAAACACCTTTGAGTGACAGGTGCTTAGATCACTCAGCTAGGATGTGGGAGGACCCAGGTTTATGTCCCTGCTATGCTTGATTTCTCATTTGCCTGCTGTTTTACAGGTGTGGGACATCTCTCTGGTCATGAATTCCAGCCTGGATTTAAGAGAGCTTCCCAATGAAAGTGCTTGGTCAAAATTGCTACATTTCCATGAAAAGTTTCAATTACAATGAATCAGCATTTTCTGACAAAAAAATCATGTTGCAGAAAAATTCACAACCCGCTCTAATAATAAGTAACTATTGGAAAATATGCAGGGAAAGCATACTTTGAATTTTTAAGCATGACCATAGCAGAAACTTGACACTTATCCAACCAGAGAACCGAAGCATACCATGTGATCTGCATGTCCAATCCCAACAGTTCAGATTTCAGTTTTTGAAAATTTACAGTGAACTGCTCACTCTAGATGAAAAATTATTCACCTAAATTACTCTGTGGACAATTTGGAATAATTAATAAATGAAAATTGAAACTTGGTGCCAGACAATTTGTGAATAAAACAAGGGATTATATTCTTAGGATAAATTATTTGTTGTGGATTATTCACCTAGCTCTCCAAATTGGTAACTCAGAACAGCTTGTAATAGCACATTTGCACTGAAAACTGTACATAATCTATTTAAATAGCTTGAGGAAGGAGGAAATTGGAATTATATTCATATTTTATATTCAAAAAATAAAAGGACTGGCCCGAAAGCCCCAGAGAAGTAGATTTACAATGAATAATTCCTTCAGAATTAAATGTGCAGATTAGATCAATTAAACTGCAAGGTGGTCAGTCTCATTGTATGTCTAAATAATAATACATTGTGGGAATGAGAACTGAGCTAAAACTGACCTGGAAAGAAAGCAACAGGGTTTATACTGGAGGACGTTGTCAAACTTGTACATGGTATGGGCCACATCCTGATAGAGAGATTGTCTTGTGGACAGTGTCCCCTCCTATTTGTGATTAAGCAAGCCATGCCATCCCACGGCACTCCTGTTTGTTATCACATACATCCCTATGACAACCATGGCAATTTATGCACATGGAAAACTAACATCAGGAAAGTATCTGGTTATTTAACTATTGTTACTGCAATAAGTTGCCTTGTCCTTAAAATAAATTGCATTCTCTTCTTTTGTTCTTCTTGCCCCTTTGTTCTGCTCCTCTCTTGTATCTATCCTACAATCCCTTTTCTTTGTTTTCCCCCACTGCACATACTTCTCCCTTGCCTTTCCCAATGTACATTTCTGCAGCTTGTTCCCCTTCCTCCTGTTCATACTGCCCACTCATCTAATCATCTTCCTTCCTGTTTTCTGAACATATTGCCGGCCTCTTTGTTCCACTCTGCCGTGGACATTCATATCCTACTGGAGGCTGGATGCTCCAGACCCTGAGACCAGTTCCTGCTTCCTCTCCTTCGAGGGATGTCTAGTTACTAGCAGCAAAGTTGGTTTGTCTTTGCTTTTCACTACATTTATAGGTGTCCAGGTTGTTCAGTGTTGTGAAGAGCCTGGTCAGCAGTAGAAGCAACTGGAAACAAAGAGAGACAGGACCAGGTGAACAGCTCTTCATGGGCCACCAGCAAGAGCTCCTGCAACTCATAGTGAGTTCCCACTGTGTGCTGATCCACAGATGATCTGAGTTGTTACAGCCCTCAGCTTTATTTTATTGCTGTATTAGTTCAAACTGTAGCAGCTTATGCTTTTTTAGCTCTGGAAGTCCCTGGTTCATTCCCCAGTCTTTCAGTCACAATGGTCACTCCATTAACCACAGTTTAGAAACCACTGGGTTTATACCATTATACATATTAAAACCAATGTTAAAATGCGAAAAAGGGAAATAATTTTTATTATTTACAGGAGTGTTTCTTCTTAATAATGACAAATATCTTTATTACAATCACAACTGCTGTTTGGAATTTCTATATAAATCTGACTCTCAGAGTGTTAGCTAAAAGTCATGTCGTTTACAATCATTTTGCACCAATGACATAGAAACTAACCAAAAGCTTAACTGTTAACTAAACTATTAACTGTTTGCAAAATAATGAACTGTTTATTAATTGGCTGAGATGTAATCTCATGATAACAGATGTATCAGCAGAAAGTAAATCTGATGTTGCATATGGTTGGAGGAATGGCTCTGACTTAAATTCTTCTCCATGATCCGTAGTCTGAGAACTACTGTGGTGCAGTGTATTCTGAATTCTCTGTTTGTGATGCTGTCAACTAAACTCATTGCAGATAAGGGTATTTGAGAAATGAGCAGTCTAAGTTCATCAGTTGTCTTGATGGTGGGCATTTTTTGCCCTACAAAACTGAACAATGAAGGCAGTATCTAGGAAACTGGAGGCTGCACAAGACTAATACGTAGATTTATAAATGGAAAATTGTCAAATAATAAATCCAAGAACTGAAGCAGGAAATAATTTAAACAGAATCACAATTTGTATATGGATTGTGCAAAAACCAAGAACCTTTTCTATTCTATTTACTCTGTTGTGCACACAATGCCACCAGAATGGAATCACATTATAAATCACAGCAAATGGCACGTTGGCTATTTCTCAGAGGACTTTAAAGATGGTACAGGGATTATGAGGATGAATACTCCGGAAATGAAAAGTAGCAGACTCAGAAAAAAGAAACGGTATCAATGCCAAGGGGCAATGTACCGTGGAAGTGTCAGTGATCTTTCATTGTCTGGTCTTGTCTTTTTCTTAAGGAATTAAAAGCACTAAACTAGGAGCTAACTATAAATATCACTGTGGAATCCTGTGGTGGATTTTTGATTGTTGTTTTCATATACTCGAAGCAAACATTTTTCTCCAGAGTAACAGAAAGAACAAATAAAGAGCACATATTCCCCACCAGAACATTATGAATAAAACAGCCATCTGGATTGAATTAACCCAAATAAATAGTTTTTAAAAAACACACATGGGCTTTAGATTTTCATTTCCAAAATATCTCAAAGTGCCTGATTGAATGCCCACTGAATATCATGGAAAGACGCCCATTTATTTCACTGGGATCCAGATCAGTCCCTAAATATTTAGTGAGATTGGAGGTTTGACAACTATTCATAACTTCCATTATTCACATTTTCTTTGCTCTTTCACTATAGCTAGTTTGCCTGCTTTTAAAATTCCATGTTCACAATATTCCAGAGGTACAAAATAAAAATCAAAAGTTAGAAGACCATCTCAACTATTTAAAGATGCTTTTTAAATGCAGTTATGCTGAGAGACGGTTACGTGTGTGTTCTCTTTATCTGCACTTCTTTTGCATCTGTCTTTCTTTTGGATCCTTGACTTTTCTCATTGTCTCTAGGTCTTTAAGGACCTTGCATCTGAATTTTGTTTTTCCAGTTCATGAATAGATCAATAAAATCTAGAGCCCAGGCACACTATGTATCTTTCTATCTCCTGAAGCATTTTGCAAGGTCAGTTCTTAAAAACCTTTTTCCTGGGTTTTGGGTTTTTTTGGAGTAAAAGTGGTGGTCTTACTGGTGCTTATGGCACGTGTTGCTTGAGGCAGACATGGAGGTGCTCTGTAATAATGAACACTGTATGTTGACCTTGTCGTTTGAATATTTACTGTATTAATATATAAGCTTAGCTTAATAGGGGGTGTTGGGGACAAACAAGCAGGAAGGTAAGAAGAATGGCTCACGGTAAGTGTTTGCTGACAAGCAGCTTGAGAGTTGTTACAAGACAATGCCGGGATAGGAAGAGTCCCCGATCTCAGGAGAACAAAAGAACTATGGCAGGTTTAAAAAGGAACACTCTCCCAAGAGAGGGAGGTAGTTGTTCAGGGGTGGGGAGGAAACAAACTGAGATACAGGCACTTTCTGAGGATGTCTAAAGAAGTTAGGCTTGCCTGGGCTACCATTAGGGAATGGTAACATTTTAGACATGCATGTAAACGGTTTTAAAATCCTGTTTCCTTTCTAATGCTTTGCTTCTGCTGCAAAACAAACAATACATTTGTTTTAAGAAGACCGTAGTGTCACTGGGTACCACTCCTCACAAAGTCTTGAAGGGAAGAACTGCAGGTGCTGAACCCAGTCAGACCTGCTGGGTAAGCATGGTTGATACACAGGGCACTGTAGCCCAGGGCCTAGTCTAAGCGTGGCAGAACTGTGGATTTTCACCTTGAGACAGGTAAAGGCATGAGCCCTGAGAGCTGAGGGAGTGCGCTCAGAGAGAACAGAGACAGGACAGAGGTGTAGCTAGCCCTGGAACTGTGACATAAGCTATATTCGCAAAAAGAAAAGGAGTACTTGTGGCACCTTAGAGACGAACAAATTTATTTGAGCATGAGCTTTCGTGAGCTATAGCTCACTGCATCGGATGCATTCAGCGGAAAATACACTGATTGCATCCGATGAAGTGAGCTGTAGCTCACGAAAGCTTATGCTCAAATAAATTGGTTAGTCGCTAAGGTGCCACAAGTACTCCTTTTTCTTTTTGCGAATACAGACTAACACGGCTGCTACTCTGAAACCTGTCATAAGCTATATTGTGATTTTGTTTTCAGTGGACTACAGCATTATGTTTCCAGGAATTTGCTGTTTGTTTGACGTAGCTGGCATTTTGTGCTCTGTTCCGGTACAGCCTGTGCCAGGGAGAACGTGTGCTCTCTCGTGGAAATTTTTTTAGTTCTTGTAAAGGGGCTAGGCTGGGGCTCGACTCTCTCGAGGTTAGGGGGTTCCAAAGAGGATGGCTCTAGACTGTTCTCAATGGTAGCAGATGACAGAACGAGGAGTAATGGCCTCAAGTTGCAGTGGGGGAGGTTTAGATTGGATATTAGGAAAAACTTTTTCACTAAGAGGGTGGTGAAACACTGGAATGCGTTACCTAGGGAGGTGGTGGAATCTCCTTCCTTAGAAGTTTTTAAGGTCAGGCTTGACAAAGCCCTGGCTGGGATGATTTAATTGGGAATTGGTCCTGCTTCGAGCAGGGGGTTGGACTAGATGACCTTCAGGGGTCCCTTCCAACCCTGATATTCTATGATTCTATGATTCTATGATTCTCCGGAGTGGCAGGGAGTCACTCTGGCTCGCTACATACAGTTGACTTTGGGGGAATTTGTCCGGCCACCGGAGTCTCCCTCAGCAGCCCTTGCGGTAACTGCAACAAGAACCGTAGTCCTGGGCCCTGAGTCAGGGCAGGGCACCAAACAGTCAGTAGCTCAGGCCCTCAGGCCGGGGCTGAGCAAATAGCCCAATGTTAGCAGGCCAGGCCCTGGGTCAGGGCGGCACCAAATAGTCAATAGCTCAGGTCCTCAGGCAGGGGTTGAGCAACACAGGATGTGTGAATTAGCCCAGGCCTCCAAGGACCTGGAAGAGGGGGAGACTGCCACCCACGAATTGGGTGGCAGGGGGGGATGCAGGTCCACCCACTCCACTGTATCCCGACCCAGGGCCCTAGCAGCGGCAAGCGACCCACTGTTGGATCAGTGGGGATCCTGATTGCAACACACTGACATGGGTTCTGGCAGAGTTACAGCCAGACTAGGGTCAGCTGTCCCCGGGCTACTTCCTAACTTCCCTCCTTCTGGTACCTTGATCACGGTGGTGTTCTCTGGGGGATCCAGCACCATGGGTTCTTCGGGGCAGTGGACAAGCGGCAGGTCCGACAACCGTCCCCCCCCGGATAGCTGGCGCAGGGCAGGTCTGGCCAGTCTTGGCGTGGACCTGGGGCCACAGGGTTTTCCCAGTCGCGGGCTAGGCTAGCTACGTCTGGCCTCCCCGGCAGCTGGTCCCCTAGTGAGCGTTGAGGGCCTGCCTTTATACTTCCGGGTTGCGCCTTTCTACTTCCAGGTCGTCGCCTGTCCCTCTGAGGGGCGGGCTCAGAGCTTCCTGGCTCCGCCCACTCTGGTGTCTGGAGGAGCTCGACCCTCTCCGGGGCGGCAGGGAGCCACACCACCTCGCTACAGTTCTTTTCTTGTTTTTTTGTTCTCAGTATAAAACAAAGGCCATGCAGTTACTTTTTGCACATGTAATGTCAACAGACCCCAGCTATCAGCAACTGGGATTAAACCTGGGACCACTTGAGCTAAATGCTTAAGCTCTACTGGATTTGTAAAGCTTGCTTCTACACAACCAAGCAGTGAGCATATGCATGCTGTTAAACTGAATAGTAAAATGCTTCTTGGATTGAGAGATACAGGGGCAGAAATTTCTGTGGTCAGGAAGGACCTGATCCAGGAGAAGGATTTGCTGCCAGGGAAAATGGCAGAATTAGAACTGATGGGAGGTTACAAAGTCCTTGCACCTTTAGCTAAAGTACACATGCAAACTAGTCATTTGCAGGCTGAGCTGACTGTTGCAACAGTGGCACACAATTTTGTCTGAGCTAACAAGCACACCTGTCTTATGCAAGGCTGTAGCAGGCTCATCAATCTCTAGTTGTCCTATCCACAACTAGAGGGGGACACAGTGCCACACTGAGCAGGTGTAGGTTACATGTACAGAAAAACACAGCCGTGTTGACTTCTATGGGTAAGGTAGAACTTTTTTTAAATGATGGTTGATTCTACCCTTGAGAATTCATTCAATGTTGGAAATGTATTTAGGTCAGTGAAAATTAGTAGTGTACATAGCCCCTAAGCCAGCATTTCTCAAATGCTGCCACCAAAGGCTTTTCTCATGGCCATACCCTTCTGGGCAGTGACTGGGGGGGGCAAAGCAACAGCCCCTCCCCCAGAGTCACCAGCAGTGGTTGGTCCCTGTCTCCCTCTAGAGACACAAAAGCTGGAGGAACAGGAGGCCAGTGAGTTCCCTATCTTCCTGAGGGCAGTGGGGTCGGGCTTCAGCCCTGGGGTGGTGGGTTGTGGGCTCCAGCCACAGCGCTTTGGGTTTCATTCGCTGGCCTCTGGCACTGAGCTCACCACCCCCCATCACCCCGGGCCCCCACTGCCTCCCCCAGTGTCCCTTCACCCCTGACCCCTGCTGCCTCTATACCCACCTCCACATCCAGGGCTTGCTGGGGCTGAGTAAGTCTGCTGTGAAAAGTGATATTTGTATGTTTGTTAATATCACTTTTTACAGACTTACTATTTAGCAAGTCTAAAAAAAAAAGCAACCAAAAAAGCAAAAGAAACAACAAGAAAAAAGACAAGAATGTGCAAAGCACCTTATTTGTATTTCTATTCTGTTTAGGTCCAGTAAAGAATAGAGACAACTGTGCATTATTTTTATTATTGAGTCTGCAAAAAAAAATCCTACATAAATAAATTACAATGATTTGGATATGTGTATGTGCATATGTATTTGTTTTTCCTAAAGTTAATGAAGTATTTTAGGAAATATTATCAAAGTGGCCACCAGAAAGTGTTGGTGGCCACACTCCGAGGCCACCAAAAATTTTGTTGTGATAACCTCTGCCCTAAGCGATCACCTTAACATACAGAATGGTATTTGGAGGCAAAACAGTTAGGATCAGATAGTGGACAAGGCACAAAGGAGTGAGGAGACTGCCCACAACTGCAGCACTTGAATATTTCCAAAGCACAAATGCTGCTCAGGGCTAGTCTCCCATGGATACCTATTTGGAGGAAGAAGCATACAGGAGGTGGGACAATGAGGCAGAGTTGGCCAGCTGTAGAGGGAAATGCATTTTGTATCCTACAGTGCCATGCTCCTCGGGAACTTTGCATTGCCGAGTTGACACACAATGCCTGAAACTCCTCTTCCTTACATTTTTATTGAACTGTATCATTTTTAGTGAAAGTATGCTGCACTGTTCCCTTATGTAGTGTATATTCATATTCGTCAATATTTCTCCTCCACCTATTCTGAGATATTTCCTCATGACAGATGTAATGAATTATCCAAACTTAGCCCAGTGATATATGCATTTCAGATACCTTATAGTTTTCTGAATCTCTATTGGTTCTTCACATTATCCTGTGGTCCTCACCTAGAATATGCATAGCTTTCTGCCAAATGGTAGAGTCCAAAGCCTTACATCAAAGCCCACTGGTGTCAAAGGGAACTTCTGCACATTCCACATTCCAATTTGTTATTTTTAAAAGCATCTAAACTGAGTGCTCAAATTCCCTGCTACATGACTGATCTTTCCCCTTTGAAAATCACCATGCACATGGGTTGTGAGGGTGATAAACACATACAAACAGAACACAACAGTGATCAGCTTATGGGAGAAACACATGCTCAATGCAAATTTGGATACAGAACTGTTGACCAGAGTTTTGAAAGCGTTTGTGCTGTGTCTGTGAGTTACAAGCTATGTTTTTCTTTTGCGATGTAATCTGTTTTGAAACATGTACAAACTAGATCTGTGTCAAGAACCACAATTTCTGTTCCACAGGAAATTTCTGACATTCTGAAATTCTGTTTCATTCCAAATTGGTCTTAATAGCTGAAATGAACTCTTCAGTTTTACTTTTATGTTATATTAAAATATGTATTCTATATACATAATATCTAATATAATACAATAAAATATTTTAACAATATAAAAGTTGAAACAAAATTAATCAAAATGATAATGATCAAACAAAATGTTTTGCCTTTTCCCCATAAACAACGTTGAAATTCACATGTTCCTGTGAAACAGTTTGATTTTGATGAAACTGCATTTTTGATGAACAATTTTTCAGTCAAGTTTTTTTGACCAACTCTTGTTCAGACCTTTCAGTAAATTAGACCAAGAATTTAGTATCCTCTGTTTGTCAACCTATTTCCCTCCCAGAAAGACCTCTCCTGGAGTCCTTTCCTGAACTCATAGAAGCCACGATTCTCCGTAATTATTATCAAATCACCTCGTGAGTCCATTGAGGATAATATCAGTTTTGTCTCCAAGCCATTTCTCACTTGTACATGTCTGTGTATTTGCCATCCCTTAGTCGGGATGCTTAAATGATCCAACCTTTTTTCTCCTCACAATCATAAACACTAACTCGTCAGAACAAGATTGCCCTTTACCTCATTAGGATGAGTCAGTTCTGAATATGTGCTTGTTTAGCTCATTGATGCTCATACGGATTTCACATAAAAATAGTGTATGACTCTGGAAATTTCACAAGAACAAATGAAAAGGCTAACTCAAGACATTTTGATTTCTCTTGCTGAACTCAGGACCACTCCAGGAGAAATAATTCCTCTCAGCTCTCTGATTTCCCATCCAGAGGCTTCTGACAAAATCAATAAGTTACATTACCAAAGAGTCAGTCATAGTGGCTGCCTTACCACTCAGTCGGGTCGCTTCAGAACAAGATCTGAATTTAAAACATCCCAGTCTCCACTCTACAGGGCAGAATAAAATGAGACAGAGAGATACTCTAAATAGAGCTGGGTGGAAATTGTCTAAAGGAAAAGTGTTCCATCAGAATATGGTGATTCACCACAAGTGAAATGTTTCACAGTAACATGTCATTGATGAGAATTTGTTTTGAAATAGAAATTGGGGTGAAAAGTGTCTTGATAAAGACAAAACATTTTCAGAATGGAAGGTTTGTTTCAGTGTTTAAAATGTTGTGGTATAAAATAAGATGAAGCAAAAAAGTCAAAATTGTTCCAATTTTGATGACCTTTTTGATTAACCCAAAAAGCATTTCTTTAAAAAAAATCAGATCATAAAGCATTTTGAATTTTTAATATATTTATTTATTTTGTCAGTTCTAGAATGAAAGAGATTTTGAACTAGCTCAGCTTCTCCTGACATGAAAAATCTTGTCCTTATATAACTGTCATAAATATAAAGGGAAGGGTAACCACCTTTCTGTATACAGAACTATAAAATCCCTCCTGGCCAGAGGCAAAACCCTTTCACCTGTAAAGGGTTAAGAAGCTAGGGTAACCTCACTGGCACCAGACCGAAATGATCAATGAGGAGACAAGTTACTTTCAAAGCTGGAGGGGCAGGGGACAAAGGTTCAGTTTGTGTGTGTGATGCTTTTGCCGGGACCAGAGCAGGAATGCAGGTCAGAACTCCTGTAAAGAGATAGTAAGCAATCTAGTTAGATATGTGTTAGATTCTGTTCTGTTTAAATGGCTGATAAAATAAGTTGTGCTGAATGGGATGTATATTCCTGTTTTTGTGTCTTTTTGTAACTTAAGGTTTTGCCTAGAGGGATTCTCTATGTTTTGAATCTGACTACTCTGTAAGGTATTTCCCTTCCTGATTTTACAGAGGCTTTTCTTTTACTTTTTCTTTAATTAAAATTCACTTTTAAGAACCTGATTGCTTTTTCATTGTTCTTAAGATCCAAGGGTTTGGGTCTGTGTTCACCGATGCAAATTGGTGAGGATTTTTATCAAGCCTTCCCCAGGAAAGGGGGTGTAGGGCTTGGGGGGATATTTTGGGGGGAAGATGTCTCCAAGTGGGCTGTTCCCCTGTTCTTTGTTTAACACGCTTGGTGGTGGCAGCATAAGGTCCAAGGACAAAAGGTAAAAGTTTGTACCTTGGGGAAGTTTTAACCTAAGCTGGTAAGAATAACCTTAGGGGGTCTTTCATGCAGGTCCCCACATCTGTACCCTAGAGTTCAGAGTGGGGAAGGAACCTGGACAATAGCTCTACTGTGAAAGCTTAAATTCATTAAGCTTCTACAGTTATAAAACATATAACCGGGAAAGAATTTGACACTGAGAAAAGAAGACACATCATTGTGAAGATCTGTGTCTCTAGTGTGACTCATGTAGTGAGAGATAGTAGGTGAGCACATAGTAGCAGAAAAATGCCCAAAGCAAAATATCATAAAGCAGGCAAAAAGTCCTGCTTAATCTCATAGTTTGCAGCTTCTCAGGTCTCTCAGTGGAAAACACAGAGCAGATGCCATTAAAAGGCCAGTCAGAACTGAGGACATTCCATGCAGTGGCACTTGGAGGAATTAGATTAAAAAATTGATATGCTGCAATCCTCTATCCAGTCAGTAGAAACTAGGCTGCTAGAGACAAAGAACAGGCTGGAGAATGTGACAGTTGATCTGGGAAGCAGGACAGTAAAAAGCAGAAATGATGCAAGTGATATGAAAGCAAAAGTTCAGGAACACAAGAATATCAGCATTTGCAAAAGCCAAACCCTTCTTTCTGAAAATGACACTGCAGTGGGGCGGTGTTCTCAGATAGTGGAGAAGAAATTGATATCCTATATTCCATGCATGACTGGCCTCTTATTGAGTAAAGAACCCAGATCCTTTTGTTAAAAGTCTCAAGTGACACAGAAAACAACTTTCAGATTAGATATGTTTAAATTGTACAAATTGTTAAACAGAGAGATTAAGAACTAAAACCCAAGCTATCTTCAGTTATCAATTATCATATAAAACAAAGTAACTATGCAGTATTACAAGAGTTACATTTTTTTCCTTAGGATAAAGCAAAATGTCCTCATTCAAGTTCCATTTTTGGGATTGACATAGGAATTGCTAGTTGAAAATCTATATCCTGTGTTATGCAGGACATCAGACGACCGTACTGTTCCCATCTGACCTTAAACTCCTTGAAATCAAAATTACTCTCTGGTGCCATCTAACGACACTGAGAGGTTCACATGAGAACCAAGCTCCCAGAGCTTTCACAGTAATTCTAATTTTTCTCCACCATACTGTAGTGGAAGTTTGCTATACAAATTAACACTTACAGGGTTTTTTTTTTACTAATATCCTCCTCCTTAAAACACACTTCTTCCAGAAGGCCTATACAAATCAACCCTTTCCCTTCAGAGAAGTATTAATATTCTTAACTGATAAAAATACTTACAAAAGTCGAGAAAAATTGGGAATCCACAAGATATACCTTAAATGTATCTGTCAGTCACTTCTGTTGGATATCTGTGATATTGTGCAATATCTGTGATTGAAGGAATGGCTCAGAACCCCCGTTAGCATATAAAATATGACTTTGCAGTTGGAAGGCAGTCTGGGTGCAATCTATGGTGCAAGCATGGGCGGTGGGTGTAATAGGCCAGGGAAGACTGAGCCTCCCCAAACAGGATGTGGTGCACTTCCCTTTGGAGGCATGCCGGCTGGCCGCCTTTAGAGTGCTGCTGCTGAAAGGGCACTCGGGCCGTGGCTCTGTCCACACTGCTTCCCTTCCCACCCCTCCTCTGCCTTTTCCCCCGAGGTCCCAACCTCGCACCCCCTCTTCCCATCCCCACTCCTCCCCTCCCCCCAAAGCCCCCTCCTACTGCTCGCACCTCTCCATCCCCGGCGGGCAGAAGGGACCTCAGGGGAAGGCATGAAGAGGCGTGAGCGGCGGGGAGCCACCCTGAGAAGAAGGGGCAGAGAGGGGTAGGTTGAGGGGGGGCTTTGGGAAAGGGGGCGAACAGCAGAGCCCTGTGTGGATATAAATCGGTATCCGCGGAGCTGCAGGGCTCTACCAGGAACCGCAGTGGTGAAAGCAGCAGCATGTCGGGCCGCTGCTTCCAGGAGCCAGCATCCCCCGCTGGCAGCTCCTCCAGCGTGGCTGTACTGCCCCGGCCCCAGCCACTAGGGTGCGCACGAGGCTCACTGGCAGCTCTCCCAGTGGGCGGGGCTGGGGGCAGTACAGCCATGCCAGAGGAGCTGCCAGCGGGGGATGCTGGCTCCTGGAAGCAGCGGCCTGAAATGCTGCTGCTTTTGCCACTGGGGTTCCCGGTAGAGCCCTGCGGCTCAGAAGATACTGACTTATATCCATGGAGATAAATTTTGTATCCGTGCAGGGCTCTAGCGAAGAGGTGCTAGAGGCGGGGGGCCTTGGGGGAGGGGATGGAGCAGGCTTAGGGGCGGGGCCTTGGGAAGGAGGCCAAGCAGGGGCAGGCCTTGGGGCAGAGCAGAGGGTGTGGACCCCCACTTCTAGGGAGCTTCTGTTGCTTCCGCCCAGTGCCACACATGGGTGCACATGACCTGCAACAGAGAGGACAAGAAAGAGAACCCAGTTTAGAGGTATGAGTTTCTTCTCTCTTTTTCCAATTCACATAGTCCTCTTCAAGTAGCCCTTTCCATTTCCCTGCAATTCCCCACCCATATGAGAAAAGCCTGTCACAACCTTGCCAGGGGGTCCAGAATTGTTAGTTGTGTCCTGAGTCCACTTCTCATTTTTAAACTTCATAGGTTCTGGGATTCCTTCACCAAAGTGCTGCAGAATCTATGTCACACTTTTGTGAAGTCCAAGAGGAGTATTTCAGATCTTTGTACTAGGAGTGCTGGGTTCTGGAATGTCCGTTGAGCCTACAATAATCTAGGCAAATGTAATGCCACAAAATGTTTTAGGGATAGTTTGGCTATTTCTCTTGCTGTCTCGTAGCTCATAAAGCTAGAAGGGACCATTGTGATAATCGAATCTGACCTCCTGGTTAACAAACCTCTATAGGCCTTCCCTGTATTAATTTCTGCTTCAAGTCCAATAGCTATGCTGGAACTAGACCATATCGTTTAGAAAAAAAAAACATCCAATCAGAGATGCAGTATAAAAAATATTGGAAGTTAAGTTATGTTCAGCAGCTTGAGTCAAAGATGGTGACTTCAGCAATGAAACGGCTTTGAGATTCTGTTGGGCTAAGAAAGGGATATGTATGAAGTAGCTGCTCTGAGTGCTCCTGCACTGGTTTGCTCCCAGTGGCACACTACCATGTATTTGGAAGTCAGGAAATTAAAAATAAAACTTTTATTAGCATCTCTTTGCATGCTGAAGTGACACATTTGACTGTTGCTCTGCTGGATGCCATCTTCAAGGTTTCAGTCTGCCACAACTCACTTGGCTGGTATATTTAGATGCCACCTTGAAAAATGTTTGATTGACAGAACTATTTAAAAGGATTTCACCTCTAATAGCTAGGCATATGGCAACAAATGAGGTATTTATCAAAATTATAGTTCAGTATTTTAATAAAATGACAAATTTGCTCTTGCTTTCATGGCACTTCTCCTTTTGAGTTGGTCTTTGGTTAAAGTGGAAAAATTACCCTATTACTTAAGCGAAGAAATAAAATGCAGCATGAACAACAGTCATAATTTAAAAGTTTCTATCAACTAACAGAGAACACACAGCAGTATGTGAGGTCTTGTCTTTACTACAGAGTTTTGTCAGAAAAAGTTATGCCGAGGATCAAAAAGCACTATAATTAAATCATGTGCGCATGTTCACATGATGCTCCTTCTGTCGGCAGAGTGCGTCCATGCTTGAGAGCAGTGCACTGTGGGTAGCTATCCCACTGTGCTACTTGCCACCTTCTGCAGCTAGGACTTGTGGAAATGCAGAGTGGATCGCGGTGCATCATGGTTGTGGGCTCAACTTCCCATGATGCAGTTCTTTCCATCCCAGCATTCCATCAGCTTCCAACTGTGTTTAGTGGCATTTTTCAACAGCCCTTGTTTACTGTGCACCTGCCATCTCCGTCTGAAAGGATGGATCCCGCTCTCTACTCTTGAGGTCACTGTTATGAACACAACACGTATGGTCATGCAGTATATCATGAGCTCCCAATCTGAAATTCTATGTGCCATGGAAAGAAACAACACCAGATTACTTTTGGCATTCATGGAGCAGCTGAACATGGACCATCGCTTTTGGGTTCAGGAAACAAGCACTGAGTGGTGGGATAACATTGTTATGCAGGTCTGGGATGATAAGCAGTGGCTGCAGAAATTTCAAATTTCAAACCTTCCTGGAACTGTCTGTGGAGCTTGCCCCAGCACTGCAGCATGAGGACACCAAAATGAGAGCTTCCCTCTTGGTGGAGAAGCTCATGGTGATCGCTGTGTGGAAGCTGGCAATTCTGAACTGCTACTGGTCAATCGTGAATCAGTTTGGAATCTGGAAGTTCACCATTGGGGCAGCATTAACGCAAGTGTGCAGGACGTTAATTGCATCCTGCTGCGAAGGACTGTGATTCTTGGCAATGTGCATGAAATAGTGGTTGGCTTTGCAGTAATGGGATTCTCTAAATACGGAGGGGTGATAGATGGCACGCATATTCCAATTTTGGCTCTGGACCATCTTGTGATGGAATACACCAATAGAAAGGGGTACTTCTTTATGATATTGCAGGCACTTGTGGATCACTGTGGGTGTTTCACTGGCATCAATGTGGGGTAGTCTATGAAGGTGCATGACGCACGCATCTTCAAGAACACTAGCCTGTATAGAAAGCTGCAAGCAGGCACTTTCTTTCCAGACCAAAAGATCCAGTGTGGGATGTTGAAATGCCCATAGTGATCTTGGGAGACCCAGTATACCCCTTACTCCCATGGCTCATGAAGCCTTACACAGGAAACCGGGACAGCAGCAAGAATCACTTCAACAATAGGCTGGGCAGGTGCAGAATGACCATGGAATATGCCTTTGGTAGATTAAAAGCATGTTGGCACTGTCTTTATGGCAGGTATGGTGACCAGATGTCCCGATTTTATAACAACAGTCCCAATATTCAAGGCTTTGTCTTATATAGGTGCCTATTATCCCCCACCTCCCATTCTGATTTTTCACACTTGCTATCTGGTAACCCTAATGGCAGGTTAGATCAAAATGAGGAAAGCATTCCCATGGTCATAGCAGCCTGCTGTACACTCCATAATATTGGTGAGGCTAAGGGTGAAGAGTTCCTCCCGGGATGGAGCAGGGAGGTGAATCGCAGTTTTGAGGCAGCATTTTCACAATGAACACTAGTAATGTGTCTTTCTATAAAGCACTATGCCATGCTTTGTTAACTTGCCACCTTGCATGAAAATTTTGATGATTCCTGTAGTCAGCAAATGATCAAATTGCCACTGTATATTAACTCCAGCAGCAACAACTGTGTGCAGGAGACAAATAAAGATTGGTTATCTTTCAGAAAGTTTGTTTTTATTAAATAACAATTAACAACACACACATAAGGGTTGGTGGGAAGGGAAATAACAGTGAAGGGCAGCGTAGGCTCTCATAGCTGTGTGTAAGTCCAGCTATCATTTTGGAAGCTGTCCGAAGGGGTGGATTGAACAGGGTACTGAGATGTACCGGGAAGTTGCAAGGAGTGTGTGAGAGGAGTTTGGGGAGGGCTTAGAAAGCAGTTCTGTATCGGCTGTGGGGCAGGAGGAGGGGGGCAAGCATGTTCTGCCTGGAGTGTGATTAGGGACTTCAACATCTCTGCTCCTCCGTCACTTTTATCATCCGCTCCTGGTCCTTTAAAATGCAGTCCTCACTGTCTTTTCTGTCCTGCCTTTCTATTTTAAAATTTCTCCTGGAGGATCTCTCTCCACTCCCTGCATTCTTTTTTTGGCTTCTGAGGTTTGGAACACATCTTGGAACATGTCTTCTTTGCTTCACTTTGGTCACTTCCTTATCTGGCAGAGGCACTTTGCCGATGTATAGGGGGTTCCCCTGAAGGCCACATCTGCAGAAGCACAAGAAACAATACACAGAATATTGTTAGTTCACACATAGCATTGAATCATAGTAAAATACACTTCTTGTAACATACCAATCACTTTCTCACTGTCTCTTAGCAAGCACACATCTCTGTGACCACCCTAAACATGGTGAGTTCGGCCCCGGTGGGAGTTGGGCATTCAAGATGGGGCAAAGGGTCTAGTTGATTTTTAAGTGGATCATTGCAGGGGATTCTGGACAATATTGTAAATTCTGCCACCATTTTCCATAGGTGAAGGTCACTAAAGCCTATACCTCATTCTTGAGGGCAAGCGTGCAGCTTCAGACCCTGACCCTGTGTTGCTCACCTGTGTGCCACACAAGTGATTGCTGAGTTGTGAAGGAAAGTTTCCTACATTGGGGGAAGAAACAAAGCAGCTCTGCCAAGGAACCTCCAGCAGAGGATTGCTGAGTACCCCCAGGAAAGTTTCCTAGAGATCTCTCTGGAGGATTCCCGTGAAATCTTGGTGTGCATTAACACACTGTTCCACCATACAGCATAGCTGCAGAGAGGAATTTGGAGAACACTCAAACACAGTTAGTCTTGCACATTTCTATGCCTTCACCCACTTCTACAATATACAGATCAAAGGACAGCTGTATCACACATAACCAAGCAGCATCAACTCAAAAAGATCACTTACCAGGGCTCTCCTCTTCTGCATCATGTGCGTTAGAGACAGACTGCTGGGACTGGCTAGACCCCTCCAGAGTGGAAAGAGGTCCTGACTTACCACGCCACCAGATGGCCCTGTTGTGTGCTCCACATCGTCCTTCAACTCAAACTCCTTGTCCACAACTTTGTCCTTGGCGTTAGCTCCATTGTCCGCTGCCTCCAGCCTCTCCAAAGTATCCATGGGGTTCGTGGCAGTGGAGGTGGGGTCGCTGTCAAGGATGGCATCCAACTCCTTAAAGAAGTGGCAGGTCTTTGGCACAGAACCAGAGCAACGGTTTGCCGTCCTTGCCTTCTGGTATGCCTGCCTCAGCGCCTTTATCTTCACACAACACTGCATTGTGTCCTGTTCATAGCCCTTTTCCAAAAAAGCCACATGAAATCTGCCTGCAGATATTGAAGTTCCTATGGCTGGAGCGAAGCTGGGACTGCACAGCGTCCTCTCCCCACAGAGCCAACAACTCAGCTGTGGTCCTAGCAAGAGAGCGTTTGCCGGATGGAGCTGTAATGGACAGCTGGGTGTGGTTACTTAGCAGTTTAGCTGTACTGCCGTTGTTTTCAGTTTTCTATAGGTTTTCAAAACATTTTGAAGTGTCTTCCTTTAAGCTATGCCTTATGCCTTTGTGAAAAGAGTCCTGAGAAAAGTAGTGCTAATGAAAATCAGAGGATGTTAGGGACAACTCCGTAGAGCTGTGCAGACCGTGGCCCATTGAAGTCAGAGTTCTGTGCAGGTTCCACCCCAGAGTTGGCTGAGTGAGAGTGATCCTTGAGTTTCTATAGATATATACATCTGTAAAGCATTAGCTGATCCTCTTGGTGAAAAGAACTATATAGTAAGGTGCTTCCTCTCTGTGACCCATGCGATACCTCATATTCAAATGTGCTCCCAATATTTTGCTTAACTAGTTTTGTGGAATTTGACAGTGCAAATATCTCTAATGGGATTGCTCTGAAAATCTATTTTAGGTCAAATAGCCCACCTAGACAGAGGTAAATAATTATCTCTTTAGACAAGCACATCACACAATCCATCAAAATCATTATTTAATTTTCATAGATCACTTCAGCATGTTGAGGTAGTTAGCCTGGCAAATGAAGAAAATAAAGTATATGTGATCTTGATTTTTCTAATGGCATTCTATTCCAGGTGACTGAATTCAAGTTCAGTGACTATATAAATCTGAAAACTTCTTATTCAACAGATCTGATTATTATAGGTATTCAGAGTTTTATCCGCTTACTCTACTAGCAAAACTAAACCTTCACTACTACAGTACTTACTTCAGTTAGTGCTACAGAGCTGGCATAGTTAAGATACAGAGTCCTACTCCTTCTTCCATCTTGTACAACATCAATAGAACTGTACAGTAAGTTCCAGTTGCTTTCAGGTGGATTAACTTTTTGAAGGGAATAGAGATGCATCAATTCAACTGGGGAACAGTGGATTCCTGTGATGTAATTAAGAGTCTAAGTTGACCTGCAACTCCTTTATTACAAATGATATACAAAAAGGAAAGAATTAGAATCCAGCTTGAGATTGTAGGGCCAACACGTAGGAGAAATTGAGCATATTTTATATGGAAATAATTGAGAGATAACTATGTTTTATAGACTCACTCTTAGGAGTAGAACAGTACTTTCAGGGCAAGGACTATTTACATGGGCATTTCCACACACACAATGGAAGCTGGATAGGCACAAAGGCCACTGCTAAGAAATAGCATGAGTACAGCTGCAGGAAATTTTTGGTTGAAATGTTATTTTCACTGAAATGCAGATTTGGGTCAACTAAAACATTTGGCAAATTTGGGTTGAGTTTGCTGAAGTATTTAAATTTGGGGGGGGAATCAGAAAATATTTGAAATGTTTCATTTTCACGTGATCATAATAAAATGTTTCAGTTTTTCAATTCAAAATGACTTTTCACTTCAAAATTTTCTTCGTTTTTTTTTAAACATCTAAAAACCTCAAAGAAAATTATCATATTTTACTTTTCAGTTTGCTGAAAATTGGTGGTTTTGGGTCAACCCCATATGATTTTTTTGCTATTTATTTTGCATAGCCCAATTAATTTAAAAAGTCTGTTATTCGCATAGCTCTAGGCATAAGAAAACCTATGGCGGTTGCCATTTAAAAATTCAGCATTTGCTACAGTTCTCCTCAGGTATCCTTAGAATAACAAATCATTGTAATTGAGGGTATGTGCTAATTGCAATGTAAGCCCAGGTTTAGTGGGACTTGACCTGTGTAGGGAACTGTTTAGTGGGCTTGAGCGTCTACATTGTATTTTAACTTTACATTGTATTTTAACTTTGTTAACATTTTTCTAACCTGTGCTCAAACCTAGGACTCTGGCATCCACATTGCAGTGCACATACCTGAGTCAAAGTAACCATATCCCAGGGTCCCTAGCATGCGTCCACCCCAACATATGGTCACTCTAGCCCTAGGATCATGGTGCACTGTGAGAAAACTTTTCTGCATGCTCTGCACATTACCAGGAAGCAGCTTGCTTCGCAAAAGGCTTGATTATTTCACTCTCCATTCCAAACTCAGGAGGCCTTGGATTATGAAATGAAAGCTGGCATGAGTATGTTAGTTATGCTTTGCCCCACTCTGTGTACTTGCTTTTTAGCTAGTAATTGCTGGAGATGACCTGTGAAATCCTGTTACTTTCCCCTTTTTTCTTTGAATACCAGCCAATATTATGTTAGTCATGAAAATGACACAAACTGTAATTCCAGATGATGCTATTTCATAAAGTTGTCAGTGGTTATTAATTTATAGTTCACAAGTAAGGCAAGGGGAAAGGCCAGATAAGCTTCATTTCCTTTGGCATATTGTGTTTGGATTTTTTTTTTCCCCACTGGCATAGAAATGCTGCTAATCACCAATTAAAACTGCTCATGCATTTTCACTCATTTGTAATCATTTTTTAAAATTAGATACTATATTAGTAAGATACAATCAAATGTGATGGCAATCCCCCTTGAGCATTAGTGGACTCAAAATAACATCCCTTTGAGCTTAGGGTATCAGGAGTTCTATTCTGCATATTAAAAGGGAACAGGGGAATTTCTAAAGGGAATCTTTTCTGGAATGAGATTCTAAAAGGATTAAAAATTGCATCTTGTACCTAAAGTGAACCTCACTTCCACACCATTTGTTGTTTCAGCCTTGCCATCCAACAGCTATGATAGTAAATACTGTGCCTTAGGGTGGCATCTAATTAAACCAAGCAATGCAGCAAACAATGTTCATTTAGAAGTTGTATCACTTGCAACAGACCTTGTTAATTCAAGTTAAATTACTTCTAATTTATGGATTTAATTTTTAATTCTCTCACTTCACATTCCAAGTGTGTGGCTGTGTCCTATGAGGTTTATACAAGTTTATTTCACGAACATGGGCAGTTCAAAGCTCACCAAGCTTGAAATTTAGTTAGTTACTTGTAATTGAATTTTCTCTGGTCTGGGAGCCACAGAAATGGTCCTGGTAATTACACCTGGCCCACAAGAATAGAAGAAGAATAAGATAACACATGTAGACAGCTACTTTTATACTGCAGATGGAACTGACTTTTCAACAGGAGGCTGAATTCTGTCTGTAGCCATCTGATGCATGATCAGACATTTCCCCACCCCCTTTAGTGAATTCAGAATCATCATCATGAAACAAACTAATTGGAATGTAATATAATATAATATAAAAAGGTCTTTGAAATGGGAGGAGTCTAAAATGGAACAGAACGAAGACGACCCTGTTATGTTATCATAAGTCATGCTTCATGAAAAACAAGTACTTGCAATGAGTTTTCATAGGGCCCTAGCTTTTGTTGATGATCCGTCCCTACCCATGTTCACCCCCACCCCAATGGCTCCACTTGCCAACTCCTGACTACTTGGAACCTCTTTGCTTTCACCCTCACAGACAAGCTCTGATCACCCCTTCCTGGCTGTGATACTCTGTGTCCTCTGGTGAGCCTTTACGTGGGGTTTCCATGCAAGCAACATGGGAGGGGAAGTGAGCCTTGCTGAGCTTCTCTGTTGTGATAAGGTTACAGCCCTAGGTAAAGACCAGGTACAATGTTCCTGACAGCCAAGGGGCGCCATGCTTTCTGTACCATTTTGATCTTACTAAATATGTATAAAAAGTTCACCATATTATCAGGAATAATAATAATAAATTAAAACTTACTCTTATATAGCAGTTTTTATCAGTGGATCTCCAGGTGCTTCATGAAGAAAGTCAGCATCATTATCCCCATTTTACAGATGGGAAAACTGAGTAATAGAGAGGTGATGTGACTTGCCTAAATCACCCAGCAGGCCAGTGGCAGAGTCAGGAATAGAACCCAAGTCTGCTGAATCCCAGTTCCGAGCTCTATAAAAACCAATCAGCTAAAGCAAGCAAATTCAACCCAAACAGTTTGTGACGTTTCAAAACATTCAGCAAACTTGAAGAGGAAAAAATGGTCACTCAGCTAGCATTCGGCTATACTGGATAATCTCTGGATATTAGGCTGCTTTTTCCACCCTCAAACTGCAAAAATATGAGGTTCTTTAGCCCCTCCCCCTCCCTAATTTTAACCCTTTGGAAAGGTTGCTGATTTGCAATTTTTAAATGTTCTCTATATGGCATGCATTTTCAGTCATGCATTTATCAAAGGAACAAGACCTAAAATTATGAAAAAGGCCACTGCCATCACAATTAAAATGATACATTTTGAGCTATATGTTCAAAGTATTGCATAAACTCAGATTTGATGATTCCTAGCACTGTCCACAGGGAGGTGATATTCTGATCTGCAGCTATTTTATGGGGCAGAGTGGGCAGCACAGATGAAGGACAGACTGCAAGCCCTCCTGTCCCCCCCAGATATTGTCACACTTTCAGCTTGCCAAGTTGTCAAGTACACAGTCAGTAACCCACAAGTGCATACAAGGTATGGTCACTCGTCACTTCCAGACACTTTGTGGCTTCTGCACATATCCCACAGTCTGCACTATCAAAGCCCAGAGCAGAGCAAGCCTTAGTTAAATGTCTCTGCAGCTTGAATGTTTTGGGACATGGCTAAAGGGGGAAGCCACAGGCTGCCCGGAGAGTTTAAAAAGGGACTTGGCAAAAAAGTACTGTATTCCACCAATAGATTCCAAAGACTGAGTATGAGATCCAGAGAACTTGATTCACTCAATCATTTTATATAAATATTAATCAGCTCAGATAAAGTGAGAAGAGCCAGATCCTTTTATTTATATAAACACACAAACACACAGAGGAAAGGTTCTGGCCTCTTCTCTCTTTACATGAACTATCCAGTCTTGTAGAGGTATTATACTTTGGGGTATTTCTGACTTAAGTGTTTAGTTATTGACTATTGGTAATCAAGTATATTTCCTCTGTAAAGATTTTAAAAGGGAAAAAGTTAATATGGCAGTTAAGTAGAGAGCAGCCCAGCCAATAAAGTTCAGATCCAGATCCCAACCCAAAGTTTCCTAAAATTCAGAGTGTTTTGGTTTGGGGCTTGGACTGATCTCTAGCAGTAAATTTGCCTAAAAAAATCTGGTGGGGTGTCCTCATTGGGAGACTAACTGCAGAGTGTTGAGGTATAAAAATAGATGGCGAGGTTTCTTTCAAAGTCTATTTTATATAGTAGACTAATATGGCACCTTATATTTAAAGTGATGTTTTGCTTTTTTCACCGATTTAAACACCAAATGTACAATAGTCCACCTGCACTTCACTTAGATTGTAAGGTCTTTGGGACAGGGTCTGTCTTTTTGAACTGCTTATAGCCCTGTGGGGTCCGTCCTGGTCTGCTGATGGGGCTCACAGGTGCTAACTTAAATAATAACCATTTTTTAGGTAATACTTCCACTTAGAGTCCTTGGGACTAATTCTGAATGCCCTTACATCAGTGTAAATTGGGAGTAACACCATTGACTTCCATGGAGTTCTTTCTGATTTTCACTGATGTTGGTGAAAGGAGACTCAGGCCCCAAAATTCCAGGTATGCTAAAATTCTTGGAAAACTCATTAATACACACAAATTAATGTCTCTGTCTGAAGTAGTAATCACATACTTTTCTCTCATATCTTCACAGAGGCATAAGAAAGATTTAATACACCAAACAATGAGGAATAATAATTTAATCCTTTGGTACTGGCTAGTCAGTACAAGTCCCAGGCAAAGATCTCATCCAAATAGCTAGGACAAAGGGTCTGGAATTAATATCACTTTGCAAACATAGTGGAGACTTGGCGCCATCTTTGTATCTTTTTCCACAATCAAGAAAAATTGGGCATCTCTAGACAAGATGAGAACTAGTTCCTTCAATAGCACATGTTCTCCAGCATGTAGTGGTTCAAGACTGAAAAACACACAGTTGTTAGTTCTTTTAATACTTTCCTATAACTCAGGAAAAGCTTGTCTTTACGAGTGTTTTTAACATATCTGAAGACATCAGGTTTGGAAATGAAGATATTACGGCCCTTTATAATTATATCATGGTCAGGCACACAGTGCAGATCTCTGGAGCTCAGCATATGTCAAGTGTCCAGCCCCTTCTGCCACAGCTTTCCAACTGATGACCTCAAGACCAAGTTCCCTTCCTACAGATCCAAACTACTGAAACTCATCAAAAGTAATGTGCCACTGACCACTTCCATGCAGCCCCCACTCCACTGAAAATCCAAATCCAGCAGCCCAATCCCCAAATGGAAACCATGTGTTCCCTTTACATAGACTGTACCCTCTCAGATTTCCCATTCCTTCCTGTATGTGGCCAGCCACCTCCTTCCTTTCAGCTTGGAAGCCTTCCAGAACACAGCACAGTAGCAGTGGGAGTCAATGGGGCATCCGATGCAGACCTGAACTACGGCAGGCAATGTCTGACTGCAGCAGCCATAAATCAAATATGAACACGTAAAAGGAAAAGAAACCCTTGCAGGAACAAACTTCAGACTAGAGAGAACTGTGGGAGAGATGCTATGTCGAAAAATCCCCCAAACAAAAACAAGTGGATAACCAACCCTCATCTAAGAGATCAGCTCTGTATCTTTAATGGTTTTTACTTTTGCAGGCAGTTTAAATGTAAAATAATTAATTAGCTCCCTAAAAGCTCTTTGGGCATTGATATTATTATTATTTTATTTGTTCTGCAGTAGCATCTAGAGGCCCTGCTCATTGATCAGCCTTCTATTCTGCTAGGCACTCTACACGCACATAGCAATCAAAGCTTTCCTCCCCAAGGAACTTATATTGTAAGTATAAGATGAGAGGCACGATGGATACAACAAACAGATGGAGGAAGCACGGGTAACAGTGGAGTGTTCATGGTGAATGTAATAAACCATGGTCGCAGGACACCAACTGACTCGCCATTGTTAAGTGTTTTGTCCTATTAGAGGTGAATTTTAAGGAGAGATTTAACGGGGAATAATGAAGTGGCCCTGTGGAATTTTATGGAAGGCCTTTCCTATGCATAAAGAATACCATAGGAGAAACCATGAAGGTGTCTGTGGTAAAATTTGACTACTGGACAATCAAGTTTGGAAGCATACGCAAAGTAGAGATGTGGTGGGGAGGCGATGACTCACTAACATAGGAGAGAGAGTCTGCAAGGTGGGGCTAAACCTTAAAAGTGAAGAAAGAGATTCTGATGAGGTGGAAAATGGGGAGCTGCTGGAAGGAAGAAAGGAAGGAGGAGGTGCCTGGTAGAAGCAGTAAACCTGGATGTTGAATTTTGCCACAGCATTTTGAATGGATTTATGTACGGCAAGGCTGACTTTTGTCACGGCCAGGAAGGACGAGATTGCAGGAGTTGAGCCATGAGCTAATGAGGCCCTGGATGATCTGTGGAAAGGATGGAAAGGCTAGGTCAGGAAAAAATTGTGGGGCATGGGCTACAATTCCAAAATATTTTCTTATGCTACTTTCCTATATCCAACAAAACTGCAGGAAAATGTCATATAAGGTGCCCACCTGCATTGACAGAGACATGACTGGATGACCTATCAGGTCGCTTCCGTCTCTCATTTCTAACCTTTTACTCAGAAGAGTAATCCCACTGGAGTCTCGTTACTTAGGGCAGGTCTACTCTACCGCCTAAGTTGATCTAATTTATGTCGCTCAGGGGTGTGAAAAGCCTTCCTGCCCCTGAACCATGCAAGTTTCGTGCTGTCCACACCAGCGCTCCCCCACTGACATAGCTTTCACTTCTTACCAAGATGAAGTGATTATGCCGACAGCTGTATCAGTGCAGTTCACCGATGTAGCACTGTCATGTAGATTTGCCCTTAGTTGCTCCTAACATGTCACAAATTCCAAATTAAATATTCCAACTTTTCAAATTCAGAAAAGCCCTGAGATAAGCCCACCTTCAGCAAAAATTACACCCTGTATCCCACAGCTGCAGGAGAGTTAGGTAGTCCAGGTTGATTCCGTAAAATTCAGTTCTGACAATGTTTTGCTTTCAGATTTGAGTTTATCCCCAGAGCTAAGGATGAGAGAAGCCGGGGTGAGAACCAAGCCCTTAAAGAGCTAACCCAAAGCAAATATTTGTACAAACCCCTTATAAAGTGACTCTGAGTTTCACAGAGTAATTACTCTTTCAGCTGCAGCTAAGTTTCTTCTTCATTGGTTACACAGGCCATTAGTTGAATGAAGGTGGCAAAGGAGCAGTTACCAATTTTTAAAATACTGTAAAGGAAAGCAAGCTTAGGTGGAGACATGTATCTGTTAAGGAGGAAGGGGTCATTGATCAGGGCGCAGACTGAGAAAATTATCTTCTTGAATTTATTGACACTGACCGTTTGTGAGCACAATAAGAAGCACTAATTTAGACACTTAACTGAGCAGCACAAATCCCTTATTTTCAGGTGCTTTTAGGGGCATCAGCGGCACCTCTGGAAATAATCCTATTTCTTTATCTATGCAGTTTGGCATGTCGTCATGCATGAAAAGTAAGCCCTTAAAGATCACTTCAGACTGTTTTGATTTGATTTAGTTCTTTTTGCAGCTTGCACAGTAGGTTTACAAATATACTGTTTATCCCCCCATTAGAGCATCTTCAGGGTCTTTCATTACTCTTTCTTCATCAGATTACTATTATTTTTTGTAGTAGCACCAAAACGCGCAAATCAGGATTGGGCCGAACAGTGCCAGGCACTGTACTGACATAGTGACCCCTGCCCATGGGGGCTTATACCTTGAAACAAGACACAACAAGTGCACAGAGGCTTCGTCATGTTCCTTCCCTACCTATCAAACTACACTGTGTGGCTAAATCCTCATGCACCCTTTTGTGAACAAATCCCTTGTATTGCAGATTCCAACTAACAGCTAAAAGTCCAAGTACATATATATAAAAATATTCTTACAATGACTTTTGTTTGTCTCCCCCCCCCCCCCCGCCACTTGTTTTCTTCTTCCTATCTAATACTCCTCTATACAACATTTGTTATTGGGTAAGTTAAAAAATCCAGGTATAATGAATCTGGGAAATGAGCTGTGCAACTTTTTCATAAATAAGAAAAGCTCCGAAACGGTAACCAATAACACCATCAGCTGAAGAGCTAAGTAGGCAGAACGGCTTCAAAAAGCCCATGGGATTGCACAGGACAGATGAATGAGTTCCATCAGAGAGATGAAGAAGTTTCAAAAGTAAGGAAGATTCTTCTTGATTTTTAAATTAGAAACAATTAGTTCGCGAATATGCCTTCCATTATTCCATTTAACAACATGCCCAGTTACAGTAGGATGCAGAGTACATTATACAGTAAGGTTCTTAGTATTTTAGCCATCCTGCTTTTTTTTTTTTTTTTTTGGGTAGGATATGCCAACAAGAATGTGGCTCCGATTCTTTCATAGGCTGTAGGTATTACATATTAATCCACTGACTGCAGCTCTTTTGGGTTAGCTGTGCTGGGCTGCTGCTTATGCTGTTAGCACTAGAGCTGTGAGAATAACTGCTTTTTTTGGTTCCCTGGCAGTTCTGAAAAGTTGGGGGAAAAAATGTTTTGGGTGAATCTGAAACTAATTTTTTTTGAATTTTCAGTGAACTGAAAAGTTGAAGAAAAATTCATTTAAAGTCAAATAAAATGTTTTAGTCTCCCCAAACCAAAATTTTTTGATGTTTTGTTTTTAAAATTGAAGAAAATTTTGAAACAAAAGTAATTTGAATCGAAAAATTGAAATGTTCCATTTCAAAAATGTCCAAAAACAAGTTTGGGCAGCAATAATTTCACCCAGTGCTAGTTAGCATCCCGGCTAAACAACTGAAATTTAAAAGCATAACTATTAGATTCAACAGCAGGGCAGGTCTGTTTTGTATGTTCCTGAGACATGTGACAGCAATAAAGAGGTTAAAACGTTTACATTTTTCAATGGTGTATGCATAGTAGTTGATCCAAAAACTATTTCTAACTCCGTTGTTTACATTGTTGCTTGTATTTCTTATTTTTACTTCAGTAGAGAGTAGCAGTTTTGAGGTGATGTCTCTATGCACTTTCCTGAGATGACTTCCAGGGTCATCTTTCCACTTTTATATTTATTTATGGTATTTGTTAAATTTTTATTTAGAGATTTTTTTTTAAATCATACCCTATACAATGGCTCCGGGACCATGCACATGAATTATTAAAACAATACAAACATGAGTTGTGATGTTAACTAAATCTAAAAAGACTCAACTCCACAATCATCAGTAAGCAAAGTATCTCAAAACTAGAGCTGGGCAAATAACAGATTTTTCAGTTTTCTAGCCTTTCCAAAATAATTTTAAAAAATTGTTTTGAGACAAACCACAAACTAAATCCTTCAAATTTTTTGGCAAATCAAAAAGTTGGAAGAAAAAAGGTTTAGGTCGAACAAATCATTTTGTTCAACCCAAAACAAAATGTTTCATTTAAATTTTGAGCATTTTAAAATGTTTTTATAACATTTTATACATAAAATTTAGGGAAATTTAAAAAAAAATTCATTTCAAGTAAAACAAAAATGAAATGTTTCATCTAGAAAATGTCAAAACAAAATATTTTGACTTTCTTCAGGTCTTTGTTTTTTAGATTTTTTTGGTGGTTATTTTTTTTTTCACCCAAAACCATTTGGCAAAATTGATAAGATATATTTCAGTGTTGCTAAATCTGTTTCTTTGTTGTTGTTTTTTTCAGGGGAAAAAAAAGTTTCAGTTAAGAAATTTCTCCCAGCTCTATCAGGCAAAATTCTGAGAACTGCATAGAACTTGATTTCCTCTTCCATATGTCTTTTAGACTGGTGAAATTTCATTGACTTTCATGGAATTAAATTTAAATTACCTCCTGATTTAAATAAACAAAACTAAGAGGAAAAGAGGCGCATAGGTTGTTATTTGATCCTTGGGACTGGCTATTTGGTATCTGATGCAGCTTCATTATGTGTGGTATGGAGTAGGGCATGCTAAAATGACTGTAAGGAGCTCTAGCTTGCACCTGCCTATGACCTCAAGGCCATTTCAATGGTGTTTCATTGATGTGAAACCAGAGTAACACAAACTTCAAGTACATAAAAGGTTGTTACAAGGAGAAGGGAGAAAAATTGTTCTCCTTAACCTCTGAGGATAGGACAGTGGTTTGAGCATTGGCCTGCTAAACCCAGGGTTGTAAGTTCAATCCTTGAGGGGGCCATTTAAGGATCTGGGGCAAAAAAAAATTGGGGATTGGTCCTGCTTTGAGCAGCGGGTTGGACTAGATGACCTCCTGAGGTCCCTTCCCTACCCTGATATTCTATAGTCAGTTTCCAGTTACTCTTGCTTTGCAGACCAAGAGGACCCAGCTTTCGTAGGCTTAGAGGGCACTGGCTTTCTGCTTGTCTTTATATTCCCCAAAGGTCATGGTCTCTGTCTCAAAAGTCAGGATGGCTTCCTGGGGTGCAGATTCTGTCCCCAGTACTGATTGTTAAGAGGTCTTCGCCCCTGCTTGTTAGCTTGATGGCTTTGTCTCCCTTATATGTGAATATACTTGCATTGTCCTCTGCCTGTGTTCGAGCAGATCAGATAAATACACATTCCTTTGTCTTGGACAGACTCGGCATGTGCACTGCTTGCAAACACATTTAAAGAACATATTTCCAGCACACCTTTATAACATTGTGTATATACCCAATACATACACCGCACAATGATTTTTGGAACCAGCATGTTACCAGTTTGTATGTGATACAGTGCAAGGTATCTAAAAGGTGTCATGTATGACAATGGTGTGTTGGGACAATGAATGTGTCAGGCCTGATGTGAGTTACAGAATGGTGTACCCTCTGCCACAAGGTATTGAGGGGCTCCCAAGGTCACAATCCTGCCATTTGTATGTTTAGTAGGCCCCTGGAGAGGGCACTGGAATGGGAAACTGGTTTGGTGTCTGAGGCCTATTTCATGGCTAACTGTTGTTGTCTTGTCTCATGGTAATCATATCAGGCCAAGAAGTTTGAGAATGAATTCAGCGACTCGTACAGGGTCCTTTGTAAGGGCTTGATCCAAGGTGTCCAATCTGAAAAGCTTCCGTTTCCTTACACTATTACAATCCAAAATGTAATCAGATGTTAAAGCCTGCTCCTGACACGTCTTGCAGAATGAATTGATTAGTTCTATCTCTATTGATTTTCATTCCTGCAGTATGCCCTGTGTGCAACCTCATGATAGTGATGTTATTTTCTGAGGTGCTTTGATATCAATCGGATGATCTTTCATCTTTTGACCATTTATTTCAGGCAATATTTTCCTTGATAGGGTGTTGCTATCTTCAACCATTGTCTCTCCAACCTGAGTTTCCAATCTTCCAATTTTGGCTAGGTCATCAGCTTCCTCACTCCTGTATATGCCAGCGTGTTATGGAATCCATTGAATAGTTAATTTTATTGCCTCACTTTCTGATCCTTTGAGCCTCATTATAAATTGTATTGTTGATAGTACTATAGTGGAATCTATTATGAAATTTAGATTTTTTTTTGTTACATAACTGCACTCAAAAACAAGATAATGTAAAACTTCAGCATCTACAAGTTGAAGCATGAAGGTTTATATGAATGTTTCCACATATCTGGCATGTAAATACCTTGCAACACTGGCTATAACAGTGCCATGCGAATGCCTGTTCTTACTTCCAGGTGACTTTGTAAACAAGAAATGGGCAGCATTATCTCCCATAAATGTGAACAAACTTGTTTGTCTTAGCAATCGGCTGAACAAGAAGTAGGGCTCAGTGGACTTGTATGAGGTGAATTGAAAAATACCATTTCTTTTGTTTATTTTTTTACAGTGCAAATACTTGTCAAAAAATAATATAAAGTGAGCGCTGCAAACTTTGTATTCTGTGTTGTAACCAAAATCAGTATATCTGAAAATGTAGAAAAACATCCAAAATATTTATAATAAATGTAACTTGGTATTCTATTATTGTGCGATTAAAACGACAATTAATTACAACTTTTTTTTAAATCTAGTTTGGGGTTTTTTGCGTTAATCATATGCATTAACTTCAATTGAGAGCCCTAATTAAAATCTCCCCAGATAGTTGTTTGGCAGCAATTTCCCAATGCTGTTGCAATATTCTCTTTAGCTGTCAACAGATTGTCAATTGGGCTGTCATCAGGATGATAGACATTGACAACTCTTAACTCCTGATCCCTAAACCTGATAATGATACAGTCTGCGTCCCCTTTGGCAAGACTGAATTTGATCTCTGTTACAGAACTGGAAATAGAATGCATATCTGACTCTGAGTCCTGTGCTTTAACTGTAAGACCATCCCTCTTCTCTTCCTTTGTGTGAATATTCAAACCTTGCATTTATCCAATAGACACAGCACTTCCCTAAAATTCTTCCTGTTAGATGCAAGCTAAACACCTCTTTTTAGTATCTTTATTTTCCCCAGTCACATTCAGAGTCTCTTGATAAGGTCATGGCAATGTTGCGATCATAATCTCATTCCAGCTTTTCTTTACTCAACAAAGTTTTCCATGTTCTTGATTAAAAACTGATCACTCACTGTCAATAATAATAGCCTCTTATAGCTAAGCTCATTTGTGACATTAAATAGCAAGTCTTGTTATAGTCATGCTGATTTATGAGAGGTGGGTGTTCATGACTTTTATTTTCTGGCACAGAGCATGAAATTTATTAAAAATGCAAGGCAGCAGGATGAAGACTGGCACAGTCTTGACAGTGTAGACTGGTTAGATATACTTTGGTGTTTTACTTCTAGTTTATATCACTCTGATTCAAGTGGTTTACAGAGAATTTATGCTTGGTTCACTTCATCACTCTCAGAAAATAGTGTTAATTTTCACACCAGAACAATAATGAACAGCCACAATGCTTATGGATGTGTGTGGTATTTTGATTAATGTATTTGGTCATTTGTGTGGCTATTATTACATATATTAATTCATAATTGTTATAACTGCCTAATGCTCTCTGTGTTGGGTTTGGGTTGCCCTGCCAGCCACTGAGGGAGTGGCACTATGTGGCAGTGAATGGAAAGACTTCCCAGCATTGCTGAAGGAAGACCTTTGGTATCCCAGAAGGGGAAAATGTGTATAGTGACCAGGCCAGAAGGCTGAGTCCCCAAGAGGCCGCAGCAGCTCATGGACTGAAAGAGGGACTGCAGAACAAGATGAAGAGATGGTGTGCAACTGTGGGAAGGGGTGTTGACCTCTTGAACAGTGACCAGGATTAGTGCCATCTGCAGTGAGTAGAGCACCCTGTGAAACACACCTTAGAAGATCTGACAACTTCAGGATCTTTCTCCCCTTCTATATGTGTATTAAACTCAGATTAACACTAATGACAATTACATGCTCATCAAGGGAAGACTAGACTCTTAAGTGATGTTTACATCTGAACAGTCAAATGTTAAACATTCAATATTAGACATGAATATTTAATACTTATGCTTTTTTTTCTTTAACCACATCATTAAATTTTTACCACTTGGGACTGTGAAACCTTTCAGTTACTAATGATCAAATTTAAATATTGATCCTCTTTGAGAGGCTAAGGGTAATGCTCACTTAGGACAAAAAATTCTGCCCTGTGTGCCTTGATGTGTGGTGATCAGGAGGAGAAGGCACAGGGAGAACAAAGTAAAATATTCTGCTCAGGTTCAGAGTTTTGATTTGGGCTCATCTCTAGCTCAAAAGGAAGAGTACCAGCTACTAACCAATGCCATTTCCTGCAGCAGCCATGTATGCTCCTAGGTCATTCATCCAAAGACTGAGCCTGGAGTCTAAGATCTGATGCAGTGGCAGTCTGAGCTTGTATGCAAAATGCTGGGCAAACTTTAACTGAACAGAACAAAAAGGGGAAAGAACAGTTCTAATCAATTCATTTATATATGGGGCAATAAGCATTTAATTACTTGGGTATAATTTATAAAGTTGTTTGAAAAATGGTAAGTATATTTTGTGGTGGGGTAAATTTCCACAAATGGCTTATTAAATTTTTCACTTACAAAAGTGATTTTTCTACCTTCCTGTCCTGCTTTTCAGTGAGAAAAATTAAAAAGTGGGAGGGGGGAGGCAGAGACAGTGTGTGTGGTGGGGGTAAGGTGACCAGATAGCAAATGTGAAAAATCGGGACGGGGTGAGGGGTAATAGGTGCCTATATAAGAAAAAGGCCCAAATATCAGGACTGTCCCTATAAAATCGGGACATCTAGTCACCCTGGGGGAGGCAGAGAGGGTAAGATTAAAAACTAAAACGTGTCAAGTTTTGAGTCTATTTGTCAAAACAATTGGAATAGGCCAATTTTTTAAAGAAAGTCTTTGGACAGGTCAAATTTTTTTCACATTGATTGGGTTTACATGTTCCCTGAAATGCCTACTTGGTTCATTATTCTCTAAATATTTTTGATTTTTTTTCTCATGAATAAGTTATCCAAGAGGTATCTAGCAGATGTCTTTGCTAGCTGGAATAACTGCCCTTATGTCAACATTTTCCTCTGTCTCAAGTAATGCCAATGGCAAGCTGTACTGTAGGCTAGAGGAGTCCTTTCTTTGCTTTATTAGAAGCAAGTTATCATTACTCACTCAAGCTGTATGTGCTTTCACTGGTTGGCGTTATTTTGCTCTTTCTTGCACATACTGCATTGTGGCAACACCCCACACTTTATAATTTTTTGTTTGATGCATTGTTAATTATGATCATTAGAGTAAATGTGTGTCTTAGCAAAGGCTTAAGCGCTGTACAATGCAGCCTCTCCGTGCATTCCAGTCAAACAACTGCTATCTCTAGACATGATGTGTGGGTGTTATACTACCCCTGGTATTTTCTGGGTACTACTTCTCTGCAGATGCCATCTATGCTCATTTGCATGGACTCATAAGCAAGAGCTTGGAAACACAGATTAATATTCATGATGGTTCAAGATGCCATTTGTTGTTTGAATTGAGAATTAAAGCTGGATTTCTACAGGAGTCTCAAAGGGGAAAGTTGAAGAGTTTTTCCATAAAGTTACAAAACATTCTGGATGATTAATCATCTTGGGGGCATTTCTTAATTCTTCATTATGTGTAGTTTGACAAGCAGGGAAAATGTTATGTGCTATTGGCTGTTACTGACTGTACCATAATACAATAATTAGACCTGCTCTGAGGCCACCATAGGGTAACCAAACAGCAAGTGAAAAATCGGGACGGGCGTGGGGAGTAATAGCCCCAAATATCGGGACTGTCCCTCTAAAATCAGGACATCTGGTCACCCTAGGCCACCACCAGCCATCACTATAAGGGCTCACAACATTATTGTTAGCAGAAGGGTTGACCTGGAGCAAGTGAGAAGACTGTCTTGCCATGCCTAACGCCTGATAGTCCCTCTGGGTGTCAAGGTTGGCCTAGGAGTCACTTCAGTCTTTGTTTTCCCTGCATTCCAGGATTACCTTAATCACCCTCTGTCTACGCTGTATTTCAAGGGCTGTGCTCAGTGGTGCTTTATCATAACTGGGAGAACACTTTAAAAACACATTCACTGGTATTTATTCAAACCAAAATTCCAGTGGGCTTTGGTATCTCCAACTCCTTTTCTCCCTTTCACAAACATTCACACCAGTGAATGTCTGCTGGCAAACGCATTTGCCAGAAATCTCATGAATACTCGTGTGTGTATATATGTAGCCATCTCAAAAATTTTGGGTGTTTGAGAATTATTTCTACTCACAGACTGAATGATGTTTGATTTAGATGACCAATCACAGGACACAGGGAATTACTGATTCTAAATACCAAGTTGCGGTGAGTTGTTTGGGAGGCTGAAACATGTTTGTATAAACCCTTCATCAAATTTTGAAAAATGAACAAATCAGTCTGTGGATCATTTGAACAGGCATAAGAGCTAAATGAATAGAATAAACTGTTGCATATGATTTATATGCCCAGCTCTCTTCTCCATTAATTGGAAGGGGCAGGGGTGCTCATATAGTAAAGTTTTGTGGCTAGCTTCCAGCCTCCCAAGACTCTCTCAATATGTTAGATCCAGAAGCCAAAAGAAGGGGACCCAAGATTATTCTGGAAGAAAGACTCTAGCATGGCAGTGCAAAGCATTAGTGCCAAGCTGGTGGGGTCCTCTCACTTTTTAAGCAAGTGTTGGAATTGCTAATGGGGTTAAAGTATTCTTCTCATTTTGTCATGCTGAGCTGAACAAAAGTGTCATTGTGTGCATGTTTCAAAAGCAAACATGAACAATACAGTAAGAAAATAGTGTTTCATTGTTCAGTGCTGGCCTGATGTCTCTTGAATTTCAATTCATCCTAGTTCACGAATGGAAAGAGCTAAAATTCTTCTCTTGGGGGCCCAATCCTGTCCCCATTAAGTCAGCGGCAAAGCTGTCATGGGCTCCAGTGGGAGCTGTCTCAATCCCTGTATACTAATGCCTGGCTCTTGTTAACTTAAATATGAGCCCCTCAAATGTGTCATAGGGCACAAATTGAGCCAAACAGTGGAGGAGAGTAGGGGTCAGGGATGAATTTTTTTTGCTGCTTCAGTTGGTATTATATTAATCCCTTGAATTTTGTAAATGTAATTATTTTTCTTTTTAATCATTTAACAGTGCTTCAGATGGTAGGAAATGCCAGCCTACCTTTGAATGAGCTGTCTTTTGATAAGGTCACCTCAGGGCTCAAATAGCAGTGAGTGAGGAGCGACAGAATTCTAATTAGCTAATGTATGTGAAATGGATTGCTGCCATTCTGATTAGTCTCGTTAGTCAAAATAATATTGTCCTATTCCCATCTGTTGAACAGGTGCTGCTTGCTCATTTCTGTAGAGAGCAGAAGTGGAGGAGGAGGCTGCAGCTTTGAAACCCATATCCTGTGGAAAGGCCATTGCAATTTCCAGTGCTATACAGAAGCTATTTATGCTTCCTAGTACTTAACTTCAAGGGATTTTTCAGGGCTTGTTTAATTTATTTTTTTTGACTGTGGTGGGACCTTACCCTTATCACCTGCAAGGCTAGTGAATGCCCCCAGTTAGTCATGCTCTGCACCTAGGGAGGTGAGTAGCTAATTGGCTCCCAGCCAGAGGGGGCAGAGCTAAGTATAATAAGTAGACTGAAGAGCCCCAGTTGTGGGGGAGATTGCAGAGGAGGTAGGTCTCTCTGTCAGAGGAAAAGCCCAGGTTGATAAAGAGGGGAAGTGCACTACAAGGCAAGGTAGGCTCCTACAGAGGAAGCCCTGAGACAGGGTTTTGCAAGTTGAAAGAGAAGAGTTCAGTAGCCCAAGGGGACAGAAGAGTTATTCAGATTTATATGGACTTGTTCATGATACCTGGGAAGGGGTTCGAACTTTGTGACTTTGCTGCTGGCTCCAGACCTCCGGCTAACAGCCAGCAGGAGACACTGAAGCCAAAGATACCAGTGACATTGCACCCAGGCACAAAGGGGCACTTCCAGGATAAGGGTGCCCCACCACAGTAGTAGTAATCACAAAATGATCTTTGTAAGCAGGTAAATTAAAGCTAATGGAGAATTTTACACAGAGGGTTATAGTGTGTGTGAAGAGTGGTGGTGATACTATTAATTATAATGATCAGCTGGAACCAAGTCTAGACATCAGTGATAAGTTTGGGTTTTATTATGTACTGTACAGATAGTGGTAAGGGTTAACCTGTACGTAGCAAGCTGGACACAAGACCATGTGTATTCTACATGACAAGGTGAAGCTACCTCTTGCAAGGAGGTCCCCGGCTTCTATGTCATATTGGTGTTGAATTTAGGCAGTGCCTTCAAATAAACTTTGAAAAAGTGTTTCTAGTGAATTAAATGTGAAGCTGAATAATAAGTACAGTATTCCTGTGTTTTGCATTGGTATTAGATTAACTTTATTTTGTGTAGCTCCCAAACTTTCAGTGTACCAGATTTCTTTCTACTGGAAACTACTTCTACAATGGAATGAGAGATCTAGGGGATTTTTGCAACTGCGGAAGCATGAGAGACATCTTGAGGTTCTCCTCCCCCACCCCCACACTCTAAGGCTTTTAGCTCTGGGCAGGGATATAACTCCACTCTTCATCCCCCTTGTCTGTAGGTGCAGAGATTTCAAGCCACCTAAAATGTCAAAACACAAGCACTGTAAGACACCAAGCACCTGCCCCAGTGCTCAGTATCTATCATAGCACATTGCCATCATTAGGCCTCAGAGTTAACACACTGAGATTAACAGGAACAGTTAATATCTCTTAGAGCTGTTTCTTAGTCTATGAAATACTGGAGAATGATGGGGAAGCTATTAATTCAGGAATACCCACTTCCTGGCTCCAGCTAGGTTGGTAAGGTTTATTCTTCCCAGTCCAAAACCTAGGAGGAAAAGTGATAACCCTACAGATTTTGGCTTAGGGAAGAAGAGGGGTTGAGTGGGTTTCTAGCAGTTGCCCAGATAGCTGAAGAGAGACAGACAAACAGCAGCAAGCAGACTGTCTGTCCCAACCCAGAGTTGAAGATCGGTGGGCTGAGGGAAATGTACAAAAGCTTTCAAGGAAAGATTATGTTGTAGATAACACCTTTTGGGTATAGGCCTTTATCTGTTTTATCCCTTGCTCTGCTTGATATGTATCTTTGTGTGAATAAATAATACTTTGTTTTGAAGAAGCTGGTTTTGGTTCACTTGTGACTGCATCTAATTAACAGGCTCCCAGAAGAAAAGGGCTGACATGTCCAACACCATTGGATCTGTAAGGTTAACACAGGAGGTAATCAGAGGGTTGATAGTCTATAGATCCCATCTAGGAGTGGAAGTGCTGTATGGTTCCACCTCAGAGAGGGGTGAAGGTAGTGAAACGTGTCCCAGCGGAGTGCACTCAAAAGGGACATGAGTTCTAAAACACTGCTTGCCCTGTCGCTGTGATAGTGGTCATAGAGGTGGGCTGTGATTATCTGCAATAAGTGACAAACAGCTGTAAAAGCAAATTTCGCCAAAAGTAAAACAAGAGGAAAAGTGGTTTATATTTTCTGGAGAGAGAGAGAGAGAGAGAGAAGGCAAGGACAGTTAAAGAAAATGACTTAAGCACAGCAGTAAGTAGAGATGTGTAGAGAAAGGGGGGATAAACCCAAGACAGCTTGAAATGTCAAAGCTGGTTGAGCTGCTGTGTGCTGAAGACTATATTTTGATGATTTTGAGATGTGCACTAAAAAAGAGTCAAACATACCAAACCTATTTAATTTCTCACGCAGACAACTCTGAAATCAAGGTTTCCAACAACATACCATAAAGCCACTTTTTTTTGAGCACTTACAGTGCACAGGAGGGATGTGCATCAGCATTCAACATCCATCCCTTTGAATTTGAGATCTATTGCGTTCCAGGGTATTTGGCTAGGCAGGCCTTTTTTGTCAGATCAAGACTGCTTCCTAGGTTCTTCTCTCGTCTTTTTCCACATGAAACAATGTGGTGAAGACAGGGTAGAAGGTCATTCACCATGCTGGAGAGAAGAATGAATAACAGCTAGGAAAGGCAACAAGCTCCCTTAGCTCAGCTATACCTACTTACTCAAGCCTGAAGAGAGGTGGCCACTATGCATTTGTAAGGGGACTGTTGCCCCCTTACTAACATTCAGTGGGGTATTTTAGTTGCTAGCTCCCTACTAAAAAGAGGGAAGGGTCGATGGGGAATCAGGAACCTGAGACTGACAGCGCCCAGGAACAATGGGGAGAGGCCAATGCTCCAGGTCAGCCTTAACGACAGCGTGGGCAGGCTAATCAGGGAGTCAGGAGGCCAGGGAGGTCCTGTCCTCCATGTGAGCTGGATTTGCCTGGGTCAGACAGAGTGGGGCCGAGCTAAGGAGAAAGCAGGGGCCCAAGCTGAGCTGGGGAGCAGAGCTGTGCCAGATCCAGAGGGACCAGAAAAGCAGCCCAGAGAGAGCAGACCCTGTCCTGGGAGCAGAGCTGCACCCCAAAGCCAGAGGCACAGGCCAGAGAGAGCAGACTTACCCTGGGAGCAGAGCTGCAGCAACCAGAGCCAGAGGGGCCAAAGAAGCAGCCCAGGGAGCTGGAGGCAGAGCAGCAGTGCAGAGACAGAGTGGTGGAGCTGGGGCTGGAGCGGTCTGGAGCTGGGTGTCGTGAGCAGCTGGGAAAACCGAGGGGGACCCTGGGCAGTGGGCCCAACACAAGGAGACGCCTCAGCCAAGAGGCTCTGCAGGCCAGGCTTGGATCATAACCCCGACAGGGCGGGGGTGACACTGGGAAGAAGGGTCCTACCACTTAGAGCCTGAGAGCGTGTGGCCACCACCAGAACAAGTAAGTGTCCAACCCACAGCATCCCTGCAGCAAAGCCAGGGCCTGAGAAGGAGGCCTGGGACTTACAAGGAACAGGCTGAACTGTCCTGACATTCCAGAGACACTGTTTGTGATGTTCCCTGCCACAGAGTGGGGTGATGTGTCCTTTAACCTTTCCCATTTTTCCTTATTCTTTTTAAAATTAATTGTTGATTAAATAACTTGCATTTGCTTTAACTTGTATGTAATGGTCAGTGGGTCAGAGAAGTGCCCAGTGCAGAGAGAGTACCCCAGAGTGGGGACATCCTAGCCCCTGTACTAAGTGACCACAGCAGGGTTGGGGGTCGAGCCCCCCCAGGAATCCTGGGCCAAGCTTTGTTGGGGTTACAAGGACTCTGCCAGACAGGAGAGTGGAAGGGGAGTGCTCAAGGGCAGGGAGGCCACTGGGTAAAGGAAGTGGGAGCGAGGACTCAGATCCTTTCACTAGCCCACTTCACCGGGGTAATGCAGAAGCCAGGAAAGTTCCCCACAATAGCGGGACTATTCCCCCGCTTACACATTCTTCTATCTCATATTCTATGGGGAAAGGGAAGAACAGAAGCAGATGAATCTTCTTCCATCACCAAACAGGGTCTAAGCTGATTGACACTGTGTAAATATAATTTCTTTCCTCCCTGAGGAGGCCTCTGGAGGAAGCCGGGAGGGTCTCTTCTCTCTCCCTGTATGGCTGGGTCACCAGAGAATGCTTAATGGCTCAAATACCACCCCTAGTCCATGGCCGTGTAGAGGGCTCTCTGGAAAACCATGAGGGGGAGAGGCAGAGCTTAGATGGGCATGGAAGACGTGCACTGCCTTGGGCCAGGGAGAGACAGGCTTCCTCCTGGCCTGCAGAGATTTGGAAGAACCAATAACAGAGTTTGGGGCTGTAATAATACCTCACCCTTAGGTAGGGCTTTGCTTTTATAGATCTTTATAAAGGAGGACTGTATCATTATTCCTATTTTCAATTGGAGGAGCTGAGGCACCAAGAGTTGAAGTAACCTGACCAAGGTCACCCAGCTGGCCAGTAGCAGAGTTGGGAATAGAACCCAGGTTTGTTGGTTCCCAGTCTACTGGTGCCCTACCTGCAAAGAGAAGCATGGTAATTATCCCTGAAGCATAGAGCTTCTGCACAGATGGACTTGGCTTTCCATGGATCCCTAGGGATGAGCAGGGTTTCTGGGCAGCCCTGCAGCCTATTCTGCAGGAGTGTGTCACATCCCCCCCACATGGAATGTTGTGGCTAATTCCACAAGGATCCCCTCAAAGTTTTTGTTGTTGTTTTTCTCCCTCTGGAAGCCACTTCAAGTGGTTATGCTCTGGGAGTGGGCATCCCAGAGCCTTGAGGACAGCGCAGTCACTAAGCATGCTGGACTAAGCCAGCTGCACATCATCAATATATCCAGAAATCCACATGTGTCAGAAATAGTTTTCTCAACATGAATATTTCTGTCATTGAGGATATTATGAAAAACATACTTGGGCTGGTTCCCATCACTGAGTAGTGGCTGTGAGTAATGAATGACTCACATAGACATAAAACCGCCCTGCTTAATAGAGGGTCCTGAACCCAAAACTCCAGATCTAGACACTCTGCACTGTATATCTGAAATCTGGTGCAGATCCAAATTTTATGGCTAGAGCCAATTGGGACATTTGGGCACTGCCACAATATAAATGTTTACTACTACATACTAAACAATACTAATCTCTGCTTAATTATCTAATTAATAGAAGTCCAGTCACTGTTGTGATATTGATAAGAAAGTCTCAAAGAATTTGCTAAAAAAAATTAAAAAGGCAGACATACAGGACCCAAGTCCACCTTCAGATATTTGTATACAGCTCCCATTGAAGTTAACTGGCATAGCAGACTTTGATCCACCTTTAAAGCAGAGAGTGAGTGCACTTTATGGTTCGCTCCATAATTTAATAGGATGTCTGTACATGAATCATTAACTGCAGAGTATTTGGAGTATTTAAAAACATTTAATTCTCGTTTCATTACCAAGTGGAAGATAATTTTTTTAGTTTCAAGTGGCTTTTAAGATTCCAAAATGATAAAGCTCCGCTTCCTAAGGGACAATATTGAAAAGTTAAATGTGATTAGTTATATTATCTCAGCCTTAACTATAGGGATGCTATTGCCAAATCGTTATAGAATGTCAAAATATTAAAATAATCCATTTGTTGGACTTTTTCTCGCAGTCATACATATAGTTATCCAGCAACCTGGTTATATGTCTCCTTTCTGTTTGGTTCAAAAAATGGTGAAAACCAATGATGAGGGAGTTTTGCCAAGGGCTATGCCAACAGGAGTTGAAGACCTGGTAGGGCTATCCCAGCTAGACAGGACAAAGGGTAGGGACCAGACAACAGTCTATTGGTGGCATAGACAGGGCTGTTTGGCCTGCTAACCAGTCATGGCCCACAGACTTCAGTGGAGCAGCTGCTTTCTGCTTCAGTCTTCTGTGGCATTAGCAAATACGCTTTGGTGCTGCTGCACAGTGGTGACTTTAGCCCTCAATGGTTCTGCATGCATTTGTCGCAATCGTTTCACCTGCCCATTTGCATGCAGGCGGTGTGAGAACGTTGGTTGTTCGTTATTGATTCAGAGTGACTTCAGCATCTTTAACCTTCTCACATGACCGAACAACCCTCTTTAGGGATAGCACTGCCTTCCCTAAACCGGGGAAGGAGTAGAAAAGGATTCCTAAACATCGCTCGCTCCATTATCAACTTGCTAGTATGCTGCATCTAGCTGGTCATCCAACTGTGTGGTAAAAAGCAACATCACACACAAAACACTGAATTTTGCATCCTAGTCTATCCACACTCTCTCTGATCATCAAAGCAGTAGTATACTACCACAAGAGCAGTTCCTATTGCAACATTTGGATAATTCTGCTTCTTTTCCAGGTGGAAGCTAGGCAATGAAGAAGCAGATGCGCGTGCACACACATTAACTTAACTTTTTCTGCTCTCAAAGTTTCAGGGCTCAGTTCAGTTAAACTTTTTAGATGGAGGTCCCTATCAGTTCTTGTTTTATCTAAGATGCTTAAAGCTAATTATTATTTCAGAACATAATAAATCAGCAGCAGATGCACTCTTAAGGAACAGATGAAGACCGCAGGGGTGAGTTGTGGGGATCATCTCTTCCACAAATGTACTATGTGGTCTCAGACAAATCACCTCTTAAGGAACAGATGAAGACCGCAGGGGTGAGTTGTGGGGATCATCTCTTCCACAAATGTACTATGTGGTCTCAGACAAATCACTAAGTTCTCCATCCAAAGTTCCCATCTCTACTGCTGATAAAGTGTATAGTCAATTCCTTGATCATACTTTAGTATGTAATGAAATTGTAGTCAAGAGACCAAATAACCAATGTCAGTCAGATTTATTGCTAAAAGCCCATCAGAATATAGTACAGGGAAAAGGTTCAGTAAGATACCTGTCTCTAGGAAGCCATCATGTGCAGCGTTGTTACATTCCCCTTACACAGATGGTGTTCTTCTAAAATTACACCTCTAAAGCCATCTTTTTACACCTTACCCTATACAAGTAAATGGTACTGTATACACTGTCTTAAACTAGATATAACCAATCAGCTTTCTGCCTTGTTTTTCTGGTACCATGGCATATCTTACCCTTGTCCTTCAGTACTGGTCTGCCCAAGTAACTCACTTCTTGTTGCTATGGTAAAGCACTCATCTATCCTAGTCTTGACAGCTTCCCTCTTTGCCTAAGCCAAAACTTACTTCAGTGGATGCAAGGGGTTATGGGATACTTACCATAAGTGATCAGGGTTCTGATCACTTTAGGTAAGTATTTAGTATTTAGGCTATATAACTGCTACTATATTACTATTATATGCATTGTGTATAATAAGAACATAAGAATGGCCCTACTGGGTCAGACCAAAGGTCCATCTAGCCCAGTATCCTGTCTTCCAACAGTGGCCAGTGCCAGGTGCCCCAGAGGGAATGAACAGAACAGGTAATCATCAAGTGATCCATCCCCTGTCAGTCATTCCCAGTTTCTGGCAAACAGAGGCTAGGGACATCAATAACGTGTTGGTAATTTAGTCTACAAATATATATGCTAGCCTTGCATAAATTAGTCAATAATACAGTTGGGTAAATACCTCACTACCCACTTTAAAGGCATGCTGTGAGGATTAGCTAATTTGTTATGTGTGCAGTGCTATGTTAAGTGACACGTTGATCATGAAAACATTCCTAATTGTTAATAAAGGAGGGAATAATATCAGACCATAACATTGTTTTTGTAAATAATGCTTTTCAGAGGTGTCCATGAGGCATCTGCAGGTGTCTAACTAATTTTAATGATAGATTGATCTGTTTCAGATTTGGGTTTCAGATGTGGTGATCTAGCTGACAGATAAGCATTACAATAGTTTATAATGTACCCCCACACACACACAAAAAATCCACCCCAACATAGCAGTGACTCATTTGTAAGAGCTAGAGATTTCAATAGAAAGGAATTAATTGACTGGCAAACTTCAGTGTTAAACTGAGTTTTTTTTCAATATGAAAAGAAATGGGCAGTTGCAGATAACAATGGGTGAGGATGTTGCTATTCTTGGTAGGAACATTACCGTGGTCATTATATAATAGAAGCTGTTGTGTGTTCTGGGTAAAGATTAAAGGGGAAAGGGAGGATTAGAAACCTGATCACTTGGAACAGTAAATAGAAGAACACAGCAAAGGAAAGAGCTAAGGCTTCTAGGAAAACCAAATGGGCCATATGGTACAGTAATTTAAAACAGTACCAAAAAGGGCAAAAACATTCTCAGCAAGTAATTATAAATGCAGAAAGAATCCACTGGCAGGGCTAGTGTGGAAATATGGCAAAAGGTTTTTGGATGTAAAATGTTAGGAAGAATAACAATGTGAATGGCCAAGAAGGGACAAAGTTTAAATGGAAACTACACTCATTGTGGTCAGGGTAGCGTGTTTCAGGTTTCCTGTAGCGAGATGAGCTCCATGTACCATGTGTAAATTACCGTTACGGTTTCAACTGTCATTTTTAGCTAAAGTGAGTCTCTTGCTAGTGGCAACAATATTACAGAACTATGCTGACAGTCTGGAGTCCTCAATGGTCACAAGGGCAATCAGTATCCGAGCTGGCATTAAAACTGCAGGTGTTCTGTGCTTCCAGAGCCTGGTTTAGTTAGTCCACTATAAACATTACCTCCTTCAGTATTGAGCTTTTGCCCTTGTCGGCGGAGGAGACATTGGCTGCTCAGCAGAGAAGCTGCTGCAGCTAGCTGGTGTCTGAAAACCGAGAACTAATTACGGAGAGTTGGTCGGGCTGTTAGGTTGACCAGCTGATATCCCACCCCAGGTCCACAAAGTTTCTGAATCCATGTTGCTTGTTGAAAGAAATGTGATTCTGCATCTTAATACAGTTTATTAATAAATTTAAACATAAAATCAAGAAAACATCACAAAAGCTAAGCTGTTATTAATAATCAACATAATTAGTAGAGTAATACTGTAACTAAACAATATCAAATAAAGGTCAAATCATCAAATTACCATCAATACTGGAATTAAGTAATCAAATTAGTTAAATCAGGAAATTAATACAACAAAATCAATCTTTATCAGTTTTAAGAAGGTGGTTGTCTAGTTATGAATCCCCAACTAAAGAATTTTACTGAAGTTAATCAAATCTATAACTTTAATCTTAATAGTGAGACCAAATTTATCTAATGTCTAAACCACAACTTACTTAGATTTCAATTCTAATAAGGTAGCTAAGCCTTTCCCTGAGATTATAATATAGACTTCAACAGAGCTCTCCTGGCTAAGCAGAGGTTTATCAACTCTTATTCACCAGAAATCACAGATGACAATTTCCAGTCTCTCAGGGCTTTTCAGCATAGAACATACTTTAATGAGTAATTGTGAGACAATATCTGAGGCTGTTTAAATCTGGGGATGTGTGGACTTCATACGTATGCTTACATACACGTGCACACAGCCACACTTTCACACCCTAAAATTAAAATCATGGGGTGTTCCCAAACTGGCATCATGCTTCTTGCAGGCTGTTTGCCTTCAGATGGAGGGAGAGATTTGGTAAAAGGCTGGAATAGCTTGTTTGTTAATGTTGTGAATTCGTCTCTCCAAGGTGATCAATTTTGGAAATTCTGGAATGTCAGTCAGCTTCTTACCCTTGATACTTACAGTTTGCAAACTTCACTTACTCATCCTTGCAGGCAGCACTTCCAGCCCAAGGTCTTTGGACTATTCAGGATCCTATCCTTGCAGCCATGAAATTTGGTCCAATCTGATTCAAATTAGGACATCCTGCTCTGACCACCAAGTTTGACTTCTGGTGCTATAGCTGGGCCATACCGTCCATGTTGTCCCAGTAATGATACACTGCTCCTCTGGAGCTAGGCCTGCCCCTCAGCTCCCTGGCAACTTGCCTAGTAGGCTGCTGCAGAGCTGGGGCTTCCAGGCTCAGCACTTCAGCAGCCCTGACTGGTGGGCTGCTGTGGAACTGGAATCCTAGACCTTTTTGGCTCCTCAGCAGCTTGCCGTGTGGGGAGATGGGACTGTTGCATTTCTTCCCAAATGGAATCTTTTTGAAAATGTTCCTCCCACAGGAAACTTCACACATCCAATTCCTTGTTCTGATCCACAGGGTTGGGTTTGGTTTTTGTGGATTTTTTAAATTTGTTTCCAGAAATGCAAAGTTTTGCATAGGAGAGAAATTTCAGTTCCAGCACAGCTCTAATCTTAATAGAGAAAAGTTACTTTAAAACGTAAAGATGAAACCCCATTGAAATCTAAAATTCTCAGGTTTCTACAATGTCTCTATATCCATATGATCTGTATGTCCCTCACAGCCATCCTGAGGAGACTGCACTCTTGGGTTTTGGTTCAATGCAGGATGTTAGAGTGAATCCCTGTGTTTTCTCTGTCTCCGATCAGAAAGTCTGGAGGAAGGGAAGGAGGCAGCTCCTACCAGCCCCACTCCACTCCCCATCATCAATCTTTTGAGTTAAAGGTGCTTTTGTTTGTCATAGCTGACATTGTTCAGAGAGATGGTGTTACTGTGCCAATAGAAAAACTCATTGTGATGGCATAAGCTGTGTCTACACTAGGGGACTCTGCTTGTATAGCTACATGGGCAAAGCATTTGTAGTGTACACAAGGCCTTAGATGTCTGCTTCTCCTTCCCTGCCTCACAAGGACTGGTCCCACCTCCCAGTGGATTTGAATTCAAAATTCAAATTAATCTCTTAAGGTGGGATCCACAAAGGGACTTAGGTGTTGCAACACTGAGCATCACAACTTCTAACTTTTAAGCATCTAGAAGATAACAGGAACAACGCTGTGATCTACAAAGCTGAGTTAGGTGGTTGGGCTCCCTAGACAATGAATGGCAAGAGATGGGCACCTTAGAATGTGATTCACAAAAACCAGCTTACATGGCATAGAGCGGTCAAGCTAGCCAATGGCTGATGCCCAGAAGAGGGGTATTTCCTATGCTCTGCTCCTCTCTGAGATAAGCGCCTAAGTCTGAGCTGCAGGGAGGTGCTTATTTCTGCTTAGCTATCTATGAATGGGACCAGTCTTCTGCAGTTAGCTGTCTCAGGCACCTAATTTGTTTCTGGCAGGAATGAGTTTAGTGTGGAGCAAGGCAGGAGAAGAAGGAGAAGGCGGTGGTGCTTCTGCTGCCCACCTTATAATTTTTAGCCCAGTGATTAGAGCACTGACCCGAGATGTGGAAAACCCAAGTTCAGTTCCCCTCTCTGCTAAAGAGGAAGCAAGGATTTGAACAGGAGTTTCCCACTTCTCAGGAGGGTGCTCTAACCACTGGGCTAAAAGTTTTATGGTGAGTGATAGCACCTGCACCACTACCACCGTCTCCTCTTCCTTGGGCCAGACTTTGAATGGGACCCACTTGAGTAGGTGTGCTCAGAGGCCACCTACTGCATTGGGACAGAGTAGCTTCCCTTTATGGGGAATTAAGACCTAGTTTGCCTATGAGTGCCTTACGAAAGCCCACATGGGGGTAATTGTCTTGGATCCAGTAATGGTTCCCCAAACTCAGTTAGAGGGGAACTCCAAAGGGAGTCAAGAAGCTTCTGTGAAGAGAAGATCCAGAAGAGAACTTGAAGAGTAACTAGCTAAAGATAAAAAAAAATGAGGAGTACTCATGGCATCTTAGAGACTAACAAATTTATTTGGGCATACGCTTTCGTGGGCTATGCCCAAATAATTTTGTTAGTCTCTAAGGTGCCACAAATACTCTTGGGTTTTGTTTTTTTTTGCTGATACAGACTAACACGGCTATCACTCTGATAGCTAAAGATACAAATTTACAGCAAAAAAAAAAAAGTTAAGTACATCAGCAGCAGGAAGCTTGCCAAATAGTCAGCGGTGTTACTGGATAAGCGAGGTGCTGGAGAAGTACTAAATGAAGTGTGGAGAAGCTAAATGAATTCTTTGCATTGGTCTTTTCTGCAGAGGATGTAGGGGAGACCCCCACACCCAAGTCATTCTGTTTAGGTGAGAAATCTGACGAACTGTCCCAGATTGAGGAGTCAATAGAGGGCAGTTTGGAACAAATTGATAAATTAAATGGTAAGTCACCAGTACCAGATGGTATTCACTCAAGAATTCCGAAGGAACTCAAGTATGAAATTGTAGGCCTACTTAGTTTGGTATGTAACCATCACTTAAATCAGCCTCTGTACCAGGTGACTGGAGGCTAGCTAATGTAACACTGATTTAAATAAAAATGCTATCCTAGCAACTTCAGCACCAGGCAAATTGGTTGAAACTATAGTAAAGAACGGAATTATCAGATATATAGATGAACACAAAATGTTGTGAAAGAGTTAACAAGGCTTTTGTAAAGGGAAATTATGCTTTATCAACCTTTAATTGAATTTAATTGGAGTGTGTCACCAAGCATGGGGACAAGAGTGATCAAGCTGAGATAGTGTATGTGGACTTTCACAAAGCTTTTGACGAGGTCTCACACCAAAGTCTCAAACAAAGTAAGCAGTCCTAGGATAAGAGCGAAGGTCCTCTCATGGATCAGTAACTGGCTAAAAGACTGGAAGAGAAGATAAACTGAGATATACTTTTCACTTGATTTGCCATTGCAATATTATATCCTCTGGGGTAGAACTCTGCAGCTGTGTAGCAGTGCACAGCAGTACTATACAACAATTAACAGCAGACAGCAAAGAACATCATAGTCAATTAAACATAGGTTACATTTAGAGAGACAGCAGCTATAACTTTGTCAGAATTTAGCAAAGGAGGTGAATAGTGGTATCTCCCAGGAACCTGTACTTGGACCAGCCCTGTTCAACACATTCATGAATGATCTGAAAAAGGGGGGGGGAAGAGCAAGGTGGCAAATTTTAAAGTTGATACAAAACTATGCAAGATAGCTGATTATGAAGAGTTACAACAGGATCTCACAAAACTGGGTGATGGGGTAACAAAATGGCAGAAGAAATTCAATACTAAGTGCAAAGTAATCTGCACTGGAAAATATAATTCCAACTAGATGCGCAAAATGATGGAGTCTAAATTAGCTCTTACCACTCAAGAACGAGATCTTGGAGTCATTGGGGGTAGTTCTCTGAAAACATCTGCTCAGTGTGCTGTGGCAGTCAAAAAAGCCAAGAGAATGTTAGGAATCATTAGGAAAGGGATAGATAATAAGACAGTAAATATATATTGCCACTATATAAATCCATGGTACGCCCACACCTTAAATACTGCATGCAGTTCTGGTCGCCCCAACTCCAAATATATATATTAGAATTGGAAAAGGTACAGAGAAGGCTAACAAAAATGATTCGGGTATTGGACAGCTTCCATATGAGAAGAAATTAGTAAGACTGGGACTGGTCAGCTTGGAAAAGAGATGACGAAGGGGGGGTCATGATTGAGGTCTACAAAATCATGATTGGTGTGGAGAAAGTGAACAAGGAAGTATTATTTACCCCTTCACATTATAGAAGAACTAGGGGTCACCCAATGAAATGAATAGGCAGCTGGTTTAAAACAAAAGGAAGCACTTGTTCACACAACCTGTGGAACTCACTTGCCGGGCATGTTGTCAAAACCAAATGTATAACTGGGTTCAAAAAACAAATTAGATAAGTTCATGGAGGAAGGGGCCATCAATGGCTGTTTGCCAGGATGGTCAGGGACACAAATCCTTGTGCTGGGCGTCTCTAACTCTCTGTCAGAAGCTGGGACTGGACAATGGGGGATGGATCCATCAATTTCCCTGGTTGCTTCATTCTTTCAGAAGCATCTGGTGCTGACCACTGTCAGAAGACAGGAAACTGAGCTGGGTGGAACATTGCTCTGACCCAGGATGGATGCTCTTATGTAAGAGGCCTGAGTCAGAGAGCTGAGCCGGGAGCATACAGGGTGAGCTCTCTGGGAAACCCACCAGAATGGGGATCCTGTAAGAGGTGCTCCTAGAGAGGGTTGCAGCCAGCAGGCTTCCAAAAGGGCCTGGCCTCAGCCAGGGGTCTCCCAGACGCTGGCTAGAAGCCAGATCTAGAAAGGATCTCTGCTGTCCCTGGAGAAGAGTCACAGACTGTGGACCCTGATCTCAGAGAAGGATTTTATACTGGTAGGGGCAAGAGGCCTAGCACAAGGGGCAGAGAGCCTGGAACTGAGAGAATCTCTGGGGAAGAGCCTGGGTAGCACTGGACTCAGGTTGGGGACAGATGGACTAAGAATGACCTAGTCACCCAGCTGAGATGTTGGTGTGAAAGTTTTGGATTAAAATTAGAATTTCTGGGGGGGGATTAGAAAGTGTTTGGGTTTTTTTGTGTGGAAAAACTGAAAAATAAAAAACCATAAGTTCTTGTTCCTTTGCTGAAAATAATACAAAACTGTTTTGGTTTGTTTGTTACTGAAAACGTTTTTCAGTTTTCCCATTTTCCATTTTTAATAAAAACATAAGAACTCAAAGAACAATTCTGACTCACTTGAAAAACACTTTATTTTAATTTAAAGGTTTTTTTTATGGTGGGGAAAAAAGCCTTCCCGATCAGCTTTTTAATTAAAATGTTATTTATCTTTTTTTTTAATGGATTTAAATCTACAGGTTATGCACAGTGCTAGCCTATGTAACCACCTCAAGTAAGAAATGCAGCAGCTCTGCAGCAGCTCGGTAGTCTGGGAGTTTGGATCACCCTTCCACCAAGATACAGTCTGTATGCTAGAATGGGGATTTAGACACTGGGACCAATTTGTGTCTGACTAATTCAGTCATTTAGTAAATGGGTGCATTAAGAATGTAGGATCGGGCCACTACAGATTGGAAAACAATAGTATACATTAATGTGTTCTAATTACCATTTGTTATTGTCTTTTATGTAATAGCCTGCACATTCTGAAGGCAAGAGAAATTACAGGCTCGCTATTTTTTTAATATAAGAAAATGTGAAAGTTAACAAGTTCAGTGCACTAAGTGGTATGTTGCATAAATAAATAGAACAATGCTATAGACGGAATATCCTGAATAATAGCATCTTGAACTTGTTGAACATCTTTATCTTGTATAAAACCATATTAAACTTGCTTAGTAAAAACAGTTATTGAGGCTGAATCCTTCTCTGTATTCTAATCTTGATACCATGTAATTGATCGATGAATAGGTCTGCTTTGCATTAACAGGTTATGCCAACACATCATCCGTATCTACCTATTCTTTGGGTAGAAAACCATTGGCTGAGGCTGCTGCCTGTATGAGATACCGTTAGAGAGAGAATTGATGCCAGAGTTTACATACAAACTATGCCAAAATCCAAGGAATACTAAGCTGAAGTTTATTTCAAAAGCTATTGTTGCCTACTTTATTCGATTTTTGGCCATTTTAGATTCCATATTAAATTTGATGTATTTAAATTTAAGTAAGATGATCAACATAGATTTTTCTTGAAATTATTGAAAAAATATATGGAGCGCATGAAAGATAATTAGTGCTTGCTTACTTTCCAGAGAAACTGTTTATTTTTGGCATGTTTTCCTGTTGGAATAAAAGTAGCATCTTCTAAGCAACTCTCTAGTTCTTCTCCAAATATTTAATAAGGGCCATATTCTGGCATGATGAAGTTTTCATTGTAGTCAGTGAGAAGTTTGACAGCATATTACAACTCAGTTCTGATGCATTCTTCCTGTTGTGGATGCCATGTTGAGTAGCAGCATTTCTGTTTACAAACACCAGCAGGGGCGTTGGAGCAGTTTGTATGGGGGGGGGGGCGCTGAGAGCCATTGAACCAAACTGTAAACCCTGTATGTAATGGAAACCACTTCAAGCCGGGGGGTGCACCCCTAGTTCCAGCACCTATGAACAACAGACCTGGGAGGTGGTATGGTTTGATCCATAATGTCTTTTTGGGCAGACTTCCCTCACCACCCTTTGCTTCCCCAGTCCCACCCTGCTTTTCAGGTTTTATAACCATCCATTGCAGTATCTCCAACCTCAAGCATTCCAAACCATGAGTTCTCTCTCTCACAAACACACACACATATACAATTGTAAGATTCCCTTAAAAATCATGAGATTTTTTTTAAACAAATTTGGGGGTGGGGGTGCTTCTTTTATCTTGTAGTGTTGAGCCCTTAGGAGGTCAATTTTGGCTTAAAAATCATGATTATTTTGTGTGTGTGTGCATGCATTTTGGGTAGGATTCCTAGGTGGTTGTTTTTGAATTACAATAGCAAAGTCCTCTTGAACCCAAGCAGGGTGTGGGTGTGAGAATATTTGCAGATGAAAAGTTAACCGGAAATGAACACAAAGTGCATGTGCACATGCACACACATCCCTTCTGCTTCCTCTTGCCCCTTGCCCCAACAAACCCATACTCCAGCTTCATTTTGCCAACCCCTCTCCAGGAGACTTACCCAGTCATGCTCCCTTTACTACCCTGTTTTAAAATAATGCAGTTACAAACTGAAATAACAGCAAGCAAAAGGCAAACCAAAGGAGAAGAGATCTGCTTTTAGATGAGATTTGATAAGCTGTGGAGATGCGGAGAGATATAGGGAGGTCATTCCAGTTGGCATGAGTTCCAGAGAAGCCTCTCGCACAAAAAGTAAACAGCTTGTATGAAGACACAGATTCTGATTGATTTCCAGCAAGGGATTTGTTTATGAAGAAACATGTTCCATAGAAGTATGAGCTGGGGAAAAGAAGGCAAGAGTTCCCAATTTATTGTGATAATAAAAGGAACTGCTGCAAAATAAACAGGCTTTTTAAAAAAAAAGTATTAACAATGAGTGTTTAGGTCTTCATCTTGGAAAGATTGGACATGTTTCTCTAAGAGACTCTTTAAGCTAGTTTGTCCCTAAAGGTTAGTAGTAGCCTGCGCCTAATTTCAAATTTATGATTGTGTGCAGGTGTAAATTGACATAGAGCCCTGTGGTAATAAAAATGTGACTGCAGAAATGTATTGTAATAAAACCAGATGACAACTAGAGGACTAATGACAAGTTGTTAGTGAGTAGGTCACCTTCAGAATAAATCTGTTTGGACAGGGAAATGTTTTCTGTACTGCTCCCTTGACAAGTGGAATTTCAATAAAAATGTATATTTTTGAAGGATATTTTAATAAAAATGATTGAAATCCAAGACATGACTAGCAAGGAGAGTTTGCCTTTGGTTTTAATTCCAGACAGTTATTAATCAGAAATGATCTGGGCAGATGATGTTGTTGTTGTTATCCAAATGGATTATACCTTCAGCCCCCCAAAAAGTTTTCCCCCAATACTGTTTCCTTTAAAGCACTGTGAGAACAATTCGTTCCAGCATTCGCACCAGGCATTTCTGGGGAATTAACACACAGTAAAATGGCCACTTCAATTTCTCATTGTTTATAAATGTTTCCTCAGCAGCTGTATCATTCATTGTAATTAAAAGGGTTTTTAATTGTCTATTATAACAGACAATAGACACATCTTTACCATACAAGAAGGAAGAATAATAGTTCCAAAAAGCTTAGGATTGTCAAGACCTAGAAGAGATCAATAATACTGTTGTCTTCATGGTTCCTATAGTAGCATTCTTGCCTGTGAGATCATGAGGGTACACGTGAGCTCATACCCCGTGCTGACACGGCAGTGCTGGGGCAGTGTGGAATTGGCCAGAGGCTGGGAAAAGTCATTCTGGGTTCCTTAAAACATTCTGGACACAGTTCTGGTTCTCAGACACATCTGTGCATTGCCCACTGAAGTAGTTAATGCATAGCTGAGAAATGAATTTGACCCCCTTCTGTAGGGTGACCAGACAGTAAATGTGAAAAATCGGGATGGGGGCAGGGGATAATAGGAGCCTATATAAGAAAAAGACCCCAAAATCAGGACTGTCCCTATAAAATCGGGATATCTGGTCACCCTACCCTTCTCTCAATGAAACAAGTTCAAATTAGGGATAAGTGAACCAATTTAAATGAAAGAACAGATGCAGCTCTTTGCCCAAAGCTGGGATTGTGCATGAAGTTCAGTGTTGATATTAATTTAGTCCTACAAAGAAAAAGGTGTGTGTAAGAAAGGAAAGAGAAAAAAGCTAAGGTTGCATAAGTACGCAGAAGGGCACAGTGGCCTTGCACTCAGGAAACATGAGTTCTTTTCCTGGCTCTGTCACTGACCTGCAATGAGACCTTAGGCAAGCCACTTCTCTCTCTGTGCCTCATTTTCCTCACCCAACCTTTTGTCTCTCTTGTCTATTTAAATGACATGCTCTTTGGGGTAGGAACTATATCTTACGCTGGTTTTGTACATTGCCCAGATAACTTGCAAATGAGAAATGAAACTCAATTCATCAAACAGAATCTTCATTACAACCCATCCACCCAGCCTGTAACTCAGTAACCCTTTTTACTAGTGCAGGCGGGACTTGTCTGAGTCATTAACATTACTGTACCTAAAATAGCCTCTCCTTCATTCCTTCGTTGATCACAAGTAGTCCGAGGGCTAACCCTCGACCTACAGATATCTAATTCGGGTTTCTCTCTGACAGTTAGGGTTTGTCAGGAACATCTATTTTAAAACTTTTTCTATCATTATTTAAACTCATGTTCACAATCATGTGCTAGTGACTGAGAACATCTGACTGTAGAGAGATTTTGACCTCTGACACTATTTAATTAAAGAACAGACTGTATAAAGGAATATTTGTTCAGCAGTAATTGCATTTTGATTGGTTCATATGGGAAGAGGTCTGTTCTACTGGAATATGGATATTTTAACCTTGCATGTTAACAGACTGGTGTTTGCTTGGTGCTTGGGTTTTCTATAAATAGGTTTTGATTCTCTCCCCCTCCCCCGCCAAAATAAGGATGTAAGTGCAAGAAATTATAAATGGGTAACTGCTTATGACTATTTGTAACAGTCAACGTTTTTTATTGAACTGTGGAAAATATGCTTAATTTAATATTTCTCTGTAAAATATACTAAGGATGTGTCTACACTGCAACTGGGAGCTCTGCCTAAGTTGGCTTTGCCTAAGTTAGCAGTGTAGTGAGGGCTAGCACAGGGGGCGGCTCAGGCTGGCCGGATGAGTATGTATATACTCAGGGGGTCTGGACTGGTTTGTAGTCTGGTGGCTAGCCTGAGCTGCTACCCCTGGCCATGCTGCTATTTTTAGCATACTAGCATGTGTCTGTCTAGCGGAGCTGGGAAACACATTCCCAGCTCCAGAGCAGATGTACTCTGAAACCTCTATAATAATAGGACTGCCTTTTGCTGCTATAGGTAATGCTAGAATTCATGTTTTATAAACCCAGATTTTCCAGAGGTTGATTTAGAAGGTTTGACCAGGAAGCTGAAATGGTAGATATTGGATCTGAGTCTCCTATCCCTCCCACTGGTGAAAATCCAGAGCAATGAACTTGACAAGACAGCCAGCATTCCCAGCCTTACTATTGTACATAGCTATTGGGCTCCTCACATGCCCCTCCCATATATTTGTATAATTGAAGCTTGGGAAGTAGCATCTTTTTGGTGTCCAACTCACATGGTGGCTGTCCTGGGGTGTTATGATTATGGAGCACTACAGGGCTTATTAGCTGCTCAGTAACACTGACATTTGTGTTATGGTGGAATTTCAATAAGTTAGACTTCTCCTGGAGATGTTGAAAGCACTGGACAATGTTGGGGTGTCGTGGTTAACGTGACTCTTCAATGTTACACGGAAAGCAGGTGCAGTACCTCTGGACTGGCAACCTGGGGTGGTGATCACAGTCTTTAAGAAAGGACACCAGAGGGTGTGTTCCAAGTGTAGGGGGATCAAAGCCTATGCCAGGGTGCTGGAGAGACAGTTACGCCCATTAGTGGAACCTCGGATTCAGAAGGAACAATACAGATTCTGTCCTGGCTGTGGAACAATGGATCAGCTCTTTGCTCTCTCACAGATACTGAAGGGGCCATGGGAATTTGCTAATCCTGTCTACCTTTGTTTTGTAGACCTGAAGAAGGCATATGACCGTCTTCCCCAAGATGTCTTGTGGGAAGTGCCGCGGGAGTATGAGGTGCCGATGCTGATTTTGCATGCTATCTGGTCCCTCTATTCGCAGAGTAAGAGTTGTTTGAATTCTTGGCATTAAGTCAAGTTTGTTCAAAGTGGGCGTTGGACTCCGCCAAGGGAGTGTCTTGTCCCCACTCCTGTTCATGATTTTCATGGACAAGTTATCAAGGTGAAGCCAAGCTGTGGACTGCATCCAGTAGAGGGACTTGGAGGTGTTATCTCTGCTGTTTGCAAATGGTGATATCCTTCTTGCTTCTTCAGGCTGCAATCTTTAACGTACACTAGAGCGTTTCGCTGCTGAGTGTGAAGCAGCTGGGATGAGAATCAGCACCTCCAAATCAGAGGTCATGGCCCTTGCCGGAAGAAGGTGGACTGCTCTCTCCAGGTGAGAGGGGAGCAGCTACCCTTAAAGGATGAGTTCAAGTATCTAGGGGTCTTGTTCACAAGTGATGGCAAGCGTGAGATCAACCAGCGGATTGGTGTGGAAGCAGCAGTAATGCAGGCGCTGGGCTGGTCTGTGGTGGCCAAGTGGTAACTGAGTTCTCAGACAAAGCTCTTGGTTTACAGGTCGCTCTACATCTCCATCCTCAGCTATGGCCATGAACTTTTGGTAATGACTGAAAGGACGAGATCATGGGTACAAGCAGCAGAAATGAGGTTTCTTCATAGGGTGTCTGGGCTTTCCCTTTGAGATAGAGTGAGGAGCTCAGCTATTTGGGAGGGCCTCGGAGTAGAGCCGCTACTCCTCCAGATCGAGAGGAGCCAGTTGAGGTGGTTCAGGCACCTGATAAGGATGTCCCCTGGGAGGCTTCCACTGTAACTATTCTGGGCACGTCCCACTGGACAGAGGGCCCAAGGCTGACCCAGGACATGCTGGAGAGATTATATCTTCCGGCTGGCCTGGAAATGCTGGGCAATCCCTCAGGAGGAGCTGGAATGTGTTGCAGAGAAAGGAGGTCTTGTCGTCCCTACTCTCCATGCTGCTGTCATGACCTTTACCAGGAAAAGTGGCATAAAGCAGAAAAGTTACAGACTTGGCCTTTAATCCAGTTACCAGTGAATTGTTTTACTTTCACATCATCGAAAATGCCATCAGCAATAAACTGTTTCAATCTTCATTCAAGGGGGAAAAAATTCCAACTACTTCCTGGGAAGATCTGTCGTTTGCAGTCAACTCTGAAGACAGTCATCTACTCTAGTCAATCCAGCTGTCTCAAGAAGGTCTACACAGTGCCCTGAGTGGAAAAAGTCTTGCTCAGTATGGAGAGGCATCAAAATTAAACAGTGCCAGAATATTAATAAAAGATTCACAGCCTCATGTAAGCTAAAGACTGACCATGTGGATGGTGATATCCAGGGGGGCAGGGGAGAGGGGTGGACTTTGAATAAAAGCTGTAGCTGGGAAGTATTAAAGATGCGTGTTATAAAGCACTACTACCCAGGGGCAGCCTCTAACAGATATATATATATGGGTTTCAAAGCATTGCTCTGTACAACCAGCAGAATCCAATTTCAAAAGGTACTTCAGTGCCCAAAACAGGGGTCTTTTAGGGTTTTATCTGTTTGGTTTATTTAGAAGGCACAGCCTGAAGTCTTCTTTCACCAAGCAGTGATAAAACTGCACCTGCTCCCAGCTGGGAAATTGAAATAGAGAAACAATTCTTTTAAACCATTATTGTGATGTTATGGAAGAAGGGGGCTCATCAGTTGTTCTCTTCTGTATTTATTTTTTACTCCCAGTTTAATAAACTGTGATATTTACACAGCAGTGCTAGGAGTGGTTCTGATGATCACTGCTCTGGCCTAGAGAGAAGTGGAGGTTGGCTTTGTGTCAGTTGTGCCTACCCACTTTTGCCTAAGGTAGCACAGAGTCAGATTACAGAAGTGGGATTTTGCAGTATAAAATAATACAATTTCCAGGGCAGTGGTCACATGTTGGCTCCAGTTCTGTGCTGCAAAGTGGTTGCTTTGTGTTGTGCTGCTGGTGCATAGTGTCCCTAAAGCCAAGATAATCGTCCACAAGAGGATATCCTCAGTAGAAGGGAAAACTTTGATGGCAAAAAGCCAGCACAGCAGCTTGTAAGCCATCACCACCACTTCCAGCTCTTCCCAGCAGAAAGCATAGGGGGCATAGCTAGGGTTTTCTTGTACTCCAGCAATCCCTGGGTGCCACTGTTGGCTCCTTGGGACCATTAGCAACTAGCTCAAGAGAGAACAACCCTCAGCCTCCTGTAATTTAGTCAGGGGACCAGCCTGATGCACTGCTGGCCCAAGAGTTCTGCACTGTTTCATTTTGTACAGCTGGGTGATCTCTGTCATAGAGGAAGTTGAAGTTAAGTGAAGTACTAACAAGAACAGGACATGTTCCAAAGTTAGGGAAAGGCATAACAAGGGAGCTGTGTTACATCCATGAGAAGCAGGCTGGATTTGTAGCTGGAAGGCAGCAGTTGGTTGCCACTGGTCAGGTAAGTGTTGGAGGAATTAGACCCACCAAAAAAGAGGAATAATTTATAGGCAGATGCAGAAAACAGCTTGTTCTGTCAGTATTCTTGGTTTTTTCTATTTTACCTGAAGAACAGAATTACAATCACACAATTAAGACCACACAAATTAATTCCCACTGTCCACAAAGAAAGAGATCATTAAAGACAAAAGCATCTCCTTTAGGATGTATGCAGTAGATGAGTTAGAAGACAACCCTGGAGAAGGCCCCAAGAACATTATTTGAGGTTTGCCACTGGCAGCGTAGGGTCGGGGGGAAGGGGAGTGGGTGGGTGGTATGATTTCTCTATCTCCATCTTCCTTTCCAACCTTTTCCAGGCACCCACATTAGAGGACACATAGTCTGAAGTATCATTAAAACCAGTACTTTAAGCCATTAGGATAAATGAGTGATCTTTATAAAGTCTGAAGAATACAAGGGTTGAATTCTTGGTATCATTGAAGTAACTGGCAAAACTCCCATTGACTTCCATAGGCCTGAGATTTTTCCGTAGGTAAATTACAACTGTTGGCCAAGGAAGACGACACAAATGGCTTTAGATAGTCTTAGAGCTTCTTCCCTCTAATTCAACAAAATTCCTTATTAACACAGCATGTTGGCATTTTCCAAAATAATCTGTAAATTACAGCAGGCGCAGTGGGTCAGAGCAACACCCTCTGCATTGTTCAAGCTTCTTGATGGGGCTGTGTGGTATGTTGAGTGGCTACAAAGGGAAACCTCTGCATTCCTTATGTGCCATGGAGGTCTCCACACACTCCCAGTAAGATACACACAGCTATAGAACATGGACAATATAATGCCCTTAGAAGTCTACGGTCGACTGTACCTCACCTATGATGCAGGCATCAACTGTTGTCAAATACAGTGAAGTCCTTAGTGGATATTTTAAGTGACACAGTGAGAACTAAACTATTTTGAAATCATGGTGTGTTTCACTGTCTTTCTCTTTCTCCTCATTAAATTAACTTAATAGATTTCTTCAGAAACTCGGTTCACATAAATACATTTCTTCTCATTATGTAATGTCAATTTTTCTCTCTAGCAATGAGATTTGCAGTCATTAATATTTAGAGTCCTCTACCTGCCTTGGTAATGGTAATTCTTTCTATGATAGGTGAGTGCCTTATAAAGCATCAAGACATTACACTTTAAACCTACTATGTTGTTACCAGCTTAAGACTTAAAGCAATATTTTTCATACATTTTACTAAAATTGAAATATCTTTCATACAATATAGCTGCCAAAGTCGCTTTGTGCTCTTACTCCTGCATAAATTCCAGCAAAACATTTTTGTAACGATCAAAAGATAATTCTTCAATTTTTGTAATACAAATATTGTGATATATTTGATTTGAGTAGCGTAAACAGCAGTTTATTTCCAGGTAGCATTTATATAATAATCTATTGCACTGTGTATTGTAAGCAGAATGGGTTGTGAAATCTCTTAATATTTTTCCTGTAATGCATTGCATATATATGTATGCAATGTATACCTAAATAAAAGATCATATGAATATACTCTGGCAGGATTTACTCAAAGCCTAGGATTAAACATTGGTTATAAACTGAGACGTTTATCTTAATTTAGTATCAGTTATTTTTTTCTGAAGAACAGCTTCCCCACATTGCTTTTCTTGCTTATAATGATGTTATAAATATTACATGTTTGCACAAATGGATGGAATTTCTTAGACCAGCCCAGATATTGTGGAAATTATGCCTAGAAGACTGTAAATGTCATTTAAGCAAAAAGGAAATACAGAAAGACAAGCCAGGAGGCATAGAGTGGAGACAAATATTTGTGAACTGTAGCACACCCAGTAAGTACAGATAGGAATTTCTAGATCAATGGGAATTAACATTTCTGAGCTCAAATTCCAAATGTGCGTTTTTGATGGCTGTCTGTAATGGGGCTTTTATTATTTTTAATGACAACTTTAATGGGGCTTCTATTTTATTTCCTTCCTTTTGTTCTGGCTCTCAGTCTCATGTGTTCACTTATTCACCTTCAGAACTTTCATCAAAGTTGTTCCTCATCTAGCACTTGGTTGAATTAGTCTCCATTTGCCCCTTCTTCTTCAATGGCATCAGGCCATCTACTGATTTGGAGGATGTGGATGTGAAATACCTCTTGAGCAGCTGGTGCTTTTTCAATTGCCTGAAACTCCACAGTTATAAAAAGATCTATGACTACTCTCCCGTTTATTCAAGGAATCTATTCTCTCTCTTTCCAGTACCTTATGATTGCCCTTTCAGTAAGAGCTGTTAAAGGCCCCTCATGTTCCACACTCTGTTTAGCACATGATAGACAATTGCTTGCTCTTAATGCTGGGTTTGCCTCTAGTTTTCATCCTAAGTTTCAGCCATTCAAGGAGCAAATTGAATCAAACAATTGTGTGCCTGTCTACTGCATTGGCCTATAACTAGTACTCATGGGGTTAAAAATAGAGAACATAATTTTGTAGAAATTAGATATATTAGAACATTTTTAGCCCCCACCTCATTCTTGAGTCTCCTCCCAATATTGTGAATCTAGGATTGGCAGGAAGCTGGAATGGATGACCCCAGGAAAAGTATTTTCCATCTCAGACTTCTATGACATTATGTTCTTGCTCCCTTTGTTCACTGCAGTGGTAGACCTCATAATTGTCACTACATTGACTTTCTGTATTGTACCTGGTTATATACAGTCCTACATTATTCACAATGACCAAGCATGTAGTCAGGCACCCTCCCTTTTGTTAAACAGAAATATTGGTTGTGTGTGTGTTTTAAAGCAGAGCTAAACCTGCCTGAATTTAGGGTTATGATATATGCTTCTCTTCTGTTATTTCTTTATACACAACAATGCCACAGCTAACAATTGCATCAAACTGAGCTAACATCGATCCTACAGAACTACAAATCCTCATAATCTGTACAACATTAAGATACATAATATAGGTTTTGGTCCAGGTGAGAGCAGGTATCTATGTACTGGTAAAGGGATATTGAACTGTTACAGTGTAATTATTATTTTGTTAATATGCTTTGTAGGTAGATATTACTTAAGACAGTTGTAGCACCTTTCCTCTAAGGTTCTTAGAGAGTTTTGCAAAATGAATGAGAACCTCATAATTATAGCTATGCCGGCACTACATGGAACATCAGAGTCCACACTCCCTGCCCGCACTGAATTTTGTTGTGTTAACAGATTCAGAGTTGGAGCTGCACTTTGTAACTCCATCCCATCAGTTCTCACAGCATCCCTGCAGATAAAGACCATAAACTGTAGATAGACTTTTCACGTAACTTGCCATTGAAGTATTGTTTCCTCTGGGGTAGAACTCTGCAGGCATGTAGCAGTACACAGCAGTACTAGACAACAATTAACAGCAGAAAGCAAAGAACATCATAGTCGTAGGCTACATTTAGAGAGACAGCAGCTATAACTGAATCAGAATGTGGCACAAACACAAGGCAGCTATTCTTCTAAAAAAGAAACTACGTTGGATTTTTACTGATCACAAATGGACTTCACTTTACATAATAGCAGAAACATGCTGCATTACTAATCCAGAAGGGAGAATGTCTCCTTTAGAAACTAATGGTTCCTGGGAGGTCTCCCATTCAGGTATTGAGTTGGCCTAACTGTTTGTGAGATCTGACAGGAATGAGCACAAAGGAGCATGGCTGCACTCCTGAGCAAGACTTTTGTACTTCCCAGGAAACATTTTACTATTTTAGGTGTGTTAATAAAATGGGATTTTTTAAAGATTTACTTTTACGTCATGTATCTAAGTGATCTCTCTCATGACTTTTCCTATCTTTGTGCTCTAGTTGTATGTATACAAGTTATATAAAGGGACTGTGAAACATGTATGAATTTCAGTAGGTGTTTATCCTGCGGAATACTCTCTGAGCTGTGGAATGTTTGACTGGTGCCCCCTAGGGGAACCGTAAGCATCAAGATGTACTAAAAAAGAATTTAAAAAATGAGGAATGTGGATTTACAAATAAGACAAAGTCTTCAGAAATGCTGGGTACATAACTGAACCCAGCCTCTAGGCAGAGACCCAGTGTTCTCATTCACCTTGGCAGCATTACTGGGAACGTATTTTTGAAAGGCTGGCCTCATTTTGCAATGCTTATCTAGTATCTTATGCCAAAATATGCTTTCAGTAAATAGCTTCTCTTTGCCATGCCTTTTATTTTCCTCAAGCACATTTTCTAAGGCTAATACAAAGTAAATATCACACCACTTACAGCATCCTAAGACACTAATGGAGTGCAGGATCTTAGTTTATACACCCAGCCTAAATGGCCTTCTTCAGGGGAAACTTTCAGATTCTAGATAAAATTATTTTAGTACTTTGGGGAGAAAAACACAGGATACCAATACCGTGAGTCCTCATTATAAGGAGAAGCCAAGAGCAAGTACAGCAAGGGTGATAAGAGAGTGGGGAGACTTAGCTAGCCAAATATTAAGATTCTGTGACATGTTCAGAACCATAACTAACTACTAGAATTAACCAAAAGCCACTCAAGTCCCTCACCCTCCAAAAATGTTTTTTTGACTGTGGGAAACATAATTTTAGAATGAAGTTGAGGTTCCGCTGTGGTGCTCTGCCAACACACCTTGGCCTGCTAACCTTAGAGCAAAGAACCATGCTAATAAAAACCACTCTGGCCCAGATCCAAGGGAGTTAGGTGTCTATATACCTTTGAGGATGTGGGCCTCTGTTCCTTTCCATAGCTTTAGGAGAGGCAAATATGTGATCAAGCACTTTCATAGCATACCTGGTAACAAAATTACACCCACCTTAAGAAAAGGGTACTAAATCGTCACCAAGGGAAGTTATGTTAAGGATGGCTACACGTAGGGAGCGATATGATGGCCATGGAACAAAACAAACACAATGATAGACAGATACCTACCTAACTGAAGAACACTGACTAAAGCCACAAATATCCCCTGACCATAGTCTGATACTGTATTGTAAATGTCTAGATAGGAAGATAACTAGAGCTGCTAGTTCTGGTTAAAATAGACTATAGAATCTCATATTTATTGTAGGTTGTTTTGTTTGCACATTATGCATATTTCATGTGAAGTGACTACCACTGAAAACTAACTAAATATAACAGTGACTACATGACTGCTGTAGTATATGCCTGTTCACTAACATCACATTTTTACAGTAGGTGTGAGAGAATAAAGAATTCAGATCCAGAGAGAAAAAAATAGAATATGTTGTCAACAAAAAGAAATGAGAATTGAGCAGAGCAATTAAACTTGTAAATAATGAGAGGCTTCTCAGCTACCTACTGTACGTAAAGTCATGTGGAGTAAGAGCCTGATGCTTTGCTGCATGCAGATATGTCACTCATCCGCTATCTCCAGCAAGGTCGGCTGCCCCTGGAGTGATAAGAGAGAGAGACAATTGCACTTTATTATTGTAATTGGACAATCATCATTATCACAACCTTTCACTTCTGAAGAGAAATTAGAAAAAGAAAAGATATGTGTAAATCAGATAAGATAATCACATACAGTTCTTAATCACTTCTGAAGCAGAGAACAGACCCAATGTCATCTGATCTAGGTGCTCAATTGCATAATTCAGATTAGTATATTCTGATTATCAAGTACATTCTCATTTGCGAATACGTGAATGAATGCTTGCACAGAATAATCCGTGACAAATCCATAGTCTGGATTGATCCACACAAAGTATTCATTAAATGATCTTAAGTATACAATTTATAAAAATTGTGCTCTGTTTGGAGACAATTCATAAACAGTAAAATGGGCTAAATTTGGTGGCTATATTGTTTGCAGTCGACTATTCTAGTGTCACAGAATAGTTTGGGTATTGATCTAAAAGGCTGCAATTTTAGAGTTGTGTGCCTTTGTCCGTGTCCTAACAATGCCAAGCTACTACTAGCCTGAATTCCCTGAAATATAAAGTTATGCTATCATGCTTTCATAAAGAATAATTAGTGATTATCTTTACAGAAAACTTGACTAATTATTCACTATGAAAGAGGGAGCAGGTACATAAATTGACAAATGACACTATTAACTCCAATTACAATATGTCATTTGATTTGACATCTTGAGCCTTTGCAATTTACAATTTCCCTTGGAAAACTGCTGTATACTACTGATTCAAGCATCTAATGGAACATGTGCTAATAACAAGCATTATCTTGTCATGTTTTAAAATGAAATTGAAATTAAAACAAATTACTGTAGGCAGGCATGTGCTGCACATGACAGCATCATTTGGGTACAGGAAGAACTAATGACATTTATGCTTTTAAATCAAATCTAATGATTGTTTACCAGGGAAAGGTCAAACCTAAGGTCACTTACGGCTGCAATGAATCTATGCCATCCTCAACTTTCCAGGAGAAAAAGAGCACTACACATTAACTTTCAAGGGGTTTCCTTAAAAATCTTTTTTTACAGTAAATGGGAATTTTTCTTTCTGATACAAAATATATCGTCTATTACAGTGTGTTATGCAGACGAACATTTAACAGCATTCTTTCCAGTCTTTTCTACATTACTACAAAGACTTGTTGAAATGACATTTTTCCCCTTAGATAAATAACATTTCTAACAGGCAATATAGTTTTGTTGATGGAAATAATACAGTTACAAGATTGTATTTTTTTACATTGACAAGACTTTTGTCACTGCATATATGCAGTGGGACATGTGGGTATTTGGTATCTGTGAAATTATACCTTATTTAGATGCCTTATTTAGACTTTGGGAACTAAAATTTGAAGATTTAAACCCATGCATCTCACCTTTATCAGTTATAGAAAGAAGACTCATTTAATACATTTACACCTCTAAAAAGGATCTGAAATAGCTTTTTTTTAATAATGCAAATGTCACATTTTTAAAGATTACTATCTTAGGATGTTTCATTGCAAGAACAATTTCCCTGTCCCACTGCAAAGCTAGGAAGTTCCCTTTTCCAGAGGTATAAGTCTTCTTTTTCTAACTCTGCAAGATTACAAGATAACAGACCTTCAGTTCATCACAGATCCACAGAATTGAATATCATCTTCCCAGGCCATTGTAATCTTAATGAAGAAAATCAATATTTGAGGGAAACAATTTGTTAGAGATAGATTTCTTTTTTGCTTTAAGGAAAGCACCATAAAATTATTCTGGGGAGTGTTAGAATTAGTTTAGGGGTAGATAGGTCAGTGGGCAGAATGGAGGTAAATCAATGAAATGTGCATGATAAAGGCAATTTATCATATGGGCATTGTCACTGAATATGTGATTGTGAATGTGTGTGTGTGTATATAAAAATATGGAAAATGTGTAGGGAAACTAAATGGATCTTTCTTAGTTTTGTCTCTTTGAAAAATGGTTCAGACCAGAAAATGAACTGTCATGCAAGATAATAATGAAGTGTTCATACAGTAGGCAAAACTGGGATTTGAGTCAGGCCCTCAGGTCTGGAGGAGCTAAGAGAAGATAACATTAGTCACTAAACTACATCTACTGGACCCCAAGAAATGTCAGAGATTTTGATTTTCTAGAAGGTCAAAATAAGATTCGGTAAGTGATGAGACTCAAACTGATTTTGTTTTCTCTGAGGGGGCCACTCCTGGTAGATTCTGTGAGAGGGGAATGAACCATACCCTGCTATCTTTAGTGTTCTGTAGTGCTTTTAGTGAGATCTATGTGGACCCTGAAATACCTTTAACCAAAGTCATCTTTGGTCACATACTTTCCAGAGGTGCAAAACGCTAAATATGTTGAATTAGATTTAACATAGATTTAGAGAGTAGAGGGTTTTGCTTGATGTAGGATTGTTATTAAAATTTGTGAGCACTTTCCATTGGCTAAATGGCTTGACCCAAGAGTACAGGGCACCTTATCAGTAGAAACCCTCACTTGCATTAGAAGAAACAGAGATGGATAAATTTCGGTATAAATATATTGGAGGAGATTTACAAAACTGTAATGAACATCCTAGGTCACTCCACAGCAGTGTAAGCTCTGTCATAACTTTAAAACAAGGGGTCCTGCTAAGTACCGGGGCTGTGATACATATATTCTCCTTGCATCCTGGATAATGAGAAGCAAACGGATCCAAGTATATTGAATGTGTGGGAGTAACATGTGGTCAATCAGTGATCTGAATCAATTCACTTAGTAAGACAACAAAGACGATGATAAATTTTAGGCCAAATTCAGAACCACTGTAAACAACTCCAATTTCAGTTAAGTCTGTTTTCACCCTTTACACTGTAATCCAGTTCTGGTAGATGTAACTCACTGATTTTTAATCACAGCACCCATAGAACCTTTTTATCCATACTTTCCAGCATAAATTCTTCTGATCATGCAGGTAAAGGAAGGTTGTGTAAAATAATGTACTCTTTCAGCTTAATTTTTCCACTCTTTACCCCCTGTTCTATTATGACCCACCTATTTCATTGTCTTGAGCAAAACCCACTTATAATTAAGTCAAAATTACATTCAGCCCATGTCTTGCTGTAGATGCAAACTGAAACCTTTCACAGAACTGTTCTTCCATCGTCACATCGCTCTAGTCACAAAGCAACATATTGCCACTAAAACTTCAAAAAAGAGATGGTTTATTTATCTAAGAATTTTGCTCAGAAAGATAAGCTCATGAGATGTAAATCTCATTTTCACAAGGATCCCAGGGACACCACAATGGTTGTACTTCAGTACAAATTAAACTGTATATTACAGGGCATTTGAGCAAAAATAACAAACAACACAAAGCAGTCATAATTTCTTTTGATCTTACACTGACAAAAAACAAGAGTTCTGTTTCTTCCATTTAGAAAAGCACCAAATACTATGAACTTCTAGGCTGTGTGGTTTCTTGCCAATAGCTTCATAAATAACCAAAGAACAAAATGATCCTGCTGCTTTGTGCCATCTCTGAGCAAAGGCAAGTCTGAGTTTCACACCTAAAGCTTCTCTTTGCTTTCTCTGTATGGTTAAAACACATAGGTTCAAATTTGCTATCTGTCTGACTCATGAACTCAATTGAGCTACACCACTGATTAGTTTGTTCATGAATCTTTAAGAACCAGAGATGACTACACACCAAGACAATACACTTTGGACCTGATCCAATGCTACTGAAGTCAGTGGAAGTCTTTCTTCAGTGGACATGAGATTAGGTCATTTCATTGTTTGCTCTCTAGGTTAGATATCATATTAGAAAATACACTGAACATAAGCCAAACACATCCATTGGGTTCAATGGAGTTATATCAGGAATGGCTTTTGGCATTTGTCTCAAGCACATGCAAGGATCCCTCTGGCCTGATTTTCCTCTCACTTACACTAGTTTTACACCAATTTAACCTCATGGACTTCAGTGGAGCTACTTCCAATTTACACAGCTATCAGAGGAGAATCAGGCCCTCTTATTCTGTGAGTTTACTTGCTAAGACCCACCTGAGTGTTGCTGAACACACCTGGGATATGGAAAATATATACCTCAGATCCTTCCTAATGCATGGGAATGTCATTTTGACAATGCAAGGGTACAGCTGAATGCATCAAAGAAAGAGTTAGTACGTCAGATCATGGCCCTGCTCCTACTGCTATGTACTACTCTGACAATACACAGCAACTGGAAAGCCAGCAGATCCATCCCTCTGTGAGAAATCCTCCTACATGGAGGCATGTCTGGGAGAAAAGGTTAGTAGCTGGGATATCCCTATTCTCCAGCAATCCCCTTTGGGGTTATAGGCAACAGGGCATAAATCTCACTCATAAGCTGCCCTGGTTTTTTTCTGGGGATCAATGTGGCCTCCAATCATGAATCAGGTGGGTGTACCTTGCACATGACCCCTTCTGAGCTGTGCAGTTTGAACACAGCCAGGATCTGGAGGAATATTATTTAGTTTGTAAATGTTACTCAGTTTTCATGATATTTCATGAAACTTCCTTTGTCTTCATGGATCTGTGTTAAATGGTCAAACAGACAGAGAAACTTACTCAGGCCTTGTCTACACTAAAGGGAAAAGTTGATCTAAGCTACACAGGGGCCCCACACTACACAATGTCAATGGGAGATGCTCTCCCGTCGACTCCCCTTACTCTTCTCGATCTGATGGAGTACAGGAGTTGACGGGAGAGCAATCTGAGGTCGATTTAGCTGGTCTTCACTACACCCACTAAATCAACTGCTGATGCATTGATCGCCGCAGCATTGATCTTCTGGTAAGTGTAGACAGGCTCTCAGTTTTCTACCAATCCATTATGCCCTGAAGCTGAAACTACCAAATGATAACTGGTTATTTTAATCAGATGATAAGAGGTGGAATCATTCTGGCCTGATGCTAGATAGTAGAGAATATGATATACAGTATGTTGGTCATTATTCATCATATACTCAGGTAAGACCAACTCAGGGGATTTTTCAAAAGTATAACAGCATCTTTTGAATTTTAGGAACTGTCTTGCCATGGTATCAGACCCATAAATGTAACCCATGCCTAAATAACAACAATGGAGTTCCATTTACAGGAAAACAACATCTTTTCACTGGCTTAAGAGAGTTCATTAATATGCCAGCAAAAAAGTTTTATATTGTAGAAATCAGATGAGGAATAGTTTTTATAGCCAACCACTAGTCTACCAACTGTAGCCGTGTCTTTGCTTACCGAGTATTAAGAGTGCTTGCTCCAGATGAGAGGTTTTCATGTTGAAAACTGATTAATGCAGTTTCCATGTTTCTGTTTTACGTAATTAAATCTTTGATGGCTACATTCTGTGTTTCCACAGTATGCTTTGGTATGGCTACAGAAAAGCAAATTGCATTGCTCTTTTAGTACTGCTAAGGAAAGAAAAATGCCACTTTCTGCTCTGCTTAATGCAAATGAAATGCTCATCCTGAGCATAATGTCAACTATATTCTTAGCATTTGCTGGTACATAGAAAAAGAATGGTCAGTACAAGAAATCTGTCAGATTTAATTTGTCAGACTTAATGCTAGGGAAGGAGTGTCCAAGTTTGATTTGGCTATCAAACTATCTATGTTTCTGCACCCAGAAATGTCTAATGTATTATATACAAAGCCAAAGTTAGTAGTAAGAAAAACTTTGCAACCATCTTAACTTTTTGAATGCTGGTATTTTCCTTGGGAGGACATAACTATAATGCAGTCTGTTCTCTTTAAAGGGTCAGTTTGTGAAAGACCTTTAAGTAAGTATCCTGTGATTAGCTAAGAGGCAGCTCAGGCTAAAAGTGAGCTGTTGTCTTGTGGAATCTTCCAGCAGACCTCCCAGGTAGCTTTTGCTCTTGATCTTGTGCACTAGCTCCTTATGCTCTCTCTCCCACCCCCTCAATGTGTACCCACAAAAGGGCCAGGCGCTATGGTCTATGATGGGGTGTACAAAGCCAACACTGGGGAACAGGGGGTTAAGGAGTAGCTCTGACCTCAGTGGGCTCCACCCAGCTTCATCTGCTGAACATGCTTGCAATGGAGGGGAAGCTTAAATGAGCTCAGCACAGTGCATTTAAGGTGGTCAGTGCCAGGGCACAGGTCTGGACTGATAGTTTCTGGAATGATATAGCAAAAGTCCTGTACTGCCTAGAGCAGACCCCAAGATGCAGCTGCAGAGTACTGCCAGAGAGACAGTGGAGTGCCAGCCTGTGAGTGAAGGGAAAGAACAGCCAGACCCCAGCTAGGACTCTGGAGAGATAATGGAGGGAGGTGCAGTAGGAAATGACTCAGGGAGCAGGAGGTGATACCATTGCCCAGGTGATGCACCTGAACTGCCAGCCCCACGCCCTGAGTTGGAACATGGAGGAGTGGGAGAGCCTGAGTTCCCCTACTTCCCCCACACAGTGTTGAACCACGAGGCACTTGTACCAATTGCAGATTTGAAACCCAAGATGGTACTGCCAAATCACAGACTGGAGCCACAAGGTGGGGAGTAGTGAGCTAATGCTTAACCACTAGGGTCAACCCCCTCCCCATCACAGGGTCTGATCTAGCTCCAGGTGAATTAATGGGAGTCCTTCCATTGATTTTAATGAGCTCTGCTCAGGCTCTACTTGATTATTTCTGTCCTTTAAACTTACTAGCTGCAAAAGTGGTTCACTAGAGATGGAGGTGACCTACAGGAATGTATAAGAAACACCTGCAGAACCATGTGAGTGCTGTATAATTTTTTGTCATTTAACAAATTAAACACTGCACCATGCTGCTGCATCAGGTCACTAAAGGAGGTACTAGTGGAAAGAATGTTAATGATCAGTTATACGACATGATTTTCAGTGAATCAAAACCAAATAAGGGACTTTATTTTACTCTATTTCCCATTGAATGTTATTTCATCTTCTCATATAGATGTGAAAGCCAGAAAGCCACCCAAGGTACAGACAGACACCTAATGCCCGCAACCGCAAATGCCTTAGAAAAATACTAGGTATTAAATGTAATGAACTTATAACAAATGCCAAGATTCACCACAATTCCTTTTATCTAAAGTTATCCAAAAAAAGAAGGTGGAAATATTTGGGACATGTTAAGAATGAAGTCATGGTGTCTTGCAGGGGCATGCACGGGGGGGGGGGGAGGGGGCTGGCCCCCCAATAATCATCTCCGCCACTGCTCCAAGCTTCTGCCCTGGCTCCCTGCCCCGGGATTCCCTCCCCTGAGCCTGTCCTGCCCCCTTTTCTGCCAGGGTGGGAGTCGGGCTGAGCGCAGCTGAAGGGATATGCCTGGGAAAGGCACTGCAACTAGTGCTCCCGCTGAACCCCACTAGATGGTGCCCGGAGCAGGGAAGCCAGTTGGCAGCACAGCTCTGCCAGAGGGGGCGCTGGTAAGCCTGCTGAGTCCCATCTCTTCCTTGCCCACAGCCTCAAGTAAGTGTTTGGAGCCCACGTGGGGTGCACAGAAGGGAGCTTGGGACAATGGGGGGTGGTGAGGCAGCAAGGCCCCAGGGGCACTGGGAGGATGGGTGGGGAGCTCAGGGAGGCAGTAGAGGCTAGGGGGGTGGGGAAGGTAGTGGGGCACTGGATGGGGAGCTGGTGTTTAAAGAGCCCCGCCAAAAATAGTCACATTTAAATCCCTGTGCATGCTCCAGAGCATCTGCCATGACATGCTTGCTGTTCTGCAGCTGGGGGAACATTCAAAGGGGCTGACTGAAGGAATCTCTTTACTGAACACTTCTCAAAGAGGGAATGTTTACAGGACCTAACATAAAGGACATGCAAAGAGTGGCCCAGGATAGACTGGGATGGTGCAGCCCTGTTGACGCCCTGCACAATGTCTGGTAGCACAGGCAGGATTCAGAGTCCTTATTTAACTTTCACTTAATACAATGAATTTCCATATTTGTAAAAGTTAATAGGACATCTGTTTGTTTTTGTTTTAAAGTTACTGTTGACCTCAAGGAAGCCCTTTTTTGCTTCCCAACTTCCCACATATTCACTCTGAATATGAATTCAGGGATGAACTGTGACTTTTTAGCGAGGAATAATAAGACCTAATTGTCACTTACTGCAAACATTTAAGTCAATTAAAAAGTCATTTTTCCTTTTTGATAACACAACCTTAAAAAATATTCTGAAGAGAATTGAGTCCCATATCCCTACCTCAATTACCTCAGTGTAAATCTGGAGTAACAGAGATCAGAATTTTGCCCAGGGTATCTTTCTGTCAGTCATTCAGCCACTGAGAATAGTTATAGAAAAGAGCTATTATTCATCATTAAAACATCCAGCTGAATAGTATTGAAATAGATATATCTGTGCAGTTGCTCATACAATAAACAAACCAGTATTCATATGAGAATATACCAAGAAGTTTTCATGTGGAGATGATAGTGAAGTTTGAGACCCTTCACTAACAAACTTGATAGAGAAACACCAAATAAGACCAGTTTTCTAATAATTAAACAAAACCTTGTTTGCAATGGGCATGTTAATAGTTCAGTTTTAAGGCTAGAGTTATTAGCTGAACTTCTTGCAAGAATATTATAGAGGAGGAAAAGGATTGTGGAAGAGAGATGGTTTGAGCCAGGGGCAGGGCATAGGCAACAGCAGAAGAGGGGAGAAAGCTGCTGCTTCTTCCCCTGCCTCTGCCTCCACTAGCAACTGCAGTGTTTTGCTGAGGGTTTTCCTCAGCTGATGAGCTGTAACCCAGCAGGCACCGTCTCACCACCCACTGGTGAGTTATGCCATACCAATGGAGCCACACAACAGAAGACTATTTAGATAAGCTTCAAGTAGCGCAGAACTCGGCCACCAGATTGCTTCCCAGAATTGGCTCTTCAGAGTATATTAGACTTGTTCTCCAGGCACTGCAGTAGCTGTCTTTATGCTTCCATGTGCAATTCCAGGTGTTCATTTTAAACTTATATTTTGGGACTTGGCTGCTTTAGAGAGAGCTCCCCTCCCTCTGTGCCAGTGAGAGGGCTGAGCTCTGTTGGGATGTTGTGTCCCAGATGTGCTCACTTGACAACTGGAAGCAGGGTTGTTCTGAGTAGAACACTGGCTCCTTCCCCTGATGTGGTCCATCAAAGCCCAGATTTATAGGCTCACAGAGCAATAAAAATGTCATCTTTTTAGTCAAGCCTTTCTGAATGAGTCTGAAATTAAGCTTCTCCCTTTTTTGACTACTAAACTATAATTGCGCCAGAAACTAGGAAGGCACTTCTGCAGTTGGATTGTATGTGCTCTGTGAGCCAATAATCTTTCAGAACTTCTCCAATGTGACCATAAAAGGAGGTCTTGTTACCATTTAATATAAAGATCAGACACTACAGGTATTCACAGTAAGAAATTGCTGCTTATAGTCATTCATATAAATATAACTAATATGCTCCAAAGGACATGAGAGCTGGTAGACAGTGGACTGAAATTGAGTCTGGGAATGTTCAAATTAATTTGTACTACAGATGGAGGCTTTGCACTCTTCCACTAAGTTTTTGCCACTTGTATTGGATAGTGTTCTTCAACATCAACCCTGTTTCTACAATCTAAAAGACATGTATCTCTAGGGTTGCCAACTTCCTAATTGCACAAAACTGAACACCCTTGTCTGCCCCCTGCCCCAAGGCCCTGCCCCTGTCCTGCCCCTGCTATGAGGCCCCACCCCCACTCACTCCATTCCCCCTTCCTCCATCACTCGATCTCCCCTACCCTTACTCACTTGCTCATTTTCACTGGGCTGGAGCAGGGGTTTGGGGTGTGGGAGGGGGTGAGGGCTCCAGATGGGGGAGCAGGCTCTGGGGTGAGGCCGCGGATGAGGTGTTCGGAGTGTGGGAGGGGACTCGGGTCTGGGCCAGGGGGTCGGGGTGTGGGATAGGGGTCAGGAGTGCAGGCTCCGTGCAGTGCTTACCTCAGGCAGCTGCTGGGAAGTGGTGATATGTCCCTATGCCTCCTAGGCAGAGGTGTGGCCAGGTGGCTCCATGCGCTGTCCCTGCCTGTAGGCGCTGCCCCCACAGCTCCTATTGGCCGTGGTTCCTGGCCAATGGGAGCTGCAGAGTCGACACTCAGGGCAGTGGCAGCACGCAGAGCCCCCATAGCTGTCCCTGTGCCTAGAAGTTGGAGGGACATGTTGCCGCTTCCTGGGAGCCACACAGAGCTGGGTAGGGAGCCTGCCAGTTCTGCGCCAACCCAACTTTTAATGGCCCGGTCAGTAGTGCTGACCGGAGCCGATGGGGTCTCTTTTCAATTGGCTGTTCCAGTTGAAAACTGGACACCTGGCAAACCTATGTATCTCCACTGTTGGTATTTGCTGCAGTAGTAGTGGCATATTTCCATCATGAGATAGTAATATTTTGACAATCAAAAAGTAAGATTTCTAGAAAGAGGCAGAAACATATATTTCTTTTTCCATGAATACCAAGAATTTTGAGTCAGACAGAAAATTTCTGCACAGACTCTAACCTCACAGATCAGTGAGAAAATAAGTTCTCTTATTCTCTTATTGGACTACTATAGTATGGACTAATGACAATCAGCAACTATTTATAAAGAGGAGAAGTCATGCTTACAGAGTTTAATTGAAATCTTGGAGAAGCTAATAACAACTGATTGGATGAAGCAGTAGATTTCAAGAAGACTTTTAAAAGGAGTGATGTGAAATACAGAAGATGGTCTTTATGATAAATGATTATGGGTTTGATGGTTTGGTGAAAATTCTATATGGAGTAAAACATTAGGAATTCAAGGCTAGAGTGTGATAATGTCTCAGACAATAGATCCCAAGTTCTCAAAGGGTTTTAAGTTCCTTACACACATTGATTTCAATGGGAGCTAGGAGCCTCAATACCCTGGAGGATCTATGCCAAAATGAAGAAAAATATCAGCCTCTATCTTTTTATCATAAATGTAATATATTTATATATTACATACAAATTTCTAGGGTGCTCGTTGATGTAGTATCTTGGTGCCATTTATGCGGTTCTAAAGAAATGGTAGATTCTTGCAAGTTAGACTAACAATGTTTCTGTTTAATCGCATTGTTAACATGGTGCTTATAAACTATTGGTATCCCAAGTGTAGCCCACCATTGGAGAAATGCTGCCAGCCATTTTCATTAGAGGGCTTGCTGAAAAATTAATCTTCCATCTCACTGAAACGTGGCAAGACTTTGGCTCAGCCTGTTCTTTGGGGACTATTGTGCTTCCTGAGTAAAGGCCCTTTGTGGAAAATACTCTGCCTCTGCCCTGGAAGTCCAAACTGAGTTTCATCAGCCCTGGAATCCACATTCAGCATAGTTGGCATGATAAGAGAGGCATTCCTTTGGGTCCAAGACCATTTAGGACATTAAAGATAAGAATAAAGGCCTTTGAATAACATATTAACAATGATTTGCTCCATTTAGCAGATAGGTCACTGCATGCTCGATTAGCTGTAATTTTCAGGTAGCTTCCCCACGTTAGACCTGGGTAAAGGACATAATAATTCACCATGCATTTGATCAAAACATGGTTTTCCATGACCAAATTCATCAGCTGATACATAAGGACAATCTCTCCTGGTTAGCCTACGCTGAAAGAAGGCAGTTCTGCTACAGCTGATATATGGGCATCCATGATTAATAAGGTGTCCAGGAGGACACCAAGTTTGCACACCACTTTAATGATAGAACAGGGTACACTCTGCTGTAGGTGAAGTTTTCTCTACTACTTGTTCCTCTAACAGGTGCAAACATATGTAATTTGGTTGCATCAGGCATAGAGGTAGAAATAACCTTGAGAAAGTTATCATGGAAGGAATGATAGAGTGTTATAGTAGGGGACAAGCAGTTAGGAGATGGATAGATGGTGTGCAACAAGTCACTGGGAGGTCAGCTAATGAGTGCTTGAAGCTAGTGATGGATCAAGAAGGCTTCCAAAAATTCTGCTATGATGTCACCAATATTCAGACATAAATAAATGGATTTTACTTATTTAGTTCCTCCATTTGTTTCAATCCTTCAACCAACATCACCTCTATTTTTACAGGATTGAGTATGAGCCAACAGCAGGACAAAAGGCCAATAGAACTGTCAATATTTGTTACCCAACAGATATTTGTGTAATTACCAACCCTTGTGAGTATGGTACCCTCTCCTTTTGAATGACAGAGTGGTGTAGGCCATTCTCACCCTCTCCCAGTCGTAGAGGTTTTTATCTAATTTTTACTTTGTTTTCATTCTTTGTATCCTTTCCTAAAAATTTCTCTATCATATTGGTTGTTGGTGAACTTTTAAATCTAAAGAGAAAAAAGGGTTTTCAACTGTTCTGTTTGACTCATTGTGCTACTGGTTATATTCACATGCATGAGTAAGATTGCATTACTGAATGTCCTAACAAGCTTGTCTCCATTGCGAAATGATGAATTAATTCATTGGTGAGTGCTGGAGTAAAAACTAAAATGTGTTTTGAGGGGGTTTTTTAAATTAGTTTCTTTGCCCTCACTGGAATAACGAAATCAATTTACAAACCAGTACAAGACAGAGAATGTTTTAGAGAGTCCATTGCCACAGCATGGAAACAAAGAAACTAGGAACTGTTTATAGTTGTCAGCAGCAGCAGTAACATGGGTTCAAATGGCAATTTAGACATCACAGTGAGAGACAAAAGGATTGGCAGTTCAAAACTGCAAATAACATTCCTTTTATGAACTACTGAGATGTGTTTAAAAGGTAACCCTCAATAACTAATATACTGAAAAATGATTCACTAAATTACAGGGCACCCATGCTTTAAAATCCTGTCATTCTGATTACTATCTTTCTTTTCGCCACTTCAATTAGTTAGTGTCAGCAAAGTATTTTGAAAATGTAAAGTGCTATATAAACACTAAGTATTTCTATTATTCACTGTTGGCATGATTTTAGCAGATAACACCTCTGAAACCATTCGAGTTGAAGATTAACTCTTTCTGCTATTTGAAGGCTCAGACACGAAGCACTTAGATGGTATAAAGTATGGAGGTTTTTTTATTCCTTTGTTCTTGACATAGTTGCTGGTAAAATGTAATTGGCTAATTAAGCTCTACAACAAGTTAATCTGGCAGTGTGTGGCAGAGTGCTGGTCATAATACCCTGGTCACTGAGGTTGCTGCAGCATAGAGAAGGCTGCAGACTTAATTGGAATCAATCAACTTGCTTCTGGTAGGGATTATTGACTCTTGGTAGCAATTGTTGGGCTAATGAGGTAATTGGTTTAGCAATGGGGAGGATATAAAACTGAGAGGAACTAGCATTAAGGGGTGGAGTGTAGAGGATAAGCTGGGTAGAGGAGAGAAGCTGTGTGACATGCTTCCCTCCCGCTTTATACCTATGGTATGTCCCGCCATGTTTAAAAACTGAGGTACACATGGTAAAAAAAGAAACCGACTATTTAGATTGTAATCTCTTTGGGGCAAGGGACAGCCACTCCATGTAGGTCCAGTGCACAATGGGGCCCTGATCTTGGCTGTGGCCTCAAGGTGATACTGCAATATAAATAATAAGTTAAAAGGGAAGGTATGGCTTTATTTGCCCTTATATTTATAATGCCAAGGCTTCAGTTTCCACCCTCATTTCTTTTAGAGAAGGTCACCTCCTCTCAGGACAGAAAGGTACAGAAAGGAAACTATCTCTATACATAGAAAGACTTTCATTGTTATCCTAGGTGTGACAATCAGGGTCCAAAAAGAAAAGGAGTCCTTGTGGCACCTTAGAGACTAACCAATTTATTTGAGCATGAGCTTTCGTGAGCTACAGCTCACTTCATCAGATGCATACCGTGGAAACTGCAGCAGACTTTATATATACACAGAGAATATGAAACAATACCTCCTCCCACCCCACTGTCCTGCTGGTAATAGCTTAAATAAGCTATTATTATTATATATATTATTATATAGCTTAATTATTATTATAGCTTAAATAAGCTATATATTATTATTTATTATTATATATATTATTATATAGCTTAATTATTATTATAGCTTAAATAAGCTATTACCAGCAGGACAGTGGGGTGGGAGGAGGTATTGTTTCATATTCTCTGTGTATATATAAAGTCTGCTGCAGTTTCCACGGTATGCATCTGATGAAGTGAGCTGTAGCTCACGAAAGCTCATGCTCAAATAAATTGGTTAGTCTCTAAGGTGCCACAAGGACTCCTTTTCTTTTTGCGAATACAGACTAACACGGCTGTTACTCTGAAACCAATCAGGGTCCAGACACCCCAAGGGGAGAACTGGGGGTCTGAACCCCAAAGAATACATAATTGAATCAACTTGTTGTGTACAGTGTTGTTGTGCATAAAAATTTCAAATAAGGTCTCTTAGGAAAGCTTGTAAGGTTCTGGACTTGATGGTCATGAGATGTGGATGGGTTATGGTAGAGAGTGTGTGTGTGTGTGTAAAATAAATGCAACTGTAGTGCAATGTCAGCATCGCTTCACAAAAGGGTGAAAAGCAATCAGGCAGCATGCGGCTGCCTCCCCAGATAGATGAGACTCCAAGCACCTAGCATTTTATAGCCAGAAAGAGATATGTGATGGGCTTTTAGGGTTAATGGGAAAACACTGACAGCCTGGCTAGAATTTCACCTCCCAAAGTAACCATGAGTCCCTCATGCCAGGAGAGGGGCTGAGGGAAAGCCCTTTTAAAAGAAGTTTTGAAATTGAAATCTTTATCCAGAACTATCGGACAGTCTTGAAGATGAGGGCTTGTCTATGAGGACTGGATCCATCTATGGTAGGGTTACTCTGGGAGAGAGTTCAAAGGCAATAGATAAATTTCCTTTTCTAATACAAGTTGTCTAGAATGTAGTAGTGTAAAGCCTATGATTGCATCATTATGTATGTTTCTTGTATAACTTGTACATGGTTACTTCTCTTACTCTTTCATCTTTGAATCTGTGATTTTTTTTCTATTAAATAAACTTTTGTTTGTTTTTACCCCAGGCAGGTCTCTGGAGTGCAAACTGCGGAGTCTGTGTCCCAAAGATAACTGGCAGGCTGGTTTCACACCTTTGGCAGTGACAAACCAGAGGGGAAAAGTCAGTGTCTGGTTGTTAAGAACTTGAAGGTCAGATCTGGGGAGACTTGGGACTGGACAGGCTGTTGGTGTCACCCTACAAGGAGTAACCAAGCTGGTGGAAGCCAGGTGAGACCTTGTGCTTGTGATCAGGCAACTGGTGTCAGGGATCTGAGCCGTAGAAGCACAGCATTATGACACCGCAAAGCTACAGGGCAGGAAGTGACAGAACCCCTCCTAGGTCTGGGTGATCCCCAAAATGTCACACTAGGTGCATTTATAAAAACTAACGTTAAATTGGCACCCATCAGGTCTGCAGTGTTCTACATGTTCTGTTAGATTTCCTAGATATGTTGAACCCTGGCAAGCTCACCCACGTGCACATTGGCTTGTTTGTGTTTTCTCTTCTTGCTGAGCAGAAAAATTGAGAGAATGTTTTTAGCCTTATTTTGAATTCAGATTTTGGTTACATCCAGCATAGAGATGGAAATAACCTTGAGTTGTTATGGAAGGAATGGTGGAAGGTGGTCATAACAGGGGATAACCATCAAGGAGATGGGTGGCATGCAGCAAATCGCTTGAAGGTCAGCTACTGAGAGCTCAAAGTTAGCAATAGATTGTGACTTCCAAAAATTCTGCTATCTCACAAGCATTCAGACATGAATAAATGGATTTACTGAATTATGAGTTTAAAGAAGGGTCAGAACAGTGATTATACCCAAAAACTACAAAAGCATCTATCAAAGCAAGATCTAGTTTAGTTCTGTTCTTAATACTTCATTTATGGATACAACTCTTATTTCCCAAGACTGTTGGCTTTCTACATTGTGACAGGTCCGAAGAAGTTATGTTTCTCCCTAACAGTATCTTTGACTTAGCACAGGAAGCACTTCCAAACATTTTAAAATAAAAAAAGTAATGAAAAGTCTAAAAATGTGACTACTGACTACCTGGGAATATTACAGCATCAGCATTTTGGGAAAACTCTTGATGGAAGTCTCATACATATTCAGATAAACTTGATACTTCCCAAACTGACAAACGCACATGAACTTTGTTGTTGTGTGGGTAATCTTGGCTGCAAATTGACTTTTGAAAATGGAACTTTCGCTTCTGTGACAAGTAAGCACTCTTGAAAATGTTATCCTGTATCTTTAATTTTATTTATAACCTGAAATATTTCTAACTCTTAAATTCAGCTCTAAGATTTATCTGAATGATCAAGTATGGTCTTTTTCTTTGTTTTTTTTAAACAGGAAGTGTGGTGTTTTGGTAGGCAGTAAGGATGGGATGGGCATCACTAGAAACTTTTGTATGGTAGGAGACTGGAAACAGAACCAGTGGCAAAAGCAAATCGAAGCTTAACTGAAAAGACATACAAACATTAAGGCGAATCAGTGGTACAGGTGAGAAAAGACCTCCAGAATTCTGCACTCACAGCCCTATTGCCATTTCTGTAGTATGGTTAGTCAAATGGATTATTATTGATTTTTTTTTAATGTCAGATGTGCAAAAATGAGTGAAGCACCACATGCCTAAGTGCCACAGTTTTGGATGTACAGGATTAGGCAGGTCCATATAATTTGCCATTTGCTTTTTCAAACACTTGGTGTTTTCAGGAGGAAGGACAAAACAGTGGATAATTTTGAGTTTCCCAGAAATCTGGTTGTCCAGTCTTTCCCTAAGAGTTTTTTTTTAAAATACCTGTTATCTGAGACAATCTGGTCTTCTCCAAAGACCAACCATTTGCTCCTTAGACGCATTCTAGGAGACACAGGGACCAGCTGTCTCAGGGAAACTCTCTCAATTGTCTCTTCATTTTCATACCATCTCCAAAGCCCTCTCCAGAACATGACTGGTAATCCTCATTTAAAGGCTGCAGGATTTGGCCTCAACATTTTCAGCATGGTACCTGTTAATACTGTGAATTCATGGTGTTTGCCTCAATTTTCCTCATTCTGGTTTCCCTAATTCCATCTGAAGAAAGCCACAAGATTTCAAACTGGGAATGGAATTTACTTCTCCAGCCAATGAATGTGGCTGGATCTGACGGAGGTGTGGGGTTGAGCAGATTTATAAAGCATAATCCACACTTTAAAAAAGTATTACCCCTTTAATGTAACAAAGGATTTATAGCAGCCTAGAGAGAACCGTATTGCCTAGAAGTCCTGGAGAAATAAAAGTGCTATATATGGGCAAGTAAAGGGACAAGGAGATAAAGTAGGGGTGGCCTGAATGATATCAGCAACACTGAACTGCCAGTTAGAGGGGAGGGTGGCTGGTGGGGTTGAGTGGGAGGGCAGCAGAGAGAACAGAACAGTTTCAATAAAGATGGTGAAGAAGTTAAGCAGAGCAACAGAGCTGAGCTGTCAGAGGAGAAGGGGCAGAAAGGGAAGGGACTGAGCAGAACGATGGAACTGAGCTATCGGTTGGGTGGGGGTAGATGGACCTAGATGATGTTGGCCACAGAATTAATGCCTTTGGAGAAGGGGGTGAGATCAGGGAGACATAAAACACTTAACCCCTCTGTCTCAGCTCCCCTTCTGTCGAGTGTGTTAGTATTACTTTCTTAACTGCCTCAGAAAGATAAATTAGCTAAATTTACATATTACATTATAAAGACAAAAATCTCTAAATATGAGTAGAAATCCTTGCTTAGCATTAACATCTCCATAGATTATTTTAGCTGCCTTATTCACAGGGTTTTCCTTCTATATTGCAGGGACTCAGTTGTTGATGTCTTAAGATGACACTACAGAGTATCTTCCATTGGCTTCCAAGACCTCCCAGCTTGAAGCTGATGTATTCAGTTGCCAGCTTTGAGGTTTTCCACCATCTGCTTTTACAATCCATATGAAAGTTGAACTTTCTGTCAGGCACTTTGCACACCATCCCTCCTTTGTTCTCAATTTTCCTTTTTTTAGACTTGTTCCATTTTTCAGTTTGTTGGATCTTTCTTCCTTTGGTTTGCATTTGTTATTACATTTTCCACTGACATTGCAGATATTTGGATTAGTTTCCAAACCTGCTTCCGAGAAAAGAAAAAAACTTATGAAATCAAATGCTATTCCCATGATACTCTGGTACCACTATGTGGGGTTTTGTCCTACGTTTGAAGCAGAAGTTACAGCAATTTGGAGCTCTTAATTGAATCTTAAGATTCAATCAGTGAGTGAATCCCTGGGGATTTTTATGTATTCATAGTGAGTTTAGTAACAGAGAAGACCTTCCTTTTTGGGAAGGTCACCTTCTGCATCCTATCTAATGTTCACCCTCTAAGATGCACGGAGAATGCAGCTCGTCAGTAATTTTATCAGTGACAGTAGCTAATCTGAATTGCTTAACATTGTCATTGTTGTTAAGAGTTTGTCTTATTTTAATATTGAATACATCCATTGAACTGTGGCAAACTAAACAAAAATAGAAGTTCACAAACAGGAATCATCCCCTATGTGCCTCTTGTCTCTGTTGTAATCATCTCTGTAGAAGTTCACTTTGTGCAGAGAGACAGTGATCAGGAAGTGTCAAAGGGCCACCATCTATATTGGCTGAAACTTTCTGATTCAGGCCATGCTAATGAAATGCTTTCATCCAGCTTTGTCAGGAAATTTGCCAAAATGTCAACTCTGATTAATCTGTCTATTCATCTAACTGTAAAATTAGCACATTGTGAAGCCATCATTTCAAACTGGAGCTCATTGCTAGAAGTCATTCTTGTTCCAAGGTTTTAGCCTCCTGATTAAAATAAAAAGCAGAACAAACTACGGATCAGTGGGTGAATAAGTCCGAGCCCCCAGTTACCTCAGTAACAACAAATTTTGACATATGCACCTGGTGTTATAAGTTCCAGTGTTCAACAACTGTAGAGTAAAATCTGCTGATGATCAACTCTAACTACCCTTCTAGAAGCACGGGAGCACCCTGAAACATCTGGAATTTTAACAGTGAGAAATAAGAGTTTAAAGAGCTAAAGCAGCTAGCAGGAATGGGAACTAGAGAGCATCCTGTGTGACTTGGTACATCCTATAGTGGCCATAGGTGTTACAGCACATGAGCCATACAACATCACATATTGAAGAAGACACGGTAACAGGCAAACCTCAAACAGTTAATAAATTTGGTTCTGTTTAGACCATTTGAATGCTTATATCAATATCTCATGTGCAGTAATTTCTCTTTTTCAGCCCAGCAGAAAGCACCTATGAAGAGCTTCTCTAAGGGTATCTTGGTATTTCTGCTTCTGGTGTTAGGGGGCTTATTCCTTCACCCACTTACTTCCCTGGTCCTTCTCGCATGAACAGAGAGCAACAATACCCGAAGTCCAAAGGTGCAAACAATTCGATGTTTATTGGGGTGAACTTCCAGCAAGCATGATTCCAGTTTCCTTCCTTAGTATCCTCCTTCCCAGCTCTGACACCACAGAGCCTTACACCTGTGTCCCTGTTCCCATTCCTACCCTTAGCCAAACATGATTCCAACTTCCTTACTCCCATTCCCTGTTCCCATTTCCCCCTTTAGCAAAACATGATTCCAATTTTCTTACCCCCATTCCCATCTCCCTTACCCCCATGCCCATGCCCACCCCCACCCCTTCACTTCCTCATTGACTACAGATTATATAGTAAAACTTGAGTTCTGCTTAGCTATACCTTAACCAATCATTTTCCTGAAATTTAACTAACCAATCCTAACATATTGTAACATGATTATGTAACCAATTATATCCCACCACCTTAATTAGTTTACACCCAGCAAAATTAATTATACAGCAGACAGGAACAATCACAGAACCAGACAGAGATTACACAGACAAACAATAGCAAAGTGGGAACTACAATGACAAGACAACACAGAAGTGAGGATTTCACATCCCAGCTATTGATAAGTGAGTTCTTGCCAGACAGGATGCTATCAAACTAAGTTTCCTTTTACATTTTCTAGGCACTTCCCTTTCTCTGGAGGTGACAGGAATACAATCCTGTCCTGATAGTGCCTAACAGCCCAATAGCACCTTATTTCAATGTGACTAGTTTGGAATGTGAGGATGTGACCATTCGCTTCCCAGCTTATGGCTGCCTCTGCTGCTTAGCCAAAGGCCTTAGCCTAAGAACAGGGCCTCAGACTGTCACAGTAAGAGAAGGCCCTTACACCAGCAGACAGTGATTTTGATTCTTTCTTTTATACCTCTATCACTAGCCAAGTGATAAGAATACACCTAAATTCTTAGAGTATAGGTTTTTACAGACAGGCCTGAATATCTATATCCTAACACTCCACCCCTTTTTTTTCTTTTTCTTTTGGGATCCTCCTGCCCAGGTATCCCTGGAAAAGCATAGGACATATGGCAACACATTTCCTGATAGGGCCAGGCATCAAGGTGGAAGGTGTCGATAGTCCATTTGTCCCACTGCCCCTTGTGTAGTATAGTGCCCTGCACCTTCTCTCGTACGGGCATACCACACCTATTCCAATTAGTGTTCAAGACTTCCCATTAGAGTGGGCCTGAGAAAGTTGGGTCCGGGTTGTCTAGTACACTGCAGGGTTTGGAGGGCTTATTACATTCCTTATAGGTTATCTCCATATGCAACATAACATAAGTACGGTTAACAATACAAAATCCACAGCAACACTGAGTCCTGTCCACTGCAGTATGGTCCAACATCCGAGACACCCCCAAAACACTGCCTCTCCTCCTTCGATGGGGTCACGATCTTATGTGTCCAATTGCTGGCAGTTGCAACAAGCTGCCCTGCAGGTTTTGCTTGCTTTTGTCCATATCATAAGTCCATTGAATGTTCACAGAGAAATGGGATATTGTCCAAACCAGCTTGACCACTTGGTATGGAATCAGGCAATAAGCCCTGGCTTATTCACAGCAATAAGATTCACAGATCCATTTGTGCACCAAAGTCCATATAGCAGCATGTAGATGGGTGTAGTTTGGTTAAGGGCTGGTGTAATTGTGCCCCCAGTAATATGTACATTCCCAGCAAAACACCTTATACACAGTACACCCAATTGTCCACCCCTTGCATAGGCCATTGATCCTGCTCCTCTATAGTCATAGGAGAAGGGCACATCCAAACATCTTCTATTGATTTACACTATTTTACACACCCCTCCATTGATTCCCAGTGAGCTCCTCCCCTTTTCATTATTTCCATAGGGCTTGTGGGGGCCACCGTAGTTGCCATTCCATTTCCAGGTACCACGGTAGCTATTACACAGGTGCTGGCCTCCTAGTTGAGAATTTGCATTCCCATACACATCTTCCCCCCCCAAGGTCAGCCTTTTGAAGCCATCCCCCACCCACATCGTGAGGTTTTCTGTTCATTAAAACACAACAATGCTAGCAACAAGACAAACACCACAGACAAACAACACAAAACATAGATCCATGGTATTCGGAGTTATTCTTCCGCTGGCGCCAGCTTGCTTGTAGAGTGTCTGAAAAACAAAAGAAACAATTTCCACCCCCCTGGTGGGGACAGATTATTGCTTAATAATAATACCACTTTCTTTTACAAATGTCCTTGCTACTTGCAGGAAAAACAGAAGAATTACCTCCAGGCTGTCCTTATTTTGTTCTATAGTCAGGCTAGTGAATTACCTCACTCACTGGTCATTTATGAAATTCATGAGATGGTGTACCTCAGTTTCCCCTCTTGTACAACAGACCAAGTTTGCAATAGTTTCTCTGCTGCACCAAGCTTTAAGTTTATTCTCAGGTAATAGCTGAGACACAGCTTCAGATTTTAGCACTGTACACACACACACACCCCTTAAGGTTAACCTGTCCCCCTTATTTTCAGGCTTGACTTGTTTTTTTCACCTCCCTTTCCTGAAGTGCCATAATCTGAGTCTTCTAGTAGCTTGTTTGCTGATCAGATGTATTCGTTATTTGCATCTCCTTTGTGCCCATCAGCTAGGTAATTTGCATTTACACACAGAGGCTTACTAGCTTGCTTCTGGATCCAAAGCTGTTAGCAGCTCAGACACTGTCTTAAAAGGGAAACATTTTACTTCCACCAGAGTTCTGATTACTTTCCACTTTCATCTCCTGCTCCAAAACACAGCGATCTGAAAAAGAAAGCACAACCTAATGTGGCTCCTTTTGGAGCCCTATTAGGATTTTAATGAAGTACCATTTTTATTTGCATTTCTTTTACCCTTCTCCAATATACACCGCACACGTCCTGGGAAAATGCACATTCCTTCCGTATAGTTTAACCTCCATAACATCATATTAGCCAAATTAATTTTACACAAGGTATAACTGCCTCCCCCATGCCCGCAGAGTTTTCATGCACACCCACTAAAGCAACAATCTGATCCCCCAGAGCCACCCCAAGGCTCAGTGCTCCCATCATTCCTCCCCTTTTCCTTTTACCTGTGCACATACAAAATTCTCTTTTACCTAACATCCCTTGCTCTGTGATTACTCAAATACACAACTGTACCCCGATTACACTTCCATCTTGTACAACTAGACACAACCAAAAGCAGCCAAGTTAAGTTCCAATAGAAACCCCTTCCATCCTTTAGTGATTTTGATTACATTACCCAAAAGTCAAATAATTTTGATCAGATTCTCTCTCTGCGGGCTGCCTGCAGCAGTCCCCTATAGACCATTTCTGTGGGAAAAGGGCCCATTTTCCCTCAGAATAGCTGTAAAGGCTTCTGGGGACAGAAGCATAGTAGTGGTAGTAGCCACTCTACCTGACCCCCTTGGATAATTTAATTACCAAGCTTCCATCCAATGTGACTGCACAGAGTTGCACATACAGTTACATGTATATAACTGGGTTTTATCATTAAACAAAAACTTCTTTCTTGACATCTCACATAAGTATCCAAAGTACCCTCCATTAAAACTTCAGAAAAACAAAAGAGTGTGGAAAGGCAGGTTGCATTTTGAAACTTTTTTTTTTCCTCCACTCCCCCAGGACCAAGTCCCGGATTCAGTCTCTAAAGGTGGTCTGTTAACTCTGCTTTTGACTTTAAACCCTTTTGTGCCAAATCATCTTTCACTACCCCTAACTAATTTACAACCCTTCAGCAGCCCTTGCTGAAGCAGCACCAAACTTGAAAGATTACTGGCAGCTTCCCATAATACTGCCCTTACTTCAAACCTCTCACAAGCAGACTGAAGTGCCTCCTTTCCCTGGAAGGCATTCAGTCCCCATGGGCAGGGACCTTCTTCCACTACCCATATAACAAGGAGGGTGGGCTCCTCAGCCACCCCCCATACCTCTGGGTCCCCTAACACTTCCTCCATTTCCTTTTTAATCTCATCCCAGGTTGACCCCTGTACCTGGTATGGGCCCTGGTTCTCCCTTATCCATTTATCCAAAAATCCTTTACCCTGGCTTGCCAGAACCCGCAACTACCATCACGAGAGTTCGCGATACCCCCTCCAAGCAGCTGCGCGGACTGTTGGGGAGGGGGACTTACAGGCTGCCACTCACCTATCCAATGCAATGCATCTGAGTCACGGCACCAAGATGTTAGGGGGCTTATTCCTTCACCCACTTACTTCCCTGGTCCTTCTCACATGAACAGAGAGCAACAATACCCGAAGTCCAAAGGTGCAAACAATTCAATGTTTATTGGGGTGAACTTCCAGCAAGCATGATTCCAGTTTCCTTCCTTAGTATCCTCCTTCCCAGCTCTGACACCACAGAGCCTTACACCTGTGTTCCTGTTCCCATTCCTACCCTTAGCCAAACATGATTCCAACTTCCTTACCCCCATTCCCTGTTCCCATTTCCCCCTTTAGCAAAACATGATTCCAATTTTCTTATTCCCATCTCCCTTACCCCCACCCCTTCACTTCCTCATTGACTACAGATTATATAGTAAAACTTGAGTTCTGCTTAGCTATACCTTAACCAATCATTTTCCTGAAATTTAACTAACCAATCCTAACATATTGTAACATGATTATGTAACCAATTATATCCCACCACCTTAATTAGTTTACACCCAGCAAAATTAATTATACAGCAGACAGGAACAATCACAGAACCAGACTGAGATTATACAGACAAACAATAGCAAAGTGGGAACTACAATGACAAGACAACACAGAAGTGAGGATTTCACATCCCAGCTATTGATAAGTGAGTTCTTGCCAGACAGGATGCTATCAACCTAAGTTTCCTTTTACATTTTCTAGGCACTTCCCCTTTCTCTGGAGGTGACAGGAATACAATCCTGTCCTGATAGTGCCTGACAGCCCAATAGCACCTTATTTCAATGTGACTAGTTTGGAATGTGAGGATGTGGCTGTTCGCTTCCCAGCGTATGGCTGCCTCTGCTGCTTAGCCAAAGGCCTGAGCCTAAGAACAGGGCCTCAGACTGTCACAATAAGAGAAGGCCCTTACACCAGCAGACAGTGGTTTTGATTCTTTCTTTTATACCTCTATCACTAGCCAAGTGATAAGAATACACCTAAATTCTTAGAGTATAGGCCTTTGCAGACAGGCCTGAATATCTATATCCTAACATCTGGCACCAGTAAGAATCAGACAGTGTAATCATGTCTTAAATATAATCTAACTTTTCCAAACTTCAGAAGGGTTTGGATTTCTTTTTTTCTGAGTTTTGGATGAAGGTTCTGGTTGCATGTTATTTTCTCTAAGCCATGCCCACGCATCCCTAACCAAGTAATACTGGCACAATGACTCTTATACCCCCAAAAGGCTGGGTGGGTGGGTGGGTGGTGCTACCATTGGCTGATAGGAACTAGGAGGGTATTGTGAAACTTATTACTTCTGGACAAAGTTGAAAAGACTTTTACAAAGAGGAACTAACTTGAATCAGTCAATGGACTAGGATAATATGCAATTCAAATTCTTTTTGAAGTCATTTAGTCTTCATTACTATGTTTTTCAAAGACCTTAAGCAAGCTTCTCTCACTCAGTGCGTGGGAGTGTGTACTGTGTGGGTTGTAACTGCTGCTTTTTCTCAAGAGTCAGCTGTTGCCTAGAAGCAGTAGAGGAGGAAGAAGTTTTGCTTGATAAGGTATAATAATGCTTGAATCGCCCACACCTTTCATTCTAGAGCCAAAAACATGATTGTAGGGTTTGGGTAGGAAGGGAAAAAGGTTGAGAGAAATCATCTTTGCAAAATGATGATGATGGACTGGAACTGCTATATTAAACTCCACAGAAGAGCTACAAAGTAATGTATACTTGTATCAAGAAGCTTCCACATACACATATTTACAAAGATCCAAATCTTGGGAGCAGATAAAACATGACATAGGGGCTGCACTGCAGTGATCAATGTGAGAGAAAGAACCTTTCCTACTCAGTCTGTAGCACTTGTGAAATATATTCAGCTGCGGTGAGGTTGCAGTAATCTTTTGCTGGCTGCATCTGAGTCTGCAATGGGCAAAGGCAGGTGGATGTGTGTGTAGCAATAGTACTCTGGCTATGCCTGCATCTCTCTCCCAACCCCACACCTGCAAATCTCTTGTGTGCAGCCACACAGGGTGACCCCATGGCTCCTGTGGTGCCTATCAGATCTTGCTCTCTGAACAGCAGAACCAAACTTGCCAAAGTGTGTGTACTGTCCCCCAAATGAAAATGTCCAGAAGCTTGCACCAGAGAGCAACTTTAAAATGCCATCGCTGAGTAATATCTAGTAATCAACTTGCTAGCTGTTTACAATCTATGGAGACAATCCTTTTAGCCTTTAAGCAACTTGTTCTTCCCTGTGTATGTAAATCACCCTTCCTTTTCTCTCTCCCGCATGGCTAAAACTGATTTTTAAAATTAATTTTTTAACTGTAGCTTTCCAGCAATAAGAGTCAGTTGCTCACTGAGTTTTTCCTGTGTCATGAGACTTTACTGATTTTCTTAAAGTTTTCAATATTAATACTGTAAGTAGAGTCTGAATGAGCTCTCCCCTGACATCTAGTGGTGAGCTGTGGAAAAAAACTTTAGGAGCTGATCTCGTTTGAATGGACACACCCACCCTGCCTAGGTGCTCAGCATGATGGGACTGCTTGCCCAAATGATCACTTGTGGCTGGTGTTGGATCCCCAGTCTCCTTGTTATTGGGGCAGGAGTAATAAAGGTTGTTATCCTTGTTGTGTGAAATGAGGGCAGCAGAAGTTTACCTGGCATACCCCGAATGAGGGACTCACCCTCAACTGAACAATACTCGCTAGGCAGGGGACATGGGTTCCAAAGCCCAATAAGCTGACCTAGGGTGGGGATAGGTATTTGTACCTGGTGGTGTGGGCCTTGTTTAAGGGTCTTAAACATCATTTGACCCTTCCTCTCTCTATGGTATAATAAAAGAGCTAATTTAGATTCAGTTGAGAGTGTCGTTTCATGCTACAGAGCGGAAATCACTGATACTTAGGTCTAAGTATTAGACTGACTTTGGAACAGTGTCTCTATTGCAAGAGATGCCAAGTGTACACCAGCAGTGAGGCTCCCCTGCTAACAGCTGAAATCACTGAGAGCTGTGTTAAGTGGAGGGCCCTGAAGACATCTTGGGTGGCTGGCAAAGAGGTGTAGCAAGTGGCCAGCAGGGTGGCTGGCGGAGAGGGCCAGAGCAGAGCCCTGCAGAGGCGTGGCAATCGGCCATTGTGGCGATGAGCAAGTGCCTGAGCAGTACAGCATGTAAGGTGCCGCCTTCCACACACCCCACCTTCCACACAGGCTGGGAGGTGAACTCTGTGGATGAACCTCTGAACTCTGGGGCCACATTGCCCAAGGACAGCAACTGTGAGTGGGGTGCAGAGAAGGGACAGGCATGTTAAAGGGACTTTTGGGTTGCTGGACTTAAGAACCTGAGGGGAAAAGGACACTGCCCAACTTACTTGGGGGTGGGTCTTTTGCTCATGGTTTATGGAAAGGCAGGTCTATGTGATCAGGGAGTCTTTACTGAGAAGAATAGACAGGCCTGTAACCAGAGCTGATCCAGAGAACAGAAGGGTGTGTTGTCTTTCAGGTGCTAAGATACAGGATGTAGACCTGAGGTTGAAAAGGATCCTAAAGGGAGCGGGAAAGAATCCCCTAATTATCCGTCATGTGGGAACAAATGATATGGCTAGATTCTCGCTGGAAAGTATTAAGGGAGACTATGCTAGGCTGGGGAAGATGCTTAAGGAAATCAAGGCTCAGGTAATCTTTAGTGGGATTCTGCCTGTTCCTAGAGAAGGGCAACAAAGGTGTGACAAGATTATGACTATCAACAGATGGCTTAGGCAGTGGTGCTATAAGGAGGGCTTTGGGATGTATGGCCATTGGTCTAATAGGTTATATTGGCTGTAGAATGACCGTGCCTAATAGTGAGCGAGGCCAAACAGCAAAAATTAAGATGTTTGTACAGCAATGCGAGAAGCCTAAGTAATAAAATGGAGGAACTAGAGCTACTGGTGCAGGAAGTAAAACTAGGTATTATAGGGATAACAGAAACATGGTGGGGTAGTAGTCATGACTGGACTACAGGTTTTGAAGGGTATGTGCTGTTTAGGAAAGACCGAAATAAAGGTAAAGGTGGTGGAGTAGCATTGTATATCAATGATGAGGTAGAATGTAAAGAAATAAGAAGCGATGGAATGGATAAGACAAGAGTCTGTCTGGGCAAAAATTACATTGGGGAAGAAAACTATTAGAGCCCTGGGATAGTGCTTGGGGTATGCTGTAGACCGCCGGAATCTAATTTGGATATGGATAGAGCCCTTTTTAATGTTTTTAATAAAGTAAATACTAATGGAAACTGTGTGATCATGGGAGACTTTAACTTCCCAGATATAGACTGGAGGACGAGTGCTAGTAATAATAATAGGGCTCAGATTTTCCTAGATGCGATAGCTGATGGATTCCTTCATCAAGTAGTTGCTGAACCGACTAGAGGGGATGCCATTTTAGATTTGGTTTTGGTGAGTAGTGAGGACCTCATAGAAGAAATGGTTGTAGGGGATAATCTTGGTTCAAGTGATCATGAGCTAATTCAGTTCAAACTGAACGGAAGGATTAACAAAAATAAATCTGTGACTACGGTTTTTGATTTAAAAAGGGCTGACTTTCAAAAATTAAGGAAATTAGTTAGGGAAGTGGATTGGACTGAAGAACTTGTGGATCTAAAGGTAGAGGAGGCCTGGGATTACTTTAAATCAAAGCTGCAGAACCTCTCGGAAGCCTGCATCCCAAGAAAGGGGAAAAAATTCATAGGCAGGAGCTGTAGACCAAGCTGGATGAGCAAGCATCTCAGAGAGGTGATTAAGAAAAAGCAGAAAGCATACAGGGAGTGGAAGATGGGAGGGGTCAGCAAGGAAAGCTACCTTATTGAGGTCAGAACATATAGGGATAAAGTGAGAAAGGCTAAAAGTCAAGTAGAGTTGGACCTTGCAAAGGGAATTAAAACCAATAGTAAAAGGTTCTATAGCCATATAAATAAGAAGAAAACAAAGAAAGAAGAAGTGGGACCGCTAAACACTTAGGATGGAGTGTAGGTTAAGGATAATCTAGGCATGGCCCAATATCTAAACAAATACTTTGCCTCAGTCTTTAATAAGACGAAAGAGGATCTTAGAGATAATGGTAGCATGACAAATGGGAATGAGGATATGGAGGTAGATATTACCATATCTGAGGTAGAAGCGAAACTCAAACAGCTTAATGGGACTAAATCGGGGGGCCCAGATAATCTTCATCCAAGAATATTAAAGGAATTGGCATCCGAAATTGCAAGCCCATTAGCAAGAATTTTTAATGAATCTGTAAACTCAGGAGTTGTACCATATGATTGGAGAATTGCTAACATAGTTCCTATTTTTAAGAAAAGGAAAAAATGTGATCCGGGTAACTACAGGCCTGTTAGTTTGCCATCTGTAGTATGCAAGGTCTTGGAATAAATTTTGAAGGAGAAAGTAGTTAAGGACATTGAAGTCAATGGTAAATGGGACAAAATACAACATGGTTTTACAAAAGGTAGATCGTGCCAAACCAACCTGATCTCCTTCTTTGAGAAAGTAACTGATGTTTTAGACAAAGGAAATGCAGTGGATCTAATTTACCTAGATTTCAGTAAGGCGTTTGATACCGTGCCACATGGGGAATTATTAGTTAAATTGGAAAAAATGGGGATCAGTATGAACACTGAAAGGTGGATAAGGAATTGGTTAAAGGGGAGACTACAATGGGTCCTACTGAAGGGTGAACTGTCAGGCTGGAGGGAGGTTACCAGTGGAGTTCCTCAAGGATCATTTTTGGGACCAATCTTATTTAATCTTTTTATTACTGACCTTGGCACAAAAAGTGGGAGTGTGCTAATAAAGTTTGCAGATGATACAAAGCTGGGAGGTATTGCGAATTTAGAGAAGAACCGGGATATCATACAGGAGGATCTAGATGACCTTGTAAACTGGAGTAATAGTAATAGGATGAAATTTAACAGTGAGAAGTGTAAGGTCATGCATTTAGGGATTAATAACAAGAATTTTAGTTACAAGCTGAGGATGCATCAGTTAGAAGTAACGGAGGAGGAGGAGAAGGACCTTGGAGTACTGATTGATCACAGGATGACTATGAGCCGCCAATGTGATATGGCTGTGAAAAAAGCTAATGTGGTCTTGGGATGCATCAGGAGAGGTATTTCCAGTAGAGATAAGGAGGTGTTAGTACAGTTATACAAGGCACTGGTGAGACCTCACCTGGAATACTGTGTGCAGTTCTGGTCTCCCATGTTTAAAAAGGATGAATTCAAACTGGAACAGGGTCAGTGAAGGGCTACTAGGATGATCCGAGGAATGGAAAACTTGTCTTATGAAAGGAGACTCAAGGAGCTTGGCTTGTTTAGCCTAACTAAAAGAAGGTTGAGGGGAGATATGATTGCTCTCTATAAATATATCAGAGGGATAAATACTGGAGAGGGAGAAGAATTATTTAAGCTCAGTACCAATGTGGACACAAGAACAAATGGATATAAACTGGCCACCGGGAAGTTTAGACTTGAAATTAGACGAACGTTTCTAACCATCAGAGGAGTGAAGTTTTGGAATTGCCTTCCAAGGGAAGCAGTGGAGGCAAAAGATCTATCTGGCTTTAAGATTAAGCTCAATAAGTTTATGGAGGAGATGATATGATGCAATACCATGATTTTAATTAATTGATCTTAACTATTCATGGTAAATAGGCCTAATGGCCTGTGATGGGATGTTAGATGGGGTGGGATCTGAGTTACCCAGGAATGAATTTTCTGTAGTATCTGGCTGGTGAATCTTGCCCATATGCTCAGGGTTTAGCTGATTGCCATATTTGGGGTCGGGAAGGAATTTTCCTCCAGGGCAGATTGGAAGAGGCCCTGGAGGTTTTTTGCCTTCCTCTGTAGCATGGGGCACTGGTCACTTGCTGGAGGATTCTCTGCTCCTTGATGTCTTTAAACCACGATTTGAGGACTTCAAGACCTCAGGCATAGGTGAGGTTTTTCGCAGGAGTGGGTGGGTGAGCTTCTGTGGCCTGAGTTGTGCGGGAGGTCAGACTAGATGATCATAATGGTCCCTTCTGACCTTAGTATCTATAACCCTAGTTGCAGTGTTTTCCCAAATTAATGCTGAGTTACTTCCCTCCTTTTAGCAAAATTTTTTTTATACTCAGACTCTGTGCTTGCAAGAGGGGACGTATTGCTTCTTGAGGTGCCCAGGGGGTGGTCCCAGGTCACTGGGCGGGGGCTTGAGCTGGTTGTGTGGTGTATTATTGAAAAGAAATCCCTAGATACTGAACCCAGACTGTGTTGCTGCTGGCTCCACCTAGCAGAAGGGTTACAATACTATAACCCAAACACTTTAGAAAAGAAGAGGGAAAGGTCCTACTGACAAGCAGAAACAATATAGAAGGGAAATATACAAAATGTTGGGCTCAGGCGGAGGGATTGGAGTGCCCTCTCTGACAATGCAGTTATTCAGCATGTATCTTTCTTTGCAAAGGCACTAGGTTAATGATCAAAGTTATCTTCCCAAGGCTTTTCAGCAGCACTAATGTAGTTGAATATCTTCTTGAGTTTGTAAACTACCAAAATAAGTTACCCTTTTCCTAGCAAGCACTTGATAATAAGTTCATCTGGTCCTTTCAGCAATTTAAATCAAAGGCTTATTTTTGTCTTTTGATGCGGGGGAAGCGGGGAGTTACACACACCTTTTCAGCTGCAGGCAAAGCATTTGCAAAATCATGAACTATTGAATGTTAAAAATATAATGCTCATTTTCTCTGGCTGTTTCTAAAGTGTCAGTACCTTTTTCCCATCATTTTGGCTATAGTTTGTTTAATGATCAATTGTAAGTAATGAATTAAGCCACATGAAAACAATGTTAAGGAAAACTGGTCACGGGTAAATAAAGCACTCCCCTGGGTTTTACTGAGCTAATTATCCCATTAACTAACAGGGTAGTTAAAAAGCACTGGAAGGAAATGCAAAGGGAAAAATCAGCGGACCTCTGAGGAAGCAAGCTCTCAGGGTGGTGACTGAATTCTTTCCCTTCCTCTCCCTGGAGAAAGGGCTGAGTACTAGGGGAAAGTGCAGATAGAATTGCACAGGACTGTGATGGTGATTTGGTGGGGGCAGTATAAATAAAACCCACAGAGATGCTAACAAAGTGTCCAAGGCTGCTTATGTGGGATCTCAGGCCAGTAGTGGAGCCTACTCTGTTACAACAACTTACCCCAAATCTTGGATCCTGAACTTTGGAGCACAAGTCCATCTCTAATCTTTACTACTGTGCATAGTCCAACAGTGAAGTTTGATTACTGTGTTTTCATGAGTGCTACACCTTTTTGCTCCTGCTTATACCTAGTGGGAGCTGGGAAGTGTTTCTCCATTAAAGTCTGCCAGCTGATCTGAGATATTACATCACTGTGGAGCCTCTCTACTGGAAGAATGCAGAGCTTTTTCCAACATATTTAGTAATCATTTTTCCACAATTATTTTGAGTAAACTAATACACATATAGCTTCAAAATGTGACCAAATACAAACAGGTAGGGAAGAGACTATGAGAGACAAATTCTTTGCCACTTGAACTGGTACGTCTTCAGGGATTCCACTGCAAATATCATGCCAGCAGTAATATTGTGTTGCTTTTGTGAATGAGTGCACCGTAGGGGTAATAAAATGGAACGTGACTTATGCAGATAGCAGAAAGCAATAAAATAGGCACTTAAAAAGAATCAATACAGCCTTTGGAAAGCAAAGAAACAAATCTAACTAGTGCATGCAAAATACAGCTCTAATACACAGGGAAGTTATAATTCATAATATAACTTGGTCCAGCTAACTATATTAAATTGGACTCAGTTCACACCCTTAACTGACAATTTTAAAAGAAAAGGTGTTTCAGCACAAACTAATTAGATGAGAAGCAATTAGAGTGTATAGAAGCTAAAGCAGTCTGTTAATGAAACACACACTTTCAGCACAGTCATGCAATAGGTCCAAATTCAGACTTCATCAGTCAGGACTGAAGAACTAGAAATGAGCCTGAACTAGAAATTCAAATCCAACCCCCTGAATTTGTGGTGGGGGGAGAACTTGGGGGCTTAAATCCCTAAATCCAAACTTTAAAGATCCTGCTCTGATCCAAAACTAGAAGGGGAACCTGTTTACAGTTCTGGCTAGAAAAAAGTCTCATGAGACTTGATCGTCTCACAGCATTTCTGTCCTTTTCATTCAACATCTCATAAGAACAGTCCTGTGCAATTTTATCGCTACGAAGCCTAACCCTATTCTCAAAGCTGAACTTTGAACATTTTCTTAAAACGTTTTCTTAATCAGGATCCAAACATTAGCCCTTTAATCCATCTGATCATACAAAATCTGCATGACATTCTACGTTAGTTTTGACCCTGTTCATGATAGTGTTTTGTTTTAAAATTGAGTCAATAGGCCTCCTCTTATCATAAAAAGTATGATAGTTAAACCATTTACTGTCCATAAAACTGCAGCAGATTTCCATGGAGTGTGCTTAATATCTAATATATAAATAAGTTGAAAAGATTGTTCCCAAGGACACCGTGAAGTAGCAATTAGAGAGGTAGGAGGAGATTCAGTAGAGAACCGAGCCATGAAAAGCAAGGGAGAACAAAATTTTAAGAAGATCATTGTTGACTGTGTCATAGGTAGCTGATAAGCCAAGGAGGAAGAGGACAGAGTACTGGTTCTGAGCTTTGGCTAAGAAGAGGTCATTAGAGACTTTGGCTAAAGCAGTTTCAGAAGAGTGCAAGGCGCTGAAAAGATTGGAGAAGATCTAAGATGCAATTGCAGGAGAAGAACTCCAGAAAACAATTGTGAACAAAACTTAGAAATAAAAGAGAGGAGGGAGGTTGGGTGGTAGTTGGAGAGGCAAGTGGGACTGAGGATGGGTTGTTTTAAGATGGTTCACCCAAAGTCACTATTGCACTTCTTGTTCAAAGGACAACTTCATTCTTCCAAATAAATAGTCAAAAAGGTCTTCATATGAGAGAGAGACAAAAGTGGCTGAGAAAAGCTGCACACAGCTCCTGACGGCTTAGTAAAGCTTTTGGTTCTTCAGATATAAATGATGCTTCCGGTTTGAGTTTTAGCTATACTAGTGTTCATGAACAGTAAGTTCACACCACAGTATAAGAGACTTTACTGATTGCACAAGGCCAATCTACTGTGTGTAGCAGACTCATGCTCTGTGAAACAGGCACAAAGGGGGACCCTGTAACATGCACTAATCAATGGGTGACATGGTGTCCCAGGTATCCATGGCCTGGAGCAGTTAAAATCCCAGATGAGCCCTCAGTCACATGATGGCCACCATATTGACTGAACCAGGGGCGCAGGGCCGGCTCTAGGCACCAGCAAAACAAACAGGTGCTTGGGGCGGCACATTTCTAGGGGCGGCATTCCGGCGCCGGCCAAGCTGCCCCTAGAAATGTGCCCCCGCCACCCCAGCTCGCCTCTGCCTGCTCCTCTGAGCGCACCGCCGCCACTCCACTTCTTCCCCCTCCCTCCCAGGCTTGCAACGCGTGAAACAGCTGTTTGGAGTGGCAAGCCTGGGAGGGAGGAGAAGCCAAGCGGCGGTGCGCTCAGGGGAGGCGGTGGTGGTGGAGCGGGAGGTGAGCTGGGGTGGGGAGCGGTTTCTCTACCACCCCACTGTTATTTCCTGTGCTTCCCCCGCGCACCTCCGCTCCGCCTGCTCCCCTGAACACACTGCCTCTCCCTCGCCTGAGAGGGAGGGGGGAGAAGCGGAGTGGCAGCGTGTTCAGGGGAGCAGGTGGAGCAGAGGTGAGCTAGGGCAGGGGGTTGCGGGGAGGGAGCCAAAGGAAGCAATGGGGGGAAATGCAGCACGCCCGGGGGAGGAGGTGGGGCCGGGGATTTGGGGAAGGGGTTGGGAAGGGGTGGAGTTGGGGTGGAGCTGGGCACGAAGAAAAAGCGGGAGTGGCCAAAAATTTTTTTGCTTGAGGTGGCAAAAATCCTAGAGCCAGCCCTGCAGGGGCGTGGAGAACTAAAATCATGAGCTGCTACAGACTGAGCAAAAGAGACAAGGCCCCCCCACGGGGGCTGTAATAGAATCACATGTTCTGAGTCAATCCACAGAGGATATGACACACACACACTCACCAGTGTGTTACATAAGCACAACTAGTCAGTTTGTAATATGGAGAAGAGGCTATTGCAGGTCTTGACTGACCATGCAGTTGCCTTCTGACAAAACATTCTGATATTCTACAGCTGGTTGCTAAATGGGAAAAAAAAATTCTCAATTTTTCCAACCAGCTCTATTTTGTTACCAACTATCCCTCAATTCATTTGTTGCATCTATTTCAATTTTTTTGTTTTTATTTGCTTATGGTCTATTTTAAAACTAATTTCTATCAGACCTCTAACTCATCTCTCTTTGCCAGGTTAGGCAATGTAAGAGTCACTTATATTAATCTATACTGAAGAAGAGTTGGTACAATACAAGTTGGGAAAATGAGTTGTACATGCCTGAAATCTTAATTAAGGGTAATTTCAGGAAACATATTCAGCAAAGTGCCAGATATGTTCATGCCAAACTACTGTTTTGACTTGATAAACCAGAATGAACTGTAAAATTTAGAATAAAGAAGGAACTGAGCACTGATGTTTTAGGTCCCTTAGAACATTCGAAGCATGTTCTGTTATGATAAGCTTTGTGTGTGTGTGTGTGTGTGTGTGTGTGTGTGGACCTATTGTAAACGCACCATTTGGTAGAATTCACAGATGTACCAAAACGTATATATCTTGTTTTACCTTTGAACTTAGTTTGTGATGCTGTTAGGGAGAAGAAAATATTATGCAATAACAGTCAAAATCAAGCCAGCATATAATGAATGAATGCTTCTCCTTATTTCTGTAATCATAAATCAAACAAAATGATTTTGCTTTGAGGTATTCAACTGGGGTAAACCAGAATTAATAGAATCAACAGAAATGTTGATAACACTTCGTGGGAAAAATCCCTTCTACCTTTCATCTTGACTCTGAGTATATCAACCAGTTTCTTAAGTAGTTGCAACTTGCATTTGAATTTGATACACAGTTAATCATCCTTAACATTTTCCTTTTCAATCACACTTTTCTGTACCCAGCTGCTAATAAGAATTTATGAGCCAATTCTGCAATGATTTAGTGTCAATGATGTTACACAAGTCCTGTCTCTTAGGAGAGCACATATTCTCCATTTTCATTGTGAATATTCCTCCTTATCTTTTGAAGATCCAATGGACCAGCAGGTTTGTCCATATCTCTGCTTAGTTCTTGCCGCTGTTGACATCAAGCGTTGCACTCCTTTAGGATATTTCTAATGGGAACCCACCAAAGACTATGGCATGTCTCTTAGGGGAAATCCCCTAGGCCTTTCAAATCTCAGGCATTCTGGAGATTCACAGGTGCACTACGCATTCTCGGATCCAAATAACAGAACCTTCAGCATCTGCTGGAATGTGCCAAGCCGGGTACTATTTGTTCTAGCAACTGGTATAGGTAGGTTGTGGGAGGGAGTACATTGCAAGGAGGCTCGGAGCCAGTTTGGAAGAAGGTCATAGGAAGGGAGAGAGCAACAGGGAATTGCTAGAGGATTGTGAAAATGGAGGGGGGGATGTCTCACAGGGAAATCAAGAGCACTTCAAAAGATGATGCTTGGATAAGCATTGTACCTGGCAAAAACTTGTCTGAACCAAACTGATCTTTGAAACTTTTCAGGTTCATTAATTGCTATTTTCTATTTTGGGCCATCTTTTCTTGCGTTGTTGTCTTTTTCCTCTTACAAACATCACTTTGGTCACCAGAGGTGAATTGTAATGCCAGTCACATGGAGTTCCTTCATTCTGTGACTATTCCTTACCTAAACTGTTGTTGTGACTTCTGCTGTCATTCCAACAAGTGAAGCATGATTTCTGTTAATTTCGTTATAACTCCACAAAAGTATTCCTTTTCAATAGTGATTTACTTTATTTATATACTACAGGCTCCCGAATTAGACACAGCTGCAACAAATGCCCAACACTTGGACTTGTTCAGCATAATCTGTTTGAAAAAAACTTTAAAGAGTGTGAAACCTGCAATAAATTAGCTCAGTTTGATCAATGCACAATATTTTAGCGGTAGGAGGACATGATTAGAGTGAAGCCTTATATTCGCGTTTAATATATAATTGTACTGTTTAACTCCCCTAGAGTTCAACTGTTGGTAACCTGAGTTTATCAAGGACATATTGTACGTAAAAGAAGCTGGTGGTAAAAGTAAAGTGTAGCATTAATGGTATTGGTTAGAAATGCTTCGTAAAAATATCTATATTGGAAATGTCAAAAAGTGGTTCAATAACAAGCTGACGGGATGCTACTGAACTGAAATAGTAAAACATAAATCTAAGGATGGGTTATTCAGTTCTGTTAGTAAAAACTTCATCTTGAATTGTAGGATCTAATATTTCCTCAGTACAACACAAAAAAGACACACAAACTTGGAAGAGGAATAATGAGTCGAGCTGCACAACTACAAGGAAGGAGTGGCAAAAGGATAAGCCAAAAACACAGACAAGAATCTACCTATTTCCTCTTGATGCATGTGCTCAGCTTCTGTAAGTGCTATTAGTATTTACACATATTAACCTAGAGGCAGCTGTATCCCATGCACTAGAAAGCAGACAGTGAAGGGGTTATTTAATCAAAGTATCCTTTACCTCAAATGTACAGTAGACAAAATGTCAACTACATTACCCTTTTCTTAGGCCAGAGCAGATTAAATGACAAAAGATATGTCTGAGAATTAGAGCGAGGTAAATTAAGAGCAGATATTAGGAAGCAAGGTTTTGCTCAGCAAATCTTCAATGCACTGAAAAGGTCACAGGCAAGTCATATCGTCGGGCAAGAAAGTGGTACTATTAAAAAAGTAAACCAATGCAATTCTAAGAGGAATCAAGATCTGAATGGCAGGACCCTAAAAGAATTTTTGCCCAACAACTTTTGCTCAACTTTCATAAAAAATATTTATTCAAATCTAGCTGAAGTTTTTGTGACTGAAAGTCATGACCATCTGATGGCTCAGAGGCCTGTGCAAAATGCCTTCATAGTCTCAGGTCACTTCCTAAATGATAGCTTTCTGACGCAAAAAGAGAGCTGTTTTTGAACAGATGGGGTCTATGTGACAACATTTTTAACTGAAAATTTTCATTTTAATCCAACATTTTAAATAAAGTTTCAAAACAAAAAAAATCAGAAATTTTGAAAAAAAATCATTTTGCAATTGTTGGAGAAATGTAATTTTTTTTAACTTGGTGCTCATTGCCCTCTTCTAATGAAAAAAATGGGGTGGGGGGGAGTGATTTAAAGAGAACTTTTTTTTAAAGAAGTCACAAAACCTATGTATCTTTTTTCAGCCAACTCTACACACAATCCCTCATCACAGGTCAGACTGTTATTTTCAGTTTTAGCAGAGATGTCAAGTACTGAAATGCCATAGACTGAACTATGTTGTCTCCTGTAGACATGGTCCTCAAGACCAGGATTGAAGCATGTTGGCTGGGCAGGTGTGAGAAGCTTGAACTTCTACATTCCTACCCTACTTCATGGAGAAAGGACTTCAGTTTCCACTGTATAAATTCAGCACCTGTCACATATGCACTAAGTTCATTTTTTAAATGGTTTTAAGCCATAGGGCAATGACACCAAACTGATTGCTTTATACTGTGTGTTTTTATGATTCTAGCATATTGTTCAATTATGTGACTTCAGATATAGTAAAATTATAAACAACCACAAGCAAATTTTTGTGGCATTTTGTCCAATCGGTGAGACTGGCTCTCACATAAGCCCCTGTGCTAATAATATGAATCTATATAAAATATGCAATTTTTCATTCTATGGGCAGCTTGCCATAAAACACTCAAGTGGCTTAATTGTCAAAAGCTCAGAGAGCTGATGATTTCTGAGAGCACTGCAACTGCAGCAAGGAGTGAAACCATATCGCCAGGTCCACTGTCTTTTCTTCCAGTTCAGCAGTGCCCTTCATTTAGTGACCCTCACCTCTGCACCTTAAGTTTAGGCAAAGAGCCTCTTTTGAAGATGACAGTGAATATACCATCTGGCAGGATGTATAGCCTGACCATGGGGCCATGACCCAAGAGCCAACACATGACTAGCATAAGCTCACTTTTCATCAGCATGCCAGAAAGGGTCCCAACCTGGCCTCTGAACCTAAGTTTCCAACATGTCAATGTGCAATTCTGCCTTCTGATTTTTTACACCCCTGAGCGAAAAAGTTATACCAATCTGATTTCTTAGTGTTGACCAGGCCTTAGGCTCTTTTTCCTTCCCGTGCATGCGCACACCCACACACGCAAACCCAAAACAAGACTCAACAAACCCCCTTCACCTACTCAGTCCAAAACTCCTGGCCTGGTTCACAACCCCTGCTTGTTTTAGGTGAGGGTCTTGTGATCAATTTATCCTGACAGTTGTTAACTGAAAGGTATGTTCACACCTAGTGTCAAAGAGCTTGTAATCTAAGCAGTCACCAGAATCTTTCAGCATAACGATATTAGCATAGTTCTTGGCTCTGCTCCAGTGTTTGGCCCCAGCCTTGCTATGCTTGGGTTAATGAATGTTCCCAGAATTTATCTCCCCAGTGGCTTTACCGCATAGTTTGGATTTGTCAAGCACTGTCATGCTTTATGGTTTTATAGGGTTGTCTTAGACTTGTTTTCAGTTTCAACTGGATCCTGGCAGGGAGATGCAATTGTGACATTTAAATGACACTTGGTTGTGGGGTGGAGCTCCGTGAGAAAACCTTGTTGCTTTATAGCATCCTGTACACAGTTGGCATGGGAAGGAAAACCAAACACCTGCCTATACCTGAAAGGGGGCTCTGAAGAGGATAGAGTTTGGCTGTTCTCAGTGGTGGCAGATGACAGAACAAGGAGCAATGGTCTCAAGTTGCAGTGGGGGAAGTCTAGGCTGGATATTAGGAAAAATTATTTCACTAGGAGGGTGGCGAAACGCTGGAATGGGTTACCTAGGGAGGTGGTGGAATCTCCATCCTTAGAGGTTTTTAAGGCCCGGCTTTTGGTTTTTATCCAGGACCAGCAGAGGTTGAACAACTAGGTTTGTATTGCAGGATGGTCTTGTTAATCTGGCAACCAATAATTTATGCAGTCTGCTGCTCTTTCCTGGAAGTGGCTTTAGGAATTAGAGTCCAGTTAGGGACCCCACAGCAAGGCCTGAGAGAGGTGAACTGACTTCCAAGCAGCATGCATCTCATGGCACTGTCTCACTTTACTTAGCACAGCTGGCGGCAAGCAGGAACTGTAGTTCCTTTTGCTAGTCACTAGAGCTCACTGTGGAGCCTGGTTTCAGAAAGACACTGAGGTGGCCTAATTGCCTCTTCTCTGGCCTAATTGCCTCTGCTGGCCTAGCGGGATTCAAACAGAGAAGGAACAGCAAGAGGAGCGGTGGCAGTGGTTGTTGCAGCACCGTGTGGGCAATTAGTGGTGACATAGGATGAGAGGGCTCAGTACTAACCACAGCTACATCAAAACCTCCTGATGCCTATTTAGCACTCCCCAGGCCAGACAGCAAACACGCAGCACCCCACCCCGGTTCCTTAGGCAGACCCCACCTCTCTTCACATACAGCAACCTCGCATACTCCAGCACTCCCAGACACCATCCGCTCATCCAGCCTTGGCACCTCCCAGCACCTCCACATATCTTAACTACCTCTAGACAGCACCCAGTGACCGAACCACCCAAGCACTCACCCACCTAACTCAGCAATCCCAGGTGCCTTCCAGCACCCCTCCACCTACCCCAGCACCCCGAAACTCACCCTTTCCTACCCACTTTCCTTCTTGCTCCACACCCAGCTGCCAAAATTTGTGTGGCTCTGTGTCCCATCCCCATCACTGCTTGAGGAAAGGTGTTACTGAAATTTATGGTCAAATTCAAATTAGCTCACTGAATAATTTGCAGAATGTTTCACCCCTAGCTGCATGAAACTTTGCAGCTTTTTCTGCTGCGTTCTGGGACCCTGTTTCTTTTTTGATCATTGGCTGTTCTTAAAGACTGCCAAAAGCTCTCAGCAACGATGAACTGCAGTGGTGCTAAGCTGCTTGTTCAGACAGCATTCAGATGTATTTCTACTGTGCCTCGCCCCATCCCCTACATCCATTCACCTGCCCTGTATTATATTTGTTTCAATATAAACACAAATCAGCCTATCCTTGACTCTAACCACCAAGCAGTCCATTATAATTAAAATATATATTTTTTAAATGCAGCAATTCCCCCCACGCATGCACTCACACACACAGTCCATGTCATTTGGCGGGAAATATTACAAAATCATCTTCCCCGCTCCTCAGGTTCCCAAACCAAATTCCCAGCACCATGACCCTGGTGGCGTTCCTGTTTAACTTGTAAGGTTGTGACTCCTACATATTGCACTACATACATCAAATTATTTCCAGTGTATTATTAATGTTTAATATTTGCTGGATTCAATCTAAAATAACTTGCTGAGATGTACATACAGCTACACTGAGGTACTCGTATTGCATGCCTCAGACTGGCAGTTGAGTGACTAACTGAACATTCAATAGTAAGTGCATGCACTTTAATGCTCTCAGTAGAAGATCATAGAATCACTGAAGATTAGGGTTGGAAGGGACCTCAGGAGGTCATCTAGTCCAATCCCCTGCTCAAAGCAGGACCAACCCCAACTAAATCATCCCAGTCAGGGCTTTGTCAAGCAGGCCTTAAAATCTCTAAGAATGGAGATTCCACCACCTCCCTAGGTAACCCATTCCAATGCTTCACCACCTTCCTAGTGAAATATTTTTTCCTAATATCCAACCTAAACCTCCCCCACTGCAACTTGAGACCATTACTCCTTGTTCTGTCATCTGCCACCACTGAGAACAGCCTAACTCCATTCTCTTTGGAACCTCCCTTCAAATAGTTGAAGGCTGCTATCAAATCCCCCCTCACTCTTCTCTTCTGTAGACTAAATAAGCCCAGTTCCCTCAGCCTTTCCTCATAAGTCACTTGCCCCAGCCCCCTAAACATTTTCGGTGCCCTCCGCTGGACTCTCTCCAATTTGTCCACATCCTTTCAGTAGTGGGGGGCCCAAAACTGAATGCCATACTCTAGATGTGGCCTCATGAGTGCTGAATAGAGGGGAATAATCACTTCCCTCAATCTGCTGGTAATGCTCCTACTAATGCATCCAAATATGCCGTTAGCCTTCTTGGCAACAAGGGCACACTGTTGACTCATATCCAGCTTTTTGTCTACTGTGATACCCAGGTCCTTTTCTGCAGAACTGCCACTTAGCCATTCGGTCCCCAACCTGTAGCAGTGCATGGGATTCTTCCGTCCTAAATGCAGGACTCTATGCTTGTCCTTGTTGAACCTCATCAGATTTCTTTCGGCCCAATCCTCCAATTTGTCTAGGTGACTCTGGACCCTATTCCTACCCTCCAGGATATCTACCCCCAGATTAGTGTCATCCACAAACTTGCTGAGGGTGCAATCCATCCCATCATCCAGATCATTAACGAAGATGTTGAACAAAACCGGCCCCAGGACTGACCCCTGGGGCACTCTGCTTGATATCAGCTGCCAACTAGACATGGAGCCATTGATCACTACCTATTGAGTGAGCTGTAGCTCACGAAAGCTCATGCTCAAATAAATTGGTTAGTCTCTAAGGTGCCACAAGTATTCCTTACCTATTGAGCCTGATGATCTAGCCAGCTTTCTGTCCACCTTATAGTCCATTCATCCACCTTATAGTCCAGCCCATACTTCTTTAACTTGCTGGCAAGAATACTGTGGGAAACTGTATCAAAAGCTTTGCTAAAGTCAAGATATATCATGTCCACCGCTTTCCCCATATCTACAGAGCCAGTTATCTCATCACAGAAGGCGATCAGGTTGGTCAATGGCTTGTCCTTGGTAAATGCATGTTGATTGTTCCTGATCACCTTCCTCTCCTCCAAGTGCTTCAAAATGGATTCCCTGAGGACCTGCTCCATGATTTTTCCAGGGACTGAGGTGAGGCTGACCGGTCTGTAGTTCCCTGAATTCTCCTTCTTCTCTTTTTTAAAGATGGGCACTATCTTTGCCTTTTTCTAATCATCCGGGACCTCCCCCCGATTGCCATGAGTTTTCAGAGATAATGGCTGATGGCTCTGCAATCACATCAGCCAACTCCCTCAGCACCCTCGGATGCAGTGCATCCGGCCCCATGGACTTGTGCATGTCCAGCTTTTCTAAATAGTCCTTAACCTATTCTTTCACCACTGTGGGCTACTCATCTCCTCTCCATACTGTGCTATCTAGTGCAGCACTCTGGGTGCTGACCTTGGGTGTGAAGACGGAAGCAAAAAAAGCATTGAGTACTTCAGCTTTTTCCACATCATCTGTCACTAGGAGATGCTTAAAGCATTAGCCTAAAATGAAATGAAACAATAAGTAACTTGCAAAAACCAGAAAAACTTGGAAGTCTGAAAATGTTCACTTTTACTTACGGGCAAATGCTTGGATTCTAGTATTTTAATGTTAAAAGGGAGGAAAAACAATTTTAAATAAAGCTGACTCTGTTTCCATAATAGGAATCCATTTTTGTATAGGAGTGCTTATATTTCTAAGTTAGCATCGCTGTCAGTGTAGAATTGCTATTTCAGCACCAACAGCATAAGTTAGACAAGGATTTTTCTTCACTATAATGGCTTCATTAAGACCATTTGAGAAGCTGCTACAGTCTTGATTGCTCTTACCGACAGTGCCCCTGTTTGAGCAGGGCTGTTTCTGCTGTAATTATGAATCTTGATATTTTGCTGATGCCTGGAGTCAGATTTCTAATGCTTTATTATACACTATTTGGCTAAAACATCTGAGCACAAAGCAGACTGTGCATGTAGATTTGCTATCTTAATTAAAGGTTGGATTATTTGTGTGTCTGTTTCCATGCTAATTGCACTGACCAATGTTGGCAGGTCAATAGGCTCTATGTAGTATTTCTGGCTGATCCTTCCTTACAGGCTTTATTCTCTTCCCCTGTTTGGCGAACAATGGTATCTGTATTTTTTTTATGGAGCCCAATATCAATATGAGTGTGTTTTGCTTACAACTTGGGTTGTGCATCAGTGATGATGACTTCCCAGATGCAGAAATAGTGTTTGCTTTTCTGAACAAATCCAGCAGAGGGAGCATCGCGGTCTTTGGTAAAATGTCCTATTTCTGCATGTCTGACAAAAATAGCCCTCGCTATTTTTCGTGCTTAAAAATAACCCACCTCAGAAATGAAAGGAAGGTTGAAGTGTTGCATATTTGAAGCATGAATTGAGATGGTGATGATTTTAGGTTAATTATTTGGTGGGTATTTGACATTCCCTTTAGGAAATAATCACAAAGCCCATCTACTCTTCAAGCCCCACTGTTGTCTCTGTAATCTGAGAACCTTTTACCAAACTATCAGGCTGCTGAGATACTGTTTAGTCTGAATTTTCCTCCCCCATCCCAAACTCAGCTATAGATTGAAAATTGTAAATGCATCTTTATCATCTATTGTCAAGCTGATTCCAGATTTTAGAGTGCTGAAGGCCATAGCTGTTACTCATTCCAGCCTTTACTATCTCCAGCTGGTCCCTAGTGAAGCAGACACCATTTTTTCTAGACACCATTTGTTATTTATAATATTGTGAGGCTTTTTAATTTAACCATTTCAGTTACCAAGAGTATGCAACCGCACTCCCTGCTTTCTGCATTACCTGTATTGTTGCTAGGAAACCTCTGAATGGAAACCAATTTCTTCTTCATGTGTGTCATTATCTGGAAAAAGACACAAACTACCAGACTTTTTAAAAAACAATAATCTCTAATTTTTCTGCTGCAAGAGACGCACCCTGTACAATGAAGCTGGTTATTTTTATAACTAATGAGTCCCCCAAATTAGGAAAAACAAACTGCATTAGAATGCAGTTTGGACTCGTGCGGGTCTGTTAACATTTTGATAGCTCTTTACAATGAAAGCCTGATTTCTGAGAACAGAAGGCTCAGCCCTTTTGAAAATCAAAAATCTTTCCTGTACTCAAATTCCTAGATTTGGATGGATTGTGTATTTATGTATTGAATGTTAGTACCTGTGAGTATTACTAGCATTTGTATTTATTATTACTGCAAAATGATATAATAATAACACATCTACGTTGCAATAAAAAACCCATGGCACTGAGTCTCAGAGCCTGGGTCATTGATTTGAGTTTCTGGGACTCAGGCTGTCGGGCTAAAAATGGCAGTGTGGACACTAGAGCTCAGGCTGGAGCCGTTGAAACACCGCAAAGGAGGTTAGCCTCAGAGCCTGGTGAATGTGACATTTGCCAACCAACGCTGCTTGTGCGTTGCATCCCTTCCATGCCACCCTTTGTTCCCATTGTCTGAGAAACAATCTCCCCTGCCCCTACAGGATTTCAGAGTCTGGACTCCAACCCAAGCCCAAACGTCTATACTGCAATTTTTAGCTCCACCACCAGAGCCCCACGAGACCGAGTCAGCTGACCTGGGCCAGTTGCAGCCCTGCTACAGGTCTTTTACTGCAGTGTAGATATATCCCTAGAGGCCCCAGTCGGGATCAGAGAGCCATTTTACTACATGCTGTACAAATACATATGAGACAGTCCTTTCCCCAAAGAGTTTACAATCTACATAAACAATATAGACAAAGGGTGGGGTGAAAGGGATGCAACACACAAGCCGCAATGGTTGGCAAATGTTGAGTTAATTCCATGCCTTTCGGAGGGGAATAGCAGTGCTTTGGTTTTTGTGTATATACCCAGGAAGCCAAAGGGGCATGTGAGGAGGGAAGGCAAAAAAGGAAGTCATTAATATATTATGAAAGATTTGAGATTGATATTCCCTGCAGTTCGGTGTTCTCTAATTAAAGATAGCTGCAGTGAAAACTTTTCTACATTGCTACACCAACATTCCTCAGCCCTGGGCCACTTAGATAACAGGGTGATGGGCATGGTTTAAGAACCTAGATGGTTGGGCTGGATTAGATTAGAATCCATCCTTGGAGGAACCACTCATTCTGCATGACAGTCTTTGGCTTCTGTGTTAAGGCTGCCAAAAATGTCAACGTTGTGTTGGTTTTATATCGCAGACACTATCGTAGACTGAAGCTACAAACTAATTTCATACTTTTAAAATGTATTTTGTTGTAGTCTTTACATTTTTGGTACATATGCTCTACAACATTGTGAAGAGCATATATTTATAAGCTGGTCAATATAAATTGTGTTTTTTCTGATCTAATTTTTTTGGTAGTGTTCAAATGTATATTCTGGTTTGTAAAGCAACTAACTACAACAATAGAACCACCCTCTTCTGAATAGACATGTGGAGTAATGCCATGACACCGACCCTGTAAAACATTTTATTTTGAATGTTGGCACCATAACAAATGGGAAAAATGAAATGATCATGTTAGCCTGACACTGACTGAGAATATTTTGTTCCCTCAGACTTTCACTGGGACTACTAAGAGGTAGGTTCAGAAAAGTGGAATGGTGCCACCTATTGGTGCAATGATCAAACTGAGACACATGGAAGAGTTAGTTTCCTCTCAAAGCAGGGGAAATGAATCGGTTTTTGAAGTGTTCTACAATATCCAGACTTTGCCACTATGGAATATGTTAGGACAAATCTTTAATTAAACAGACATGACACCAGAATTGGGAGCTAATGAAACTGAATCAGTTTTACAGAAATAAATTAGAACATTTAGAGAACTGTGTAGATTGGATCTGAGGCTTTACCTTATTTGGAGGCAAACATAAATTAAAAGAAAAAGGTGCCTTCACTTTCCAATTATCCTACTACAACAGACCCAGAATTTTTAAAATCTAATTTAGTAGATATATAATATCCCCATTGGATGTCCTCCTCTGTAGATTATAGAAATTCTGTTTCCCTGTACTTGTCCTATGGTGGTCACACATCTATAGCGCCTCTGAGGCTATGTCTACACTACGAAATTAGGTCGATATTATAGAAGGCTATTTTTAGAAATCGATTTTATGCAGTTGATTGCGTATGTCCACACTAAGTGCATTAAGTTGACGAAGTGCGTCCTCACTACCGTGGCTAGCATCGACTTATGGAGCAGTGCACTGTGGGTAGCTATCCCACAGTTCCCGCAGTCTCCGCTGCCCATTGGGATTCTAGGCTAAGCTGATGGGGCAAAAACATTGTCATGGGTGGTTCTGGGTACATGTCGTCAGTTGCCCCTCCCTCCGTGAAAGCAACGGCAGACAATCGTTTCTTGCCTTTTTTCTATGCGGGCACGATATTGCTTTCAGCAGACCGTGCAGTAGGACTGCTAACCGTCGTCATCATCCACCACTTCCGCTCCCACTCTGCTCTCCTGATGCTATGAATCCACCTCGCAGGTCCTCTATATGACCGTTGTCATCCACCGCTTCCGCTGGCACTCTGCTGTCCTGGTGGTCTCGCAGGGCTGCTTCCACTGCAACTCTGCTCACCTGCTCTTGTCTCACCATACCACGGCAAGCGTGCAGCCTGCTCAGCTGTTGTGTCCTGGCAGCAGACAGTGCAATAGGTCTGCAAACCATCGTCATTGAATGACCGCTTCCGCTGCCACTCTGCTCTCCTGCTCTCCTGGTGGTCTCATAGGGTCGCTTCCACTGCAACTCTGCTCGGCTGCTCTTGTCTCGCTATACCATGGCAAATGTGCAGCCCATTCAGTGTTGTGTCCTGGCAGCAGACGGTGGAGTAGATCTTCAAAACTGGTCATCCAACCACCGCTTCCCCTGCAATTCTGCTCTCCTGCAGACATCATACCACAGCAAGCATGGAGCCCACTCAGATCACCGCGGCAGTTATGCGCATTGTAAACACCTCACGCTTTATTATGCAGTATATGCAGAACCAGACCCTTCAGAAGCTGGCGAGGAGGTGATGGCAGCGCGGTGATGAGAGTGATGAGGACATGGACACAGACTTCTCTTGAAGAATTGGCCCCGGCAATTTGGACATCCTGTGGCAATGGGGCAGGCTCATGCCATGGAACGCCGATTCTGGGCCTGGGAAACAAGCACAGACTGGTGGGACCGCATAGTGTTGCAGGTCTGGGATGATTCCCAGTGGCTGCAAAACTTTTGCATGCGTAAGGGCACTTTCATGGAACTTTGTGACTTGCTTTCCCCTGCCCTGAAGCACAAGAATACCAAGATGAGAGCAGCCCTCACAGTTCACAAGTGAGTGGCGATAGCCCTCTGGAAGCTTGCAATGCCAGACAGCTACCAGTCAGTTGGGAATCAATTTGGAGTGGGCAAATCTACTGTGGGGGCTGCTGTGATCCAAGTAGCCAACGCAATCACTGAGCTGCTGCTATCAAGGGTAGTGACTCTGGGAAATGTGCAGGTCAGAGTTGATGGCTTTGCTGCAATGGGATTCCCTAGCTGTGGTGGGGCGATAGACAGAACACATATCCCTATCTTGGGACTGGACCACTAAGGCAGCCAGTAAATAAATGGAAAGGGGTACTTTTCAATGGTGCTGCAAGCACTGCTGGATCACAAGGGACATTTCACCAACATCAGCATGGGATGGACAGGAAATGTACATGACACTCACATCTTCAGGAACTCTGGTCTGTATGAACAGCTGCAGTAAGGGACTTACTTTCCAGACCAGAAAATAACCATTGGGGATGTTGAAATGCCTATAGTTATCCTTGGGGACCCAGCCTACCCCTTAATGCCATGGCTCATGAAGCCATACACAGCCACCCTGGACAATAGTAAGGAGCTGTTCAACTGTAGGCTGAGCAAGTGCAGAATGGTGGTAGAATGTGCATTTGGACATTTAAAAGCGTGGTGGCACAGTTTAGACTCGGTTAGATCTCAAAAAGAAAAGGAGTACTTGTGGCACCTTAGAGACTAACAAATTTATTTGAGTATAAGCTTTCGTGAGCTACAGCTCACTTCATTGGATGCATTCAGTGGAAAATACAGTGGGGAGATTTATATACATAGAGAACATGAAACAATGGGTGTTACCATACACACTGTAACGAGAGTGATCACTTAAGGTGAGCTATTACCAGCAGGAGAGCGGGGCGGGGGGAACCTTTTGTAGTGATAATCAAGGTGGGCCATTACCAGCAGTTGACAAGAACGTCTGAGGAACTGTGGGGGGTGGGAATAAACATGGGGAAATAGTTTTACTTTGTGTAATGACCCATCCACTCCCAGTCTCTATTCAAGCCTAAATTAATTGTATCCAGTTTGCAAATTAATTCCAATTCATCAGTCTGTCGTTGGAGTCTGTTTCTGAAGTTTTTTTCTTGAAGAATTGCAACTTTTAGGTCTGTAATCGAATGACCAAAGAAATTGAAGTGTTCTCTGACTGGTTCTGAATGTTATAATTCTTGATGTCTGATATGTGTCCATTTATTCTTTTACTTAAAGACTGTCCAGTTTGACCAATGTACATGGCAGAGGGGCATTGCTGTCACATGATGGCATATATCACATTGGTAAGATGTGCAGGTGAATGAGCCTCTGATAGTGTGGCTGATGTGATTAGGCCCTATGATGGTGTCCCCTGAATATATATGTGGACACAGTTGTCAACGGGCTTTGTTGCAAGGATAGGTTCCTGGGTTTGTGGTTCTGTTGCATGGTGTGTGGTTGTTGGTGAGTATTTGCTTCAGGTTGGGGGGCTGTCTGTAGGCAAGGACTGGCCTGTCTGCCAAGATCTGTGAGAGTGATGGGTCGTCCTTCAGGATAGGTTGTAGATCCTTGATGATGCGTTGGAGAGGTTTTAGTTGGGGGCTGAAGGTGATGGCTAGTGGCGTTCTGTTATTTTCTTTGTTGGGCCTGTCCTGTAGTAGGTGACTTCTGGGTACTCTTCTGGTTCCGTCAATCTGTTTCTTCACTTCAGCAGGTGGGTATTGTATTTGTAAGAATGCTTAATAGAGATCTTGTAGGTGTTTGTCTCTGTCTGAGGGGTTGGAGCAAATGCGGTTGTATCGTAGAGCTTAGCTGTAGACAATGGATCGTGTGGCGTGGTCTGGATGAAAGCTGGAGGCATGTAGGTAGGAATAGCGGTCAGTAGGTTTCCGGTATAGGGTGGTGTTTATGTGACCATCGCTTATTAGCACTGTAGTGTCCAGGAAGTGGATCTCTTATGTGGACTGGTCCAGGCTGAGGTTGATGGTGGGATGGAAATTGTTGAAATCATGGTGGAATTCCTCAAGGGCTTCTTTTCCATGGGTCCAGATGATGAAGATGTCATCAACATAGCGCAAGTAGAGTAGGGGCATTAGGGGACAAGAGCTGAGGAAGCGTTGTTCTAAGTCAGCCATAAAAATGTTGGCATACTGTGGGGCCATGTGGGTACCCACAGCAGTGCCGCTGATTTGAAGGTATACATTGTCCCCAATCTACATACCACACAGACTATGCTGACAGCTTGTGCCACATGCTGTCAAAGAAACTGCGGAACCACCTGATCAACATCCTCTACAGCAAACAGGGAAAGATTAAGAATGAGCTCTCAAAACTGGATACTCTCATAAAAAATCAACCTTCCACACAAACTTCCTCATGGCTGGACTTTACAAAAACTAGACAAGCCATTTACAACACACACTTTGCTTCTCTACAAAAGAAAAAGGACACTAAACTATCTAAACTACTACATGCCACAAAGGGCCACAACAGTGGTTCCCTTAACCCACCCAGCAATATTGTTAATCTATCCAACTATACTCTTAGCCCAGCAGAAGAACCTGTCCTATCTCGGGGCCTCTCCTTCTGCCCCTTCAGCCCCACAAACATGATACAGTTCTGTGGTGACCTAGAATCCTATTTTCGACGTCTCCGACTCAAGGAATATTTCCAACACACCTCTGAACAACATACTAACCCACAGAGACCTTCCTACCAAGACTACAAAAAGAAGGATTCTGGGTGGACTCCTCCTGAAGGTCAAAACAACAGCCTGGACTTCTACATAGAGTGCTTCCGCCGACGTGCACAGGCTGAAATTGTGGAAAAGCAGCATCACTTCCCCCATAACCTCAACCATGCCGAACACAATGCCATCCACAGCCTCAGAAACAACTCTGACATCATAATCAAAAAGGCTGACAAAGGAAGTGCTGTTGTCATCATGAATAGGTCGGAATATGAACAAGAGGCTGCTAGGCAGTTCTCCAACACTACTTTCTACAAGCCATTACCCTCTGATCCCACTGAGGGTTACCAAAAGAAACTACACTATTTGCTCAAGAAACTCCCTGAAAAAGCACAAGAACAAATCCGCACAGACACACCTTTGGAACTCTGACCTGGGGTATTCTATCTGCTACCCAAGATCCATAAACCTGGAAATCCTGGACACCCCATCATCTCAGGCATTGGCACCCCAACAGCAGGATTGTCTGGCTATGTAGACTCCCTCCTCAGGCCCTATGCTACCAGCACTCCCAGCTATCTTCGAGACACCACTGACTTCCTGAGGAAACTACAATCCATCTGTGATCTTCCTGAAAACACCATCCTGGCCACTATGGATGTAGAAGCCAACATTCCACACAAAGATGGACTACAAGCTGTCAGGAACAGTATCCCCGCTCGTTACGCGCAGACAGACACCAGGGCTGTTAGAAGAGCACAGCAGGGCGCACTGCACATCAGAGAAGCTTTGAAAACCAGTATCATGGCTGACCAGGCTATGGTGTGACAGTTCTGTTTGTTTCTCCTTGATGAAAACCTGCCCCCTTGGTTCACTCTAGTTCCCTGTAAGCCAACCGCCCTTCCCTCCCCCCTTCGATCACCACTTGCAGAGGCAATAAAGTTATTGTTGTTTCAAATTCATGCATTTTTCATTAATTCGTCACACAAATAGGGGGATAACTGCCAAGGTAGCCTGGGAGGGGTGGGGCAGGAGGGAAGCACTGAGTGGGGTGCGGGAGGAGGGAAGGACAAGGCCACACTGCACTTCAAAACTTATTGAATGCCAGGCTTCTGTTGCTTGGGCTGTCCTCTGGGGTGGAGTGGTTGGGTGCCCGGAGGAGGGCAGTTGGTTACACAGGGGCTGCAGTGGTGGTCTGTGCCTTTCCCGCACCTCAACCATACGCCGGAGCATATCAGTTTGATCCCCCAGTAGCCTCAGCATTGCATCCTGCCTCCTCTCATCATGCTGCTGCCACCTTTCCTATTGATCCCGCCACCTGTCCTCCGACATGTCCCTCCTGTCCTCACTTTTATTTTGTGCTTTCCTGGACTCTGCCATTGTCTGCCTCCACGCATTCTGCTGGGCTCTTTAAGTTTGGGTGGACTGCATGAGCTCAGAGAACATTTTATCGCAAGTGCATTTTTTTTTCCTTTTTATCTGCACTAGCCTCTTGGATGGAGATGCTAGTGGCAGCATTGAAACATTTGCAGCTGCGGGAGGAAAAAAAGGGAGAGTAAAATTGAAAAAGACACATTGGCCATTTAAAAGGAGGGGCTGATGTTTTCGGATTAATGTGCAGCACAAACCCAACTAACCCACCCCCCCAAATCTCTGGGGTGATCACTTCACCCCTCCCCCCACCGCGTGGCTAACAGCGGGGATGATTTCTTTTCAGCCACAGGCAAGCAGTCCAGCAGGAACGGCCACCTCTGAATGTCTCCTTACTAAAATTCCCCTATTTCAATCAGGTGACCATGAATGATATCACTCTCCTGAGGATAACACAGAGAGATAAAGAACAGATGTTGCTTGAATGCCAGCAAACACCAGGACCACATGTGCCATGCTTTCTTATGCAATTATTCCAGACTACGTGCTACTGGCCTGTCGTGATAAAGTGTCCTACCATGGAGGATGCAATAAGGCTGCCCTCCCAGAAACCTTTTGCAAAGGCTTTGGGAGTACCTCCAGGAGAGCTTCATTGAGATGTCCCTGGAGGATTTCTGCTGCATCCCCAGACACATTAACAGACTTTTCCAGTAGCTGTAAATGGCCGTGAATGCATCCCAAGTCTTCAGAGCAAATTAATCATTAAACACACTTGCTTTTAAACCACATATTATATTTACAAAGGTACACACAGCACAGGTGCCATCTCCAGCTTCATGGTCAGGGAGCATGCCTTGGGAGGGTTGGAAGGGTATTGGCTCCAGGGTGATAAACAGTTCCTGGCTGTCAGGGAGAACTGTTTCTCTGCTTGCCTGTTGTACGCTAACCTCCTCCTCCTCCTCATCTTCCTCATCCCCAAAATCCTCATCCCTGTTGCGTGAGACTCCCCGCTTGCAGGTGTCCACAGGCAGGGGTGGGGTTGTGGTAGGGGCACCCCCTAGAATTGCATGCAGCTCATCATAGATGCGGCATGTCTGGGACTCTGACCCGGAGCGGCCGTTTGCCTCTTTGGTTTTTTGGTAGGCTTGCCTGAGCTCCTTAATTTTCATGCGGCACTGCTGCGGGTCCCTGTTTTAGCCTCTGTCCTTCATGTCCTTGGAGATTTTTTCAAATATTTTGGCATTTTGTCTTTTGGAACAGAGTTCTGATAGCACGGATTCGTCTCCCCATATGGCGATCAGATACAGTACCTCCTGTTGGGTCCATGGTGGAGCTCTCTTGCGATTCTGGGACTCCACGGTCACCTCTGCTGATGAGATCTGCACGGTCAACTGTTTATGGTCTGCTTTTGTAGTCAATTGCAGACCAGCATTACTGGTCGCTTTTATGTTTTGTTAATGTTGTTTGTGGGAGATATAAATTATTGTGCATAAAATAAAGCGGTGGTTCTCAAACTAGGGCTGTCACTTGTTCAGGGAAAGCCTGTGGCGGGCGGGGCCAGTTTGTTTACCTGCCGTGTCCGCAGGTTTGGCAGATCGCGGCTCCCACTGTCCGTGGTTCACCGCTCCCAGGCCAATGGGGGCTGCGGGAAGCGGTGCGGGCTGAGGGATGTGCTGGCCGCCCTTCCTGCAGCCCCCTTGGCCTGTAGTGGCAAACCAGCCCGGCCCACCAGGGGCTTTCCCTGAACAAGCAGTAGCCCTAGAACCACTTCACTAAACGGAACTGCCATAAATTTCAGATCCATATCCAAAGTTCCAGGATGTTCAGGTCCAAACCAAAAAATGCTGGATCTGATCTCTAACTATTGCCTAACAGCACAAGATACTGTTACATTTCTAACAAAAATCAGATACAGCATATGAGCTGTGACAGCCAGCAACAAGACAGGAACACTTTTGCTCACCAGCCTCATGCTATTTCTATTTCACTAAGTCAGTGGAGGCTGGTGACATCTGAAAGTGGGCAGGCAAAGCTGACACGTTAATGTACGGTAGGTTCAGGGGTCCTTTTATAGGGCCAGTTAAGAGCCATAGGTAACCAATGTGTGCCCTTAAAATTCTATCCTATACTAGATTACCATCCTTTGAAAAGACAGCATGTCCTTTCTTTGGCTGATGTTCTCATTAATGGATAGAAGATCCTGCACAAAGTGCCCAAGGGTTATTAAATGTTCACATTTGAATATTAATGTGGATACTGTTGTCATGTCAAGTAACTTAGAGGCCTTTACCATTAGGGATGAGCATTTATTGCAGAAAATGGATTGCGCTCTAAGCACTATTGTGAACGACTTCAAATTGTTCTGTCAGTCAACTGAAACAGCAGCCCTCACTACATAACGTCTAGAAAGAAGAATGTTTGTTTAATTAGGACTTGCAAGGATACTACAGTCTAAAGTGTATAATTAACTTGTCTGACTTCTTGCAACCTGAATAACTTGCTGCTTTCATATTAATGTGTTTTATGAATTTGAACTAGTAGTAGGTATCAAAAAGTAGACTGTTCTTTTAATTCCAGAGGTAATCAGCACCTATGACTGTAAATGAAATCATCATGGGTTGCATGTGGTCAGTTCCTCAGAAAATCAGGCCAGTGACATTCCACTCCATGGTTTCCCTGAGCACCCATAATTAACATATAGGACGTATGCCTAGGCAGAAACATAACCTTTGTGAAAAGATTGGGGTAAGCTTAAATCAATATCAGTGGTATTATCCCATATGAAAAAATGTACATTTTAATTTAATCAATGTATTTGATCAAATATATTTGTGAAACAGATAACATACACAAAATGAATAGCATGAGAAGCAACTATACAGTATTAAAGACATCAAGTGCATTAGTATCCATATTAGTCTACGTTTAACATTCATTTAGCTGTATACATGTATTCCATACAACATACTAGTGATGATGAAACATTAAGGTTGTGAAACCAAGCAAAAGTTAGGAAATGCAGAGTTAAGGTTGAAAGATCAATTTTAACTTATAGACTTTAAGGCCAGAAGGGATCACCATGATCATCTAGTCCAAGGGCTCCCAAACTTGGTTCACGGCTTGTTCAGGGTAAGCCTCTGGTGGGCCGCGTGACGCTTTGTTTACCTGAGCGTCCGCAGGTACGGCCGCTCGCAACTCCCAGTGGCCGCGGTTTGCCGTTCCTGGCTAATGGGAGCTGCGGGAACCGGTGGCCCTTCCTGCAGCTCCCATTGGCCAGGAATAGCGAACCGCAGCCACTGGGAGCTGGGAGCGGCCGAACCTGCAGACGCTCAAGTAAACAAAGCCCACCAGGGGCTTACCATGAACAAGCTGCGAACCAAGTTTGGGAACCCCTGATCTAGTCTGACCTCCTGCAGATTGTAAACCACAGAACCTTTCACCCACTCACTCCAGTAATAGGCCCATATCTTCTGGCTGAATTACTAAAGTCCTCAAATTTTGATTTTAGAACTTCAAGTTACAGAGAATCCACCATTTACTGTAGTTCAAAGCAGCAAGTAGCCTATACACCCTCTGCAGAGGAAGGTGAAAAAACCCACGGTCTCTGCCAATCTGACTTGGGGAAAATTCCTTCTCTACCCCAAATGTGGCGACTAGTTAGATTCTGAGGCACCAGTCAGACACCTGGGAAAGAATTCTCTGCAGTTACTCAGAGTGTCCCATCTATGGCCGATCTATGACCATTGGAGATATTTGCTAATAGCAATTGTGGCTGGACCATATGCCATTGTAGAAATCTCATCATAACATCCCCTTCATAAACTTATCACACTCAGTCTTAAAAGAAGTTAGGTTCCCTCCCCTCATCCCTGCACTACTCCCCTTGGAAGGCTGTTCCAGAACTTCATTTCTCTGATAGTTAGAAATCTTTGTCTAATGTCAAGCTTGAACTTATTGATGGTCAGTTTATATCCATTTGTTCTTGTGCCAACATGGTCCTTAGCTTAAATAATTCCTTTCCCTTTCTAGGATTTTTCCCTCTGATGTATTTATAGAGAACAATCGTATCTTTCCTCAGCCTTTGTTTTGTTAGGCTAAACAAGCCAAGCTCCTTAAGTCTTCTCTCATAAGCTAGGTTCTCCATTCCGCCAGTCTTCCTAGTAGCCTTTCTCTGCACCTGTTCCAGTTTGAATTATCTTTCTGAAACATGGGAGACCAGAACTACACACAGTTTTCCAGATGAGGTCTCACCAGTACTGTGTATAATGGTAATAACACTTCCCTACATCTACTGGAAATACTAATCCTAAAACTGCATTAGCCTAACTGCTGGTGCTCATAGTTAGTCAATGTTTGACCAGTACACTCAGGTTTTCTCTTCCTCTGTTGCTTCCAACTGATACGCCACCAGCTTATAGCAAAAATTCTTGTTGTTAGTCTCTAAATGTATGACCTTGCACTTCGTATTATTAAATTTCATCCCGTTTCTATGACTCCAGTTTTCAAGGGTGTCCAAATCTTCTTACATGATATTCTGGTCCTCCTCTATCTTGACAATACCTCCCAACTTTGTATCATCCACAAATGTTGTTAGCACACTCACACTCGTTGTGCATTGCTTTAAATATATTCCTTTTATATCATTACAGTTTTTTCCTGTTAATACATAATATACCATTTAATGAAATTTCTCATTAAACATTATTATTTTATTTGATTAACCTTTGCATTCGTTATTACAGTATGCATTGTCTGCAGACTTGGCTTGATGTTTAAAGCTCTTTCATTCTCCTACAAAATAGGCACTGTTGAAGAAAATTAGTAGTTTGAAAGTTATAAATGCATAAATGTGAATGATTTGAAAGATGAATTTGGGATGGTCACAAGTTTTAGATGACCTTCCTATGTGAGAGATCATACAGAGGAAAATTATCCCAAGTGTCATACCATCTTGAGTTGCAAATGGTCCAAAGTTTGAGGAATCTCTTCTGAGATAGTCCAGAAATGAGAGAACCCAACACGCTAAACCACAGTAGCTTTGAATTCCTCTTAAAATGCAAGTGTTCAGCTTGCTGAAATATAAACCTATGAATGTTAGAGAGATTTTCTTGGTTTGCCCTTAGCTGATACACACTTTATTCTGAGGAACTCTTAGTTTTGAGGTGTCTCTATAATAAATTTCTTTACTTCCATGCTCCTTCTGTCTGATGAGTGCAAAGTGCTAAAACACCATTAAGTCTCCTAGTCCTCAGGGATGTAATTAGAAGTATTATTTCCTTCCTCCAAATATAAGTAAAACTGAGCCTAAAGTTTGAAGAGGCTTTCCCAAGGTCACACCGCAAGTCATTGCAGAGTCAGGATGATGTTGCTTTTTCTCTAACCCTACACTCCGAGACATCCTGACTTCTGAGGCCCTCAGCTGCTGCAAGTCAGCCCAATTCAAAATTGAAGTGCTTAGCACCCTGCCCTCCCCCACCCCACACACACACACAAAAAGTTCTAAATCACTATAGAGGTGCCAGGGAGTTGTGGTTTTTGGGACACCAGTAGGAGAAACATAACCTGCTCTCAGTCTTGTGCTCCCCTGTTGATGCTTGCTAGGGTGAGTGGAAAGGCAAGATCATAACATTGCCCAGCCCTTCCACCCAAACACATCTCTTCTCCATCTGTGTTCTCTGGCACTTGCAGTCAGATTATGCCCGCAGTCAGATTATGCCTACCTCTACACAAGTGCACTGGGTGGGAAGAAGGAATTTTTTGCACTATCTTCTCTCCAGCACATCTTTCCTCATCTTGGTCCTAAATTCATTCTGCTATGAAAACTTGTTTCTGTTCTTGAGAAACTGTTCTCCAGTCTTCTTTTTTTAACCTGTGGGGTAAAAGGGAAAAAAGGGGGCTCTGATCTTTGCTCATCTCTACCTGAACCAAGATTTTAACTGTATGTATGCTCATTTGTGTGAAACCTTAGGGGTGTTATCCTGGCATAGCTTGTATGATTGAGCAAGATAACATGTTAGAGTAAAACTCTTTCTAAAGAATATCATCAGCAGCATTAAATAAACCCTGCAATTAATAATTCTGGTAGCGGCTTCCCTCAAAGAACATTGCTTTAAACTGTGGAAAAACTCCTGCCAGTAGAGTGTGCTGTCCTTCCACTGGTACAATATAAAGCTGGTCCCAATCAAAATGCCAATATAGCATGCGTATTCGTCTTAGAAACTCTGTATTGCCTTCTCATTACTCTAGATATTTGAAAGGGAGGCTGATAAAACATTTAAACTCTGCCATTACACTTTGATAAAATACTTATTTAATTCAGCACTAGAGGAATGTAGAAACTTACAGAAAGGTATTGGGCTTTAGAATAGGTATTGGGTATAGAATGGGAAATATGTTGAATTTGCTGATGTTGTTTTACAGTAGGTCAGTTCAGTCCTAAAGAGTTCTAACGTCTGAACAATGCTGTTGACACTGGGAAGAATTAGAGTATAGATAACACACTATAAAACTGCCAAACTATGGAGTGAAGCCAGCAGCATTTGCTTTACAACAACACTAGAAAGGGGCCAACATTAATATGTAGAAATATTTGTAATTTTGTGCATAGTGAAACAGAACACAGGCCACAATTTTCAGACTTGGATGCCTGAAGTTAGGTACTTAAATAAGCGGCTAATTTCACAGGTGCTCAGTGCCCACGGCTTCCATGGAAGTCACTGAATCACTTTCTGAAAAGCAGACGATTTATTTAGGTGCCAACTGAAATATGGCTTTACGTGCCTAATTTTAGTCACCCAGGTTTACAAACTTTGAATTGGATTTATTTGGTTCAAAATATTCTTCTGGATTAAAGTTTTTACTCGGTAAACTGTGCCGATTTATAGCAGCAGAGAATTTGTCATTTATCATCACTGGTGGTTGGGAATTCTCTATCAGAATGACTTGCAGAAAATTCACCTTCTGCGAAACAGAAATTTTCCGTGGGAAAATTTGGATTTTGATGGAAATTTTCAATTTTCCATTGGAATATTGTTCCCAGCTCTCTAGCTTCCCCACTTCGTGGTAGGCCAGGCTTCTGGACTCCATGGCAGCCTGCGAGGTGGTCTGTCACAGAACCAGGACTCCCAGGCAAGCCGCTGGGGATCCTGGGGAGCATATTTGTTTCCGAAACAGTGAAATGTTTCTGCAGTGGGAACATCTGGGTGTTTCTGAAACAAAATGTTGTGTGATTTCAGTTCTGTGCAAAATGTTGAGGTTTTTCTTTTTCATCCTCATTCAGGATGAAAAAAAATCTATACATATTTTTCATGGAATTGAAATTCTGTTTCCTGTCCAGCTCTAACTGTTACTATTTATTATTTGTATTGCAGTTTCCCAAACATAGACCAAGGCCATGCTGTCTTTAGCATTGTACAAACACATAACAAAAAGACACTATGTGCCCCAAAGAGCTTAGGATGCTTTGTTTGTTTTTTTTCCCCAACATCTCAGTTCAGAAGTGAGAGTAATACTGTCACTTCTGGAAACATCTGTAAGAGTAGCTGGAGCCCATAAGCTCTATCCCATGGCTAGTGTGGAAATGAAGGTTTTCTTCTCCTCCACAATATTGTTACCACAGTCTTGTCCAAATGAATTGTAGGCAACTGCTTTATGAGTCCAGGCTGTATTCACTGGAGAGAGGGTCGTGTTTTTTATTAGTGACCCATGTAATGTCTCATTTGCTGTTAAAATTGATAAGATTTAGGCTGGAATAGTTTTGCATGAAGGCCGATCTCTGTCCAAAGATATCAGATGCCACCTCTGTTTCACTTTTCACCAATTTCAGGCACAGAGGACTTAGTTGTGCTGGGAAAATTTACAGCGCTACTTAGGCGCTACATCTGTACTCTCTGTGGCTAATAAAATTAAGTACTGTAAGGAAGTATTGGAGCCATTAGTTTAAGATTGTTAATGTCTTCCTAAGTGCTGGCTGGGTGCCAATTTCCCTTAAATGAGCCCTCAGGCAGGAAACAATCTTTTGATATTGACTTTCTCATTACACTTCATTCTGTAACTAATCCTGCCCTTTTTGGTCATGGTTTTTGAAAAGTTGGTGCTGGGGCAACTTTAGCATCACTCAGAGTCATCAGCTTTCAAGCCCAGCTTTTGTCAAGCCCAGCTTTCAGCCTAGGAACAGGATGGACCCTTCTCTGGTCACACGTGCTGATAACCGTCTCTAGCACTGGACAAGCTGTCCCATGATGACTCTCTTGGGATCTGTTAGCAACCTCCTTGGATATCCTGACTCAACTGTGGATCTCTCTGAGGCAGATGGGATCACACTGAAGTATTCCATTATTCTATTCCAATTTCTCAGAGATCCCAGTGGGAAATTTGGGATAATTGCTCATTCACTGAAGGGTTCCTTGTGGAGATCTATGTGGATTTCTTGCCTGTGTAGTGCATGTGTGAAGCTGTTTTGAGGAAATGATGAGGAAGTTTGGATCATGCTGCAGTCAGTATGCATCCATTGCTTCCAGACCGTACTTTGCTTCCTCAGTGCCTGACAAACTTTGGACCTGCTGAGAAATGGAGGTGATGGTTGGTTTGGAGAAGCATTAAGGAAGTATGGCAGAGATGGGGTCTGATCATGAGTCAGGAGTTTATCCATCCTTTTTTAATGAGGTGCCCAATCTTGGATTACTCTGGATTACTCAATTGTTCTTGGCGTCACAGATGTCTGCTGGCTGATGGTGTTTTTTAAAATCTGTTTAGCCCAAAGATTGTGATGTGCCCCTTGCCACCCTTATTCATATCTGTCACCCCTAGATTAGATTACTGCAATGCTCTCTGCATAGGACTACACCCAAAGGCTAATTGGAAGCTGCAGCAGGGTGCAGAATCCAGGGTATTAAGTGTTGCTAGCTGCAAAGAAAATATTATTCCAATGTTCCAAAGACTGCTTTTGGGTGTAGCCCTATGTACCTAAACACCTTAGCTACCAGAGACACAGCCTTTCTCCCTGTGTACTTCTGCAATCAACTGGTGTGCTCTCACTCCCATTCCCTGCACTGGTGCTGGAAGTAGGGTCATCTTTTTTAAAGATTAAAAATACATAAATAAGACAAAACTGGATGTGCAAAGACAAATAGAAAATAACAAAGCAACTGAATTGCCTGAGTTTATAACTAAAATTCTTTAGTTGAGCATTGAATTCACAATGATTTCTTTTCTTATTATAATTGTCTGCACTAATAAATTCGTACCTCTCTAAAATTGAGCATTCAACAGCAGATTTGATGTGTGGGTAGCTCTATAAATAATTCATGTTTGCCAAGTGATTTCCTTGAAACTTTGTGTTCCAGCTATTGGAGGGGAGCTCCTGTAGACTGAGCAGTGCAAGGAGGAAGGAAATTCACTTTCTTTGGTTTAATTGAACAGAAAAATTGCTCTTCTACTGTTTAAACTGCAAAACTAATTATTTTGCTGTTATCAACTTATGCAGCTCTAGCAACCTGTAAACCAATCTGTAGGCTTGAACCTGCAACCTTTAATTATGATTAGTCCTACTAAAGACAATGATCCTACCAACATGGGTAAGTACTAGAGGATCAGGCCTGGTTTCCTTTCTCTCTCTTTCTTTTTTGGGGGTTGTCTGTTAATTGCTCATGCATCTAAGGCTGTTTGCAGTTCTCTAATAAATTGTGGTCAAACTGCTCATTCAAAAGACCTTGTCCTTTAAGTGGTCATGATATCTGTTTTGTGGTAGAAAAAGAACAATCCCCTTTGCATTTGGCTATGCTAACTAGTAGTTAACTGGTATTTTTAAGCACTAGATGGGGTGGGGACTTCCCATGTCCTGGCCAGAGTGTAAAAGTAACCCTTTCATTGAGAGAAAAGCCTGTATTCAAACACACATGAACTCTGAAGGGTTAAAATCCAGACTGTGACCCAAATCCAAATTTTGTAATGGTACCAATTTCTTATAATGGGCTGAAGGAAAACTCCAGATCAGACATGCCAAGGTTTATAGTATTGAAAATCTGCATCTGAATTTTGAGTCTAGAGCCCATTTCCACTTTCAGCACAGTAATTGGTTGCTAGACCTGCTGCTGTAACAATTACACTCCATAGAACCCAAACCGTAGTCTACTCCCGAAAGGCAAAATATTGGCACAAGAGCCATGCCTTTGTTTTAAAGGGTTCCCAGAAGAAGAGGCTGCAGTTTATTCAAGCTAAATTCATCCCTTCTACAAATAGGTGGAACTCCACCGAAGTCAATGTAGTTGCTCCTGCTTTCACCAGGACTGAATTTGGCCTTTCGTTCCCACAAATGCTCTCAGCCATGACCCTTAAGAATACTGTTATTAATTTCTTTATATTGTAATCTTTGGTCCCAAGACATTTTGAATGCAGGTTTCCTCCTTCCATAATACATATGTTTTCCATTAAATATTCTCCTAAAAAATGAAGGCCAAAGAAGTTCTAAATATCTTTCAATATTCCTTTTTAAAAATATTTGAACATGGTACTTTCTTGTTAAACACAGTGGGCCAAATACTGACCTCTATTATGCCTTATAAACCAATTGATGCAACAGTGGACAGAATTTATCCTATTACGCTTCTGGAATAGATGTAGCGAAAGTTTGCATTTCACTAGTTGTTCCATTTGAGGGGTCTGAAGATTTCCTATAGTTATTCTACAGAGAAATCTAGAAATTCACATTGCTCAAAAAGTGTGTCAATTACTTTGAGGTGGTAGGGCTTTCAGACACAAAATCTAGTTTAATAACCAAATAAATAATTGTCTGGCCCTCATCACAATAGAATCCGAGTACCTCAAAACCATTGTAATGATTTTATCCTCACATCAGGTAGGAAAGTATTATTACCATTTCACAGGTGGGGAGCTGAGGCAGAGATAAGTGACTTGTCCAAGGTCACATATAAAGTCTGTGGCAAAGCAGTATCTCCAGCCCAGAACTCTTGATTCCTTGTCCAGTTCCTTAACCCAGCAGTTTTCAAACTTTTTGAGCTGAGCCTCCACTTTGAGTTACAATTTTTGGTTGCACCCCATCCCCAGCCCAGACAAAAATGGAAACAATACCTGCCCCTCCCCCTTGGATTTTCAGGGTGGGGGAAGGCATGTGTGATGGTCTTTGAAGGAGGAGCCAGGGCTGGGCGTGGACGCTACCGGGAGTGAAATTTAGCACAGCTGCAGGGAATGTTGACACTGACCCACAGGCTGGGTGGCCTACTGAGGGGTGCCAGGGTGAACGTGGTTGTCCCTCCCTGAGCCTCACCACACAGGGCTGGCCCAAGCCATCTGGCATTGCCGCTTGCCCCCCTCAAATGTTCCTCCACACCTCCCTAGGGGGGTACACCCCACAGTTTGAAAACCTCTGCCTTTACCAAAAGACCAGCCTTCCTCCAACCCCAGGGAATATTAAGGGAGAGGAAAAAGCCTGTACTGATCTTTCCAAATAGTCCTAAATTACATCATTTGGGAATATTCGAGTGCAAAGCATATGGGCCCAGATTTTTAAAGGTATTTAGGCATTGTTCTGCTCAGCTATACCTAAATACCATTAAAAATCTGGGCCATGGCAACTAGTTGTTATTAAAACAAATAAGGAGCTTGCGTCCTGTTTAGAATTGTCCCATTTTCTGTATCCTAATTAATGATTGAAGATGTTTTTAATCAGCGATAAAACTTTATTTAAGAAAGATAAGCAAAATTTATGAGTCTTCTGAGACTCTTGGCTGGGCTACTCTGTATTACACTAGATTGCCTGCTGAATATTTAAGGTCAGGTAAAGGTGACGGCTCAGAAGCTCTGCAGCAGCCTGCTATAGGAAAGGAAGCCCCTTTGGTGAATGTACTGATGATCTCAGGTCCCTAAATTAGCATAGTTTCATAGAATAAAGTGGCTAAAATATTCCATTCCTGTTCCTACATTGCTATATGGTACTGCTGTGTGCTACTAAATAGTTGCAATGTTTCACCCCAGAGCTGATCTCTGTGTTTAATTTGGTTTGCGCTCTTAAACTGAGATACAATTGTATGATATGATTATATGAGCACCTGGTTAATGCTGATGATGTGCTCAGTCTCTGAGGAACATGGTAGACCACAGCACTATTACATTACAATTCAGGTTCTCTTAGCTGAATCCTGACTCACTGCTGCTGTCTGACTAGTCTGACTGGTGCCAGTACCTAATGGAGGAAACTAATAACAAAATAAGGGAAGGGGGAAAGGCCCATCTGAGGAGATACCTCCTACTGTAAAATGTGATGGCGCCTCTGACTGACTTACTGTAAAACAGACATTATAAGACAAGTTATTGACCCATGTATGTTAATCACTGCACGATTAATTTTGCAGTCTTTGTACAGGCAAAATTCTTATTGATGTTATTGGGAGTCCCGCCTGAGTAAGGACTGCAGGATTTAATCCTGTAAGAATCCTCAGTGTTGTCCTAGTTTTTAACTAGCATTCTTCTGTTTTTTGGTACTGATAACTGTTGAAGCTATTCTGCTTGTGTTATGCTTTTAGGATGTTGATATCATTTCCCACATCTGTTCAGCTGGTTTGGGGATAGTGAAATCAGTGCTGCCATGATGTAAGGAACAGTGTAGAGGATGACCAACTAGAAGTTCCTTCCTAGCCATGATTCTTTGATTTATAATGTGCATTTGATGCATTTAATTAATAGTAAGCAGTAAAAAAATATGTATTGCTTGTGATATACATCTGTTTATCCTCCTTCTTTCAACTCCAAACAAATGTGGTTGGAGAAAATCCCTCTGTTAGAAGTGTCGAATTAATTTTTACATGATTCCTTTTCTTTGACACTATAGACACCATGTGGTACCTAAGATAACTACACAAACTAGATCATATTACTTTGCCGTGATACAACAGTACTAGAATTAAGGTTAATAAAAGTCTCTGTGTGTGTGTGTGTGTGTAATACTCTCTTTATATATACACAAATATGAGCTGGATTCTCTCCAGCGGAGCTGTGCTCAGTGCAGAACTAGAGGGGAAGAGTCAAAGGTGGCTTTTCACCACTTTTGTGTTCCCAAGAATCAAAGACAAGCTCAGACTCCTGTGCAACTGAGTAGCCCTGAGGTTGCTGCATAGTGGGAATTATAGTGGATCGCAAACTGAATATGAGTCAGTAGTAGGATGCAGCTGTGGGTTTCAGCTGCTGCCTGGGCTACCGCAGCTACACTACTGTTTGTAGTTGTACTAGCTTCATGAGGCCTCGTGCACGTATGTGTACATGAACAGGAAAATCACACCCGAGCTCACAGTGCAGATGTAGCCTCAGACCCAAGAGTTAATTGTCCCGCTCTACTCAGCACTGGCGAGGCCTCAGCTGGAGTCCTGTGTCCAGTTCTGGGTGCTACACTTTAAGAATGATGTGGACTAACTGGAAAAAGGCATATATTCCCCAAGTACAGCTATTTAAAAACAGAGCCGGGGTGGGAGGGGGCAACGCAATGCCATTGAAAGCCTTATTTGCACTTACTCGGTAGAAAGGACAGGTGCTGGTCCTGCTTTTTAATAATTAGCTATCACCACAGCCAGTTTTAAATTATTTTGAGTGTATTTAGTGCTTGTGAATGGTGTTTGATTGGCAGCTTTGGAGAGTGAAGTTCTCTCTTTATCCATGTTCTCCTGCTAATGTGCCTCAGCTTGACCTGCAGTGACAATCACTAAGAGCTGGATTTAGAGGCGATGTAAATGACAGTGTAAGACTTCAGTCACAGAGCATGAGTACATTGATGTAAGGGGGTGGAGCTTAAATGCTGAGAGGCAGGGATTGCAGCAACATTAAAAACCAGCAGGAGGAGTTTTATTTTATATAATTCTTGCTAGACCTTCCTTCCTCTTCCCAGCACACCAGATCCTTCATCCATTCTCTGGTTACCCAGCAGACTCTCTGAGTTCCCTCATTTCCTCCCCACAAAAAAGCCACCGGCACCCTTCAGCTGGCCCAATGGCCTCCTTCTCCATGACCACAACAGCTCCAAGTCTTTGACACAACACTGGGGACAGTTCCAAGGTCTGGGCTCTGACTGAGTGCTCTGAGACATCCCCAGAGTTGTGCTAACATTGCGGCTGCCTAGCAATCTCTCTAAGGCATTTTAAGGCCTCCATAGTAACTGAGCACCTCACACACTTTAATGTGTTTACTTTATTAATATTTTTTCTTCAAATAAAAATAGATGTTGGCATACACTGGCCACAATATATTTTCTCCAAGAGGGTAAAGCACTCTAAAAATTGGGTTAAGGGGAATTCTCTGGCAGGAGGCAGCCTAGTGACTCCTATGCCACAGCCTTGTGTAGGTGGTATAGTGAGGGTTTCTGGGAGCCCCAGTAATCTTCCAGCTGCTGAAATAGCCCCTTACCCTCAGAGACAGACAAGTATAAACTGGAGCAGCCCTGAAGCTGCGTTCACTCATGACAGTTGTTGGGCTGGCTCTCCAAGAATCAGAGTAGTGGAAGTTGGCTGAAAGCTACATTGATTTCCTCTCCCCTGGTGCCGTACTGTGCAGAGCTTGGCTGGAACAAAGGATCTGGGTCCAGATCTCTGAGTTTACAGTGGCATAGGTCATTGCAGAGTTTGGCCTCAAGTAAGGACTGCAGGGTTTGGTCCCGTTTTGCGCTACAATAAAAATACTACATAAGGTGGATTCATTTTCAGTGTATATAATCAGACACTATTGTATAAAATGACTTCAGATTTTAGTGCGGCTACTTTAGTTTAACATGGCACCCTCTGTCCGAACAATGAGCTTAGAATGCAAACATTTTCCTTTGGACTCAAGCCTAGTCATTGATCTTAATTAAGACTTTGTTTTGCAATTAATGAGCAGGTACTTGCATGGCAAAAGTTCAGAGAAGTTAATGTGTCCTATACTTTAAAAAAAAAAACACTTTGAATATCCCTATGAAATTATAACCCCTCAGCCAAATATTCCATCAAACTAATTACATTGGCCCTGCCAGCTGCCTATGATAGTAAAACCTGCAGGAGATATGGTCTGAAAAGTCCTCTTTACAGAGTTCCTCCCTTATTATTGTTTCCAGAGGAGGGGTTTTCTCTTCTGCACACAGTCAAAGGGCCTCTCCCCAAACCTTCTCCCCGAGAACCTTTGCTTGGTTTTGGATGTCAATGACAACAAAATCTTTCTAAGGTTCTGAAATAGTCAGATAACTTCTATGCAAATGTTGTGCACCTTAGTCTTCTAGGTTCTGGGCAGGATCGGCTGCAGAAGTGCTGATACATGGGTAAAAGAAGCTGGTTTTGCAGTATTTCTTGCTGGGACCAGAAACATAAGTGCTGGAAATCTCCTTGGAAAATCTGTTCTCAGAAGACTTCCAGTCCAGTTTTGCAGAGTCAACAGCCTGATGTTCAGTACTGAAGTAGACATACATGTACTGTAAGGCCCAGCAAGTCTCTCACCCAGCCCTGGAGAGCTGCTAGGTAGCAAACACCTCCCAGCGGTAGCAATAGCCAACTCGCACACCATGACCCACTGCAGACACGGACCACATGTAGCCCCACCTCAAGGGATCCAATAGGCAGTAGCCTCATGGCTCCTCATTGGCTCTGCACCCTGTATAAATCCCAGGGGTGTTCCAGTAAGTGTTAGGCAACAATGTGCATGTTCTGTAGCTGCCATGGCCATTCCTACTCTCTGCTCTTGAACTTCTGGATTCAACCTTGGCTTGATTTTGACCTCACCTCCTTACCCAGACTCTGAAACATGACTTCAGCCCTAGCTGTGAGTCAGGTGAGACCACCACCAGAGTTGATCTCAGCACAGCCCTCCAACTACAACAACTATGGTAAATTATTTGAGAAGAACACTGATATTCTGCCATGACACTGGGATTACGACTGCCTGATCAAGCTGCAACCACGGGCCAAGCCCTTGGCTATGTTGGAGCCTGAGCTATCCTGCATTTCTGTCTTCAGGAGCATCTGAACTAGGGTTTCATCCAGTCATCTACCTCTCCCACTGGGGTCCCAGTTCTCTTCATTAAAAAGAAAGATGGAATGCTGCATTTATGCAAGGATTACCAGGCCCTCAGTCAGGTTACCATCAGCAATTGGTCCCTTCTTCCACTCATTCCTAGAACTACTGGACCACAGAACTACATGGCCAAGCCATTCGTGAAACTCAGCCTGTGGGGTGCCTACAGCCTGGTTTGGATCCAGGCAAGGGACAGCTTTTTGAACCTGGTGTGACCACTGTGAATAGCTGATCATAGACTATCAGGGTTGGAAGGGACCTCAGGAGGTCATCTAGTCCAACCCCCTGCTCAAAGCAGGACCAACATCAACTAAATCATCCCAGCCAGGGCTTTGTCAAGCCTGACCTTAAAAACTTCTAAGGAAGGAGAATCTACCACCTCCCTAGGTAACCCATTCCAGTGCTTCACCACCCTCTTAGTGAAAATGTTTTTCCTAATATCCAACCTAAACCTCCCCCACTGCAACTTAAGACCATTACTCCTTGTTCTGTCATCTGCTACCACTGAGAACAGTCTAGATCCATCCTCTTTGGAACCCCCTTTCAGGTAGTTGAAAGCAGCTATCAAATCCCCCTTCATTCTTCTCTTCTGCTGACTAAATAATCCCAGTTTCCTCAGCTTCTCCTTATAAAGCATGTGCTCCAGCCCCCTAATCATTTTTGTTGCCCTCCGCTGGACTCTTTCCAATTTTTCCACATCCTTCTTGTAGTGTGGGGCCCAAAACTGGGCACAGTACTCTAGATGAGGCCTCACCAATGCCGAATAGAGGGGAATGATCACTTCCCTCGATCTGCTGGCAATGCTTCTACCTATACAGTCCAAAATGCCGTTAGCTTTCTTGGCAACAAGGGCACACTATTGACTCATATCCAGCTTCTTGTCCACTGTAACCCCTAGGTCCTTTTTTGTAGAACTGCTGCCTAGCTACTCAGTCCCTAGTCTGTAGCAGTGCATGAGATTCTTCCATCCTATGTGCAGGACTCTGCACTTGTCCTTGTTGAACCTCATCAGATAATGCCATTTGCTCTCATGAAAACCCTTGCAACATACCAGCACTTTGTGAACAATGTCTTCCATGACATCCTAGACCAGTAATCATAGTCTACCCTGATAATATCCTAATTTTCTCCAGTGATCCTGAGCAACACACCCAAAACATCTGGTCAGTCCTAGAACAGCTCCACCAACACGACCTGTATGCAAAGGTGGAAAAATTCAGCTTTGACAAGTACTCTATGAAGTTGTTGGGCTACTTCCTGTCCCCCGAGGGCCTCCAAATGGATCACAAGATTATGAAAGTGGTACAGACCTGGGCACCCCCCTCGACACACTCCAAAACATCAAAGAGCTACAACAGTTCCTAGGGTTCACTAACTTTTATAGGCACTTCATCTCCAGGTTTTCAGGCCACATCGCCCCACTGCCCATGCTTTGTGACCAAAATACCATCTTCACCTGGTCTCCAGAAACACAACAAGCATTCAGCTGTCTCAAGATTATCTCTATCAGTGCCCTAATCGTGGCCCATCTCAACCCCGAATGACCCTTTGTTGTTGAGACCAATACCTCCAGTATGATAATTGGGGCCATACTCTTCCAAAGATGTGGTCCCCAACAGCACCTCTTCCCTTGCACCTCACAAAGCTCATGCCACTGCAACAGAATTATGAAATTACCTAGCTTTATAGCTTACTTCTAGCCATCAAAGTGGCTTTTGAAGAATGGTAACACTATATGGAGGGTGCTCAGTACCATTACATATCCACACGGATCATAAAAACTTAAAGTACTTCTGCCAAGCCAAGACACTGAACAGCATCGCAGGACCCTGTTCTTCACATGCTTCTATTTCACCATCAAGTATCTCCCAGGACCCCAGAAAAAGACTGCTGATACCTTGTCCCAAAAGGGGAATATCTTGCCAATCAAAACTTCCTGGATGTCACAATTCCACTCAGCTGCAGGAAATGAGCTGCCTTCCAAGGAACTTGGGGCAACAAGCCATGGGCAACACCAGGTCCAGGATGGCTTGCTCCTCATCAAGGGCTGCTTAGCCATTCCACTGGGACCTCCTCAGTGTGAGGTACTATGGTTTTGTCACAACTTGCCATTAATAGGCCATATGGGTTATCTCAAGACCATCCATTTGGCTGCCTGCTCCTTCTGGTATCCCCACATGCACACAATGATCCACTCGTATGTTGATTCCTGTAAGACATGCACACACACTAAGACACCATGCTTGAAACCCTCAGCCCCTAACGCCTTCTGAGACCACCCATCCAAACACACCTGGGCAGGAATGTAAGCCCATCAGGTCTCAAAGCCAGGCCTGCACAGCTGCTAGGCAGCAAACACATCCATGCTGCTACGCAGCAGCAGCAGTAGCCAGCTGGGCCTACAATATCCCGACCCACTGTGGACATAGACCACAGGAATTCCTACCTCAAGGGGTCCAACAGGCAGTAGCCTCATGTCTCCTGATTGGCTCCCTGCCCTATATAAACTCAAAAGATGTTCAAGGAAGTGTCCAGGCAACAATGTGGATCTTCTGTAGCTGCCATGGCCACTTCTGCTTTTGAACTCCTGGCTTCAACCTCAGTTTGATTTGAACCCTGCTGACCTGGACCCAAAGCCTGACTCAGACTCTTATCTTTGGCACCAACCGGCCTGAAACTTGACTATGAACTCCTCCACTACACTCAGACTCCAGTTTGACCCTGCTCTGACCATTGGTCCTGATTGTGCCCAGGTGCACAACTACTTTGCACCGGTGCAACTTGGTGAGTGCAAGAAAATCCCCAGTTTGTGCAGACATGGCTAGATAAGCGCCTTGTTTAGCTTTGTGTGTGCATTAGTCATGGACTTGTGCATGGACACGAATATGTGTGTATACAAAGGAGGCACGTGTCTGTGCATGAAAATGCAGCCTTCCCTGGATATTGAAAACCAGGCCCACAGATACTTCAGATAAAGTTTGGATAAGCATTCCACAGTTTAGATGCTTACCTAAAATACAAACTTTGAAGGGTGCTCAAATGCTTCAATTGTTACCCCTCCGCACTGAGCATCATTCCTACCTAGTTTACAGAAATATGTACCTGAGTAGCAATGGATTCCTTGTAAATACACTGAAATCCCAGCCTTAATTTGGAGGGAGTTTTGGTGCACCTAATAAATCCGAGTCCGTATAACTGTTTGGCTATATGGACTAAAATCCTTGAAACCTTATCCCAGTGACCTAGAGTATCCATAAATTCAGGTTTAGCAGTATTAATATTTTTCTTTTTCTTTTAATCTTTCTATATTTTTTACTGTTAAGCTCAAAGGGGGAAAAACATTAACTTAAAGGTAGAGATGATTTAACCAGCAGACTACTGTGCATTCGCATCTTCATTATCCAGATAATAGTAATTGTTGTGAAGAATACACCAGTAAGAACACTAGATGGTCCCTGTGATTCAGTTTTCCATTTGAGAAAGATCTACTGTAGATATAGCCAAGCACAATTATGGATGTCTTTACAGCAGGGAAAAAAATAATATTGGCAATTGGAAGTTCCCACCCAGAACCACATCAAGAACTGCAAAAGCAACCAGAATGTCTTTCTCAGCCTTTAAAACTAAAGATCGACGTGGCATTCTCAGTCTCCGAAGCTCAGCAGTGCAGTCATTTGGAAAGTTGCTTAAAAACAACTGGCTAGAGATTCTTCTGAACTGGGATACACCCTGTAATACGGAGAGGTTGGTTTACCAAAAAAGTCTAGATGAAAAAGAGTTAAAAATAAAATACACAGTGTGTGTGGGGGGGGTCTCATTTTCAAATGAATAAGTCTAAGCGAGTGTTTCACAAACTAAGTGTTTATTTAAGAGGCCAGCAACAGATTGTTCATCTCATTTTTAAGGTGAATGTATGGAATTCATGAAATAATTCATTGAGACCAATTTAATGTGTAAATAAAGGTCAGTCCCATTTTTGTGGGATCAGGCTCATTTGTGGAGCCAGTTTGAGGTCAAAACTCAAGCCTCAATCTAGCAGTTTGTAGGATCTCATCAGGTTCTTACAATACGGAAAATAAAAAGTGAGTATTTATTTTTCAAAATAATAGTCCTCATAGCCTTTCAGATGCCTTTTACATAATTTCAAAGTCATCAGCTAACTAATTTCATGTTCGTGTCACTGTCACTTTAAATATCAAAAAGGGTATCCTAATTCAACCCTTATTGCATTTTTTTTGGCACAAGGAGCTTGACTGGCAAGGCCAGAACTATGGCCTGTCAATGCTAAGTGGGTCACCACCAAAAGAAGTGGGATGGGAGGAGCTAAAAGCTGATGGCTGTCCATTGAGGAGCCAAAAGCATTCTTTCAGTGGTGATAAATCACAGAAAGAATCAGTTGACACTGTCCATAAGAGAATCCACCTATAAAAGCAAGTCAACCCATAACTTGCATGAGATAGGGTGTGAGCTGAAAGTTTTCTTCACAGAACGGTGCTAATGCCTTTGCTTTGTAGCTGAGTGATTCATTCCCCACAGTCTGTTCCTCCCTTCCTCCTTCCCTCCCTGCCTGCACCCCCCTCCCATGCAAAAACAGAAAAATGAAACCAGCTTCCACGGATCATGAAACTTGCCAGCATTCCCTTTCCTTAAAAGGGATGTGAATTGTACCCTGGCCAACAGATCTGGCTCCAGATGTGTGCGTGCGCATGTGTGGGTTGTTTTTTTTTTTCTTTTAGTCAACGTGGATGAGTGCTATGCAACTCCGAGGGTTCAAAACTTCTGCAGGGATATTACCTCCCTAAATTTAAAAAAAAAAGATAAATTCAAACCCAATCTTGAAACATGTGCCAACCACCTCCTGCAAAGGTACTTTGGACTTTAATGCTTGGCACCTGGCCTGGCAGGACTGGGTCCAAAGGAGATAATTGTAAGGACAATTTTGTCTTATCCACATCAAGCCTATGCACGCCAGTGGGACTTGCGGCCAGTTCTGTGCTGCCCTTGCTTGACATTTCTCACAAAACAGCACAAGGGCAGTGAGTGAACAGTTTCTAGGGGGTCCAGAGGCATTTTTCACAGTAAAATGTTGAGACTTTCATTCTCTTTTTTACTTTGTGCCAAGGCACTCTTTCCATGCCATATCTCCCCTCCCCTTCCATAACACCATCTCCTTTCCAGCAGAACCTGTGTCTTCCCAACACACATCTCCTGGTTTCCTTTCCTGCATCTTTCTACTCCCTCCCCTTTCTTTCCTAGTGCTGTATCTTCCTCACTCCACTCTTCTTGTACTGGGGCTGTTTCTTTCCTTGCCTCAATTCCTTTTCCAAGGTCTGCCTTCCCTGTTCCTGATTTCTCTGCTGCTTTAGCTCTTCTATTCAGCTCAAGAGGTAGGAGGCAAACTGGAAACTAAGGCACCCTGCATCAGCTGTTTCTTTTCCTCTTTGTAGGTATTTTTTTGGTGGGCTCTCTGTGTGATTTATCCAAGGGAGCCAGAAGTGGGCAGTGGGAAGCTGAGGAGAGACAGCTGATAAATTGCCTACTTAGCATCCACTATTGTAGCAGCGAGTAGGGGCCACGAGTATGAACTGCCAGGGAAACCCTGCTCCATCCATGCAGCCCTGCTGATCCAAGAGAATTCAACAAACCCAGCATCCTCACCTCCCTAACACCTTCACCCAGTCTTCCCTCGCTGCCCCTGGGGGGGTTTCTCCTTCCCCTGCATTAGTTTTTCCCCATCTCCTCCCTCCATTGTCTCCAGTTGCCCCAGACTCTCTCACTGCTCTATGACTCCCCTTACCCACCACTACCCACAGTCTGAGGGAGCAGCGATTCTATCCCATCCAATTCTCACCCCATCACTGCCCTTCACCCCCTCAGCTAGGGTTGCCAACAGTCCCATATTACAAGGGATATCCCTTATTTAAATAGAAAATTGCCTGTCCTGTACTAAATCAGTGCTGGATGCCTTTTATCCAGGATTTCAACAGCAAGGGGCCACTCCCTTCCCAACCCTGGCCCCTCAGTGCTACACTGGGAAAGCAGATGGGGCCACACTCGAGGGCCAGTGTTGGGAGAAAGTGGAAGGATGCAGCTGTGAATACTGACCAATGTTTCCTCTAATTTTTCCCATGCATGTGTGGAATGAATTTTGTTATGTGCACCAATGTGTCACACATCACCTCCATACTGGTGCACATAACAAAATTCATGCGGCCGGGGTGGGGCCAAGGGGTTTGGAGAGTGGGAGGGGGCTCAGGGCTGGGGCAGAGGATTGGAGTGTGGGGGGGGTGAGCGCTCCAGCTGAGGATGCGGGTTCTGGGGTGGGGCTGGGGCAGAGGATTGAGGTGTGGGGGGTGAGGGATTTGGGGTGCAGGCTGTCCCTGGGCTATGGTGGGGAGAGAGGACTCCCCCCAGCTCTCTCTCCCTGCAGCAGCACCTGAGCTGGGGATGAGAGGTGCCTCTCCCCACCGTGGCAGCTCTGGGGTTGGGGCCCCGGATAGGCACCTCTCCACCAGCTGTGGCAGGTATGGGCCGGGGCTGGGTTGGGGACGGCGGGGAGAGGCCTGAGAGCCTGCACGGTGCTTAATAGACTGCGGTGCTTCTGTGAATATAGGGGGTAATAATAAATAATGTTTAAAAGCATTGGAAATTAAATCATAACAAAAAAGTTCAGAAAAATATAATGTAATGATTGACAGATAATTTGCGCTGCTGTAAAGAATGTGTAGTCCAATATCTTACTGCTCAGCCCCAAAATTATAAGACTCCATCAGCCCACATTGAGATATTGAAGCCAGTAGTACTGTGTTAGATGTTTCATACTATCCTTTTGTGTTATACTGCTGAGGTGCTGTTCCTTTAAGACAGCAGTCAACTCCTGGTTCGGTGAGCTAAGAGCTGTTGAACACTGTGAACCTGGAAGACAGAAATATTCTCTCTGAATTTTGGGCAAAGGTTCAGGTCACTCCTTATTTCAATAATGATTCTTTGCACATTATAGAGCATCTTCTTTCAAAGATCTCAAAATGCTTTATGAAGGTACATTCATTTTCCCATTTTACAGATGGAGGTAACTGAGGCACAGAAAAGTTAAGGCCTACGTTTTCAGCTATCTGCTACTATTGTGTCCGTCAAGTTTTGGACATCAAAAATTAAAGGACACTTTACAAAACTTGTATTATTGACTAGTTCCAAAGTCAATATTAGAGCCTGGATCTCCAGACTGTCAGCTCCATTTTCATTCCACTAGATGGATGCCTACAAAATCTGAACCAGTTCACCCATTCCTAAAGCTCATTGTATTTTTGTCTAATTTATTCATCCACATGCACTGAGAAGGTTCCCAGTCCTGCAGTCCTTGCAAACAAAATGCCTGCTGAGGTCAATGGGAACTTTCTCCAGGAAAGGACTGAAACTGTGGGCTGGAAACTAGACAGTAACTCAGGTGAGAGAAAACACAGCCCTCTTCAGAAGCCTAGAGAAAATGTAATCAAAGTAAATGAAAACATTAAAACAAAGGAAATGATTTTGAAAGCAAGAGAGAAGACAAAAACTTTAGAAAATATCTGCTCTTTCAGACTGGTCGAGAAGCAAAATCAAATTTTAAAAAATTAAGTGCTTTTGGGTCTACAGAGCCCACCAAGTTATAACATTTTGAACTGATTTTGTGACCTATATAACCCTGGCAAAGACCCCTGGAGGCTCATTTGAAAAGAAATTCAGGCCCTTCTCTCTCTCTCTCCACTCAATAACTTCCATTCCATTTGCAGTTCAGGAAAGCTCAATCTTTGCTGTCCAATTCAAGTGCAGAAAGTTAAATGTTATCACACTATTGATTGAGCCTGGTGCATTAACTAAATGCTGTGTAAGCCCTTAAAAGTGTTCTACAGTCAGAGAAAGGAGCAAAGAATCACATGAAGATAATCTGACTCTTCTAGAACTGCGCTGTAGTGCAGCTGATCTCTCCCAATACTGGCCTCAGCATTCTTCCAATGCTTTCCCTTCTCTTCCCTCCCTCCCCGACTCCTTCATAATTTTCCCATCTGTTATCTCTATTACTTGCTTTTCTCTTGCATTCATTCCCCTATTATAGCCAGTGTAAACCAATTGCCCAGTGACTCTCTTCATGGCCCCTCTTAACCACATGGGGCTAGATTGCCCTGTGAGGAAATGTGCATGCAACAGACCCACCTTTTGTACATTGACTCCCTTCTATGTGGAAAGGGGATCAGCCACCTCCATAGCAATATTCCCACCAGACCATGTGGAGAGCTCTCTGCAGCGTCCAGGAGTTGCTAATGTGGAGAGGAGTAAGCTGGGGCCCCAGATGGGGCAGGGAAGACCCATAACATACTCTAGCCCAATAGGGAATCCTCTCAGAAAGTAATACAGCCCAAGCTAGTATGCACTTTCGAGCAGAGCCCACTCCATGCCTTGAAGGACTGGCTCAAGGGATGGCAGCCATTAGGGAAGCCATGCCAGTATTGCTCCACTGTGCTGACAAGGTGACAGGGAGCCTTGAGATATAGGCCTGAGCCTTCAGCAATTCCCATTAGCTCTACTGGCTTTGGGGTCTGACTTTGATTCCATTTAAAGGTCAAAATGGGTCTCCAACAGAACAACCTGGAAAGAACTCCAGCACATTCCTCTCCCTTCCTTTGCTGCCTCCACAAGTTTTTACATGGGATTGAACAACCTGGCCCCATGGTTTCTGCAGGATTTTACTAAGGAGGCCCTAGCTTGAGTGTTCTGCTGCTCACAGCTGCAGGAGGATCACACAGGGACAGAGCAAACTCATCATAACTTATCTGAACTAATCAGAACATCCTGACATGTCTTTCCTCACCTTCCGCATGATTCTGCCCCTTCTCACAGGTTCCTAAAACCCACCACAGTTACCCAGTAGTCTTTCTTTGGCTTCTGGTGACATTCCCAGAGTCCCACCAAAAAGCTTCTTGCAACCCATGGCATTTTAACTCTCCTAGCAGTTCTCGCCATCCTACTGCTCTCCCTTTTTGTCAATCCTATAATCCTCCCACCCCCATCATTCTATTCCTCATAATGAATGCCCTGAAACTAATGGCTCTCGTTCTGACAAGCCCTCAGCAGTGCTTCACACCACATCAACAGGCTTTTGGCACTTCCCTCCCCCAGTATATTCGAGGCTCCATAGTCCCCCCTCCAAGATATCCATTAGCTCCAAATACAAACTGCGTGAACGCTGAGCTTCCTGTATCGCAGAAGTATTGCATGCATTGCTCACTAGGGCATGCAACTTGTGCATGTTTTGACTATAAGCCTCATCTGAGTGCACCAGCATTAGCAGCTAAAAATGCTGTGTAGCAAACCCCCCATGAATTAAACAACTCTTACAAAGGTTTGAGTGGTTCTGATTGGGCTTAAATTCAAGCTATTTCTTATGTTGGATGAACTGATTTACTCCTTCCTAGCCTGCAACCACTAATCAACGGAACCCATCCACACTGGACCATTATCTGTGTTGCCTGAAGAGGGTGGTTTGTGGGGATGGGACCAGACCACATTTGAAACAGGGTCAAGTCAAAACCATTTGAGTCTGAATGGTGGGGGAGTTGCTACAGCACTACTGTGATACATTTTTATTGGGATCTTGTTTTTTATATCTAAAGTCCCTCTCCCTCTTCCACCCTCAGCTGTGTGATGGACAGGGTGCAAAATCACAGAAGAAGGGAAAACAGATTTATAAAGAGAGACAAAAGCAGTTATGTGGGATGGTCTTTCCCCTACCCGTTGCGTGTCACCCTGGCGTTCCTCCACACAAAATCCACGCAGTCAGTGGGCAGTACAGAACAAAGGGGCCTAAACAGGGGGAGGAGCTGCATTAAGCAGTACAGTATGTATCTCCACCCTCTTCCAAGGACTGTGGAAAAAAATGCCATGAATGCTAATGCAGCATGAAGCAGCATTCATTCGGTTGCATGGTCTGTGATCCCCGCACAAAGATGTCAAAGAGCCCAAAGGTGAGCCAGCAGCCAGTGGCAGCATGGCTACTGGCCCATATGGGCTACCTTGGCTGCTGGTGACAAGACACACAAGGAGGAAATGCAGAGGATGAGACTTTCTAGCTGGCAGAGGATCTGCAAAAGTGGGGCTCTTTCCGATTTGCAGATCTCTGGTTTCTGCTGTCCTTGATTCCTAAGCCCAGCAGCTGCCTTCTCCTCAGACCTGGGGAAAACTGACACCAAAGCTCAGGTTTTTGTGTTAGTTTCCCCTCCCCACATTTTTACCCAGGGGGACATATGGGGCATAATGATAATTTTAATAAAAAGAATAAACTCATGTCTCCACTGCCAATAAATATTTTCACAGATGCTAAGATAGCCCCTTTACTGTATGTAATGAAAATATTTGAGGAAGCAGAGTGCACACAGGTTCAATTTAATGAAAAGGTGCAAAGGGAAACTCTGGATAAATTCAGTTCTCTCCTCTCTTTTTCCAACTTGTACTCACTTGCAAATGATTAGACACTTGCAGCAAAGATATATATTTTAGTTGGGGAAAGTCCCAGCAGGCTGATTGGGTGGGCCCTTGTGCTTTGATTGAGAGCCAAGTCCTGCTGTCTGGGAAGGAGGAAACAAAAAAAAGCCTTTCCTGTTACAGGCCTAAAACAACAAAAACTTCAGCAGAAATCATGAGAGGCAAGTTGACTGAGTTCAACAGTGGAGGAAAATTGTAGTTAAGGTCTTCTCTCCTCCTCCACATCCTCCCTCCTCACTTGACAGCCCTCCCTTGCTCCAAGAAAAGTCTAATCTGTTTTACAGGGGTCTGTGCAGGGCTGTTCTCCCTCTATAATAAAGATGTCCCTGGGAGAAACATTCTAACTGCTTTGAAATGAGAGTCTGCTGTGGCTCAGGACGGATGAGTATATGTGGCACACCACCTTCTACAATTTGTCACAAAAGTAGCCCTCAGTTTTCTTTCGTTTGAGGATCTTGCCAAGGAAACAGTGAAAGTGAGCTAGGGGGTGGCACTTTAAGTAAACACCAGCAGAAGAGACTCAGAAGGAAGAGACAAACCAAATGGCAGTAATTCATTACAATGTGACTTGTAATTTAAAACTTCATGTTCTAATCTGATTTTAGACATTTCCTCAGCACAGAGGATGTACTGGCCCATCTAATAATCTCACTCGGGACAGTTTAGTTGTTTCAGGCTGTAACACTTTATTTAGGATTTGTCACCTTTCTGATTTTTAAATAATCAGTTCCAGATTTTGTTGATGAACCTGTTCACTTGTCTTCCTGTGAAAGGGTGGTGGTGGTTGCTATGTAACTGTTATGCCATTTATTGCCTCATAATGCACCTTTAAATCTCTGAGGGCACTGATACCTGCAGAGAGGCAACCATTTTGTATTCAGTTCAGTGTAGGCCCTCACAAAGGACATGCACTCACACACAGGATGCACTCTCAAAGAAACTGTATTTCTTGTTTCAGTGTTCTTATCTAAAATAAGTCGTTGTGACTGAAAGCATATGTTTGTTGTTTGAGTATAGAAAAATATAATAAAAGGAAAATAATTGCACTATGTAATAATTGCACTATGCACTATGTTAACACAGGAACAAATCAACATACCCTTAGAGCCCCGACCGGGGCTATTCTATCTACTACCCAAGAGCCACAAACCCGGAAATCCTGGATGCCCCATTATCTCGGGCACTGGCACGCTCACTGAAGGATTGTGTGGCTATGTAGACTCTCTACTCAGAAACTACGCTACCAGCACTCCCAGCTCTCTCCGTGGCACCACTGATTTCCTGAGAAAACAACAATGCATTGGTGATCTTCCTGAAAACACCATCCTGGCCACTATAGATGTAGAAGTCCTCTACACCAACATTCCACACAAAGATGGACTACAAGCCATCAGGAACAGTATCCCCGATAATGTCATGGCTAACCTGGTGGCTGAACTTTGTGACTTTATCCTCACGCACAATTATTTCAAATTTGGTGACAATATATGCCTCCAGACCAGAGGCACCACTATGGGCATCCGCATGGCCCCACAATATGCCAACATTTTTATGGCTGACCTGGAACAACGCTTCCTCAGCTCTCGTTCACTCACACCCCTTCTCTACCTACACTGCATTAATGACATCTTCATCATCTGAACCCATGGAAAAGAAGCCCTGGAAGAATTCCACCACGATTTCAACAATTTCCATCCCACCATCAACCTCAGCCTAGACCAGTTCACACAAGAGATCCACTTCCTGGACACTACGGTGCTAATAAGCGATGGTCACATAAACACCACCCTATACCGAAAACACACCGACTGCTATGCCTACCTACTTGCCTTCAGCTTCCATCCCGGACACACCACACAATCCATTGTCTACAGCCAAGCGCTGAGGTACAACCACATTTGCTCCAACCCCTCAGACAGAGACAAACACCTACAAGATCTCTATCAAGCATTCTTACAACTACAATACCCACTTGCTGAAGTGAAGAAACAGATTAACAGAGCCAGAAGAGTACCCAGAAGTCACCTACTACAAGACAGGCCCAACAAATAAAATAACAGAATGCCACCAGCCATCACCTTCAGCCTCCAACTAAAACCTCTCCACCTCATCATCAGTGATCTACAACCCATCCTGGACAACAATCCCTCACTTTCACAGGCCTTGGGAGGCAGGCCAGTCCTTGCCCACAGACAACCCACCAACCTGAACCATATTCTCACCAGCAACGACACACCGCACCATAGTAACTCTAACTCAGGAACCAATCCATGCAAAAAACCTTGATGCCAACTCTGACCACATATCTACAACAGCGACACCATCACAGGACCTAACCAGATCAACCACACCATCACCATTTCATTAACCTGCACATCCACCAATGTAATATACGTCATCATGTGCCAGCAATGCCCCTCTGCCATGTACATCGGCCAAACAAACAGTCCCTATGTAAAAGGATAAATCGATACAAATCAGACATTAGGAATGGCAATATACAAAAACCTGTAGGAGAACACTTCAATCTCCCTGGACTCACAATAGCAGATTTAAAGGTAGCTGTCCTGCAGCAAAAAAAGTTCAGGACCAGACCTCAAAGAGAAACTGCTGAGCTTCAGTTCATTTGCAAATTTGACACCATCAGCTCAGGATTAAACAAAGACTGTGACTGGCTAGCCAACTACAAAAGCTGTTTCCCCTCCCTTGGTGTTCACACCTCAACTGCTGGAAGAGGGCCTTATCCTCCCTGATTGAACTAACCTCATTATCCCTAGCCTGATTCTTGCTTGCATATTTATACCTGCCTCTGGAAATTTCCACTACATGCATCTGACAAAGTGGGTCTTCACCCACAAAAGCTTATGCTCCAATACGTCTGTTAGTCTATAAGGTGCCACAGGACTCTTTGCCATGTCTACACAAGGTGCAGGGCAATGATGAGCCACGCTTTACAGCAATACAAAGAAGACTACGAAAACAACTCAGCTTCATGGTATATACATTAGGAATGACTACCACAAGCTCGGCAGAAGCAGGAGCATGTAACAGATCCACTGTTCTGTTCTGCACCTTTTCTGAATTTCCACCAGCTTTAGTGTCCCTCTGCCAACAAAACTGAGAAGAGCATTCGTCCCTCAACTTCCCTTACACTCAAACACTCTCTTTTTCCTCCATTGTCTTCCATCAATTTTTAAAGTTTGTGTAGGTCTAAACCCACATGAAACACTCTAACTATTAAAACTGTATGTTTAAAAGTTTGTAATTTATGTGCTGTACATGGGGAATGAGGGAGATTCGGACAGAAAGCATATTTTCTGCTCTTTGATAATGAGTGGTTAGGTTTATGTCTTCTTCCTCTATCCTCTGTGAAGCAATATTTAGTAAGTCACTGAGAGAGGCTCCACTGATCCTTTTCCAAATGACAAAACATGAGAGCTAGTAAAAGTATTTGGCTCTTGGACCCACCCTGGCACAATACTGTCCACTCTCTTCAGGGTTAAAAAATATGAACTGACACAGAATTTTGGGGGACAAGAATATGAGAGACTAAGACTTAGTATTAAAACACATATTGTATGCACATGACTCTTCCCACCTTCTTTTATGCATGGAATTTATGTACATATAAACAGTTAATTAAATAAAACAACAGCCCCTTTACCCAAATATGTAACAAACTCTACAGCCAAAGGGGTTTGAACAAAAGGCAACTGACCCCTCCCATATTTTTTGACCAGTCTAATTGCTATGCATAGTATTGTGGTTCTAGTGAAATTAAGTCTGACTTGCCAGGTCCCATTTGGAACTCCAGCTATATCATTTAGAAGAACTTTATTTGGCATGCAGAATTTGAGGCATGTACTCCTCTGGTTGATTCTAAATAACTGGTGTTACTGACAGCCACGTCACCTCCTCCACCTCACTCGTTTGGATTTTTTTATTTCAGTTAATTCCCTGTCATCTTCATCCCATAGATCATTACCTTGCTTCAGCATTAAATGTATGAAATATTTTCCATGTGTAAATTAAACACAACTCAGGGTTTTTAAATAGCTTTTAGTTTCATTTTGCATTTGACCTTTGTCTCAGGTGCTACAATTACTTCTAAACTAAAAACCTATAGTGCTGGCATTAAAGGAGATCAATTGCTCTTGAATAAGTACTATAGAAAACAATCATGCTATACTTCTGATATAAAGATTAAAGAATAGGGGGCAGCATGATAATCTAGCTGAATAAAATCGAATTGCTTTTTAGAGGTCTGTAAAATGTGAATCTGTTCCATAGAGTTTTATATGCTGCTCTTTCGCATCCCTTTTTGTGAAAGGCTAAAAGTTCCAGGGCCATAAAAAAGTCAGTTCTTGGCAGCACTATGGTTTCTACATTTCTGCCAATGGCTGAATTCAATTACTGCTGCATCTATGGAAATACTTGCCTAACTCAAGGGGCTAGGTATGAATTTGATTAGTTTCATATAAAATGCAAAGAACACAGTCAAAGAACCTGGCCTGTGTAGAGAATGCTGGGAAGTTTCAAATGTAGAGCTGCGTGAATCAGCCTCTCGGTTTTATTTCTTTCCCTTTTGAGTCTGCATGAATTTTAGTGTACAAGAAAAGCGCAAGACTGGTAGTTGTGGAACCCAAGACTCCTCTCTCTATCTGCAGGGTGGGGAACAGCATTGTAAGATTCTCCATCCCACCAATATGCTGCAACTATGTTCTAGATGAACTATTTCCAAGGCTGCGAAGACACTGAAGTTTCCAAAAGCATCAAAGCTGAAGGTCATCCCTCCTCACACAAAGCCCAAGTAAATAGGCTTTTTCCAAGGAACTCAGAAAGACAGAGAGTGAGAGAGTCCTTCACAGATCCTGCCTCTCTTTAGTCCAAATACTTGCTCCATGATCTCACTTGTCTTTTCTTTTATAGAGTAGAATGGCTTGTGCAGAACTCGGCAGATACAGCTAAGAAAGATGGGCTTATTACAAAAAGTGAATAGGTCAGCATCACACTGTTGTGGACCTTCCATTATGCAACTTTTGGTAGGCAATGTTTGCGAACAGGGCAGAATTTTTTTTTCCAGTTGAAGCTATGGTGACCAGATGTCCCAATTTTATAGGAACAGTCCCAATATTTGGGGCTATATAGGCACCTATTAACCCCCACCTCGTCCCGATTTTTCACACTTGCTGTCTGGCAGGGGTGAAAGTAGGCCAGTACAGGCCAGTACGGTATACCGATAAGAAGCCGGTACTGACCCATACACAGCCAACATTAAAGTGCTGCCACAGCAATGCTTTAACGTCACAGCCCCTTTTGTCCCCCCCAATCGGTGGCCCTGCTGGTAGGGTCTCTGCCCCAGGGCTGGTGATTTAAAAGGCCCGGGGCTCCCAGCCACCACTACCGCAACAGCAGCCCCGGGCCCTTTTAAATTGCCACCGCACCCACGAGCCGCGCCCCTTCTGCCTGAGGCTCTGGCCCTTCCGCCTGAGGTCTCGTCTCTTCCGGGGGCCTGGAGCTGGGCCCCTGAACCGGTAAGTGTTTCATATTACTTTCACCCCTGCTGTCTGTTCATCCTAGTTGAAACTAGTTGAAACTTTTAGTTGAACACCCTAGTTGAAACTTCCTAAATGCAGGCCCTTATATAATACTATTCATGGCAAATCATTGTAGAATAAAATGTCCTAAAATAGCCTTTGGA